>NC_090961.1:3800638-4401276 GCF_040807025.1 Struthio camelus
CCTTTCTCTAAAGACCCTTTAAAACCTTTTTTTTTTTTCCTCCTTTTAACGCGTTTTGAGGGGAAAAAGCCCCTTCCAAAAAAGCGCTTTTCGTTCTGAAAGTGATGAAACGCAACATTTGGCAGCTGCAGAACGAAACTCCTCCGCTGGAGAGCCTCGGCGTGCAGCGTTCCAGCGTCTCTACTGCCTCCAAACTCCTTCCCCTTTTCATGCGAAACCACTGCCTCAGTCCGACCCACATAAGCAGATAAGTTCAGTCATTTTCAAACTCTGGCAAACATTTCTTGTCTGTAAAACCAAGGAAACCTCAGTTCTTAAACCCTCCATCTCCAGCTAGCGCGGCTCTCCCACTCCATCTGCTGCCGCCTGGAGATGCTGCTCCCTCCCGGCTTTACGTGTTTTCTTCTCCAAGGTTTCCAGAAACGTGATTAGGATAGAAGTGTCTCTGAGGCTCAAAGCAAAGTCAAGAGAAGTCTCTGAAGCTCAAGCATCCTCCTTGCTGTCTTTCGCAGCCCAGACATTGTGGTATTTGCTCCGGTGTGTGATGGCCAATGTGGTGACGTGCCTGTGCAGCGGTGGCAGGGGGCCACGCCAGCCCCCTTGGAGGCCGAGGCAGCACGTGAAGGGCAGCTCCCAGCCCTTACGCTCGCTCTCATCCAGATTTTCCCTCCGGAAAGTCCTGCTTTCCCCTTGGCGGGTTCCAGCGAGAGCTTTCCATTGGGGAGATCTCTCCTGCAGATGGACCTAGTAAGTTCACGAGCAGCCACAGCGGGGTGTGCTTGGCCTTTCTAACAGCGCTCGGAGCCGCGCTGGGGCCGGCAGAGCGTGCAGGCCTGGACAGAAAGCTCCCCCCTGCTCCGGGGACCGCACGTGTGTCTCTCCCCTTCCCGACTGTTGCTCTTGGTTCCTCCTTTGCGGAGTTGCATCATTGCCTATATTTAGTGCCAGACGCTGCAAACGCTTTTGCACAGCTCCCGCGGAGCGACCTGCAGGATCAGGGCTGCAGCTGTAGCTCTTTGGGCTGGGAACACTCCTTCCAACGTTAATGACAAGTAACGAGGGCTGTTCCTGGAGCTGAAGATAATTGTTCCTACCACACTAGGGGCTTCATTAAAGGCCTGCCTCCACTGTAGCTGGCTCACAGGATGAGTGATCCAAGGAAATCCTGCTGTGGCCACGGCAGGAGAGCAGGAGGAGGCAGGGGAGGCAATGGTCTTCCCAAACGTAGATGATATGAGTAGCAGCCGCTGCCTCCCTGCCCCATGGCTTTTGGGGCACCTGGCCCACAGCTCAGCCTCTTGTTTCCCAGGATGCCTTTTGGAAAGTGCATTTTCCCACAGCACTCTTTCACACCTGGGGTAGAAGAAAAGGGAGATAAGGGGTTGCATGCAACGGCTCACTTCCCTC
This sequence comes from Struthio camelus, assembly GCF_040807025.1. Lineage (NCBI taxonomy): Eukaryota > Metazoa > Chordata > Aves > Struthioniformes > Struthionidae > Struthio > Struthio camelus. Next base: position 3,802,046 of record NC_090961.1, read on the forward strand.
TTCACATCAAAGCCCCAGCGTTTATCTCCGGGGGGCCTGGCCGGGTATGCAGGGCTGCTGGCCGGCTCCTTTTAGACAGGCTGGATGGGGAAAGGGCTGGATTCTGGTCTCACTTGCCCTGGGGCAACTTGGCCAAAGTCAGTGCTTTAACCCCTGGGCAGCACTGCCTGCATGCCGTGTCCTAACAGCTCTGCTCCCCGGTTCCCTTTGCAGAGATGGAGTCTCTCCAGGCAGACGGCCAGGGACCACTGCTGGGGTGAACCACTGGCCTGCAGCGACGAGCCAGGGCGACAGAGGCCCCCCTGCTCTGCTCCCCCCCTCCACCAACCTCCCTCCAGCAGCCCCCCAGAGGAAACCAGCAAGTGAATTAAACCCCTTTCCTGTCCTAATGAAACTGGTGATGGAAATGTCTCCTGGGGGCCGTAAAGCCAAGTGCACCATGTGCGATTGCTTCTCCTAAGCTGTTCTGTAGCATTACACGTAAAAGCCTGGGCCTCCTGGCCGGCTCCAAGAGCCCACCACGACACCTGCCAGAGCGGGGCCCCCCCTTCTGCGCAGCTCTGCTGCCCTCCCTGCCCACGCGCGGGGCTGCAAGCCCACCGGCCGCGGCTCGCACCGCTGAGAGCTTGGAGCAGGGCTCGCGGCTCGCGGCGGGGCTGCCGGGGAGTGGCGAGCATGGCGAGGACCGCGCGGGTGTGGGTCGGAGAATGGCTGGGATTGCAAGCGTAGCTCTTTCTTCCCTGTTGCGAGACGGGGTCGTGGGAGCCCCTCCAGCAGCGTGGAGGTGGGTGGGTTCGGTGTACAGAGGAGGCAGCGGGGGGGAGCTCAGCACATTTAGGAAGGGGATGAAATGCAGCGGGGGGTTAAAAGTCAACCTCTTTCCCAGTCGTAGCTCCGGCGGGGCAGAGGGAGCTTTGCAAGGTTATCAGCTGCGGTCAGGCGCTGGGAGCAAGGCGCTGAGCGGCTGCGAGGAAGCGGGGCGCCAGGGCGGCAGTGCCAGCTGGGCGCGGGGGCTCGGGCTGGCTCAGCGAGAGCTGCCCTCCGCCCTGGCTGCAGCAGGCGAAGGGGCACGGAGAGACACCGGCTCGGCCTGAGGATGCGCTTGCTGGCACCGGACATCCCTGCGCTCTGCTCCCCTGAGAGCCACCTGGGGAAAAACGGAGAGTCATGGGTATAGAAATACTGACGGGAGAGCCCAGTATCCCGGTTGGAGCAAAAAGGACAACAAAGAAAACGCAGGGCTGTTTGTGCAGTCTGTGTCAGCTCGTGAGCAATCAGCATTGCCGGTGGGGGCCAGCCCCATCGTGCCTGGTGCTGTACAAATGCTGCCAAGTCCTTTGCATCCTGCCCAGGTTTCTGCACCGAAGCCAGTGAGCGTCGATCCGGGGAAGCGCCGGGGAGCTCTCTTGGCTCTGTGTGTGCGAGACGTGGCCCAGACTCTGCAGTTGCCCTGTTTTGATGTTGTTAATGTGATGAGCTGAATTAATTAAGTGTGTTTGGAGAAGGCTCCGGCTTTCTTCCCCTTTCAAGGGCTTTCACTTCAAAGGCAAACAACGAGAGCATCTCCCTGTCTGAAGTGCCTCAGAGTAACATGTCAAGGCAGCCAGTCTCTGCCTGATCCCAGGACACTTCCTACCCTCCTAAAGCCAGAGGGGAACAGCCGCTCCAGAGCCACGTGCTCTCCTTCTGCGTGCGGGGGCTGGCTTGGGCCCCCCTCTCCCAGCCCTGTCCTGGTCCAGAGCCTCTCCTTGCTGCTTTGCAATCTAATTGCTTCTCCATGTGCTGGAGACAGAAGTGATGGGATGGACCGCACGCACGTGTGATGTCTGCCGGCTGGCCGAGACAGGTTTGCCGGTCCAGCAGGACCGGAGGAGGGATGTGGCGTGGGCTGGCCGAGCCCGGGGCTGCCCCTCGCCCCTGGCTTCCCGCACCTCTGGGCACTGCGCGCACCCATCGCCTGCCCGACCCCGCCGTCCCTCTGGCTTGGCCCCGGCGCCTCCAGCGAGCCGCAGCCCTGGGCCAGCACGCAGCTTCTGACTCTCTTTTATCTATGAGCTTGACCCACTGGCTATGGCATGCAAGTCTGGAAACTCTGGAAGAAAAAAAGGGGTTTTGTGAAATGCCTGCTGCCCAGGAGACTGCGGAGAAGTTTCGCACTCCCGCTGGGTTTGTCCTCGCAGGGTTTTGGAGTACTGGTAGCAAAATAAGGCTGTTACAGGTCTCCCTTTGCATCTGTTTCCTCTGCCTATATATCTTTCAGAGCCTGCTTGCCCCAGTTTGCCGATTTTGTTATGATGGCCTTCAAAGCCCGTCCGGCGAGGACTGCAGCTGTGAGAGGAACAGTAACCCTCTTTGGCAAAAAGCAGAGGGGTTTCAGGGCTGGTGGGGAAGTGCTATTCTTTAATTCAAAATAGCACCTGGGAGCACCGTGCAAGCAGGCCAGGGAGCCGGCTGTGCCCCGCGGAGCCTGCGGGCTCCCCGGAGGCAGCGGGACCCCAGAGAGGCAGAGCCGCCCGGCCGGGCAGGGCCTCGTGCTCTCTTGCTGTGGCTGTAGCACGAGCTCTGGGAGCAGGGGGAAACCAGGATCCCAAGGCTACAGCCCAAATCCAGCTCTTCTTTCTGCACGGCTCCTTCCAGCTCCCATCACATCAGTGGTTTTCACTGATTTGCAGGTTGCATGGGTCAACGCTGTTTTTTCCTGGGTGTTTTGTGTGCAAACAGCAAGGATAATTACAGGCTAATTGTCTCATAGCTTGATGGGGAAAATACAAGAGAGAACCAAACTAAGTACCTGGGCGAAGAGGGTGTTCAGACAGACATCTGCACTGACACTTCGGTGCAAGACAGCAGCTCGGCGAGCAGCCGGCAGCCAGCGCATGGGTCTGGAAACGGCAGGACGCTCGCCGTCCCCAGAGCATCAGCCCCAGGAATTGGGGCCGCTCTATGCTGGGGCCGGATGCCTCTTGCGCATTGTGGCTGACCCCAGAGCCAATGTGACCAGCTCGCTGCCCTCCTCGGGGGCCCTGTGGTGGGCAAGAGGCTGCTCAGCCGTGCTCAGCATCAGTCAGTCGCTGTTCATCGGCAGGTTGCTTAAAACCACGTAAAGGCCGAGATAGTTAATCAGGGGGGACTCGCTGGGCTGCGACACGACATCGCTTTCCTGCGACAAGCTGCTCCCCTCTACCGCCTTGGCAAGGGGAGCCCAGCGCCTGCCAGGGTCCCTGGCCGTCCCGGGGTTCGCGGAGGCCGTGCGGGGCGGCTCTGTGGCCCTGGAGCTAGCAGCGAGGCGATGCCCTCGCGGTGGGAGCACGGCTGGGCGCCCGGGGCAGGGGGACGGAGCCGGTAAGGGCGCGCTCGGCCCGCCGGGGTCCCGCCAGCTCTGCAGAAGCCTTTGCAGAAGTGTGGGTGCTCGCGTATCGAGGGATGGGTGCAGGCCCTGCTTTGCTGTGGGCGACACGCTGGGAGTATTTTGTAGGAGATCTGATACTGAAGGCACAGAAAAGTAAAAAGCAAAAGTAGGAAGAGGAAGTGAAAAGCTCTCCCCCTCCCTTCCCCAGGGAGCTCGCTCCTTATCTAGCCCGGCTCCAGCTTCCTTCTGGGATAAACCAGGAACAGGCGGCTTTGGTTTCCTTCGCTTTGCAATTGATACGGCCGGCCCAGGCTGCCCGCAGCGCGCCCAGAGGCGGCGGGACGGGCAACAGCCTCGAGGTCTTCCACGGGGGGCTTCCGGCAGCGCTGCTCCCGCGGCCCCGTCCCGCGGTGGGGCGGCGGGCGCTGCAGCCCCGGCAGCGGCCGGAGGGGAGCCGGGGCACCGTGCCAGCCCGCCTCCTGCCTCTCCGCGCGTGCCGGAGGGATGCTCGGGGACCTCGCGGAGCTCGGCCCCTCCGCCTGGCGCGGTTTGAGGAACAGCCGTGCGCCGGGGCGGCCGGTCCTGCGACACCGGCAGGGGAACACGCTGGAAAATTACCAGGGCCTCTTCGTCGAAGGGAAAGTGGAGGCACCGGGGGTCCAATTACAGTGTATTTAACATTTCTGAGTTCACTGGGGCCTAGCCGCCACATTCTGGGTCACGTAATCAGGCTGAAGCCTGCCATGTCAGACTGGCTCGAGGATTAAGTGTGTTATAACTGGAGCCGCGAGCCCGGCTCTTTGGGAGGTGGGGGCTCTTACGCCGCTCTGATTGCAAAGTGGGAGCAGGGGTGAGCTCTGCCCACCTGGGCTTTGCCAAGCACTTAAGGATGTGGGGTCGCAGCAGAGCTGGCCAGAGGGTTTGTGCTGTGGGGAGCCCTTGTGTTGGCTTTGTGGGAGCTGAGCCCTTTTGTGGAGCTGCTGCAGAAAGGTTTGGTGCTGCTGGATGCTCTGGTTGAGCGCTGCCGGCTAGAGGGAAACCTGTGCTCGCAAAGGTGGCCTTCAGCCCCAAAGGCATGTTTGGCACAGTCCCCCTTGGCAAGAGTGCTCAGAAAGTGTTTGGTCTGCTCAGTGCAGCATGAAAACAACTTCCAAATGCTGAAAGTGGCTGCAAAGTGGAAACGGCAGCTCCCTGCCGAAGCTGCTGTTGCCGTTGCTGGCGACTAGCAGGGGAGCTGGAGCCCCTGCGTGTCTCCCTCTGCCACCGCAGCGCTCGCGTGTCTTGCTCTCTTGCTTGCGTTCACTGTGATAACGTGTGCGGAGGTGATGTGGTGTTCTCACGTCAGCTGGAGGAGAACCGAGTTTGAATTTCTTGCAAGGGGATTTCTGATTTTTGATACTCCCCAAATAGATGGAAAACATCTGTGCCTGCTGTCGGGGCATGGATTTTGGGAGCCCTGCTGCCTTGGCTGTCCCAGAAATCCTGTTTTCCTCTACTTGATGTTTTGGGAAACTGAGTCTCCTTCTCTGTGCAAGGTGGGGGGAACATGCTGTGATGGGTGTCTGAGGCCAGCAAGGGGAGGAAGCCCTTCTGCACGTGGCGGGAGAGCACCGAGCTCAGCGCCTGGCCCGGCGGCGGCACAGGCTGGGAAAGCGTCTGCGCCCCGACGCCGCGGGGTGTCTGGGTCGGGTGCGACCATCTGGTGCGTCTTGCTCAGACGTGCTCACTCGGTTGCATGCGGTCATTGCTGGTACCCAAAGCTGGTGCAGAGAGCTCAGGCTGGATCCTGAGGCCCTCGAAGACTTTGGCAGACCCTGAGCTTTGATAGACCTGGGTGCGTCTGCTAGAGGCGAGCAGGAGATGTAGCTGTGATCGCGGGGAGGTGCAAGTGCAAAGACAACGCCGCTGCCTTGCTTGGAGAGTGAAAAAAAGGATTTGTATCAAAGGCTCAGCTTTGCTTTCCTGCGCCGTCCCGCGCTTTGTTCTGCAGCGCTGCCTCTCCCCTGGGCTGTCGGATCTCCTCGCCAAAGGAAGGAGGCAGCGCGGGCTATTGTGTCTGTGCAGATGGACAAACAAACAGGCGCGGGCGGACGGTGCAGCCACCTAGCCCAGCCCGGCAGCGCGGGGCTGGCGGGTGCTTTCTGCCGCATCCTTTCTGACATTGGTCCCCCGGGGTCAAGGATTTGGGGGAAGCGTGACCCGTGGCAGTAGGAAAACAGGAAACGGCGCTGGGGGCAGGAATGCGATGCGTTTAGCGGTAACGGCGTCCCGCGGTGGGCGTGGGGCCGAGGACCGTTGCATCATGCCGCTGGAGGCCGGGCCTCGAGCGGCCGCGCTCTGGGCAACCCTCGTCCTCCTTCCTTGGCTTTAGCAGCTCCGCAGCGAGTGCCGGGCTCCTCGCGCCCCGCGGGGCATCGGCGCTAGGGTCTGCGGTGACCCTGGCGGGCCGGGGTCCGGCTCTGCCCGAGCACCGAGGCCGCCGTGGGGAAAGGGTTCGGGCTGTACCCAAATGGGGAGCAATGCCCAAAATGCTCCCTGCTCCTCCAGCTCGAATGCAATCGTGCCTGATGCAGGAGAGGGGCCAAATTTGCCCTGCTCCTTGCTGCTCGCCCGGCCGGCCGGGCTCGGGGCCGCGCTCGGCCGTGCTTTCCTGGCATGTCCGTCCGCAGCGCGTGCGAGCCGCGCCGGCGGCGGCAGCCCCTGAACTTCTGGTTCACAGCTCTGAATCGCTCCCTCGGACTTGTCCCCCCGCCCCGCAGCCGCTGGGGTCCCCCGGCGCCGGCAGCCCCCGCGCCCTGGGCAGGGGGCACCCCGAGGGCTCGCGCAGGCTGCTCGGCCAGGGGCTGCCCCGCGGTACCTGCAGGCGGCCCCGGCCCTGCTGCTCGCAAAAAAGCATCCACAGCCGGGGCCCTTTTATCTGCCGAGTCGTGCCCCCGGGGGAACAAAGTCGTTTAGGGCAGAAAGGGTGTCCTGGAGAGACCCGGCTGCTCTGCAGAGCTCCGGCTTTCTACAAATACAGGCAGCAGCTGGAAAGAGGGGACGGAGCTTGTGACAGCTGGTGGAGGGAAGATTTCTGCCCATCTCCAGGACATGTCACATCCGCTGGCGGTCACCTGGCCGGGGGCGAGCCGTGCCCCAGGGCGCCCGCTGAGCAGCCCTGGCAAACCTTGCTTTGCCCCCGAGGTTCCCCTCCGGGGCTCCTGCGCCCCGAAGTCTCCAAGGGCGGGAAGGGCTGTTTGCATGGCAACGTGCCCCGGCCGCGGGCAGCGTCTGCGCTCCGCCTGCCCTCCCGGCTGCCGCAGCGCAGGGGAGCAGGGCGGCCGGCGCTGCCCGCGGCCCGGCCCGGGAGCAGGCGGCCGGGCGCGTGTCGGCGCCGGGCTTTCGCGGGGCTGCCGAGCGCGAGCTGCCCCGCTCGCGCCGGCTCCCGTTTCCTCCCCGGGCCGGCCGCAGCAGGCGGGATTAGTGATTTATTAACGGAGCGGAGCGACTGCGCCGCTGGGGTGTGCCAGGCGGAAATGTCTGCTCGGCGAGATTGGATAACCCTCTGGCCTGCTTCCCTTCAAACGGCCGCGGCTGCCCCAGGCACCATATCCTTTCCCCCCGTCGCCGGCTCCCTCCCGGCGGCCGCCCCCCAAGGCAGAGCTTGCTGCCCGCGGCGTAGGGGCAAAACCCGCGGCGGGAGCAGCTCGGAGGAGGGCCAGGTCCGGGGGCTGATTTGGGAAGCCCTGCACCCGCGGGTGCGAGGTCTGCACCTGGGTTGCTCTGGGGTCTTCGCCACTCTGCTCCTGGCACACAGGGAACGGTTTTGCTCTTGGTTTGGGGTGGGTGGCAGCTAATTCAGGCTCACGGGTAGGGTTTTCAAAGGGAAGAGGCCGAGCACGGTGACTTTTGCAATTATTCCCGTAAGAAATGCGACCGGTCAGCGTGCCCTGTGCGATGGTTTTCTGCTCTGGGCTCTTAAGGATTGGCACAAACCTCCGGAGGCTGCTCAAAACCAAACGGCGCTGGGTCTGCAGTTCCCGAAGCCGCAGGGAGACCTGAGCTTCGCTGCGCACGCTCTGGGCAAGGCTCGGGGCGCGAGGCTCGGCGCTTCGGGCGCCGCGGAGGACGGGGCCGCGCTCCTCCGCGGCAGGCGCCAGCCAGCGGCACCGCTTACAAGACTGTTTTTTTGCTATTTAGCCCCTCTAGGATCCACTATCAGTTTATTGTAATAATCGGCGATAATAGATATTACCGTTCCTGTTGCTTTAGGAAAAAAGCTGTTTGAAACTATGGGGAATGTTAAAAGTAAACACACGGAGGAAAAACTCTTTGCACCAAGCCATCGCTCCCGGGCTGACACCTCGCCTGGGAAAACCGCAGCCAGGAGCTAATATTTACGGCTGAAGGTTAAACGGCGGCGAGGCAGGATGCGGGGCCGTGGGCTTCGTCTGCGCGGCGCTCCGGCCCCCGCTCTGCCCTGAACGGCTTAAAAACCGAAAGGTTTCGCTCCAGCAAAGGCCCCATCAGCGGGGGCTTGCGGGAGCAGCGGGGCGCGGGCCGTCGAGCGCGGCCGCGGGAGCCCGGCACGCACGCGGCCCCCGCGCCCTGCGGCCCCTCGCTGTCGGCCCAAACCCCTTCCCGGAAACGAGCGGCGAGGGGCGAACCCCACGGTGATCAGGGGAGCGTTTTGTCCTTGAGAGGCAGGGCAGGACGATGCCAACCAGCCCGCCTGATTGCATGTCACCCTCATTTTGGGGATGCGGACCCGGTGCCCCACGGCCCTGCCGCGGTCCCGGGTGGGATTTTCCCCACGGGCGCCGCCGCCGTCTTTGATCTCCCGCAGCCGGGAGCGACTCCGGCCGGGAAACCGGAGGAAGAGCCGGGGGGAGCAGCCCGTTTGCAGCGAGCCGGGAGGTCTCGCCCATCACCGGCGCTCCCGGCCCCGCTGGCGGCACAGCCGGCCGCTCCGCGCCACGCCGGGTGCCCCGGGCGGGCGGGCGCCGGGGCCGCGCGGCGTTTTCGCGGGCGGCCGGTGGAAACGACATTCCTTCGGCGCTGGGACGTTTCTGTTCAGGAAGGCCTGAAAAAAGCCAGGGACAAAAGGGGGAAGTGATGGCGGCTGCGCCTGGAGTTATCTCGCCGCTGCACCCGGGGGGGGGGAGGCTGCGGCGTGACAGCGCTTTGCTGTTTCGCTCCCGCGAGGCAGGAAACACTCATCTCCGCCGCGCTCTTCCTGCCCTGCCCGAGCCCGGCGGGCAGGGGACGCGGCCCGGCGGCGCAGCGCGGCCCGGGGAAGCCCTCGGGCTCCCGTCCCGGGGGGCTCGCGCCGCCCCGCAGCGCGCGGGAACCGCGCGCCCCAATTTCCCAGGCTAAAGCCTCCAAGCCCCAGGGTGGGTAGCGCCTGAGCCGGGGCAATAAATGCCTTTTACCCCGGCACGGCAGAGCCGCGCGGGTGGGAAAGGGCCGGGCACGGCACGTGCAGCCCCGCAGAGCCCTCGCAACGGGGCCCTACGGCCGCAGCCAGACGCGGCCCCGCCGGAGCATCGTCCCCGGGGCGCAGCGGCGCTCCGGGAGCGTGTTTGCGGGTGCTGGGGGACGGCTGCCCGGGCAGGGCTCCCCCAGCGCCGCGCTCCTTACAGGGTGCAGGACCTTTGTCTCGTCTCCCTCGAAATGGGAAGTGAAAGAGCAGCAGTAAAAGGATGTTTGGCTTAACCCTGTCTGCTTTGGAGTATCCTGTGCTGAAACGGCGCTTTGCAACCCCGTCCAAAGCCTGCGCCGCTCGCGATGCCAGCAGATGCACCTGGGCCTTTAGCAGCAACAAAGGAATCTGTTTTCTCTCTCTTTGGGGGTGGAAGAATCACAAAAATGTTTTCAATTGGAAGGCCTGTTTTTTCTACTTGTAAAAAAAAAAGTGTTTTCTTTTCACTAATTATATTTAGCGCTTCTCAGGCCAAAATCAGCTCCGAAGGCGTGAGCTGGACTCGGCGGGCAGCTCTGCTGCAGGGCAGGCGTTGCGCCGCCGAGGCGGGGTACGCCGGCCGGGCGCCCCGCGGCGCCGGGACGGAGCGGTCCCTCGTGCCCGCGCGCCCCGGGCTCGCACGCAAACGCCAGCCCTGCCGCAGGGACCTTGCGCGCGGCCACGGGGCGCGATGGGAACGCCGATTATCGCTGCAGCGGTTTCCAGCGCTGACGCGGGCTGCCCGGGTAGCGACTCCCCTTGCTGCCTATTTAAGTTGCGTTTCGCTATCTGCCAAAAGTCTTTTTTGTAGCTCTTTCGGCAGCCAAATTCTTTGCCAGCACTGCCGCTAGACTGATGCTCCCGCACGGCCCGTGTGTGTGATTTCAGGCCCGCGAATTGATTATTTTCCCAACCCTTTTGGTATTATTTGCTTTGTAAACAGGAGTTTGTTGTTTTTTTTTTTTCCCAAGGTGCCATTTGCGGCGGCTCCTCCAACGCGTGGGAGCGCTGGGAAGGAGCGGGGAAAGCGTGTGCCCCGGGGGGGGCCGAGAGGCCGGCCCCGAGCCGAGGGGAGAGCAGCCGCGCGGGCGCTGCTCCGCCCGAGGCGGCAGTGACTTTGTGGGTGTCTCTACTGGGAAAGGCCAGCCAGAGATGCTGGAGCCCAGCACTGTTTTCGGGGAGCGATGAGTGCTTTTGCTGGAGAATCGGGTTCCTCCTTCAGGCTTCTCAAGTTAAGTCACCTGAAAATAGAGGTTTCCAGAAGGACTTAGAGATTGGGAAAGGCGGGGGCTGTGTTTTCAGCGACATTAGGGATTTCGGAGGCGTGCCACCTTTCGGCTGCGAAAGGGAGACTCCTGCGTGGACGTGGGCTGGGGGTCACCGCGCTCTCCTTCCTGCTCCCGCGGCCCGGACGGGGCCACCCCGCTCTCGGAGCGGGCGTCCCCTCCGGGTGACGACCATGTCAGCAGCAGCCCGAAGCCCCTGGCTGGCTGCAAACGAGGAGACCTGAGAGGATCTCCAGGCTGAGCAGTTTTACTCTAATAACAGACTTTCTAGGGCCAAGTTCCTAAAGTCCTGCAAAAACAGGGCTTTGTCATGGAAATGCTGAGATGACATTAATGGCAGCGCCTGAACGCAGCGCTAATTAAAGAGAGGAAGGAGAACTGAAGCAGGATGTCCTGTTTGGCTGCCCAGGATGGAAAGCTTGTCACAAAAAAAGTGCATTCTCGTACTTTGTCTCCGTCCCTCCGCACAAGGCTTTCCCAGGTTCTGCAAACATTCATTTTCTTATCTCTCCTAAATTCTTGTTTCTTTTCTTTTCTTTTGAGAATAGCTCCTCGCAAGAATGTTGTTTCTCTGCTGTATTCCCCACCGAGCTCTCAAACGCGCCACTCAAACAAATGTCATCTCCTCCAGCACAAAGTGAATGTGCTTTTTATGCCTTGAACAAAATCGCTTGGACACAATAGGTGGTTGGCTCCGCGCAAAGAAACTTTCCTATTAACGGCTCAGAATAAGCTCTGGCAAGCGAGCGGGGACAGGCAAATCAACGCTGGGAGCAAGATGGTAAATGTTTCCTTTTGAAAAAAGGCTTTCCACTGAATTAGCCCAGGGAACGTTACTACCAATCTCAGAACTGCTTCCTATGATAGCAGAAAAATAAATCAAAATCAAAACAAAGCAAAAAAAAAAAAAAGAGGGGTGGAAACTTGAGAAGAAGTAATAATAGATGAGTCATTTAGTTCACTGTGTGGCATGAGTCCTGATCCAACTGACTTTTGTGCTCATCCATAACCTACTAAATTCTGATGACTTTGTACCTGGGACTAGTAGTGGTAAAGCCTGGCTTTCAGGGTAATGTTTGAGCTCAAAGCAGTGTCCCAGCGTAGCGGTTTCCTGTGAGTCCTGGATGCAAATCTAGTGTGTTTGTGGGAAATAAGGTGCAGTATGCAGACCGAAGTGTGAATCGGTGGAGCAGGGGGTGCCAGGCACGTGATGATGTCCTGGTCCAATGACTTGATTTCCCTGCTACCAGCAGGCTCATGCAGATGTTACCGCTCCAGCTGTGACATGAGCGGCGGTGTCTTTGCGCACCGGCGGGCTCACTCCGAGCCCAGACGCCCTCTGGGCTCGCGCCAGCGAGGCAGCAGCTCCCAGGGCTGTTGCAGAGGGTGCGCGCGTACGAAGGGGGCAGCTGACGGCTCCGGCAGCGTGCGGGGCCAGCACGGCTCCCCCAGCCTCGCCGAGCCCGGCGGCCTCCGGGAGCGCGACCACCCGCTGCTCGACGGCAGCAGCTCCACGCCCAGCGCTTCTGCTAGACGTGTGGTCTCCTCGCTGCGGGGGTGCTTGCACCCCCAGACTGGGGTTAGAAAATCTGATCTCTCCCAGCTAGGGACGAACTTCCACTGACTTCTGCTGGCCCAGGCAAGGACTGAAGAGGGAAGGAGTGGGCTTCAGCTCCGTGGACAACCGTGCAGCCTGGTGGGCAATGTGTGCTGTGGCTCTCCTAAACCCATCCTTCCTCTGAGGAGAATGAAATACCTCCTGCTATCCAGCCTGATACGTTCAACTCAACCAACGTCAGCTCCCTGCTCTTCAAATAATCCACTGCTGGCTTTTACGCTATAAACCAATGGTTTCTCTGTTTTATCAGCTTGGCCAATGCACAACGCTCTCTCTTGGCCAGCGAGGATAGCCTCGTTGGAGAAAGTCACCTGGGCACGAGCAGGACCTGGGCAGGGTGTTTGCCTTTCCCTGGACACGCCGTGGGTGTGCTCTCCCACCTCTCCTGGACTTTGAGGCTTTCTGTCACCCCTCCGCAGCTCTCCTCTCGGCCAGCCCGTGCTCCGTGGTGCATTCCTGCAGCTATTTACACATTCCCCGCATTGCTGGCAGCGGTCCCGCTCGCCGGTCCCGCGGGCAGACACCGTACTTGCTGCAAGCTGCCGTCCCAGTGACTAGGGGAAAGTTTAGGCCTCTTCGTTCTTGCAGGTTAATGAATTACCTTTATGCACCAAGGTGCCGACTGAGAGCTCAAGGGGAACCGAAATAGGAATAGGATAGGACTAGGCTAATCCCTATCAAGGTACTGCACTGCAATTTTTGCACATACTGTTCTTCTGCCAACATCCTGGGCTTAAACACGGTAACGGACTCAGTGTGGTTCCCTTGCTGTCAACAAGATTTTTAAACCTGAGTCTCATGTAGGCTTCGGGTGGGTGGGCTTAATTTGAAACTTTTGGTAGTAAAAGGCCGACATGCCTCTTGGAGCTGCAGGCCAGTTAATGGTGGGGGCACAGGAGCAGATGGCCAGAGCGTGCTGCAGGGTGACACCGCTTCCCGCATGCACTGTCACCTCTGCCCAGCACCATTCGTGCAGCCGTGTGACCTTCACGGAGACGATGCTTGACCTGCTCAGAAGTGACTGGATTTTTCTCTCTGCCTCTTTATCAGCCCCAGTTTTGTCCCTCGGAGTGCTGGCCGGGGCATCCCTCCAGCTGCATGCATTGAATCTGGACAACTTGGGAAAAGAAAAGTGGAAGCCTGCCAAGATATATTTGGAGAACGGCAGCTTTAGTCTCAAGAGGTGATTTCATCTGAGCTCAGCTGTTAGGTGTCCGTGACGCACTGTCAGAGGGGCTCTGCTCCTGGGCTCCTCTGCGCGGCGATAAGCCGCAGGAGGTAGGGGAGCTAGGCTGGCTCCGCTGGAATCAGTGAGGCCACCTGCCTGGATAAACCGGGATGGAGCAACAAGAGAGCACAAAATAATCTACTTAACCACTAGGCCAAATTCATCCTTCCTGCATTGATCGCAGAGGAGCTCCCCCCGGGAGGAATTTGGCCCATTTTGTCTAATTAGTTTCTCTCCTCCTGACACTTGCTGACATTTGCTGCTGACATTGCCCAGCCGCAGCTTCGCCTTCTGAACAAATATTTTCCTTGGTGGGAGAAAAACTGCTCCGAGGAGCTTGCGTGAGTATGTGGGAACCCTGACTGGGGCCACGTCCCCAGCGCTCTCCCAGGGCCCCTGTTTGTTCCCTCCACCAGCTCGGGGGCTGATTGCTTCAAATGCACTGAAGTACTTAGTGCCCATGGGGACAAGATGTTTAAATACCTCTCAAGGTCTCAGGTCCTGTGTTCTCCATCTCTGGAGCTGCCTTGGGAATCTGGTGTGCATGAGGGGAGAAATAAACACAAAGAAATGGTTCATGCTTGGTAGGACTGTCTTCCTGCTCTGAGGATATTCAGGCTCATTGAAATAGAGATTCGGGCCACGGTTGGGACCACCCAGATAATATTTTGACACTTAGCCAAGCCCCTGAGGCCTCGGATCACATCCCCTTCCCAGGGGAGCCTGGAGGGGGTTTTGTGGTTGACTGAAAAGGGGCAAAAAGTGATGGTGAGAGTGTGAGTCCTTGGCCACATAACGGGTTGAGCTGATGTCCTATAAATAGGACTTTTGGGGAGGAAGGCAAGGGGGGTCTACTAAATCTCATCGGACCCGTTGGACTGGCAAAGCCTTGGGGAGGGATAGAGAGAAAAATGGTAAACCTTTTGCAGAAAAAAGCGCAGGGACTGTCCCTCCCAGCCAGGAACTTTTGACAGATTTTGGTGACGCCCTTCACCTAGGATAACTAATAGGGGCCTGAGCAATGTAGCGTTTGCAGCAAGGCCCCACCATTTGAATGATGGTGCTGGTGGCTGCTGCAATCTCTTGTCAGGAAAAGGCCTTTATGACTATATTTGTGCAGGCAGCTCTAAATGCTTAGACCTTTATTCTTCCAGGCTTTTAAACTAAAGGTCATTTTCTCTTCCCTTCCAGAAAAAAAAAAAAAAAAGAGAAAGAAAGAAAAAAAAAGGTGAATTCCTCTTGACGCAGATCCCCTTCCCCTCTGGATGGGAGTTTAATTGTTCTTGCAAGCAAACTCGAAATCTGCCCCTTGCATTCACTTCCTGTTTCCTGCCAGAAAGGAAACAGAGATTTCTGACTCTGTGAACTAGTCCTTTATTTAAGGATACAAGAAAATAGCTAAATCCTAATTCAGTGTAGTGCTATGCACTTTACCATGCTGCACTGCAAAACAAAAGAAAGAGAAACACATACCCACCCTTCCCAGTTGAATTGTAAACTGCACAGTGAGTGGAGTATAATGGGCATTTATGAAAGTTATACTAAAACATTCACTGAAGTCCAATGCAAACCTAAACCATTCAATCGGGAAGTTTTTACCTACCAAAAATAATCGCTAGGCTCTGGCTCATATTTTTAACGATCATGCGTTCTTGGGAATTTCCTCTTCCCTCAGTGGAGATAAGTGATTAAACAAAATAATGGCAGTGGCCATTTTGATACACTGCAACGTGTCAAAGAGGACACATATCAACAGTTCTTTTTCTGTATCTTTTTCCTATGTCTTGACTTCTGCATTCACTGTTTGATTTAGGCTGAATTCTACTTCTCTATTACGTTGCTGAAATCCAATGAAGTCAGCAGAAAAGACATAAAACCAAAGACATTTCTTTGGTAGGACTTTTCAGCCAAGGCATAAGATCCACTAATGGGGAGAGATTTATCTATTACACGCCTTATTAATTTTATAAAAAAGAGGTCAAGCTCTATTCAGCTGTGTGCTATTTAGCTTAATATCCATATCCATAAGCACTAGCTAATTTCTTTAGGACGCTGTTAGTTTAACATCCTTTCCATTCTTCTGGACTTCTCCATGGAGACCTCTTCTGGATCGAGTTCCACGCAAATGAGATCACAACCGGCCCTTTGAGTGTATTTTTGACAATGAAAACTTGATCACTTGCAAGGGCTCTGCTTTGCATCTGGGCAGTTTTTAAATTTCAATTATTCTTCTCTGTTTACTGAGTAGTAGAAGTTGTTGGGAAAGGGAGCGTCAGCTGAAAGCACGGAGGAGGAGGGCTCTGTGACTCTCAGGACTTCGATGATGGATGGAGCAGACCAGAAGTTGCCTCCCCAGGATCTAACACCATTTGGTGCCATGAGAACAGCTTTGCTTTGGTGAGAGGGAATAATTCCTCTTTCAGCGGCTTCACCCAGAAGCCAGTGTTGTGTTGGCCAGCACAAAGGTGCTGCCCAGGTCTCCTGCTTTTGCCACATGGAGAATTATGCCTATGTACCGCCAAATTGCCGGCACTCAGCTGTCTGCTCTGAGAGCTTTAGTCCCTCGTGGTGCGCAGCTCTTTTGTCAGCCTCTGCAAAGGGATGGCTTTTGTTCTTTATTCTTTTTTTTTTTTGATGACATGCCTTTTCCTCCCAGACGTTCCTCATGATGTTGCATGAAGATTTCATAGAAATTGTTACTGAAGTTCTTCCAAAAGCTATATAATCAGGTCCTTTGAAGGGGACAGCAGAGCACAATCAAAGAGAAGAGCCGAACTCCCAGATGATGATAAGTCACCCTGGAGAAATTCAGTTCATGCTTTTCAAATATACATGTATGTGAGAGGCATTAAAGTAAGCGGCTTGCTGCAATAAGATACAGTTCTCACTGGCTCATTAAAACAATTGTTCAGTTTGATTACTCCTGAAAATGTTCATATATCACCAAAGCAACTCATTAGGCTTTGAAACAGGGAAGGGACATTTTCTTGCCCCACCCTCAAAAAGAAGGCAGATCTAAGGTGGTCTGTACTCTTTTTATCATTTGATGTTACTTCACGGTGAGCATTCAAAATGCATATTTTGTGTCTCCACTGAAAGAAAAGTTCTGCATTTAGGATTTGGACTTTTCTCGCAAAGGTGAGTAAAAGAAGGATTGTAAATGACATTCAAGACTGCTTCTAGAGGATAGCAGTTATTAATCTCTGATCTGCTGTCACATCCTCACACATCTGCTCCGATTAGAGAATGACAGATGCACCCCTGGAGATGTTTTCCCTTAAGAGAGACTACTCCGAGAAGGCTAGGAAAGTCTTGTCTAACTATTTGCTTAGATGCTCCTGGCGGGGGATAGGGACAGTTGGAATTCACTGAATGAGACGAAGGGCTTCGTTTCAGTGGGCTGTCTGCTGCGCCAGCAGCCGGCTGGGCTCGGTGAGCGCTTGCTGCCGAACAGGCACTGGTGCAGTGCAGGGATTGCTCCTCCGCTCGCCGAAGAAATCAGTGAAAATGCACAGGTTCCCCAGGCTGTAAGGAGCCCAGCACTCAGGCCCTGATTTGGTCTGGGATAACCCCCTGCACAGGGGCTTTGAATGAGAGAGGCCCTCGCACCCCAGTCCTGCAAGCTGAGGAAGCCAGCTTGGTCCTCGCATGGGCAATGAGACACCCAAAAGCCCGGGTGTGGATGTGATCCACCCTGTGTGTCTTTCCATTGCACCCGGCTTTCAAAGAGAGACGCTCTTGCTCAAATATTTTCTGAATGCATGAAACCTTGCTCCAACAAGGGGAGGTATCTGCGAGAGATATAAAGCTGCTCTGGCAGGACAACATTGAAACCTTATCTCGCACAAAAGGGAAGATAAAGGAGCCCTTTACCATGCTGGCTTAGCAAAAGAGAGACTCTGGGGTTTTTCCCATCTCTCCTGCAACAACAGCAACAGGGCACGGCTGCTTCCTCGAGGGACTGGGACGCGCCGGGTCCCCGTGGTGCCGGGGCCGCCCTCCTGCCCAGCTGGGGCGTTTGTCCCCCCGCCCAGAGTTTGCTGCCTCTGCGAAAGACACCAGCTTGCACAGTACTTAGTCTCTGCTCTCTCCCGTTCCTATCAGTCTTCCCCTGGACTCGAGAGCAGAGATGCCAGAGCGAGCAGCGAGCCTGGCAGCTCGCGGGCAGCTGAGGTGCACCCAGGGCTGATGCGCCACTGCTTTTACAGGAACGTATTTTTCCTGGGAGATTGCACACAAGCTCTCCTGGTGATCAGTGCCTACCCCTTGGCAGCTAGATGTGTGGGAGTGCTTCAGCAAGGTCTTGGGAGAGCCGGGGCCAGGGCCCTGCTTCAGGAAAGCACAGATGATACGCGTGCTGCTTTATGGTAAGGTCCAGTTGCTTCGAAGGCCAGTCTCAATTCTCCTGGAGTTGATTTACGGGCCTCGCCGAGCAGGAGCGCTGGGAATGGCTGTTCTGGGGAGCCCTTTGGGCTAGACATCTGTTGCATGGACCCTCTCGTTTCAAAGGCTGGCCTTGACAACGCAACGTGTCCGGCGCTGTCGTTGATGCAGCACGCTGGCATGTGCTTAGCCATAAGCGCGTGCTCATGTGCTGCTCACAACAGAGGTATTTCCCTAACCGGGGCTGTGTCCCGGCCCCGAGCTCACGTGCTCACGAGTGGCCTTTTCCTCGGTGTACATCCATGTTCACGCCAAGTCCTGGAAGAACTTGCCGGTCTTCTTCTGTAAGCAGCGGTACTTTGCAGCTTTTGTCATCACAGCCCTAATTCTTTATGCAACATCATGTTGAGTATCTAATTAACAAACCAGTAACAATTAGCCTTTGGTGTTAATGAGCAGCTATTTGCACTAATGGGCCCAGTCTGAGGGCAAGGAGGCCTTATGGGTGTCGGGACAGTCAGAATTATGTCTTTATTCCCAAAGCGGACACTTTAATGAGGAATGAGAGCATGTTGTGCCAGGTGTGGTACTAAAGGCAGAGCTGGGTTTTGCCCAGAGTTTTGGGGGGTTTTTCCTCTTTGTGATCATTCTTTTAAATGAAAGACTAATACTCAAATTGCTAAAGGACCAAATATTCCCCAGTCGGCTCTATCAAAAGAACCTTCCCCCATCACGGCTGGACAGCTCGTGGTGGCAGAGCCCCAAAAAACCCTCAGAAAGCATTGGCCTGTCTGCCTGCTCCGTCTCATCCGCCTGGGAACGCTGGAGCACGCTGCTCGGCCCCATCTCGCACCAGCGATCGCGTGCTCCTGCTCACAGCCTCCCCTGTTTTAACGAGACTGGGTTTTTTTTAACCAATATGGAAATTTCTGTGGGAAAAGCACAATGTCAGTTAATCTTTCAGACTTTTGGGCCTCATGCTTCAAAATTCAATTTTTTTAACTTAAGGATTTTGACAGTTTTGGAGGAACTTTTTTTGAACTCAGATTTCTCGGAGATGGCACTTCCTAAAACGAAAAATGCAGATAAAAGTTCTTCTCATGTATGATTTTCACCAGGAAAAAACAAATCTGTTTTCCAGCTAGGCTGTGGTCGTCCGCCAGCCTCCGGAGGTTCTTCCCGCGCAGCGAGGTGCAGTAACGAAGAGTACAACCTCTGAATTTGATTAATTACGCCTGCACTGAGCGGGTATTCCCAGGGCACCCTCAAAACTCCTCCAGTCCTGCCCCAGCACGCAGGAGGCGCGCTGTAAAATCCGGGATGGATTCTCTCGGCGGCGCTGTCTTGTTTAGTTTTTACCGGCGTCCTCGTCACGAGGACCGTCTTGGGACAGCTGAGCAGGGCTTGGATGTGCCACTCTCCCCTGGGAACTCGGGAGGTCTCGGCATGCAAAATCTGCAGGCGGTTTTTGTCCCAGCCCACTTGGTGCCTCAAAAGAAATGTCTTCTACTGCGTAAAGGAAAGAGTTGGCTGATCCAGGGGATGATGGAGCAAGCAGGGGGCATAAGAAAGGTCCCTAGTGAAGAAACCCGCTTGCGTAGGACTCTGGGGTCTTATCGGGCAGGGTGGCTACGAGGGCCCGAGCAATGGCACGGGCATGCTGGGGAGCAACATCAGGACCTCGCGCCGGGTCCCCGGAGATGCAGTGTAGGCTCTGTGCTTCCCAGCTCAGCACCTTCAGCCTCTGGAGAAGCCAATAAGTTGCTAAGGCATGACAACGGCAAGCTGGGTTGAGCGGAGGCCGAGCAGCACAAAGTTTCGTTTTTTCTCCCCTGGTCCCCAAAGAGGTTCAGGTTTGAAATACCATTTCATCTTACGCTTTCAGGCTCTCCTGTTGAGACGCAGAGACCCCGTGAAAGTTCACCACACCTGAAATGAGGAGTTGCGTTTATGTGGCAGGTTTCATGCAGGAATTTGAAAGCCGTTCACCGGTATTAGTTGGGTAAGGAGCACAATAGCTCTGTGATGGCACTAGTGCTTTTATTATCCCCCAGTGAGAAAACAGGCAAGAAGTGGTCAACACAGTTTTTCTGCGGCAGATAGAGGAAGCTGGTGGGAACAGGACCCGGTGTCGTGAGTCCCATGCCCCCGGTCTGACGATCATTCCCAGATGCGCTGTGCTCCCCAAGAAGCAGTTGTCACTCTCAAGGATTTGGAGTGGCCCAAGCCTGGAAACATTTGACATTATGTTCCTAAATCTATCCCAGGTCATGAGCCAGCTCACGGGCGGATGCAGCAGAGCTTTCTCTGACCCTGTCCCCGTGCAAGCAGCTTGGGCTCCTCTGCCAGGCAAAAAGCAAGGCTGTCCTGGATTGCTGCACGGGAAAAGTCATGTCAGCTGAAGCTGTAGCTTTTGCCACATGATTTTGTTTGCGCCTTGCTAATTGACTTTATTATTGAAAGTGTCACACCTTGCTATGGGACAGCATTCTCCCCGAGGTTTGTTCATATGCTGATTAAATGCCAAATGGCTGCATCATCACAGCGGAGAGCAGCATGCCGGCAGCCAGCTGACAGCAGCCCAAAAGGGCCAATAAATTCACCCAAGCGGGACTGAGCTTCTTAGGAACATCTGAGACTTTGAGGGCAAGGACACACTTAGGAGAAAAGTTTCCTGCAGTGTAACCCGGGAGGAAAACCGATCTTAACACAAACACGGTCTCAAAGGGATCAGTGTGGGCGGGGGCTATGCAACTGCAGCCCCATCAACTGCTGGGAGAGCGACATCCCACACTAATTGACTAGTGCTAACGAGGACCCTAAAACCCCCTCCACCCCCTGCTCCGTCCACGCCTGAGAGACCTTGAATGCCACCGAGCCGGGGCACAGCCGCAGCGTGGACTCTGCAGCTTTGGAAAAGCCCCCCCGGCTTTTGTCTGTCCGTACATCTGCAGGCTTTGTCTTTGGTGGGTCCAGCTGCTACCTCGCTGCTGTGGGCTGCCAGAAGTCATGTTTTCCAGGGAAAGTAGAGGCGGCAAGAGCTGCTGGTGCTCTGTGGGCACCGGAGGGGACGCCGGCAGGCGGGTTTGGGGCTGGTGGAGGCGTGGGCGCAGAGGCAGGGCTGTGCATGGCGGCGAGCGGCGCGAGTCCCCCCTCCCTTTGCCGCTGGCGGTAGCCGAGCCTTGGCGAACGCCCAGGCTTTCCCCAGCGCCGGCTTCCACAGGAGGCGCTCTGGAAGACCAAGTGTCACGATTTCAAATTTAAAAATACCCATTCCTGTGGCCTCTAGTGACCATTTCCCGCCCCGCCAGCTACTACTAAAGGGCCGTTGGGTAAACAGGAAGCGTTTTCCACGCATCCCGTTTCACTCCTGCCGGCTCCGCCGCCGAGGCTGGAGCAGACCCGCTCCCCGTTCGGCTCGGCATGGGCAGCCGCTGCATCGTGACCTGTGTCCATACTGGGAAGAAGACCTGGGAAAGGCGACATAACGCCAAATGGCGGTTGCTGGAAAGGCTAAATTTGGGTATAGAGTTTTCCCCCAAAGTGTCCCCACGAGTTTTCAGGGGAGGTTGGTTTGGAGAAGATGGAGAGGAATCTGAGGGTCCTGGGAGCCGTTGCGGTGAGCCTGTACCTTGCAGGATTGAGCAACACACACACATAGCGTAACATACACAATTGCACACACGCGCACACGCACACAGAGTGCAACCTGCACAACCGCACATGCATGCACACACACCCCTACAGTGCAACATGCACAACTGCACACACACACACACAGCGTAACATGCACAATTGCACACACACACACACACACACACAGGGTGCAACCTGCACAACCGCACATACATGCACACACACACCTACAGTGCAACATGCACAACTGCACACACACATAGCATAACATGCACAATTGCACACACACACACACACACACACACACAGGGTGCAACCTGCACAACCGCACATACGTGCACACACACACCTACAGTGCAACATGCACAACTGCACACACACATAGCGTAACATGCACAATTGCACACACGCACACACACGCACGCCCAGAAATGACTCCTTTGCATGTATGTATTTCCCATAGCCCCTCCGCTGGTAACGCTAACGGTAAGTCGCATGTAGCCTAAAACCACCTATTCTTGAAAAGCAGGAGGGGCAGCAGAAAACAGCCTGTAAACAGCCTTCTGCCAAGGAAAACAAGCGGGATCCTTCTTTAGCCGTGCATTTACATAAACAAACACAGGAATATTTTGCAAGTCCCAGAGGGCTTGCCCAGGCTAGCATTTTGCTGAATAAGGGTGGGAGCGCTCCGGCGCTTGCAGCAGGCCTGCGCGGAGGCGGCGCGCGGCCTCCAGCCGGGCACGGCTGCCCGGCCCCGAGGTGCTGCGCCCGGCCCGGAGGCAGAGGTGCCTCGGGGCCGGCCGCCTCCAACCGCGGTCACGTTACAGGCCCGTGTTTAAAGTGCGATCGGCGTCAGCTTCGAGCTGCAATGCCCTCAAGACATTAGGGAGTTGGGGTGATTTTTTTGCCTACGTCCTTCCCTGCCATGCGGCTCCGGAGCCGGCCATGTTGCTGGCAGGTTGCCTATGCAAGGCGAGCGCCCTAGGACAGGCCCGTGCCCCACTGCTCCGTGCCATGGAGGGCCTGGCCGGCTTGGCCGGTGCTCGGGGCTCACCCGCCGCCTCTCCCCGCCGAACGGCGAGGCGTCGGGGCGGTAGAAACCCCGGGAGGGGGCTGCGGCACCGGCGCGGCCCCAGCGTGAGGAAATGGCCGCCACGCTGGGCAGTACGGGAGGCCCCGCCGGGCCGGCGCCTCGCTGCCGGCAGCTCCCAACAGCCCGGCCGCCACCCCGAGGGTGCCGAGACCCCGGGGTGGTGGCGATGGTGGGGAGTCCCGAAACCTGCCCCGCGCCGGCGAGCGGGGCCGAGGCGGGAGGACGGGGGAGAGCGGCCATCTTCGGCCTGGCAGGGTATCCGGGGCGGGGGGCGGTCGGCGCCTCTCCCTCCCCACGGCCCGCGGGGTGTGTGGCTCCCTCCTGGCCCGTGGGCCGAGCCGGGGGGCCGAGCCGGGGGCGGAGGGTGTGTGTGTGTGTGTGTGTGTGTGTGTGTGTGTGTGCACACGTGGGGGCGGCCGCCCCACGGCGGCCCCTCTCCCCCTGCGCCGGGGCGAGCGGGCCGCCGTGTTTGTTCTGCCCGCGGCGCCCGTTATCAGCGCGCCGCACACACAGGAAGTCCTGCCCGGGATTGTCCATCCCCGTCCTGATTTATACAGGAAGAAAAGCATAAAAAGCCGCCCTTCCACCTCGGCGGGGACCGACCTCCCGCCTGCGCGCGACCCGCCGGCCGGCCGGCCATGCGGGGCGGCGCGAGGTGGCCGCCCCGGGCCGCGGCGGGGATGGCGGCGGTGGCGGGGAGCTGTGCGGGGGGCGGACAGACGGCGGCCGGCTCCCCCCGGTCCCGCCAGCCGCGGCCGGGGCGCTGCAGGTACGGTAGGAGCGGCGGCCGGCGCCGGGGCGGGCGCGGGGGGTGGCGGCGGTCCTTGTCCTCGCGAGGCCGATGCCCGGCGGCTCCCGGGGTGTTTGTGGCCCAGGTGAGGACAAAGCCAGCAGCCTCCGGTAAAAAGCTTCGGCTTTTTTTTTTTTTTTTTTTAAATCTAACTGGTTACTTCTCGGGGGGGGGGCGGTTTTAGGCAGCTTTCGGCCGCTCTCGGCCGGCGCGTGGCCTGTCCGCGCGAGGCCGGCTCTGCTGGAGCGGCGTCTGCGGCGCTGAGCAGAGGCCAGCCCGCGCTGCTCTGATGTCTAACCCGCCTCGCCGGCGCTCGGGCCGTTCTCCCCGAACAGCAGAGTCCCGGCAGTCGGACGTGAAGGTGTATCTTATCTCCCGTGCGCGCAGAAGGCGGCTGCGGACCCGTGCGCGTGCGCAAATACCTGCGAGATAGCTGGAAATACCTAACAAATCTCTTGCGTTTCCATAATTCACACTCTGCTTTCACCCGTTTCTCTCTCTCCGACACCCCCAGCACCGTGACAGGTTGTCCATCATTCTTCTGCTCATTCTTCTCTGTGCCGTGGCTGCAGGACCTCGAGCAGTGGAGCCCTGCTGCTTATTTCAGATAACGTCCTAGCAGAGCTCGAACCCCCGCTGAAAACAGGCAAGATGCAGAGCAAGACGATGCTCGGGGCAGGGACTGGTCCTCCTGCTACGCAGAACTGGGGCTTGCACTGGATAAGTGCTGATGTTTGCATGCCAGCAGCTCAGCAAAGCCTCTCAAATTTATGAGCGTAGAGCTAGGTAATTTGCAAACTTTTTGTTTTCAGCGGGGGTTCCTGCGGTCCTAACCTGCTGCATTACACAGCGCAGGCAGGAAGCTTGCAGTGACTTATCTTGGGGTATCTGGGGATAAGAGACTGGCCATGGGTGGGAGCAGCGGGGATACGTGGGCTTCAGCTGTCCACGCTGGAGGGAGTACGGAGCGGGACCATGCCAGTGAATAGCTCTTGACAGAAATGATTGGGCATGATTTTTTCCCAAGGTCTACCATCCACAGAATCAATTCACCCTGCAAAGAATCAAACATAAGAAGAAGTAACAAGGCTTTGTAAGTGATAAAATTAATTTACAAGTGGACTGGCAAGCTTCTGCCGCTGTCTGGGAAGCTGTGGGAGACAGAAGCCCAGATATAGTAGCTGGAGCCAGAGCCGCCTCAATAACTCCATCCCTCCTCTGGATAAAAGTGGGGTTAGGGGTGGGCACAGAAAACACCGAATCTGCCCTGTCTTGGGCTTGTTCAGCTCCTAAAGTTAATTCCCTGTGATCCAACGATTGATGCTAGGGATTGAACTAGTTCCCATCCATAGTGCTAAATTATCAGCTCTGCACAAGTTTCCCTACAGATAAGGAAGAAAAATTGAATCTGGGAAGTGTGCTCGTTTGAGCCATTTCCCATTGTCTGCTGCTGCAGCTGGGGCTGGCTCTGGGGAGACAGATTTACCAACTGCAATGAATTAGAGTAAACGAACCTGACTCACAGTCACACCGGTAGCTGAAGGGCATGGTGAGAGAGGATTTAACTCGAGCTTTCAAAGCAGGTAGAGAAAGACAAGGAAAAGGAGATGTGAGCAGAAGAGGATGGTCAGAAATGTTGTTTAATTCTCCATCCCTTCTCCTAAAGTGAATGGTTGGATTCCTGGCTGCTCTCTGGGAGGTGACTGCAGAGAGGAACTCAGACTTCTGGAGCTGGAGACTTTCTCCTGGTACAGAAGCATAATTAGAGCAAAATGGTCTTGTTAAATGCTCTCTTCTGAAAGTGGCTGCTCGCT
Source organism: Struthio camelus (assembly GCF_040807025.1). Lineage (NCBI taxonomy): Eukaryota > Metazoa > Chordata > Aves > Struthioniformes > Struthionidae > Struthio > Struthio camelus. The sequence continues at coordinate 3,826,683 of NC_090961.1, forward strand.
GGTATGGGCATGATTAGGGGAATGATAGCGCTATGTATGCAACTTGCATTTACTCCCACCGTGCTTTCGGTACGCTCCTGGGGCAGTGATTCACTGGAAAAATGCAGAGGGAAAAGCAGGGTCAGGGGATCGTTCTCCACTGACTAATGCCACTTTTTGCCAGGGAAATTTCACAGAAAACAGTGAAATTGAGTGTATTCCTGGATAAGATGAGTCATTTCCCAGTTTTTGAACAGCAGCAATTACTACATCCTCTAAATGTAAATAAGAACTCATTCGTGAGTGGCAGTAATAAGAGAAAATAAACCTGGCTGAGCGGTACAGGATGTTGCAGTGTTCATACATTTGCTTTTGCGTGGCTAAAGGTAGGGTGCTGTATGCCTTTATTGTAGCCTGGAGTTATAACATACCAGTCCTGAGATCCTTAATGCTTGTGAAGTCCTTACTCAGGCAAAAAATTCGCTTTGTGGGAATCAGATCTGGGTCATAATATGCATAGCACTGGGCAATTGGTGACGACAGACTAAATGCTATGGGCCAAGTATTTTTCCTGGTTTGACCTGCTTTGATCCCATTGACATCAATGGACTCCTCTAGATTTTCACCGAGATAACTGGTCTGCAGCTGACGCAATGGAGAACAATATGGGACATAACAGAATAGTGGGAGGGCTTTTCCCTTACAGAGCTCTGCAGAACAGGGGCTGCTCCAAACTCTAAACTTCAGTGCAAAGGTTACAAACAGCCTTATGAAAAGTCTGAGCAGAAGAGTTTGTCCTAAAGCAGGAAAAGCCGATACTCCCTATTTTCAAAAGCATCAAAAGTCCCTGTTGCTTTAGCGAGTACTTCCAGTTCTATGGAAGACCCCTGCGGAGGCCAGCGAGAGACCATTGTGCACAGCAGGTATGGGGTCAGGCGTGTTTTGTAGCAGTTGGAAAGTTTTGCATCTGTGTGTGTGTCACTCTACTGTCTGTCTCCCCATCCATCCATCTTCATCTGTCACTACAGCCACGTCTGGCCCCGGTTTGGGGAAGCACTTGCGTACTTGGGCACATCCTGCAAACGGGACGCAAGCCCTTCTCTCTAAGAGAGGTTTCCCGGTGTGGGACCTTAGTGTTGCCTTCCTATTAAGTCTGCTCTGTTAATCATTTCTTTTTCATGGTTACAGAGCCAGAGCTCTCTTCTGAGTAGGGAACACAGTCGGGTTACCCCCCACTGGCCCCGAACACATGCCAAGCCTACCTACCGCCCCGGGAGTCGGCTGGGGGCCGAAGGCCAGCCAACCCCTTTGGTCCTCAATCCACCACGGATTCTGTCAGGATGAAGGAGGATCTGGCGCCGTGCACTTAGGAGGACTGCAGGACGGGTCTAGGAAAGGGTGGGTGGGCAAAAGGGTCATCCTTGCAGCTTGCCTGGCATTCAGTCTCGGACCTGGTCAGGGCAGGCACGCAGTGTATCTCATAATTCACACTGGTGGTAAAACAGCCTCTCCCCTTGACAAGGAGATTTAAACATTGTTAAATCTAAGAGGGAGGTTGGGCAGAAGCATTTCTTTCTTGGCCGCGAGACAAACATTAATATTAGATGTCGTGGGAGTAAACTTCTAATGTGCAAGGGAGAAGGCTTTGGAGGAAACATGTAAAACATCGGTCCAGGGAGGACTTAAAAATCCAGATAGGCTTGAAATGAGGAGCCAAAATCCCTTAGCACCGTTGTCAGAAACTTATCACACCTATATTAGTAGAGCCAGCAAAACCGATCCCCCCCACTCAGAACTGGCGTGACTCCACTGATTTCAAGGGAACTTTGTCAGGCTATGTCCTGGGGGACTTCCTCCCGGCAAAATTAATATTAGCATATAAAAAACTGAACCCTTCCTACAAGCAAAGAATTAAATGCTCTTTTAATGGGCTATATGCGGTTCTTAAGCAGATAACATAGGTACTGGCTTGAGCAAAGATTTGACCCAGTAAATGGAGCTGAAAAGCAAACATTTTGCAATTAAAATAATTGCAGAATTTTAAAATGCTGCAGTACACTTATGGAATAATCATGGAACGGCTGAGAAGGCTCTAACGGAGACCTTGAACAGTGGTGTGTTTAGTCCTGCACAGCATGTTGTTATCTAGCAGGAAGCTGAAAGCTGAGTGCCATGAGGGAAGCTGGGAGTGAATGAATCCATCCCCTTTCTCACCATCATGTTTATGATGAGGATCCTGGGGATTCATGCAAGGGTTGCCTGGGGAGTTGGTGATCTTTATTCTTAAATGAGTGTGTGCAGCTAGTGAAGATGGTAAAACACATTGTTGGGGTGCGGCAGATGGTACAGCCCTGTAAGTTTGCACGAGTGAGGGGAGAATCAGGATCCCCGCGATGCTCCTAAAACGCCCACTCTGCAGATCTGCGCTGCACAGGAGAGAAGAAATGGGCCCATGCCCTGCCGCTGGTATCGCTGTGTCCAAGCCTCAGCAGCCTGCCAAGCGCGCCTTTGTGGGGCGAGCTCAGCGCCCGTACCAGGCACAGGCGACCTGCTTGGCCCAGGTCCTGCATTCGCCCTCCACCCCTCTCCCCAGGGAGCTGTGGGGAGCATCCAGGGAATCCCACGTCAGGTCCATCATGGGCAAGGGCTGTATTGCTAACATCTGCCTGGAGGAAAAAGAGTGTAACAGTGGATTTTTTTTTTTTTCTGACAGTAAGAAACCAAGATGCTCTTTAAGGAAAGGATCCCTGCGCAGGACAAATGACAGAGCACCACGGATAAGGTGAGTGTCTCGGCCGCGAAATTAGATCCTATGCTTTCAGTATGGTCAGCTGGGGAAGCTCTCCACCGGCAACTACATTTGCAACTATTAGCTAAGTTAAGTATCAGGCTTCATCTCCCCCATACACCAGAAAAAACAATAACACTCTCTGCATAATAAGATGATTACCGTCCCTTCGAGGCTCTTGGGAAAAGTTGCCTGTGCTTTGTGCTTATGAGATTAAGTGAGCTGAAATCATTCCCCAGAGGTTGGCTGGATCCAGACAGAATGAGCAAACCGTTCTGTTTCCTGCTTGTGTAATGTAAGATGCTATGTAACGAGGAGCTGCGCTTCCACCAGCATCAACAAGCCTTTCTATTGCTGCTGGGAGGGCTCCTTTCTCCCACCCGCTCCGTCTTCCCCGGCGATGAAGCTCCATCTTCAGCAGCGTGTCCTGGAGCTGATTCCCATCTGCTCTGCTCCCTTCCCCAGGAAGGATTTGACCAAAGGAGTTTACGCTCCTTTTACATGGGTCCACTTGAAAGCACCCACCCCGTTAGACCTAGCATGCATCCGCTTCCCTGGAGGACCAGCACGACCCGAGATAGCTCCAGTGCAACCAGCAGCCTCCGCATATCCGTGAGGAAATATAGGGGACAGGCCAGTGATCTCAGTTGCTTTTTTGGAGCCAGTTTTTTTGTTTAAGTGGTAAATATTAATGTTTCCCTTAAATGACTACATGCTTTCAAAAAACTGCAAAGCTTAATGGGAACAAATGTTCCCATGGGGGTGTATCCTGCCATTCATGTGCACATCAGACCCCTGCTATCTTTAAGGCTGGTTCTGTGCATGGGCAGGCACCTGAGTCATCTGAAAAACAATAGGCCTCTGTACTCTAGTTTCCCAGGAAAAAATGTAGACCAAACAAGTGGCAGTTTGGCACAAATTAAACGGCACAATTTTATTTGATAAATAACTAGGCATTTAATGGGAGAAGTCTGCAGGCGGCAGGGGGATCTTCCTGCCCGCTCTGTCCCAGGGCGGGTGTTGGCGCGGAGCTGTGCTCTAAGTGGATTTGCACATTGCATTTGGGTTTCTCTCCCATTTGGTCCTCCACCCTGCTCCTCCAGCAGCTGTGGGGAGTGTCCAAGGAATCTTTTAAGCATCCTTTAGGGCTCGCTGAAAATCAGCCTCCCTGTCCTGGCAGTTCAGTGCCTGGTTCTGGAGCACTTTGCTGTTGTAATGAGTTCAGGAGGATTAAAAGGAAACAGTGAGAGCTTACGGCCCAGCGTCGGTGTGTTGGGTGTCCGAGGAGCAGCAACGTCTCCTCTTGTAATTACTGTTCTCTTAGAGAGTGCAGAACCAGCTGTAGTATTTTTTAGCAGAGAGAAATAAAATTGCCCTGGCCCTGCACTGGTAATCGGTGATTTCATGGTAGCGCCAGAGCCTTTGAGCCTGTAAACACCCTTGGGTGAGGGGCTGGGGGGCTACGCTAGGATTTTCCTCTCCTGCCCACCCAGCTGGGATGGTCTGGGGGGTGGTGGAGACCTCATGTCCTCTTGGTGTGGTGGCGCGGGGTCTCAGCCTGCCGCCTGGAGAGCCTGCAGGTAAGCCTCGAAGTAAATACAAGAGCAATCATGCCATCGTGCTGGGCAACCCCGTAGTCAGGGTGTCCCCCGGGCTCAGCAGAGGGGTGGTGACAACACATGGGGCACAGCAGCAGTATGTCACACCTTCCCTCCCCCCCGCCCAAGGCCAGGACCAGCCTGTGCAAAGGGGCACCTGCCCTGTCCCCACGTGTCCCCCCAGCAGCGGGATCCTGGCGGGGGGACGGACCAGCCCTGTCCCCGCGTGTCCCCCCAGCAGCGGGATCCTGGCGGGGGGACGGACCAGCCCTGTCCCCGCGTGTCCCCCCAGCAGCGGGATCCTGGCGCGGGGACGGACCAGCCCTGTCCCCATGTGTCCCCCCAGCAGCAGGATCCTGGCGCGGGGACGGACCAGCCCTATCCCCGCGTGTCCCCCCAGCAGCGGGCTCCTGCGGGGGGGGGGGACGGACCAGCCCTGTTCCCGCGTGTCCCCCCAGCAGCGGGCTCCTGCGGGGGGGGACGGACCAGCCCTGTCCCCGCGTGTCCCCCCAGCAGCGGGCTCCTGCGGGGGGGGGACGGACCAGCCCTGTCCCCGCGTGTCCCCCCAGCAGCGGGCTCCTGGCGGGGGGACGGACCAGCCCTGTCCCCGCGTGTCCCCCCAGCAGCGGGCTCCTGCGGGGGGGGGGGACCAGCCCTGTCCCCGCGTGTCCCCCCAGCAGCGGGCTCCTGGCGGGGGGACGGACCAGCCCTGTCCCGTCCCCAGGGGTTGTCGCGGCCGGGCTGCGCCCTGTCCCCCGCGGGGGCGGCGGCGGCGGCGCCCCGGGCCCCCGGCGCTGCCCCGGGGCCGGCGGGCTCCGCTTTGCTGCCGCCGGGAGCTCATTGGGCCGGGGCGGAGGGACCGGCTCGGGCTGGGGGAGGAAACGCGCGGGGGGCCGCGGCGCGGCGCGGCGGCGGCTCGGCCACGGGCTCCGGTGAGTAGCGGCGAGTCGCCGCCGGGCGAGGGGCGAAGGGGCGCGGGCGGCGGCGGGCGGGGGGTCGCGGCGCGCACGGGCCGGGCTGTCGCCCCGGGAGCCCCCCCGGCGGCGGCGCCCGGGCGGGCTGGCAGGGCTCCTCCTGCCGCAGCGGGGTGCGCAGCCCCCGGGAGCCGCGCTCGGGCCTGCCGCCCTCCGGGGTTAGCATCCCTGCGCCCCGCTCCGCCGTGCCGTGTCCCTGCGCCCCGCTCCGCCGTGTCCCTGCGCCCCGCTCCGCCGTGTCCCTGCACCCCCATCTGCCGTGACCCTGCGCCCCGCTCCGCCGTGACCCTGCGCCCCGCTCTGCCGTGTCCCTGCACCCCGCTCCGCCGTGTCCCTGCGCCCCGCTCCGCCGTGTCCCTGCACCCCGCTCCGCCGTGACCCTGCGCCCCGCTCCGCCGTGTCCCTGCACCCCCATCTGCCGTGACCCTGCGCCCCGCTCCGCCGTGTCCCTGCGCCCCGCTCCGCCGTGACCCTGCGCCCCGCTCCGCCGTGTCCCTGCGCCCCGCTCCGCCGTGACCCTGCGCCCCGCTCCGCCGTGACCCTGCGCCCCGCTCCGCCGTGTCCCTGCGCCCCGCTCCGCCGTGACCCTGCGCCCCGCTCCGCCGTGTCCCTGCGCCCCCATCTGCCGTGTCCCTGCGCCCCGCTCCGCTGTGTCCCTGCGCCCCGCTCCGCCGTGACCCTGCGCCCCGCTCCGCCGTGTCCCTGCGCCCCGCTCCGCCGTGTCCCTGCGCCCCGCTCCGCCGTGTCCCTGCACCCCCATCTGCCGTGTCCCTGCGCCCCGCTCCGCCGTGTCCCTGCGCCCCCATCTGCCGTGTCCCTGCGCCCCGCTCCGCCGTGTCCCTGCGCCCCGCTCCGCCGTGACCCTGCGCCCCGGTCTGCCGTGTCCCTGCACCCCGGTCTGCCGTGTCCCTGCACCCTGCTCCGCCGTGCCCATATCCTGTCCCCCCTCCGCCGTGCCGTGTCCTTGCACCCCGATCTGCCATGTCCCTGCACCCCCTTCCGCTGTGCCGTGTCCTTGCACCCGGTTCTGCCGTGCCCTCTGCCCTGCTCCGCAGTGCCAATGTCCCTGCGCCCCGGTCTGCCGTGTCCCTGCGCCCCGCTCTGCTGTGCTGTGTCCTTGCACCCCGCTCCGCCGTGCCGTGTCCCTGCGCCCCGGTCTGCCGTGCCGTCTCCCCGCGCCCTGCTCCGCGGTGCCCATGTCCCAGTGCCCTGTTCCGCCATGCCAAGTGCCCTGCTCTGCAATGCCCATGTCCCTGTGTCCCGATCTGCTGTGTCCTGTGCCCCCTTCTGCCGTGCCATGTCCCTGCACCCCGATCTGCCATGTCCCTGTGCCCCGCTCCACCGTGCCATGTCCCTGCACCCAGCTCCGTGGTGCCCATGTCCCTGCGCCCTGATCTGCCATGTCCTGCATCCTGCCCCGAGGTGCCCATGTCCCTGCACCCCGCTCCACGGTGCCCATATCCCTACCCCTTGCTTCGTGGTGCCCAGGTCCTTGCATCCTGCTCCACGGTACCCAGCTCCCTGTGCCCCACTTTGCAATGCCCAGGTCCCTGCGCCCTGCTCCACGGTGCCCGCTTTGCCCTGCCTCACGGTGCCCGCAGCTCTGCGCCCTGCTCCGTGGTGCCCTGCGTCCCTATGCCTTGGTCTGCGGTGCCCAAAGCCTTGCTCCGTGGTGCCTGCAGCCCTGCGCCCTGCTCTGCGGTGCCTGGGTCCCTGTGTCCTGCTCCGTGGTGCCTGCAGTGCCCTGCTCTGCAGCGCTGCATCCGTGCCCCCTGCCCCGCAGTGCCTGCTTTTCCGCATGGTGCTCGGTGGTGCTGGCATCCCTGCGCCTGTGCTCCACAGCGCCCACATCCCTGCACCTGCGCGCCGCAGTGCATCCCAGCCTGTGCAGGGACAGGTAGGGGAAAATCCCTCTGCTTCCTGCTGATGCTGCAGGGACCTCTCCCGGAGGGTCGGGCACTGAGGGCACAGAAACAGGTCCAGTGCGAGGTTCAGAGCAGTGGTTTCACATGCAGAACCAGACTGTCACGTTAGTGTGAGGGTAATTGCATCCTCTTGAAGGACTGGGTTCTGTTGCACCACTTTGGAAATAGACCCCCAGTTCCCACCACTGGCATCACTTGGAGTTTTAGCCTCAGTTTCGTGGGCAGAACTGGAAAAAAGCACTGCTTGCCCGCAGCGCTGCTTGCATTTTCGCATTGCTTCCTGCTGCAGGTTAGGCAAGAGCAGTCTTAGAAACCCTGCAGGGATGTTTTGGGCTGGTGGGGAGAGGGACCCCCTGGAAATTGCAGGAGCACGTGGGTGGCCAAGGGGACTTTGCTGCCCCTTAAAACAGCAGAAACTTAGATGCACCTATGTAGCTTCACATCGCCAGGCCACTGAACTTCACCTTATTGTTCGAGAAACTAGAGAGAGAGTGCAAAAGACGTTATTTTTTTCTTAAGCATGAAAAGTTTTTCTTAAACTAGGTGCTTTAGAAAAGAGTATTTGAGAAGCAGTGGCAACAGGTTGGAGGATCTTCTACAGCTTTAAAGATGATGATTTTCATAAACTAGTCTATCATTTTTTTCCCACTTTTGATAACTTTTCTGGTATTAAACAACCATGATTTTGAGACCCAGAGGGATACTCTGCCCACTTGAGGTAGGCAATGCTGCTCAATTTCAAAGAGAAGAAAACAAATTATCTACTTTTTTAAGGCTTATGCCCTGCATTTCTAGCCTTCCCTGCAGGGAAAGCTCCCATGGCAGTTGCAGGACTTTTGTGGGAGGACTGAGATGGTTGGCAGCATTTGACTGATGGACTTCTGGAGCAGTACCACTAGTAAGGAGATCAGGGGTTATAAGGAAAATATGTGTCCTATTGTAGGACTGAGCAGTAGGGAGTTAGTACATCCTTGCTTGTATACTAGCATCCCTGGGATGTCTCCAGAAGGACTGGCGGGGGAGAGAAGACGTCTTCATTATTTTTTAAAAACTTTCCTACAGATCAAGCAAGATTTGATTTCCTGATGGTGGAAATACCACCTATTAATCATTAGAAGAAGACGTGTGTTGCTATGTTTGGAGGAAAGGGAGAAGAATGGAGGTCTAGAGGTTTTATGTCCCTGGAATCCTCTTCACAGCCTCTCGGCTGGGCTGGTATGGAAGCGCAGCGGGGCCCAGGCCCGCGTGGATCCAGAGGAAGAGCGAGCAGAGCTGTAGGGACAAGGTGGCCGCATTGCCATCCCTTGCTGTGCTTCCGCAGCCGGATCCTCGGCTTCTGCAGCACCACTGAATTCAGGGACTGAGTGAGGCCCTGATTACGTTTGAGAGCAATGCAGTCAATTTACTGCGAGATGCAACCTTCTTATTGCATGGCCGGGCAGAGCCCTGTGCTGCTTATTGACTGTAATGAGTCCCCAGGCAGCCTGCTCAGCGAGGAGGGGAATAGGCTGCTAGCCAGCCCTTCGTCTCAGGAGCCCTCTTCTCTGCAGTATCATTGCATGGAAACACGCACGGGGAAGTAGTCAAGATGTTTGCTATCACGGGCCAGGAAGGCATTAGCCTTTGCATGGTGCGGGAGCGCTCCCGGGGGTGCTCTGCTGCCGCTGGTACAGCCGCAGGCTCGGGGCTCGACTGGCAGCTCGCATGCCGTGCCCTGAGTTAGAGTCAGCTGGGATCAGACGATGCCAAAATCTGCCTGTAGGTTCAGCGCTTTACCGGGAGGAGGTGGTGCTGTGCAGCTGCACGGCCCGGGGTCTGCCTGCCGCTCTCCAGGCAACCCTAGGCGCCGGGCCCGGCGGAGGCCGTGGGGGGCTGCACCCCTCTGTGCCTCCGCTTCCTCCTCCGCACAGAGGCGGTTAGGCCGGTTAACCCAGCGACTTGGCTCTGAGTTGGGAGGAGTCCCCAAGGAGCGCTGGGAGCAACCAACGCTCCAGTCCGTTCCCACCTCGTGTGGCCTGGTTTTTTTCGGTTTTTAACTTTTAGATAGCCCTCTGTATTTCCTCTGTATTTCAGAGGGATGTTTCTTATTGTGTGCATCCCAGGGAAGCAATGCCTTCCTCAAGGCTTAATTGGAAAGACTGATTCTTTTTTTGATTGTCATATATTTAAGGTGGGTGTCTTTATTTCTTCCTCCTTTAACTGCTGCCATCCGGAGGCCGACTGTTTTGTTTAAATTAGATGTTGTTTAAATTAGATATTGTTATTGACCTTCTTCAGCCTTCTTTCATGTTTGTCCTCTGTTAGAAAATCAAAGCCTCTTTATTTCCAGCTCAGTACTACTCTCCAGACTGTGCGTACAGCCTTTACAGCACTTTTTTTCTGGCAAGAACCCTTGCATTTTAAAGAAAAGATCGGATTTCAGTATGTTGTGTGGTGGGAAAAGGCAGCTTTACAATGCTGTATGGATTAAGAAGTTACAGACCGTTGTTTCGGCCTGGAACTGGCTGCACATTTCCTCGCGCTACAGGTTCCTTCCGTGCAGCTTGTCGCGCCGGCTGCGCAGCCCCGCGGCGGCGAGGGCTCCTCGTGCGCGGGGCCAGGCGATCGTCCGGGGTCAGGCCCTGCCGCGCCGCCGGGCCGGCGCGTGCCGGGAGGAGGGCCTGCCTCGCGAGGGCTTCACGTCAAGGGCTTGGCGACGGCCGTGTCCCCCGTGGTCCCCTCGTCCCCTGCGCTTTGGCATGTCACCCCCTCCCTCTTACCAGCAAGTGAGCTGCCCTTGGACGTCCCTGTGACCCCAGGAGCAGGGACTGCACTGTCGCCCTGTACCTGTAGGGTCACGTACCCCCTCGCGTGCCGCTGGAAGGTGGACAACCCTCGTTCCACTTTATTTTAAATCCTGGTAGAGCTTGCAATGAGTCACGATTCCCGTGCTTGCGTTGGTGACAGCGCAGTACAACCCTTGCTGATGCCTCCCAAGGAAACGTCTGTTCCCTTGGAGCAAAACTGGCCGTCCATCTCAGGTCCTGCCTGGTCCCCACGGCTCCATCGGATGTCGTTGGCTGGGGACGGACGCCGCGCGCTCACGCCGTCGTTCTGTCGGTTCCAGGGTCCCCCGCTGACGAGCGAGACATGCAGTAGGAGCCGGCGCTTCCCATCGGAGAGCGACGCTCCTGGGTGCCGCGAGGCCCAGCGCACAGCCGGGAGAGCGGCTCGGGAGAGGCCAGGAGATGCACCAAATCAGCTGCCTCCTCGCAGGGCTTGTCTTCATCCTCGGCGTGACCGGCACGGACGGTTTTGCCCGGGCAGGGTAAGCCTCCTCTTTGTCTGCGTCTCCGTGGTCTTGTCGTGGGCCTGCGCTGAGCCCGTCTGCAGGTCGCAGCGAGGCTTGTTCTTTCCCAGCAGCACCTGGAGCCGCGTTCGGCCCGCCGGCCGTTGCTGGGCTGGCGATGAGGTGGGAAAGGCTCGGCAGGGTCCTCCCGGGGCGGCCGGCTCTCGGCAGGCTTTGAAGCGAGAAAGTCTTTCGGGCAAAATGCCTTGGGGCAGCTTAGCTCCACGCAGGGGCCACAAAGATGCTCTGAGCTTTTCCGAATACCTCTTGTCCCTGTCGAGCGCATCCCAGCAGAAGAGCGTGCGCCCAGGCTCGCGCCTTGCGGACGGACCCTCGGAGCGGGGTGCCGTCTCCCAGCCCCACGGAGCTGCCCGCTCCGGGGCACGCAGGCGGCGGGGCTTGTCGCCTGCCGTGTCCTGTGCTCCCGGGACTGGTGTGGGCGACGCAGCGCGTGGGCCCGCCAGCGATCCCCCCGCCTTTGCTGCCAAGGGGTCTGACACAGCACCCCGTCCGACTTAGCCCCTTCTCCGTTCTCTGCTGGGTCGAAGGAGGCCCCAGAGCTCAGTGCCCCAGTTTCTCCCCAGCCGAAAGGAGCTCTAGCTCGCCTCCTGCCCCTCCGATTCAGCTCCTATTTTCTACCCAGTTTATTTTTTCAGCAAAACCCTCTCCTCTAGCATTAAACCTATTGCATTCTGGTCGTGAGTAAGCCGACAGGCCGAACTCCTCTCTCATACACATGCTCTATAGCTATAACTTTATTATAGAATTTGCAAAGCAAACAATTGCCGTTTATAAATTGCATCTTCCATACGATTAGTCAGTGAGGCTGAGGGGAGCTTTCTGGAGTTAATGGAAGCCATCTGATGTCCATGTTAATTCCCAGCCTTTTTATTCTAGTTTGTAATAGGGCTGGGAAGCTGAGATGAGTAGGCAAGGTCCTAAGTGGGACTGACCTGCTTGGGCTGAAAAACATTGAAAAAAGTATCTTGAATGAAGACCACTTTGGCTGTTAACCCTGGGAAATTTTTTTTGACTGGATCTCAGTTATCTTAGGGAAAATAGAGCACAGCTTTGCTCTGGGCTCTGCCTTGTTGCTTTGAGCCTGACCCTTCCTGTGAACTCCCTGATTTTTTGGGAGGGGGCCACAGGGGCAGCGGTTTCAGGGATGCAAAAGTCTCAGAAGGGAAAAATCCACCTAAAAAGTGAGGGATTTTAGGGGAAGGAGGGAAATGAGTGGAAGGAGAGCTGCTTAGAATAAATGCCCCTAAAACCGGGCCCTGGTTGTTCTTCTGAGCCGGAGGAGCCGCGCAGGGGTGAGCGTGCGAGGAGGCGTTGTCTGTGCCTGGGGCAGAGGTTGGGGAGGAAGAGGCCGCGCAGCTACCGGCGCTGGCAGCGTAGGCTCGCTGCCCCGAAACGGCTGGAAGGAACCTCCTGGCTCAGTCGGGCAATTAGCCGCTGCGGTTTAAATAGCCCGGTAGAGCCAGGGGTTGCCAGGCCTCCGCCTCGGCGTCGCCCCTCTGGAGTCGTCGCGGGAGAAGCGGCCGGTTGTCTTCTCTGACCCGCTTCCCCTCCCCGCGCAGCCGTCGAGCGTGCGCCGCGGAGGCGCCGAGCCGGCCGGCCGCCGTCCCGCAGTCCCACGTGCAGCCCGTCTACCAGCCCTACCTCACCACGTGCCAGGGCCACCGGCTGTGCAGCACCTACAGGTGAGCAGGGCTCCGGCGGCACCCCGGCGTGGGGGGGGCCGTCCCGCTCGGCGCTGTCCCCCGACGCTCAGGCCCCGGGCTCAGCCCCAGCTTTGCGTTGCAGGACCGTCTACAAGGTCGCCTACCGGCAGGCGTACAAGCAGCCGCCCCAGCCCGCGGCCTCGTGCTGTCCCGGCTGGAGCCGAGCGAGCAGCCACGCGCTCAGCTGCAACAAAGGTGAGGAGGCCGCGGCGGCGCTCAGCCCTTCCCCTTCCCCGGCCCCTCCGAGAGCTGCAGACGGGTTTCACTGAGAAATGAGCACCCTGTTTGTTTGGCGTTTTTTTAGACATCGGTCCCCAGAGGGCCTCTAAGACCCCCCCCAGCTAGTGCCTGCTGCCATGCAGGCTTTAGCGGGGGACCCAGCACCGCCCTGGATGGTGCCCTGGCAGCCAGCACTCTTGTTTCTCCGCGCTCTGCCTGCCGGTGTGATCCTCCCTGTAGGGAAGCATCTACATTTTCGGCCCTCAGCAGCGCAACCAAACGCGGTTCAGTTTCCGATGGCTTTCCAGCCTTTCTCTGCAGCCTCGCATGCCTTTTCCCTCTGGGACCCTTGTTAACTTTATAGTTACCAGAGGATAAATGAAAGGAGTAAGTTCTTTCCGTATAAATCAGCAGTAATGGAAGAAAGATGCTTTTAGAAGAAAATTGGGATGCACCACACAGAATAAACGCCGAGCACAGCAGCGGCGAATGCCTCCCCAGCCGAGCGCGGCGTCCAGCGCTTCCCAGAGCCCGCTGCGCCGGGGAGCCAGCCGGGCCGCGGTCCGGCTCGCCTCCGCCGGCCCCGCGCGCCTCGCAGACGCCCCGTCCCCTTTCCGGGCCGCGAAACCCCGGCTTGTGGCACGCCGCTGTGCCCTGCGCCGCTGTGCCCTGCCGGGGCCGCGCAGGCGCCCGCCGCCTGCCTCCGCGCTCCCGGCTCAGCCGCGCCGGCTCCTCGGTGACGCTGCGCTCGTGTCTCTGCTCCCACAGCTCTCTGCCGGGTGCCGTGCCAGAACGGCGGCAGCTGCGCCTTCCCCGACAGATGCGCCTGCCCGCCGGGGCGGACGGGACGAGCCTGCGAGACAGGTACCGGCTGCACTTCCCTCCGCCTGGCCGGCCCTCGCTGCCCCGCCGCCGGGACGGGGACCAGCGCTGCGGGCGCACGCTCGGGTGCTGCCCCGACTGCAGAGGGGGATCGGTGCGCTGCCGCCCGCCCGCCCGCCCCCCCTAGCCTGGTGCAGGGTGGCGGTGCGCAGCGGTCCAGCCGGGCAGCGCGGAGCCGCGGAAGGCGTGGGGGGGCTCAGCTGCTCCCTTTGGCAGCTCCGCTGCTCCCAGGCCTCGAGCGCGGCCCTGCCGGCCACCTTCGCTCTCCGGCGCTGCGGGGACGCTGAGGCTCGAGAGCTGCGGCTCGCCCGGGCGCGGAGCAGCGTCACGCTCGCAGGGTCGGCCCGCGAGCTGCGTACTTGCGGTGGCCCAAGGACCAGGCTCTGGCTACTCTCGTTGCAAACTAAGACGCCCGCTAACTGCAGAGGCGAAAAACTATGAACTATATGACAATACGTGGGGGCAGAGGGAAAGCTTGGAGGCCTCCCGGCACCGAGCTCCTCAGCGGCGTGCCAGCAGAGGCCAGGGCGGTCGGCGGCGTGGCGGGCGGCAGAGCGCTGCAAACCGCTTCGGCCCGCGCCGCGGAGGGCGAGCGTGTGGCGCTGAGCCGCGCTGGGCAAGGCGGGCTGAGCGCATCGCTGGCAGCTCCGGCTCCGGCACGGAGAGGCGAAGGGATTTTCCCACTGCCTAGAACAGCTTCTCCCGGGCGTGGGAAGCAGTTCTGCTCATTTTGCTTTGTGGGAACAGCTTTAATAACTCCCCCGTGTGAGAAGAGGTTACTGGGTTTTTTTATACACACTTGAAAGGCTTGATAGCTCCTCGCCGCGGCTGGGCTGGAACCAAAACCCCGGCCATAAATCCAGGATGAGAGCTAAGCGCTCTGCGCCGCGGCGCGGGGCTGCCTGGGAACAGCCGCTCCGGGGACGCTGGCTGCCCCGGCCAGAATTTGGACGTTTCTCACTACAAATTTTGCTTGCGACTCTTCTGAAGTGGGGGGAGGAGGGAAGGAGGCCCGAGATCCACCCTGGGTACCCGGGGTTTCCTCCCGGCAGGCGTGCGGGGCCCGCGCTGGCCGGCTCAGCGGAGCGGAGGGGGCCGCGGGAAGGGCTGTCCCGAGGGCTGCCCGCTCTCGTGCTCGCACCCTGCCCCAGCCGCAGCATCGCGGAGCTGCCAGAGCTGCGCTAACGCTAGTTGGGGCTGCGGTTGCTGGCCCGGGCTCGCGCCCTGCTCCCCGGCACGTCCACGCCGCAGCCGGCCTGCGGCTCTGGCCGGGGGTGGGGGGGGGAACGAGGCTTTGCGGTTGCGTAGCTGACCCCCCCCCCCCCGCACCCCTTGCCCCGTTATAAGCACCTCGTTGCCCTCGCTGAGCTCGTGCCTGTGGTTTCAGACGTGGACGAGTGTGCCCGCCGGAGCCACGGGTGCAGCCAGCTCTGCATCAACACGGCCGGGAGCTACCGCTGCGCCTGCCACGCCGGCTTCAGCCTCGCTGCCGACGCCAGAGCGTGCCGGCCTGCCGCGCTGGCCCCCGAGCCGAGGCCAGACGTCGCCGGCCCAGAAGGTAACCTGTCCCCCGCTGCCGTGCCGCCCGGCCTGCTCGGGCCTTGGGTGAAGGCTGGGGCGGTGGCTCGGCGCCGCGGGGTGCCAGCGTGGGACCAGCAAGAGACGGAGCGGGGAGGGCAGCCAGAGCCCCTCAGCTTTATCCCCTGGGCTGCAGGAGCGCCCCCCCCCCCAAAAGCAGCCTCTGCTGTGTACGACTCCGGCCAGCGCTCCCGCCGCGAGGGTGGCGGGGGCCACGGCTGTCCTCGCCGTCATCGTCCTTCCTGCAGGGCACGTCCGGAGCGGCGGGTGCCGCTGGTGACGGCTCATTATTACTTTTGGTACGCGCTGTGACACTTCAAACTCGTACCGTGAGTAATAATGCGCTGTGGCCAGCACCGGCATCGGGGGGGAGCGCCTGGGCGGACCGGGCGCTCGCCGGCACGTGCCCCGCGAACCGCCTGCCTGGCTCCTTTGTGCTCGCCGTGGGACAAGGGCACGCGTGACGGGGCAGACCCGGCGCTCGCGAATCGCCTGACAACGTAGGTGCAAAAGGCCGGGCTTTGCCAGGAGCGCGTGCCGCGAGCAGCGTCCCTCGTTGCCCTTCACCGCCTGGAAAACGCCCGCGCTTACTTTGCCCCAGGTACCCCAGCAAGGAGGAGAGGCCTGTGCGCGCGCTGCTCTAGCTGCCGGCGCTTGCGGCAGGCGGCGGCTCCAGGGGCCGGTGCCGGCGGGCCGCGTCCTCCCTCCCCGCTCAGGCCTGCGGGGATCAGCGACGGGGAGCAGAAAGCGCAGAGCTTGGCCGTAGCCTTGCCGCGCTGTCATCCCCAGCACCTTCCGCTTCGCCGTGGGCAATGCGTTTTACTAACTGCCTTGCTCTTGGTCCTTTTTTTCAGGTCCCTCCAGTGAAATGAAGGAAGAAATGAAAGACTTGAAGAGCAGGGTGGAAGCGCTGGAGCAGGTGAGCTGTCAGCGAACGTCGCTGCCTCTGCTGCCGCTGCCGTTCCCCAGGCCGGCGGCAGCGCGCTGTCGGCTGCAACCCACGGCCGCGCGCAGCCAGGGGTTCCCTCCGCCCCTGCTCTGTTTTTAACGGCACGCTGGCCTGGCGCTAGCAGTGATGCCAGCTGTGCTCGGTGCTGCTGGCAGAGCCTGCGGAGCAGCTCTCCCGGCCCCGCGGCCCTGGGCACGCAGTCAGGCACCCGTGAGCAGGCTGCCCTGCCAGCCCGCCGCCCCGGCGGGCGACGCGCTGAGCCCCACCGGGTGGGCCGCCGAGGACATGCTCACAGCTCCTCTTGCCCCCTGCAGAAACTCCAGCTGGTGCTGGCCCCCTTCCATAACCTCATGCCATCTGCGCCAGACGACGTGGGCGCAGACCCCATCAGCCGGCTGTCCCACTCCCTCCAGCAGCTGGACAGAATCGACTCCCTGAGCGAGCAGATCTCCTTCCTCGAGGAGCGGCTGGAGACGTGTGAGTGCTTGCGAAAGGGAGGGTTTTAGCGTTACACGCCATGCATCCGCCTTTCTCCCCACGCAGCCTGGCAGAGCCCCTAACCCACCTGCAGACCTCCGTGGCGTTGCTTTGCTCCTCTGGCCGCTCGTGGGCTATTTGTTTAATGCAGTTTGTCTAACCCTTGGCCTCGCGGCACAGAGCTGGGAAGGCTGGCCACGGTGAGCAGATGCAGGCCAGCTAGATCAGTAACACACGTGCCACTATTAATCTATATCGCCCTTCAAACTCAGCAGCCTGTAATTAATAAAAGATGAACACAAACAGCCCATTAGCTTCATTTCAAAGCTGTTTCTATGGCTGCACCATCTGATTGCCCTTGTAGCAGCCAAAAGCTAGGCACCTGGAGACGTGGCTCTGGGGCAGGGGCAGAGGGAGACCAGTATGAGCCTCTGCAGCAGGTCATGGCTCACAGCTGGCACCTCTGCAGCATGCACCCTTGCCGGCTGTGTTCCCTTGCTGTAGCATTAAAACTTAATCCAGGATGAAATTAAAAAAAAAAAAAAAAAAGGTTGTAACTTACAGGAAATTAACAGTCCAAGAAAGTCAATCAGGAAAGTTTAGGGAGCGTGCTGAAGTTGGCAGATTTATGAGCCTGGGAAGTTTTTAGGCACATTTCTTTTTGAAGTCTACAGACTAGTCCTTTGCCATGCAGCCTGATAGGTGTTTTTTTGGTTTTTTTTATTTTTTTTTTAAAGTAGCAACCTCTCTGAGCAGCTTTGAGCAAGAGACCCTGGTGAGAGCTGTCGCGTGTGAGATGGTTGAACGCGGCGGTGGTCTGCCTGGCGGGTTCAGGCGAGGCTGCAGCAGCAGCAGTGCAAACGCTGCCTAGCCGTTTAGCAGGTTTTAAATCCACCCAGGTCCATGAGGAGGGTTGTGCAAAGCTCTCTCTGAAGCGCTGCAATTTGACTCGTAGTAGGGCATAAACTAGATGAGCACTTCATTTTGATATGCAGCTTTGCTGCCAAAAATCTAGTTTTCCCATTAACTGATTCCAGTCAAACATGCCCGGAAACTAGCCATTGTTTGGCCGGCTCAGGAGCTGATGTGCAGCAACAGCCTGGCGCTAATCGCAGCCAGCTTATGTCGCTTGGGAAGGCTGAAGGGGGGGGGGCTATGATTCAGGACACATGCGGTCCCAGCGCATGCTGCTTGTGGCAATGGCTTATGTGTAAGGGGACTCAGAGGATGTCTTGTGAAGACTAAATGGCTGCAAATTGACACTTAAAAAAAAAAAATCTCAGAAAAGAGTAATTATCAAAACCACTAAGTGTCCCAGCAGAGCAAGTTTCCTAGCATTGCTCTGTATCTATTATTAGTGACAGCACTGAGGAATGTCAGCAGCATCATACAGTAACATGGATTTATTCCAAGGGATGACTCCAAAGTCCTGAAATTAGCTTCTGCCAAACCTGCTCCAGCAAGTAAAACTTGCTTTTGTCCCGCTCACATTCTTGAAAGTCCCTGGAGGACACAAGACTGGCACGTCATACTCCAGCTAGCGTTAGCCTTTGCAGGGCATGCCATGGAGATGTGCGTGGCGGAGCAGTTGAGCTCCCCTGCTCCGCTCACACGTTTCCCCCCCCCCCCCCCCCCGGCCTCTTCACTTCCAGGCAAAGCAAGGGCCTGGCACAGCTCCTTGGGCTTTCTGTCCCATCGCACCCTCAGCCGAAAAGCCAATTGTGCCAATGGGTTTGGGATGGCAGCCACAAAACGCAACCACGAGAAGGCTGCTCTCGAGCCAGGCGCCGAAGGGAGGACCCGTTACAGAGCCATCCCTGGTCTGTGCCTTGCAAAGCCTTTCACAACCGAATGCTAAGGTGCAACTCCACCTTGCAATTATCTGCTCAGTGGGGATGTGCATAAAGATTAAAAAAAAAAAAAAAAAAAATTTTCATTTTTCCTTAACCTGCCAGCAAAAAGCGCAAGGTCTAATCTTTTTAAACTGTAACAATTTTAGCCCTTCTAAATCTAAATTACTCCAGTTCAGCACAGACTATGTTGCTGCTGGGCTGTAACTAACGCGTGCATCCAGTTAGCAGAAAGACAGCCTCACGATGGCATTCGGCTGCTCAGCAGAAGCAGGCTCAGCCTGCCAGAGCCCATAAACCTCCCCCGGGCTGCTGCTCGCCCCCAGACGAGGCTCTGCTGCGTTCGGAGACCAGCAGGAGACCTGCAGGACGCATAGTGCTGGCCGGCTGCGTCCTGCGGCTGCAACAGCCTCCAGTCGCGGGGTGGCCGGCGGTGTTGCGGCTGGCTCAGCACCCCGCGAGCCGCAGAGGACTCCCCAGGGCTGAGCAAGGCTGGGGGGCAGAGCCAGCCTGCTGCTGTGGGACGGGGGCAACCAGCAAAGTTATAGAGGTATAGCGAGCTAAAGATCGCTACAGAGGGCAAGGTCAACCTCGTCTGTCCTGGGGAAAGAGGCAACGAGATTATTTAGCACAGACTGGGAGAGGGGGAGGCGGTTACAGCCAGCAGGCTGAACCCTGCTTGTCTGTGCATGTTGTTGGCTTGGTAGGAGGTGTTTGCGGTCGGGGTTTGCGTCCGTGTACCCTGAAAGGCTAAAAAAACGTGACGGATGCAGGCTGTAGGCTGTAGCAGGGCAATGCAAGCCCATAGCAGAGCGGGTTGGTCTCAACATAGGTGGACGGGTCACAGGAAAAAGCTGTTTAGGAACAGCCTAACCATGAGAGCTGTTGTAATGGGCCTTGCCATAACCCCCCCCCCCAACACCCCTGCCCCCCAACCTCCTCTGAAGCAGTGGGACAAGAGCCCTGCATTAGTTACAAAAGCAGTTGCTGTTACCCTACCAAACCCAGGATAACCACTTTGCTGTATTTTTTTTTTCTTTTAACCTTTCCAGGTTCCTGCAAGAATGAACTTTAGCCAAATGTCCAAGGAACTGGAGCAAGCAGAGCGCATCCGTACCTCTTATCTCACTAGCCAGCCCCAGGTTGGGGAAGAAGTTGCATCATCTACAGGAAGACACAGGGTAGCTGGAGAAGGCTGGTTTCCCATCAGCATCTCCATCTTTTCCTCTTTAACCTCACCTTATCGAAGGTCGTGTAGCTCCTTCTCAACTGGACTTCTAACCCTCAGCATCTCACCCACTTCTGCTGGAGAGGCAGAGAATAAATGCCTTACCTCATGCCATTAGCTGTGCCTGTCCAGCTGTGCCAGAGAGCGCGGCTCTAAGTGAAGTCATGGGGTGCTTAGTTTTGCCTGGCTTCTACTTACTGTCACCCCCCCCCCCAAGGGGCAGCGCCGCAAGGTAAAGGGGGTGGTTTTGTTGCCTGCCCAGCCCTGCTCATCCCAGTGTCACGCAGACATGGCCTGAGAAGGACAGCAGTGGCTCCACATTCCTCCTGCCTGCTCGGAGACTTTTGCTGAAACAAGGTGAGGGCAAGTCAGGTACTTTATCAAGCATGCAGGGGGGGCTACAGCCAAAAAGGACCCGTGCCAGAGTGGGCAGCCCTGAGCCAGGCAGCACTGCAGGGAGGGATGGGTGCAACTGGTCCCTGCACAGCTATTGCACCAGCCGAGTACAGGGAATTGGGTGCCCAGCCCTGCAGCCTCTGGTCTGCTGCCTACGACAAGCCTCCCTGCACGGGAGCTGTTTGCAGCGAGGGCTGGAGGTGGGCTGGCACCTCGGAGCTTCTTAGCAGGGCAGTTGCAGCCACTTGCTCAGAAAGTGATCTCCTTGCATTTGCGCTCCTCTGCCCCAGCCCTCAGGGCTACAGAGCAGTAACCACCACGATGCTTTTACACCTCAGAAGGCCTGAAGGGACAGAGGGTCAGGTTTTATTTGCTGTAACAAAAAAAACTTTCCTTGCAACACTCCAGTCCTCAGCACAGAGCGGGCCTGGGCAAACCTGCGCCCCTCAGCAATGCCAACAGGGCAAGGCCAAGAAGTGGGGTACGGACAGCCCTCTGCTGCACAGGGCCAGCTCTCCCGCACACCTGGATAGGCACCCCAGCCCGGCAGGCGTGCTCGTTTACAGTGGCGTGAGCGCAGGCTGTCGGGGCAGATGAGCTGGTTTCTCCAAGCCCGACACGCGCTGCGTTGTCAGCGCGTGCCTGCCTCTCCACCAGCACTCTTTGCTCAAGCCCAAGCCCGTGGGTGCAGCAGAACAGATGTGACCAGCCTGGTACAACATGTTCCTACTCGCCTACGAGCAGAAGTGCAGGAGGAGCAGCATGCCACATGGGCAACACAGCGCTGCAGGGGTTGTACTAAAATAAAGCCTCCTGCTGCACACATCTGGGCTGTGGGCTCATTACTGGCTGGGAAAGAGTTCACACCAGGGCCCTGCTTTGACACAGGCTCCTGTCCACCAAGGGCAACATCTTCCTTTGCCCCACAGGGATGGGCGCCTGTAGGCCTCTGCCTTCCTATTATAGGATGGCATGAGGCTGGGGTGCAAAAAGCACATCCCTTCTGCCTGTGGGATGCAGTGGTGGACAAGGACATGCCTTTCCCTTGGGCTTACCAAGCCCATCCATGCAGGACATGAAGAGTCAGCACCACTTTTAGTCCCACAACAGCTCTTCCGCCCCAGCTCCCACACCCCCCAACAAGACCAGGAGTCTCCTTTATTTAAATAACCAAAGGTGTACTTTTTAAAAGAAAATACATTATTATCAAGCCAATTAAAAGTGAACAGCAGACAACTGCACACAGGGGAACTGCTCCCTCCTTCTGAGGAGCAGATGCTCCAGGAGTTGCCCGGGGGACATGGTTATCTTTGGCCATGATGCCCACTTCCCCGAGTCCAGTTGCTCCCCTTCCAGCCAGGAGGCAAGGAGCACTCCTTGGACCTTCATGGGTTTTGCCTCCATGACACAGCCATTTGTCTGCTACTCTTACACAAAGTGCTGGTTTGGTTTCAGTCTCCCCCATCCCCATCCCCTGCTGCATTTGAACCCTGAGACTTCATAGTGCTGAACTGTAGCCCTGCTTGGCCCAAGGGCTCCCTCCCTCGAGGCTTTCTGGTTCTGCAGGAGCTGCTGGAGGCATCAGATGCCTTTTCCAGTCATGGATGCAGCCCCCTGAAATGCCATGACCCCACTCCCATTAAGAGGGCCAGAGACAGGCTGCAAAAGGCCTTGGTTACCCAAGTAGCCTGAAGAGGCTTATCTCAAGACCGCACTCCCTACCAGAGGGCTAAAGCCTCCCTGGGCTGGGGGAAGGCACCCCAGTTAAACGTAGAGATTATGCCCTGGAAGCATGGGCTTGATCCACCCCTGCTCCTTCGTAGACAGCATCAGCACTTTTGCAGCTTCCAGTGAGGGATCCAGGTCCCCGCTAGCCTGCCACCCCAAAGCACAGGTAATTCAGTCAAGGGGAACCCCTTTTATCTGAACTCTGGCAGCACTGGGGAAGGAGCCCATCTCCCACAAGCAGGAAACCATGCAGCCCCTAGTCCCTGTGGCTCCTTAGTAATTTTATAGTTTGCAGACCAGGAGCTCCACTGACATCAGTACAAAGAAACATGGGAGAGGCACCATCTTTCGGCCAGTACTGACCATAACAAGTGGTAAGATGAGCGTGACAAAGCCCTTTGCAGCACAAGCAACAGGTACCACAGGCACCAAGCTGCCTGCTCTGATGAGGTCAAACAAACATCCCAGCAGCAAGTATGCAGCACAATTCACTGGTAAACACCAAGGAAGCACTGAGCCAGACACGTGCTACCACACAATGCCCAGAGCCATGCAGTAGACAAGTCACATGATGAGGACAGGTTCACCCAGGACCCCAACACAGACCAGCTCTGGGTTGGTCTTGTCAAGCTTGTGGCTCTGAATGTCAGAAATGCAAGTGTGACGTTTCATTGAGAAGATTATTTCCGGCAAGGTTGGACAGCATTTAGCTAAAACTCTTCTAAAACCACATGTGCTGGCTTGGTCAGGCTGCTGCTTCCCTCTGTTACTGCACCCTTCAGCTAGCAAGGGCACGTGTTCAGACAAGAAAAAAAAAAAACCAAGCCCTAAGAGATACTATAAGGCTAACTGGCCCCACACATTCCCCTTCCCAACCCAGCTGAACCTAAGGAAATTGAGTTATCAGCCCCCTAGGTTCTTTCTTCCAGAGGGAAAGACTTTGCTCAAGAGTGCCTGGACAGTGCATAACTCCAGCACAAGACACTATTGTAACCCAAGAGAGCCTCTCAAGGAGGGAGAGTCACTGGGCCCTTCCTCAGAGCTGGCCCTTGAGCTCTGCCATGCTCTGGACCCACCCAGGGGAGGACACGACACTCCCAGTATACAGAAGTGTTAAGCTGGCAGAACCACAGCCCAGGCCCAGCACCCGAGTGCCACCACTGCACTGGCAGGCCAGTTGAGAGCAGTGCTGTCAGAGACCCAGAGTCAGATTTTCAGCCAATTCTCAGCCCTGTGCAAGCAGGGTCAGGGCTCTGCAGAACAAAACTGCTGCCCTGCAGTTTTCCATCTGGGACTATTAGAGGGCCAGGCCACCACCTAACTGCACCTGAAGGAACACGGGCCTGGGGACATACTCACATGAGGCAAAGCCCCGCTGTCAGCTAGGTTTTTATCACTAGCCCATCCCAGCTGTCTGAACTGGGGGAACTCACCTCTCTGGTCATTGGGCCCTTTGGTAGCGCAAGTTTCATGCCTGAGAAACTCAAAAAAGGAGACGTTTCATTGCAAGATAATGAACCCACAAGAGAAGTCTACTCAATGGGGAACCTCAGTGCTGGCTTGACATCCCCTGTGTGCCAGGCAGTGGTGTCCCCAGAGTTAAAAGTCACTGCAGAGAAAGAGAATCCTTTCGGTATTTGGCAACAGACAGGTCCCTTCGACCACCACCACACAGTGACACCACTGGAGAAGCATCTAGGAAGAGTCCTTCACTTCGCCTGGGCGGCCTGACAGCCTGAAAAGGGTCTCCCTCATGATGTGAAAGCATCTGTCAGTGAGGTCGGAGACGTCATCTGATGTCAGACCTTTGGTCTCTATTGGTGGCAGAACCTCAACCTTGATTTTGCCTGGGGAAAAGAGAAGGCCTGTGAGAAATCCACACATTACAGGAGCTGTTCTCTGCCCTCCCACAGCCAGGACAGCTACTCCTCCTGCCCCAGACAGCACCAGCACAGCCTTCTGGCACTGGGCTTCAGACATCCATCCCTGGAGTCCAGATGGAAGCTGCACTGGTCTCAGATGATGTCTGCTTACTTCCACCTCAAAAGTAGGCCTATGTATGCCAGCATGTGCCAGCATACATACTCAGCCTTCCCAGGCTCCTTTTCTTTCCCAGAGGGTCCCCTGAAGCCAAACCTGGTTGCTGTGTAGTTCTCATCTCCTCTGTGCCTGCACTACCAAGCTGAGAGTCCCCACATCTCACAGTCCAGGCAAGGGGCAGCAGCAGGGCTCTGATAGATGCATTTACTCTAAAGCAACACATGCTGAGAAAACCCTTTGGCCTTGCATCATGTCTAATCATTTGAAGGGAGATGTCTCCCTCCAGAACAGAGGGGAAGTTTCCTGGTTGAGTGCTAATCTCTGCTAGCAGAGAGACTCGCATTGAGAGCAGCTGGTCTCAGGGGAGCTATGACAGCTCTGCAGGGACACACCAATTGCAGCCTGACACCAGAACATTTCCCCTGTGCACCAACCTGCAGGGCAGGAGAGGAAAAGAGGCTGCCCTTGTTCTGCTGCAGGTTTGGAGAATGTTCTACTTTGCATCAGGTCAGCCTCCCTACTCTGGAGGGGCTGAGCCCTATGAGCACACCAGTGCCACCCTGCCACCACCGCCAGGGCATAAGTTCACATCTCAGGGCTCACCCCAGATGCTGCAGGAGCACAGGAACAACTGCTCTCAGGAGTGGCCCTGCTCTGCAGCTCTGGGCTTTTTGCTAAGACACTGAGGTGCGTGCAAACAGATCCAAGGGCTGCACCAAGGGGTGCACACTGCTGCTCACCTTTGGTCAGGCCTCCCTGCACCGGCCAGGTCTCATCACACCTGCACCAGCCCTGCTGGCCTCCCAAACACTCAAACCAGCAAGACGTCCCTCACAAAGGGAGCTGCTCCATATTGAGAGTTAAGTGGCGCTTCCAGGACTTCAAAGAAGCTCTTCTCTGAAGACGACCCTTGAAATTCAGCACTCCTGCCAGAGCAGCTCCACAGAGCCCCACCTCACTTTGCACCTCTCTTCCAGACAACCCAGCCAAAGCGTGCTCCTTTCCAAGGCTGGGATCACTGCTCTGCCCTCAACTGCCAGCCAAGAGAGCAGGTAGGAACACAGGCCTGTGGGCCCTCAGCCCCACTCAGCTCCAGGGTCTGCCAGGCACAGCCTGCACCAGGCATTCCCCCCCTGCCACCTGCTTCTCCCCAGCTCTCCTTCCCTTAGCTGTCTCCAGTGAGCCAGGCAGGAAACAAGCAGAAGGAGAAATTGCTCCCTTAAATAAGAGCACCTCTAAATAGAGGGAAGCACCTAGAGGCTAAACCCACCAGTGCTAGGGACCTGCCAAGGGAGCAGGTGTTACCATCCCAAGCTGGTGGAAAGCCAGCCTTCTGCCTAGCACTTATGCTAACAGACTTCCAAAGCTTTAGAGATAGATGCTACCAGCTCCCTTGGTTGACTTGCAGAGGGGTCCCTGCTTCTGAAGGTCAGGAGCTATAGTACACTTGCTCCTTCCACCGTGCCTGATCCTTGCCATCGTGAGGGGGGACTGGGCTGGCCCAGATGCACTCCCAGAGCTGGGGGAATAACCCTGCTCCGTCCCTGAGCCTAGAGAAGTGTTACTGTCACCATATAACTTGGGCTGTGACAGTTTCAGGGGGAGAGGTGGTGCCCAGTTTTAAACAAAAGATTCCCTTGGCATACTTAATTATGCTCTTTCCTGAGTTAGTCCAGCCCAAGCTCTGGTGCCAAGTGCTTTGATACAAGTGCTCCACATATCTCCCAGACACTCCTCCTGCTCACCCCAGGAGTACTGCCTCCCTCCCGCCTTCCCCCACAGATATGGCATCAACCCTGCATCCAAGTGGCCATAGACCCCCTCAGAGTCTTTGGTACCTGATGTGAACAGATTCTTCTTCGGATTGTAGAAGGTGGTGAAGGAGGAATATACCACAGGGATCACTGGGACCTCAGGGAGGAAGAGGAGAAAGAAGAGTTGCTTGTACTGCAGCACTTCAGCCCTGCAGAAGGAAACCCTGTGCAAGCAGCGAGATAGGCAGCAGAGCTGACCTGACCCAGCTCAGCTGCATGCACAGCCCCACAAACAAGACCCACAGAGCAAGGCCCACTTCCTAAGGCTATGGCAGTCCAGAGTCAAGGGGGAGCTAAACCACTGGTCAGTGACTCGAGCCAGAGACATTCAAGGCACTTTTGACCTCTGGGATCTTCCTCCCAGGTCAGGCTTCAAAACCCTGGTAGTTTCCAGGCTGCACCCATTGGGAGATGCTTGTTTTAACAAGCCTTACTGTGTTTTACAAGCAGACACACAGGGCAGGCCTGCTGGTATGCTTCAGCTTCTAAGAAAGAAGGTCACCAATTGCAGGCAACTGTTCCCAGTGAAGCCTCAGACAGGCAGAGACACAGCCAGGAGGGCAGGCACACAGTTGTGCTCGTTGTGTACAGCTGTGTTATTTTAGAGCTGATAACAAAGACCTAACCTACAGCGAGTGACTCACTGGGAGTGTAAGCAGAGGTGGGTACTGTTTCCACTGTTGTTCTTTCCTTCTAGCAACCCTGGTTGTGTCTCCTCTAGCAGGAATGGGGGTGATACAGTACAGGCTACACCCAGGGTGTGGCCAGACAAATCCAGCAAGAGATCTGGCCTGTATTCCTTTTTCCATGATCCCTTCTAACAGGGCCTCTTTTAGGGAGACCAGTTTCCTCTCAGGCCTGCAGAGAATGGAGGTAGAGCACATACTGGAAGGCAAGGCCCTTCCAGCCTGTCCTGCCAGGGCCCTCCTCCCGCAGAGCCAGCTAGCTGAGGCACCCACAGCTCCCCCATCGTCAGCTGGCTTTGCCGGACAGCATGCTCCAGAGCAGTCCCCTCCTCTGACCTGCCACTGGGAGACCCTGGGCAGATTTGTTCAGCCCCTCTCCGAGTCAGCTCTGTAAGCTTTCCACCTAGCTGCTTGCTGTCACAGCCTTAGAGATGGCAAAGCGTAGCACAGAGCCAGGCCCACTCGTGCCCCCAGGCTGGCTCCTACTTCCCAGGACCCGGCAACTGAGCAGGCAGCCCAGCTTTCAGCAATCCCCCATCCTCAGACAGCACCCAGGATCCCGCAGCAGCACAAGCCCAACACTGTGCCTTGTCAAGCACCACTGCTCCTTAAGGAGCACTGACAGCTCCAGCACTGCCTCTATGAAAGCCAAGGAGCTGTTTGTCTGCTCTTCCATTAACTGCTCACTGATCTTGTCATTTTGGAGAGAGAAGGCATATAAGACAACATAAAGCAGTGCCATATGGCTATCTGGGAAGCAGCAGCTAATTCCACAAAGCACAAGCCCAGATGTTGTACTAGAGTGCTAGCATTAGCAAAGTGTTGATTTGGGATTGCTATTGTAACCTGGTGGGGTGGCGGGGGGAACCGAGAAATGCAACAGCTTCTGGGAACCCCCAGGGCCAGCTCATGAAGTGCAACACTTGCCAGGCTCTCTGCTAGATGCAAGTTCTACATTGCAGCTGCACTCCCAGGAGCAGGGTACAAGACACAGCACTGCCACGCTCCCAGGCTGAACAGCTGCCTGCAAAGGCAACACAGAGGTCCTGGCTCTAGAGCTGCAGCAGAGGTGGAGGAGGCTCTCAGCTCCCCCGGACAGTGCTTATGACACCTAAGGGTGGTTCAACCAAGGAATAGAGGTTGTGTGCTGGGAATACAGTACACTTGAAAGCTAACAGACTGTGCCTTCGCATGACCAGTCTGTGACACCACAGCAAAAAGCTTTCAGGATCTACAGCCCTGTGCAGGTGCAAAGCCCCATTACCTGTGCCTGAACAGCAAGGTGAAATGCTCCTTTCTTGAATGGCAGCAAGTCCCCGGTACAGTTCCTCGTGCCCTCTGGGTATACCCACACCTTCACCTGCGCATGGGGAGACAAAGCTCTGCTCCAGCAATCCACTCACAGGGCTCCCTCCCTGCTGGCTGAATCACTGGTCTTGCCAAAAGCCACAGGTGGCCACAACTCCAGGCAAGCCAGCAAAAGGAGCACCACACACCCCGCGGCACCCCTGGGAGACCTCAGCCAGACATGGGCCACCCAGCCAAGGGCCATGACTGTACTCACGTTGTCAGTTGCCATGGTCTTGGCCACCTCAGCCATCACCATCTTGGCGCTGCTGGTACTCTTCCTGTTGATGAAGATGACGCCGCCTAGGTAGATGATGAGCCCCACAGTGCCAGCATACATCAGCTCCTTCTTGCCCACCTGGACACAGTCATCGGGCAGGACCTCCATCAGCCCTAGCATGAGGGCAGAGGGTGAGACCCAGCAGCCACCCCCCCTGCTGTGAGTGCCTGCACTCAGAAGGGCAAGAGGCACATTCCCAGGTGGGGAGAGGAGAGCCAGGGAAAGGCCAGTGCCTCATTTCTCTGCTGGCTTCTGCTATTGTCAGCATGGAGCAGAAGGAGATTCAGCATATACCAGTAATAATGGGCCTCTGTCACAGTTGGCAAGGTGATCAGCTAGTTTTGAGGAGAAACATGGGGCAGGATGGCTGGGGGGTCACAGCAGGCCCCTTCAGGAGGCAATGCAGTACCATGTTTAATGCCCATTAACCACACTGAGGTCTGGGCTCTGGAAAGACTGAACATGGCTGTGAGGACAGACTGTGCAGTGCACTGGAAGTCAGCTCACTCCTCAGCCCTGCGGTGCCCTGCTGGGCTACCCTTCAGGCCCGGCTGTCCAACACGCCAGCCAGGCTGCCAGCAAGAAAGGGCTGTGAAGGGGTGCTGAGAAGCACCAGAAGCAGAGCAGTGCATCGGGTGCAACAGGTAGGTGAGAGCTCCAGGTGGAAGAAAACTCTTCCTGTTAGTGTCAGTAGAGAAAGCTGGACAGACTGGATCTGCAGGACAGACTGGCCAGGGAAGGGGTGCAGCTTGGCCAGGAGCCCCATGAGGGAAATCCTGCGTGCATCACGAACATGAAAACTGCTCCCCTCCCTCCAGCCAGCTCCTCACCCATCATATCCAGGATGCTCTGGTGGTTGGAGACAATGATAGCAGGGCCCTCCACCTCAAAGTTCTCCAGTCCTTTCACCTCAAACCTCAGGCCAAAGAAATACTTGAAGGTCTTGACCACAGCTTTGATGATTCTGCAGAAGAGAAAAACAATTAGACAGCAATAGAGCAGGGACAGGATGGAGCTGGACACAGTATACAGCACCAGGCAGGCAGAATGAGAAAGAGATAACTCTGCCACAAAAGGGACCATAAGATTATCTGCCCTGTGGTTCACCCAGGTGTCCACATCCAGTCATGGCTGGTCCCATGCACTCCAGGTGCTTTAGTTATGTGCTAATCCCCATCCTGTCCCAGTATGGGACTTTTACTGACATCCTAGGGAAAGTCAATTGTAACTTTGAGGCCGGTACAGCCAGATTTGGTGATCCACACTTGCTGCAGCCAGGTCATGGGGTGATGCTTGTAGGAACAACATTGCCCTACTCACTCCAAGACAATCCTCTCCGGACCACAGTTCCAAGCACGTCGACTACTGTGGCTGTTCCCATGAAACTGCTGTTCTGCAGCATGGGCTCTTCCAAAGATGAGTCTGGCCTAGTCCAGCTGCAAGAGCCCTGTGAACAGAGGGCAAACTGAAAGCCCTCCAAAGCCCAGGAGGGAGACACTGCTGGATCAGGGATCAATCCTCCTGCTACCAGTCCTATCCATTTGGTTTGGTGCTGTTCGTTTCCCTTTGTGCTGTGGCCGTAATCTAGTCGGGCGCTAACACAGTTTCCCTGCTGCAACTGAAGAGCCCCACAGGCTGTTCAAACAGCTCTTCCAGCAGCTGCCACTCTCCAGCATGTGCTTATTAGGCTATACACCCTCCATCCAAGGAGGGCTCTGTTAATTCTGCTCCTTGCAGTGCCAGGAGAGGCCACTTAATGATGCTAAGAAACAAGGGCTGTTGTTACCCCAAGGCAGTCTGAGAAAAGAGAATGAAAGTGGCAGAGTGAGAACCACTTCCCCTTTGAAGAAGGGATGCATGTAGCAATCAGGGGCTGTTCCCTGCACAGCTTGGCAGAGCTGGGGAGGTACCCTGGGCAAATCTATCTTCGAGCCAAGAGCTTTGGCCCATCGGTTCACTTCCCCAGCAGAACTGCAGGCCTATATGCAACACTCCCAGGTTTTCCCCCCCCATACACCTGAGGGTTGGAGGGGACCAGCTGGCAGCAAACACCAGCAGCTCCACATAGACCAGCTAACGCATCCAGTAGGTTCTAGTGCCCTTGCTGAGCACCCCCAGCCCAGGCTTGCCAGCAGAGACCCCATCAGCCAGAGAAGCAGGGTCTGTTAATGCCACCCCCAGACAGGGGAACCTGAGGACCCTCTAACTGGGCCAAAGGGTGAGCCAGAAGCTGGCAGCACACAAGGGCTATTTTGGGCAGGGGAACTGCCACTTGCCAGGACAGGAGGCAGAGGAACTTGTACATGAACAAAGCCTCCCAGGAACAGCCACAAGCTCTGCCCTCCCCTAAAGCAGACTCACAGCTCCTAGGAGGTGGCTTGCCCTCCAGCAAGCACCTGATGCTCTGCCTCAGGGACCCATCTTCTTGCTGCCAGAGAGGGGATAGAGCTTTGGTCACCACAGAAGGGCACTGAGGGACAATTTCAGCTTCTCCTCCAGCAGGACACTGATGGAGGGCTACACAGCATCATCAGCCCAGAAAGCATCTGTCACCCAGGGTAGGAGGCAAGAGCTGCACAAAATTGTGTCTCATCCCAGGTTGAGAGAGAAGCAGCAGCTCCCAGGACCTGCTCTCCCTCAGGGCCAGGAAACATCCATGGTGCAGTCTGCCCTGTAGCATCCCTGAGGACAGCTTTCCTCCCTGCTGTAAGGGGAAGACAAGGCAAGCGACTCAGCAGTGTTAGAGCAGGCTTTTGACCTCCATGCTACCGCTTCCAAGGGAACCAAGAAGCAGAGAAGGGGCTGTGTCCCAAGGGTCTGCCCCTATCAGAACCAGGGACACAGCTACTCACCTGGGAGGTCTCTGGGGAATGCTCTTCACTGGCCTGCTTAGAAGACACCCCTTTCTGGCAAGCTGTGCCAAGTATCCCCATCCCTGCCGTTAGTTCCTCAACCACTTCTGCCAAGGTGACTTGTCCCAGCTCACTCCTACCCACAGCGAGGTTCATTTCACTGGGGGTACCCCTACCGTCCAGACCGCCTAGGTGCTAGCTTTGACACTAGAGTTCAGGCCAGGCCAGTGCCCGCAGGTAACATGGCTGAGTGACACAGTCTGTCAGCATTCAGAGCTGCTGCAAAGGTTACAGCTGCACCTAGGGAAAGGACACAGGGAAGCGCACAGGCTGCCACGCTCCTGAGTGCCGCGGGCCAGAGCAGGGGTTACAGGAGTCCAACCAGGTAGAGAAATGAGGGGACAGGTTAAAAAAAGCCACAGTGACATGAATTTGTGAGGTCATGGTGGATGCCATGCCAGACTGACCTAAATCCCACTTCTCCTCCCTTCCGACTGCCAACCAAAAAGGAGGTCACTGCTCTGGAAGTTGCACTGCTCCAAAGCTGCTGGGAGAGGCTGGTTACACATTACTCAAGAGCAAACCATCCAACTTCCCCCTGCCAGTAAGGGGTGAGCGCCTCCTTGCACAAGATGTGGTCTGAGCGGCTGACAGAGATAAAGGGGCAGGGCTCACAAGTGAGCAAGAACTGGGCAACCGACAGCCCTGCTGAACTGGCTACACTATCTGTCCACAGAGGTGAACAGATGGACCCTACTCTCCTCCAGCTACCAAGCAGCTTCCCTGCTAATAATAATGATTGTGACTCAGTGCAGTCACAGCCACAGAGAGCTTTAAATCTGGTGACCTTATCACCAGATATGAGGAACGAGTGGAGAACAGAGGGAAGGTGCCTTTTCCATGTGTCTGTAATAACTTTAATCTGAAATCCCATAGCCTGTTTCATATGCTTTGCTCCAGTCTGTCACAGAAACCTTCAGGTTACTCTGATCTCGAAGGGTTAACGTGGGCTGCTTACCAGATTGGTAACTCTCACAAGAGGTTTTGCCACTCAATAAATAGATCTATCTCTGTCAGACACTGAGAGCAATCTCTTTCAAGTCACACTGGCTTGGCGGTCAGAAACACAGCAAGGACAGAGTATTCTGGACTGGGCAGTGAAGCTGTTACCGCTGTCTGTCCACCAGCGCGTGCTCTGCTCCAACCCCTTCCCTGAGCCCGAACAAACAGTCTGGGATGTGGTAGGAAGAATGAGCTCATTAGAGCACCTCAGTCACAGACCTCCCAGGAGCTAGGATACGTAACAGGGATCATCAGCCACCACATGGAAACGCTGTGTTTAAGTTACAGGAAAAGCATGGTTCTGGCCAAACTTCAGCTGAGTTTCAACATGAGAATTATTCACTGCAAGGAGCTCTTGTTCCCAAAGTGACCGTTTCCAAGTTTACGGAAAACTTGCAAAGTTTTGGGAAAAAAAGCATGCCTGCACAACTGACACTGCAGACTCTCGGTTGCAGAGCTGGTTGTTGACTT
Source organism: Struthio camelus (assembly GCF_040807025.1). Classification (NCBI taxonomy): domain Eukaryota; kingdom Metazoa; phylum Chordata; class Aves; order Struthioniformes; family Struthionidae; genus Struthio; species Struthio camelus. The sequence goes on from NC_090961.1 coordinate 3,858,858, forward strand.
CTGGGAGGAGAGCTTGTATTGGAAAGCTGCTCCTGAGCAGCTCAAGGGGATCAAAACTTAAGGCAGAGCTAGATGAGAGATCCCAGAGCAAACTGCAGCTTAACAGTGCCTGCAAACACACTATCAGAGCAGATCTCAGACCATGCACTCCTGAGGGTAGGGCAGAAACCCACACGGATATACAGTCTGTGCCCTGCATGACACTTCCTCTCCAGCACGGAAGCTTGCTCCACCCAGAAACCCATATGCTAAAAGCTGCATCATACTGATGAAACAAAGTCCAGCTCCACTTGTTGAGCCTCAGCTCAATCTTTGAACCAAGAAGATGTACTAAGGCTCCCTCTTTTCCCCAGGGGATTCCCCTTACCGTTATTTAGTCCCTTACAGTAGGTAAAGTACAGACTCTTACAGTAGGTAAACAGCTGCCTACAGAAGAATGAAGCAAGGCTGACAGTGGGGCTTGTAGCCACCTGGAGCCCTGGTGTAGCCACCAAGTCCTCCTATGCCACCTGCAGCAAGAGTGCTAATTCTGCCCTTAACATGCTCCTTTGCCTTCACATAATCCAGCAGCTGCTCTCCTCCAAGCGCTCCTCACCCACCAGCCTCGATGCCTCACAGCTTTAAGGGACACATGCAGCAAGACCACACGGTGATCAGCATGCCTCAGGCAGCTGCACGGCAGCCCTCAAGTCTCCAGGTAGACACAGCCACCTCACACCCAGGCATGTGTATTAAATACGGTCTGCCACTACACAGCTCTCCTGGCACAGTTTCTGCTTCTAGAGGAAAACCACAACTGCGTTGCTTCCCCCAAATCTGGGCTGTGCTTGCAGCCCAGCATTGCCCAGGCACCTTTGAGGTCCCTGTTGCGCCAAAGCGGTTTCGCCTTTGCATGGGGCTCTCTAAGCCCAGAGGGCACAGCACTGGCTGGAGACGCTCCCCACCGCACCTCCCGCCCTGGAGCACCCTCCGCAAGCCAAGAGGCAACACTGCCGCCGCAGGGACGGCCGCCCAAGGCGCTGCTGGTTCTGACGCAAGGCTGAGGAGCCTCTTGGTCACTTCTCCAGGCAGGAGGCCTCCTGGCATCCAAGACACCCTTGATGGCCACGCAGAGGCCAGGCCTGAAACCGATCTACCTAGTTTGCGTTTCGCTCACCTCGGACATTGAATCTTTCATTACTTCCCCCTCGTATCCGTGTCGGGTGCGGAAGCCTCCCAGAGTGACAGACGAAGAAAGCCGTCGGCCAGCTCTCCCCGCGGGCTCTCCAGCGACGGGAGGAGAGCTCCAGAGGGAAAACCAGGCGCAAGGAGATCCTTCCTCCCCCTCCTTCCTCCCTCGAGGGAGCTCGCAGCCGGGAACTTGGGAGTTTCTAAAGAACCCACACGCCCCAGAAGCGCCTCGGCGGGGGGCCAAAGGCCGTGGGGAGCATCACGGCGCAAGGTGGGGCCTCCGCCACGGAGGCGGCCAACATCACCACGGGCCGGGCTGCGCCTAACGGGGCCGCGACGGGCACTGCTCCTGCCGGGCGACCCACCGCCGGGCTGTCGGGGCTCCGCTCGCCCCTGCGGACGGGGGGCAGCGGCCGCCCCGGCTCCCTGCCGGGCTCTCCCAACCTCGCCGCCAGCTTCGGCCTCCTCACGCTTCGCCGAGCGGCCTCCCTTCCCTGCCCTCGCGAGGGGGGAAGATTAAAAACCCACAAATAAATACATAAATAAGAGACCCCCCCCCCCCGCCCACCACCTCCAAGGAAGGCGCCGGCACTCGCCTCATGTTCTTCACGGTGCGGCCGCCGTTGACGAGGACGCAGACGGGCGCCGTGAGCACCGAGGCCACGGCGAAGAGCAGGTAGTAGAAGCCGATGCGCACGGCGAAGTTGACGGCGGGGCTGAGCTCCATGAGGACGTGGAGCACCAGCAGCAGCGCCGCGCCCCACAGCAGCCAGCCCAGCTCCATGCTGCGGCCGCCACCGCCCGCCGCCCGCGCAGCCCGGGGCCTGACGGAGCCGCCGCCGCCGCCGCCGCCGACCGGGGCCTGACGGAGCCGCCGCCGCGCGGGAGCGGCGCGGCCTCCCCCCGCCTTATGTGGGCGGCGCGGCCGCCGCGGCCTCCTCCCCTCCCCGCCTCCTCCTGCTGCTGCTGCTCTTCCTCCTCCTCCTCCTCCCCTCAGGCCGCGGCGCGGGGAGAGGGGCGGCGGCGGCCCGGGCGCCCCTCGGTCCTTGTGTCCCCTCAGGACGCGGTGGCGGGGACCTCTGGGGTCCCCTCGTGGCGCAGTGCCCTCGGCTCCCCTCACGACGCCACAGGGGCCCGGGCCCTGGCCCAGCCGCCCGGCGCCCGCTCGCAGCCCGCTGGGGTGAGGTGTCGCCAGCCGCCCTGCCCGGAGGGGGATGTGGGTGCCCCCCGGGGCCTGGCAGAGAGCCCCTCTCTGCCTCTGCCTGCCCTTCTCCACATCCCCCTGCCCTCGTGGTGCCCACCTTCTCCTCCAGGCAGTGGTTCTCCTCCAGTGGTGGTTCTCCTCCAGTGGTGGTTCTCCTCCTGCAGTGGTTCTCCTCCAAGCAGTGGTTCTCCTTCAGTGGTGGTTCTCCTCCAGTGGTGGTTCTCCTCCAGTGGTGGTTCTCCTCCTGCAGTGGTTCTCCTCCAGTAGTGGTTCTCCTCCAGTGGTGGTTCTCCTCCAAGCAGTGGTTCTCCTCCAAGCAGTGGTTCTCCTCCAAGCAGTGGCTCTCCTCCAGGCGGTGGTTCTCCTCCAGTGGTGGCTCTCCTCCAAGCAGTGGCTCTCCTCCAAGCAGTGGTTCTCCTCCAAGCTGTGGTTCTCTTCCAAGCTGTGGTTCTCTTCCAGTGGTGGTTCTCCTCCAAGCGGTGGCTCTTCTCCAGGTGGTGGTTCTCCTCCTGCAGTGGTTCTCCTCCTGCAGTGGCCAGAGGCCAGGGAGGGATGCGGCAGAGAGGGCCTGAGGCCTCCCTGGGGTGGGGAGAAGGCAGGACAAGTCATGCTCCTCACCCAAGGCTGTCCCAGCGGTTGGAGCCATGGGGAGGACACCTGGCCCAGGCCAACTGGTTGTGGGCAGTGAGCCCTGCCTTGCATTGGCAGGGTTTCCTATCTGCTGTGTGGCAGAAATGGGAGACAAAAACCCTTGCTACAACTAATTCACCCGGGACTCCAACCTACAGGCGCTAATAAGCTGGCAAAGTGCCGATTCCTGTGGGTAAACTTACTCTGCTTGGCTCTGCTTTCGCTTGATGTCGGCATTCATGGGCACAAACCTGCTGAGTGGGAGGGAGCTTCCCCCTCTGGCACTGGGGTTAGGTCAGGATCAGGCCCAACAGCTTTGTGGGTGCCAGCCTGGCGAGGGAGATGAAAGCGAGTCTGCTGAAACCAATTCAAATCTTCTCACTGCCTTCAGCAAGTTTTGCAGTGCCTCTTTAGAGTGAAATCAGTCCCACTGATGACAGAGGCTTCACCAGGGTAAGCTGTGCAATCCCTGGCAGTGCAGTGGATTTTTTTATAGCCTTAGTCCTATCGACCCAAGTGTCCTATCTCCTGTTGGCATCAGGGTATCACACTGTATGACTCCTGGAAAACTAGAGGAAAAGTAATTATCCTTTTTCCAGATAACTCTTGTGCCCTCAGCTCTTCTAGACTCAACAACAGAGGTAACAGGCTGTTCCCGGATGAGCTCTCACCAAAACAAGGGGCTGGTTTGCTGTACTTTCACTGTTCCTCAGCAGCTTTAATGCTTAAACCGAGAGACGAGTTATTTCTCTTTATTCCAGAGATCAAGGCCAGCACTCCCTACAACTGCCAGGCAATGACATCTCAGAGCTGGTCTCATGATTCCTGCTAATGCCACAAAGAACCATTATTGTATTAGCATCTGGACACAGTATTAGATTAATCCCTCGGGCCTGTGTTGTAGAGGCTGCTCAGTCAGTCTTGCTGCAGCGCTGTGCCATCCAGCATACGCTTGCGAGGTCTGCAAGCCCTCTTCAGTTGAACATACGCTGGCCTAGAGCATTTTTGCATTATCCTCGTGACTTTCGCTTTTGTTGACTTGGGAAGAAAGTCACTAGCGATCTATCACTTGGGGCTCGTACAAGCCACTCAGCCTAATTCACGTACGCTGGCTGACGTTAGAAAACTTAAATGCGAATTGCAGCATGGATGCGATGCCGACAGCAAATGCTATTAGCAAATACAGTGTGGAGGGGATGGTGGTTATGCATTTGTTTCACGTATATACTTCTAAAGGAGATGGACTAGAATGCCCTTCGCCCCAAGCTCTCTAATACATTAGCTGGAATAATGCAGATGAAACATTTAATATTAGTCTGTAGCTCAAGGAAGGGGAGTAATTTCTGATGCCAGCTTAGAAGTCAGACATGGGCTTGCATGTTAGGAACCAGAGCTGTCATGCTGAGTGATTTCTTAAGGAAAATGGCTTTGCAGTTGTTGCCAGAGGACAACAGCTTGTGTATTAATATTATCACAACCAAGCGCCTCATGGAACACAACCCATGACTTTCACAGCACACTACATAATGCGGCAGAGATCATGCCATCCCGTTTCTGGGGAGAGGCGAAAGCAATACCCTGCCCTGCTCTGAAAGCAATACCCTGCCCTGCTCTGCCCTGCCTTCCCCTTTCAAGCAAGATTCAGCAGCCAGAACTAAGCAGGTCCATATTCTTAAAACAACAACAACAACAAAAAAACTTAAAACACTTACTAGATTGCACTGCGTGTTTTGCATATTTAACCCACTGACTGAATTATTTAGCCGCGCTGCAAGCGTACCCTGCAGGTAGTCTAGATGAGCAGGGGCCAGAAACATTGATAGAAACCAATATCCAGCCAGCGCTGAACAGACTGTAAATTCTCAGTGGCAGGCACTGCCTTTTTATGTTACATGCGCTGTGCCCAGTGCCTTAGGGCAGGCTTGAGCAAGCCTTTTTAAGGCTTGAGCCTTAAAAGCTGCCTCAGATAAAAAGAGCAACAACAGCAAAGCACAGTCCCGGCATGCAGGTTCCAGCTCTGTGAGCAAGAGAGTCCTTGCAACGGTACTGATGTCGAGATTTCTGTGACTGCGCATGTGAAAAGCCATAAAACCATGACCATTCCCATTGCTTTTGGCCCTAGTTGTCTGATCTCTTGTAGTAACCTGGCTGTATTCTTCATCTTTTATTTACCTTAATTTTTTTTGCTTCCTATGGAAATGACGTGTAAGAAAATATAAGATGCGACCACACTTTTAATGACTAGCTCCTGCCTGAAAAAGAAGGAGAGCCAAAAAGAGAGACTATCTCTCAAATAGGCAGGAAGAAGGTGAGTGGAGGAGGGAAGAGAGGGAAAGCACTTAGCAGGCAGAAAGAAAGGAGAGACGTGTCTATCACGTGGCCTAACCCTGTAGCACTTGAGCTGGCCAGAGAGCAGCAGGAGGCTCGCACCAGGGAGGGTCGGTGATTCATCGAGGATCCCGGCGAGGCTCCGGCTCGTGGAAGGAGGGCTGGTGCTATTTCCAGACCGGCATCACGCTCTGTGCTGGCTCACCAAGCATCTGCCCTTGACTTCCCACAGTGTCTTTGGCAACACTAGCCCCACGGCCTGTTTTTCTTTACCTTCTGCCAAGGGAATCGTGTTGAAAGCAGCAGCTGCTTTTGGTGATATTAAAAGCAGAAGGAGCAGGAAGTGACCGGCCAAGCTCCCTTCTCAGCTGTGTCAGGGCACCTGTGTATGTTGGTGACCTTGGGCAGAGAGCGCTCCAGGAAGGACTGATAGTGCGATGCTCTGGGCTGCTCAAGCCTTGTTAGCAATCCCCTAAGCTCCAGCCTAGGCTCCAGCCTAGACAGCAACTAACACTGCAGTCACGCCTACTGCTGAGTGATGCAAAGCAGCCTTGGCTGTCAGAGGCGTGGGAAGGGTGAGATGATCCATGCCTCCGATCTAACTTCTTGCAGATCCCTGTCTGTCTGTTGATCCAGCTACTTCTTTTACTTCCTCTCTCAGCACCTGGCTGTGAGAGAAGTCTCAGAGCCCAGTGTTTCCTTGGTCTTATCTCTGCAAGGATCAGACGGGGTACATTAAACAGCACAGCATCGTGATGTGGAGGTAGTTATACTGCTATAGCTTACTCCCATGTAGATATGGGTTTTGACTGGTAACCTGGGCCATATCAGTAAGCAAGGTTGCCCTAAGGGCTGGTACGAGTAGGATGGCATCACTGAAATCTGCTCCTGCGAGAGTCGCCCTGGCAGAGAAACAGCAGGTCAGCCCTGCACATCTGCTGTATCTAATGCTGCCTGCTGCTCTGCAAGGCAAAGAACACTTTGTGCTTCCTGTTAAATGAAGGATGTGGGTTAATCCTGTTTCCTTCTCACTTGTTTCAGCCTGAAGGGCAACACTACATCAGTGGCATATCCCTCCTGCCCCTCCTCGCATGGGTGCTGTGAAGTAGCCCTTCCCCGGCCGGCCCTCCGTTGATCCCGCACTGACACTGCCACCGTGCCTGGCTTTCCCAGCTGGCAGGGCAGCGCTTCAAACTGACCCCCAGCTGCTGCATTGGCTCCCGGCGCCCAGAAGTCACATTATTTGTTGTGCTTTTAAATAATAGCATGTCAGCGCTCTTGTGACAACAGAGTAAACACTTGAGGAGCGGTTGGGACATTGACTCAGTGTGGTTCAACTGTGAGCACTGCAGTTACCCGCAGAACTACGTAGCAACCGGATTGCACAAAAGCCTAGTAGCCCAAGATTGCTAAACTGCTCTGGCATTGGGGTTCTAGATGCGCAGCCTTCAGTGCTCACTAGAAAGAGAAAGAGCCTGAGGGAGTTTGGCTCTGGGAACGAGCAATTAAGAAAGAAAAATATTGCAAAAGTATATTAGATAACCCAAAGCCTTCCTTTCCTGCAACCTTTACCCACCTATAGATACCTGTTAGGAAAGTAAATCCTTTATCTGCTAGGATACTAACTACAGCCAGCTGTGTCTTTCTAGTCCCTTTCATTAGAGAATCCAAGCACTTGGCACAGTTCACGCAACATGCTCCACCCCAGCCTCTGGCAGCCCTGCAAAAAATACACCGGCAGCATTACCTTCTGCCTGTGCCTGCCTTTTCCACCCACAGTACTTATGCCTTGCAAACAAGCATCATTTGTTTGCCAATCTACATAGTTCCCACCCGGCTGCCTCTATCATCAACTGTCCCAGCAGTTATCAGCATTTTCCTGCTGATCACAATGTCCCTCCACCAGCACAACTCATCCTAAGACACGTAAAAAGCGTTTTTCAGTTGTTCTTTCTAAAGAACATGGTTCTGCATGCTGGTTTCTCTGAGCTTGTCTTACCTCTGGCTTGAAAAACTCAGCCAATTTATTTAAATCCACATAAGGTGCAAGGCTGATTCAGCGAGATGCTTATGCATGTGATTAATGCCACATAAGCGGTCCCATTAAGCTCCATGGCACTGCTCACATCACTGTCAGAAAGTCTGGAGATCGGTGTTTCCAGAATCAGTGCTGCATTAGTCAAGGATTACTGCTGGGTGGATTACACTCCACCCTGTCCCCCAATGCTTTTTCATTTTTTTCTCCTGGTAAACTATGCCAGGAACAGGAGCCAGCAAAAAGGTGAGACTACAAGATCTTTCTGTTGCATTTGCATACCAAGTCTGGAAGTCTCCCCGGGCTTGATGTTCTGCAAGACATCGCACCATCCACACCAGACGAGGCTCTGAGTAAAATGAGAACCCACCAAGCACAAGACACAGCCTCGGAAACAGAATCTCATCTGGCAGCAGCACTCAAGCTTATCCTGGCCCAAGGCTGTAAAACTGGATATTTTTTTCCCCCCGTTTGCAATAGGGTTTGGCTTTTCCCCAAATGTCATGTGTAAATAAAGGAAATCAAACCGACCATTTCTAATGGATTTTGTACAGGTGGAAGGGATTGGGTGGTTGACCTGGAGACTGATGGACTAATCAAGAAAAGCGAAGCCATTAGACAAAGATTTTTCCCGGTGGCAACCTGGGAGTGAGGGGTTTGCTATATCTCTCGTGTCAGACACCAGACAGCATCAGTATGACACGCCACCCATCTGGGCCAGATTCAGATGGTGGTGCTGAGCAAGCCTCCGGTCAGTTCTCCCAAAATGATGGGAGGGGAAAAGAGAAACAAACAAGGGAAAGGAACTGCCTAGTTCCTGTACAAACCTGGCAGCGGCCCTGGCCTTTCTGCCCAACCACAGCTCAGCAGAGCAGCTGGGAATACCCTGTCCAGAGGGGAATGAAACAGCGTGAAATAGCGAGTGTTTGGGACCGTGTCACATGTTTATGGTTAGCGTGCACCTCTGTGTGCGTGTCCTGCTTCTGCAATCTGTTTCTGAGGTTGCAGCCATGTCATTCCCTCTTCTCCTGCTCCTTTCGATCCCTTTGCTGTGGACATGTAACTATAATTACAGCAAAGATGAGGGCCTAGTTTCCCAAGGCAGCTGCAATAATTACCACTGTGCAATGGGCTGCGAGAGTTGGAGCAGCGGGTGAGTGGGGCTGTGGGAGTTGAAGTGAGATGTGTAGCAGAGAGAAAAGAAGTTGATCTCCATCGGGATCTCCATCCCCTCCTCCAAAAGAGCTTTTCCCTTATGCTGAGGCATGACTTTGTACCTGCTTAGCGGGGGCCCACTTAGCAGCAGCGTGGCTCTCTCCACCGCTACCCCTGGTCTGTGGGCTGCGAGTGGCATGCCGAGCGTGCTGATCCTGGGCTCCCAGACCTGCTGGTGTGGTGCCCCAGGGTGTGCCGGCTCCAAGGGGAGGCCTAGCCCTCCTCAGTAAAGTGAAATGGGCTCGCGGTCCCTTCCCCACCTTTTACCTGGTGAGTCACTTGTTCCTTGTTTAAACTTGATCCTGCAAAGATACCAACGGGCCTTTGCCCTGACTCCGCAAGTCGTTTGAACATCTGCTCAGCTTCCGAGTCAAGGAGGTTATTCCTCAAGCACAGCTCAACCCATGTGAGAGCCTGCAGCACCATCCACAGCCTGAGCTTGCCTAGGGACTGTGGTTGCTCTGCTGTAACACCATGCACCTCTTGCAGCCCTCCAGCATCTCCAGGGACTGCAGCCATCCCCCCATTTCATCCAGCTCTTGCCAGGCCCCACAGCCGCCCCAGATGGTGTCTCCTCAGAGCTGCTCCCTGAGCAGCCCAGTGAGAGATGGGCAGCAGACACCCTGCAGGTGCTGCTGGCCAGGAGAGCATGGGGCAGCCGGTACCGTGGCTGCTCTTTGCGGTCACCTTTGAAGGCCATCTCATCCTCCTCCTGCTCCTGGGTAGCTCCAGCTGCTTTTCTCTAGCCCCCTTATCTGGCTCTCCAAGGGAAAATGGGCACCAGGACCTGCACGGACACGTGCTGGGCTGGATGCAGGAGCTGCTTAAGCAGAAGAATGGTTGTTATGATGGCAGAGCAATGGAAATGTACAGATACCGAGTGGCAGGGGAGGGACAGAGGTGAAGGAGGAACCAGCACAGCCGGAGGCACTTTGAACACAAAGGCTGTTTCTCTTGCAAATAATTCCCGGCTAGCCACAGGAATGATCCTAGACCAGGAGCACCCTGGGCTGAGCCACGGGGTAGGGTACGAGCTCAGCCACAGGGGTGGCTCGCTGGGCCAGCTGCGAGGCCGCATCAAACGCAGCCGGGGAGTGACTGAATTTAGCAGAAGCATGATATGAAATTAGTACCCTGTGCTTTGGACAGGAGGTCTCAGAAGAGCTCAGCTCCTGGTAATCAGCCAGAGACATGGTGAGTATGCTCAGTCCCCAGCTAGAAAATTGAGCCCTTTCTAAAAATATGGCCAGAGCAGTTGTAACAAAGCCAACTGCTGCTGAGGGACACTGGAAATGCCGACTTTTCCTTAAGAACCTGTGTGGGAACAGAGGGTCTGGGAGACCTGAGGTGCTTGGCAGGAAGCTGAGCTACCTGGGATCAGGCTTCACAAACCCCCCAAGCTGGACCCCTCTCATTGCACCACCTAGTCAGAGCTGCCAGGGTGGTGCAACTGGCTTAGGACCTTCTCCAAGTGCCAGAGTCCAGGACAAGGTGAAGTCTTTTCCTGGCAGCCCTCCCTGGCTGTTGGAAATGAAACATGTGCACCTCAGTGGGCTAAAACCCACATGGGGAGTATGTCTCCACGAAACAAACAGTTTCTTTCTCTCTGTTTCCCCTGTTATTGATTAATTCCTTTTAATGATTCCAGTTAAAAAATCCTGTAGTTGCTGCCTGTCAGGGAAGATCAATGGAGCTGCATTAGCAAGAGATATAGAGGCAAACTGTCCCGGGTGAGCCCTCTGCAAAAGCCATCTCTGGGAGCAGCACCACCATCTGCTCAATCAATAGTTCATCATGACCTCTCGCTCTTGCTTACTTTTTCTCCCCTTGAGCTAGCTGGGCAGCAAAGTCTGCTCCGAGCTTTCACAAGGACTAGATTATAACTATCCCGAATGATCTGATATGTAAAGAATAAAGGGGCCTCTTAAGCCAGCTAACGGCATTGGAAAAACTCCAGCGGCTGCACAGGCTGGGTCAGCCCCTCATTAACTCCTGGATGCTTGGGACCCCGCTCACATGACGCATGAAACTTGCACCACAGCACCAGAGAGATTCAATTACTTGCAACAAATCCAAACCAACTTATCCTCAGAGGTTTCCCTGAGCTCCCTCAGCTGCCCGCACTGCCGAGGCCTTTTCACTGCTGTCACAAGTCCATTACCCTCTGTAATGCTGGCATCAAATCCAGCTGCAGGTCTGAAGGAGGGTTGTTCACAGCTGGGACTCTGCTTCGGTTGATGGGAGCTTGGCTGTGAGCCACCCAAGGAGCTGGGACATGAGGGACCTGCTGGGATGGGGCCAGAGCCAGGATCCAGGAGGCTGATGGGCAAATTGCCGTGGTGCAGACAGCAATGGGCCTCCCCAGTCCAATCTCAAGGTGGTCTTAGAGCCTGCTCGGGTGCACAGGCCTGGGGGCTTTCAGCGAATCAGGAGATACCAACTGGTCATGAGCCAAGGAATTTGCCCCAGCCCCCGGCCGTGAGCCTGCCCATGCTGCAGATGCTGCAGCTCAGCCAATTCACCGGAGCTGCTTGAGACTTGCCAGCCATGGCCTGTGTGGTGCCGCCCCTTCAAGCACTGCTTTTATGATACCTCCTTGTTTCTCCTATTTCCCATTTTCTAGAAATTGTGGTGCTTGGACCCCATGTGTGGGGAGGAGGGAGGAGCCTCTGCTGCTTCCCCAATTCCTGTGAGTGACTGCAAAGGCGGAGGGTGGAGGGTGGCCGGGAGAGGCAGATATCTGTAGCCTGGTGCTGGGATGGTGGTGAGATGGTTGTGCTCTCCTCTGAGAGCGTCGGCTTGGCCACGGGCAGAGGAGGTGAAGGAGGTCTCCTTTGCTCTGGCAGCCACGGCCTGCTTGAAGATCCTTGCCCTTTTGCATACCAAGCCTCCAAACCGGAGCCTCTCTCCTGCAGACACATTAGGTTAATAAATGAAGAGCACTTGGAAGATGAAGACTGACTTTTATAAACCCAAGAGCCGTGTGCTTTTTCTCCTGGCATAGCACCACTTAGAGGCGCCGCGGTATTTCAGGGCTTAGGCAGGCTCAGAGCCAGGGCTCGGTATCCAATTCCTTGCCTGCTCCTGTCGGTGCAGCTTCCTTGCAGCGAGGCTGTGGGTTAGTGACACCAGCTGGCAGAGCCGGTCTCCTGTTAACTCTTGTCACCACGCTGGGCACCTCCCTGACCCCAGGAGGCTGCAGGGTGTCTGCAAATGACACCTGCAACGTGAGGGACCGCCAACCTTTGCCTTGCGGGTGGCCCGTTGCTTTGCCGCAGGCTCTGGTTTGCCCCGCGGAGGTGGGCGCACGTCCCACCTGGGGCGGCCACGGAGCAGGCAGGACAGCCGGGCCAGGCCAGCACGGCTGCAGGGACAGCCGAGCACGCCCGCGGGTTAGTCTGTGGGGTCATGGCTGCGCACGTCAGCGCTCCCCGTGCCTTCTGCTCTGCGTGTGTCTCCGTGGGCGACCTTCTTAGCCGAGCACCTTGGGAGCAAATCCTGTCCTGGCTCTTGCAGGAATAAGAGCGCCCTGGCTTGGGGGCTCCGTCTTCGGAGGAGACTGGGAGCCTGCGCGGTGGGATGAGGCTGGCAGGAGCTGCCTGTGGGCACCGGCAAGGGAGGAATCCCCTGGGTTGTTTGTCCTAGCACAAGCCATGACGATGACTAACTCCCTAATAGCTAAGCCTATTCGGGGATCGGCTTGCTCAGCCCCCTGGTCCACGCTCCTTTGCAAGCTCGTTTTTCTCCTCGGCTGGGAAGAGCCTGTGCTTGGCACGTGACAAAAATCCTAATGAGCGCGCCAGGCTGGCAGAGCGGCCGCAGCACCCGCCGCAGCCACCACCCTTGGCCGTCAGCCCTGCCGCGGCCTGCAGCGAAGCCCTTGGGATGCTACTCTTCCTCCCGCCGTGTTTCAGGTGCCGGGGCTCTCCGGGGGAAGGTGAAGGGCAGAAACGCTGGCTGGAAACCGGAGAGGGAAAGGGCACCGGCCTCGGCCCCTCGGAGGCTTCCCCCCGGGCTGGGGGACCGGGATGGCTGCGGGAGCGGATGAGGTCCCGCACACCGCTCGGAGGCCTGGCGTTCCCGAAGGATAACCGGCTCGGTGTGGGGCCCCGGGGTGGGGGGCAGCTTTGTTTGAGCGCTCCGAGCAGAGCCCCAGCACCCAGCTAGTTCTGCAGCGCTCCGTTGCACTTTGCAGGGGTTTGGAGAGGGGCGAGCGCGGGACGGACCGGAGGGAAGATTGCACTGGGGGTGGCAGGGCTGTCAAGCCAGGAACACAAGCGCTGATTAGCATTTCTAATTATAACTGCTGCGCTCAGCCACATCAGGGCCCGTCAGGCAGGCAGCGGCAGCTGACGGCATTGTGCAGAGCCAGCTGTGGATGCGATGCCGGAAGTGCAGATGATCACCCTCAAACCCTTACAGGCTGCACAGAAAAGAGCATTAGAGCTCGGATCTCTCATCCCCTCATCTGTGCCAGGGCCCTGGGACCGCTGGGCCCCCGGGGGGAACCGCAGCCCCCGGGGCAGAAATCGGTCTGCTCTGGGAGCCAGGCCTGGGTCTGATGCTGGAGTCGCTCACGCTCTGCAGGGATACTCGCGCCCCGCTCGGCATCCCCCGGGCTCCCCCCGCGGCTCCTCCCGCTCTGAGCCTGGCCCGTGGCTGCAAACGCCGAGGTTTTATACCATCAGCACAAAGCATTTGTCCGTCAGGACTGGCAGCCGGTCTCGCAAGGCACGGCGAGAGCCGGGGCGATCCCTGCCAGGCGACTCTGCCCCCCGCGCACTCCGCAGAGGGTGGCTTCGCCCCTTCCGCTCGCAGGCGGCGACAGGATGGAGCCACCACCCCTCGGCAGCGTCCCCATCTGGACCGGCAGGGCTTCAACGAGAGTCCTGTGCACTGATTTGGTCCCCTGCATAGGCCAGCGTAAATCCGCTCTAGGCTCATGCTGTAATCACATGTCTAGCATCCACACAAAACCATGATGCTCTCGCTCCTGACAGCCAAAATGTGACAAAGGACCTTATGCACAAAGAGCTGCAAAACCCCAGAAGGGGAAAATGCTCCGAAAGGATGCAGCAAGGTGATAATGGGCTGAGGAGTCTAGACAGTGCTTCCTCGACCCAACAAACAAAAGAGACCAATCCGACCGGGGAATTTGGATTCCCCAGCCCATCGGCTGGTCCGAGTCACTTGCCCAAAGAAACCACGCTCTGGTTGCTGCAAACTTGCCTAGTAGCTGCGGTTTTGTAAGTAATTGCACACCTAGATATTAACCCTAGCTCGGGACTGCTGGATACCTGGGTTTCCCATTGGTTTGACTGGAATCCTGATAATGTTTGTTTGCTTTTGTTATTATTCTGGAACTTCGCAGTAAGCTAGTTAGCCTTAAACTGCTGCTCTCGGGGGCTGTTATCATATCCTGAACCAACATGACAACTAAACCCTCCACAGAAGCAGGCCTGGATCGTCCCCGGAGCGACGGCCCCGAGCCCCAGCCCTTGGCCGGCCCCAGCTCTGAGACCCCTGCCACGCCACCCCCACGGCCAGGATCTGAACCATCTCCCCCACCGCCCTGCGAAGCCGCAGCCTGGGGACACCGTCTGCCACCGCATCTCGCGGCAAGCGAGCCGCCGGCCGCCTTGTCAGGCGCTGCTCACGTCCCCACCTAGAGGAAGGCACAGGGCAAAGAGCGGCCGCTGTGGCACGGGATGAAGGGATGGATGGAGGTCCTCGTCCTTGAGAAAGGGCTACTCTGTACGTGGTTGTTAGCACAACCTTGCAGGATAATTTATTCAATAGAGAATAACATTATAATACACTGGAGTAAATATTATGGGCGAGCTAAGACCGTTATCTCAGTAGAGCTGCAGAAAGTCTGTGGATTTCAGTAGCTCCCCAAGGCTTCCGTGCCACCCAGCACGCACCCATGGCACCCATTTCCTCGGGGGATGCCTGGGTGCACGTGTGTCTGCCGATCCCCTGAGAGCGCCTGCGTCCTGCTGGCGTGCAACCCCTCCAGGGACGTGTGCGGAGAGCCACCGCACGGCTGCAGAGCGACCACAGGCGAGCATGCGCCAGGGAGCTGATTTATCCGAGCTTATCAGGGCTTTTGTGGACTGAGTGACCCAGGAGAAACTTAAACCTGTTAATCAAGGGTGCGAGTGAAAGATTCTCACCACGGAGGAGATAAAGAGCTATTGGCAGCAAGGATGCTGCCGGTCCCGCTCCCTGGGTGATGGCCTTCCCTCGCCTCTGGGGCACACGGAGCCGCTCCGGAGGCAGCGCGGGGGGGTTCGGGAAGGGGAGAGGTGCCGTCCTGCGTGCGGGGGACAGCCCAGGCCGCGGCAGCGGTGCAGCAACGCTGGCGTCCCCGGCCGCCGCCGCGTGCACGGGAGACAGACGGGAGACAGGCGCCGCGGGGAGAGAGCCCGCTGCCCCGCCTCGTCGGATATAAGACATAATCACACCTGCAGAATTTTTATTACTCTTTTGATTGGTTTAATTAATCATTCAGTGATAACTGCTCATTAGGCATTCCAACGATCAATACTAATCACTTAATTACTTGGCGTATTACAGCTCGGGAAGGTCTGCTCATTCCTAATTAGATTCTCCGGCCAATCCGCCCCGAATGTTCATTACAGAGCCCCGTCGCGCAGATCCGTGGCAATTCAAGCCTCTCCGAGCTTTCGCCATTTCCCATCCCGTCCCTAAAGCCAGCAGGTCCCTAAGGAGGGCGCAGCCCTGCCTGCCCGGCGCGAGCTCGGCCACCCGCCGCCCACCGGCCCGGCTCGGCCGCCCGGCAGTACGAGCAGCGAAACGCAGCTCACCGCTTAATCGCGTTAGGAGGGCTCGGCGGGAGGCAGATCCCAGCCGAGCAGAGGGCTGTGACGGCACAAAGGAAACGGGGAGGAAGGAAAGAGCTATTGCTCCGTGGCTGCGATGGAAAGCAGGGCGCCGCAGCAGCGCGCCCCCCCGGCACCCCCTCTCCCATTAACGCCCGGCGTTTCCACCCAGGCACCCCGCAATGCATCTGCTTGTCCCCGCCGTTTTCCAAAACCAACCAAAACCCCCATTTAAAAAAAAAACAAAACAAAACAAAACAAAATCACAGGGACTCTCTCTTTTACTGGGCTACTTAAAACTAAAAATAAGCCGCCAGCGAATCACCAGCGGAACATAAAGCCCTGCACAAACGGGCGCTGCAGACAGATTAGCCGACTGTTAACCAGGGCCCCGCGCCTCAAACGACCCTGTGAGCAACGTCTCCTTGTCCAGCCCCAAAGGCGGCGGTCGCGGCGCTGTGCTGGGCTTGGCACAACGTGATAGCAGGAGAAATCTTTCCCCTGTTGCAAGAAGGCTGCGGACAAGCGGCAGCGTTTGGGCTGCTTTGGCTAGGTTTGTTGTGCTAATTAGCATGTAGCGCCCCGATAAGATCGCAGAGCTGCAAAGCCTTTTGCGAGTTAGTCCCTGGGTGTGACACCGACTGGGAACCCCTCGGTGCGAAAGGCAAAGCAACCAGCGTGTTTTGTGCCAAATCCCAATGGGAGTAAGCGGTTGAAACCAAGAACAGGGAGTAAATAGATCAGTTGAAATGCTGATAACAGCAAGCAAGGAATTAGCTTAAAAACAGCCTTAGGAGCGACCTCCCCAGGCCATTTCCTACCACGTTTGTGCCATCTCTCTTTCCCCCTTGCTCTGTCTCGTCTATGTCTACTGCAAACTCCTTGGCCCAGAGACCATCCCGGGCCCGTTTGCTCGGTGCCGAGCACAAAGCAGTCCCTGTCTCGCCTCGAGGTCTCCTTGCCCAAACGCAATGCAAACAGCGCGGGCAGAAACCGCTGCTGCTGCTGCTGCTGCTCGGTTTTAAGATCCAGAAGAAAGAAAGAAAGAAAGGGCAGATCTCAGCGCGAGGACACCGACCGTGCGGCCACACGCGCAGGCTGGCTGGTGCAGACGAGGTTACACCCTGAAGCAGCTCTGAGTAAAGCCGCAGCTATGAGAGCTCCTCGACCGCGCAGGATCCGCGCCTCCGCGAATCCCCCTCTCCTCCAGGATCTCCAGGGCCCGGCCAAGGCCGTGGCAGTTCTCCTGGCCCTCGTCCCTCTGCCACGGAGCCAGCCCTCAGGTGACGCGGCAGGGCACAACGGTGGCGCTGGGGACCAGCTCCCCTGTCCCTGGGGCTGGGGGATTCACGTGGGGTGGGACCCCCGTGTGGGATCCCCAAGGGAGGTGAGCCTGGGGGGGATCCCTGGGCGGTGGGGTGAACTGCAGGTGGGGTGGGATCCCGTTTGGGATCCCTGGGTGATGTAGGATCCTGGGTGGGATGCCGGGTGGGACCCCTGGGCCGTGGGGTGAGCCTGTGGGTGGGGTGGGGATCCCGGTTAGTAGGATCCCTGGGTGGGACCCCTGGGCCGTGGGGTGAGCCTGCGAGTGGAGTGGGGATCCCGGTTAGTAGGATCCCGGGTGGGACCCCTGGGCCGTAGGGTGAGCTTGCGAGTGGGGTGAGATCCCGGTCAGTTGGTTCTTGGGTGGGACCCTGGGGCCGTGGGGTGAGCCTGCGGCTGGGGTGAGGATCCCGGGTGGGACCCCGGGGCCGTGGGGTGAGCCTGCGGCTGGGGTGAGGATCCCCAGGGTTGGATCAGTGGGCGAGGTGAAATCCTGGGTGGCCGCGAGGGGGGCGGGACCCCGCGTGGGGCGGGGCGGCGGCGGCGGCCGGACCCTCCCGCTGCCTCCCCGCCGCGGAGCCGGCGCTGCCAGCGCCGCTCCCGCCTCCCCCGAACTGCGGCTGTGCTGCGTGCGCCGAGCCGAGCCGGGCCGAGCCGAGCCGGGCCGGGCCGAGCCGAGCCGGGCCGGGCCGGGCCGGGCCGGGCCGGGCCAAGCCGGGCCGTGCTGAGCATCACCGGGCCGCGCCGAGCATCGCATCGCATCGCCGCGGCCGCGGTGCGAGCGCCGGCAGCCGGGAGCCGCGGCCGGCCCGGCCATGCGCCCCGGCGCCTGAGGCCCGCGGCCGCGGGGCGCTCGCAGCATGCGGAGGATCCGGCGGCTGGTGCACCTGGTGCTCTTCTGCCCCCTCTCCCCGGGCCTGCAGGTAGGCGGCGGCGGCGGCGCGGGGGGCTCCGCGGCCGCGCACCGGGCGCGCACCCGCGGCGGCGGCGGCGTCGTCTCCGGGCCCGGCCCGCCGGGGGGACCCGCACCCTCGCGGCGGGTCCGCACCGCGCCGCGCCGCGCCGCAGCGGCTCCGCGGAGCGGTTGCATAAGCCGCAGCTGGACAGCGCTCCCCGCGCCGGGGGGAGCCGCGCTGCCCCTAGAGCGCGAGCGGAGTCCATCAATCAGCCCTGCATAAATAAATGCACAAGCCAATGCAGCAGTGCAGCAGCAAGAACGACTCCCTCCCCTCTCTTGCTTTTCTTCTTTCTTTTTCATTCCCCCCCCCCCCTTCTCCTCCCTTCCCTTCTCTGGTGCTGGTGGAGGGCGGCGGGGCTGCGCAGTGCTGGGGGGGCTGCGGAGGGGTGGGCGACCCTTTCCTGGTGCGAGAGGAGCCATGTCCCCACCGCGCTGCAGGAAAGCTCCTGGGGAGCTGAGTGCCGGGCCGGGGGGTTGCCGGCCTGGGTGTTTCCTCTGCAGCGAAGGGATGAGAAAGCCAGAGTGTTGCGAAGTTCCTGGGCCACAGGGGTTCTCCCGGGGAAAGCCCTGCTGCGCCAGGCTCAGGGCACGATCAGACAGAGGGGGTTTCTGGGCAGAGCGGGGAGATGCGGGACCTGGTTTGCAGAGGGACGACGGAGGCACAGCACACAAAGGCAGAAGCCGGGGAAGCTGCAGGCAGAGCTCGTGGCCAGCCAACGCTTCGGTGCGTGCAGCCGGAGCGCCGTGCACGGGGCTGGGGGCCGCAGCGGCGGCTCAGCTCTGCTGGATGCCGGGATGGCCGTGCTGCCGGACGGGCCGGTGTGGCCGTGGGGCTGAGCGGAGAGCCTGCCGACGGGCCTCTGGCTGCTGAGCCGCCACAGCAGGCTGGCAGCTTTCAAGAAAACCTTGGAAAAAAAGGCCTGAAGAGCCCCTGCCTGGGCTGGCTCGTGTGCACTGATGCGTGGGGTAAATCGCCGTGGAGCCGTGCCAGCGGCAGGGGCCTGGCGGGACAGCGAGCAGGGCCTGGCGGGACGGGGAAGCCGGTTCGTGTCGGCGTCAGCGTGGCCTGGGAGCTGGATCCCCCTCGCATGGGGATCGCCCGCACGGATGCGCGGCGGCAGCGAGATGACGGTCGTGCTAAACCGTCCTGTGGAGCGTGCCAGCTCTGGCGCGGTCCCAGACCGCCGGGACCTGCGGTGAAACAGCATCCCCGGGCAGGGCTTCGCCGCCGTCCCCGCGCAGCGCCTGCCGGCGAGGAGACGGCGCGCAGGCAGCGGCCGCGGCCAGCAGCCCCTGGCAGGGCGCAGGGAGCTGCCGGCAAGAGCGCAGACGGAGCACGTTTTTGCGTCGCTCCGTTGGTTTTGCCTTTGAAGCGAGCGCCAGCCAAAAAAAGGAGCATCGTTTCGCAGAGCAGCACCCGTCCGGCGGGCTGCAGGCAGGAGACCTGCGGTGCCCGGGACCGGCTCCTGCCCTCTGCGAAAGCAGACGAACGAGCGCCGTTACGGCAGACGGGATGCGACTGCCTGCAGGGGAGCTGCCCGGCTCTCGCCCCCCCCAAGGTCTCCTGCCCGTCACCCTGCTGAGAACAAGCGGGGGGAACAACTCGTGACGCTGCACGTGCTGGGCCCCCCTCCGACCTGGGAGCGGGATGGATTCTTGGCTTCACTAAGCAAAACAAGGGACATTTTGGTCCCTCCGGGACTTGACCACCCCCGAGAGGTGTCTCTGCTACTGAAAGAGCCCTTGCCGGGAAGCGAGGGCTTTGCCCGGGGGGCTCCCCGCAGCGACGGCGGGGAGCCTCCCGCGCCCCCCGGCCCAGCCCCAGCCCCGCGGGACGCCGCGACGCCCTGTCCCCGGGGGCCTGGGCAAGCCGAGCGGCCCGTTCACGCGGGCTCCGAGCGCCCCGAAGCCAGCCGGGACCGCCCAGGTCCAGGAGCTGCAGAGCGGGGACGGGGAGGACGGCGCTTTTCCTCCCTGAACCAGACGCCAGCAAAACTAGGAGGGTCCTGCGGCAGGCGACCGCGAGAGAAGGGCCTCCTCGGGGCAAAAGCCGAGCCTTTGGCAAGCCGGGCCGACAAACCGAAGGGCAGGCGGTCGCTGGCGTGCGGTGCCATCGCCGGGCGCGCGGCCCCCAGCCCCGCGGAGCCGAGCGGTTCAGCCGGCTCCTGCGAAGCCAGCACTGCAAGCTCCCTGCTTTTAGGGAATTTTAAGTGACCTACTTGCAGCAGGAGTTGCATAAGAGACTGGTGAATATATAAATAAATAATAAAAGAAAAAAAGGCTGAAGTTTCCACCAATGCTCAAATTGGTTTTTAGAGGGGAAAAAAAAAAAATCCTTGTGGGGACTTGCGCTTCCCTTGAACCCCCCGGCCCGGACAAACGCCGGCCCTTGAGCAAGCGGCAAGGCCAAAGGGGACACAGAGGGAGACGAAAGTCCCCTTCCCCGAGGCCGGGGCTAGGCTCGCAGCGCCTGCGGCCTCCCCGCCGCGCCGAGAGCAGCCGCGAACGGCCAACGCGTGCCGACGTGCGGCCGCGGCCGGGGACGACTCGCCCAGAGCCCCGGCCTTCACTCGCGTTCCCCTTCTCTTCCAGAGCCGCCTGCCCGGCATCAAAGTGAAATACCTGTGCGTTGCGTGGCTGGGCATCTTCGTGGGCAGCTGGGTGGCCTACGTGCACTACTCGTCCTACTCGGAGCTCTGCCGGGGCCACGTCTGCCGGATGATCATCGTGAGTGATGGCGCGGCGCCCGCGTCCCCGGCCTCTCTTACGCCTCGCCGACGGGCCGGAGGGAGCAGGCGAGAGCGGCCGAGGCCGTGGCGCGCCTCGGGGCTGGAGGGAGGGCGCGAAGGGCAGCCCGTAGCGTTGCATCGTGCCCCCAAGCCGGGCCGAGGGTTGTCCTCCCCGAGCCGTTCGCCCCGCCGACGTCCTCCCGCGTCGCGCGGAGCTGGCAGACCGGAGAGGCGACCTCGTCTCATCAGGGCGATGGCAAAGCCATTTAATGAGCTGCCGGAGGGAAGCGCGCCGGGCCAGGCAGCTGTTGGCAAATTAACGTCCAGGCTGGTCCGTGGAAATGAAGCTGCAAAGTCAAGGCAGCGACGGCGGGATCCGTGTGCAGGGAGAACAGCGCCGGCCCCACCGCGAGCCGGGGCCGGGGCTCCCTCCGAGCAGCCTGCCCCGACCCTGCTCTGCCGCCCTGGCAGCTCCTCCGGCACCCGCCGGGGTTGCAGCACCCACAGGCAGCAACGAATCCCTCCCAGGCTCCCCCAGCAGCACGGGACGGGACGCCTTCCCCACGCTCAATAGCGGTGATAAAGCATTGGGCCTATAGAAAGAAGTAGAGCCTGTTTGCTCAAGCTGAAAGCCTCCCCCCGCCCCAAATCCCCTAGCAGAAAACAAGAGCTCCCCGGCAAAGAAGAGCAGGGATGCTGCAGTGCAGCCCCACTGCTTTAAAGGCTCCGAGCCGCCCCCGACAGAGCTGGTCCCATCGGCCGCAGGTGCTGCTGCGGCTCGGGGGCACCGGGAGACCCGTCTCTCCTTGCCTCCTCTGTTAAAACCCTTGCTCCATGGTCAGCTGTGAGCTACATCTTTGGATCCTGGGGCAGAGGAGACCTGGGGCTGGGATTTCTTTTGCAAAAGGGAGTTTGGAGAAGTCACCCACCAGCAGCTGGCTGGCCCTGGAGCCACCGGGTGATCCCAAAAGGCAGCCGGACCTGCAGCAAACCCCCAAGTGAAGTTGCAGCAGTGCCACGTGCAACCCCTCTGTCCTAGAGAACCTCAAAATCCCAGGAACAAAATAACTTTTTAGCAGTTGCAGAAATTGCGCTTGCCTCCCAACAGCCTGCGTGGCTTTGCAATCCGAAGTGCCGGTTTTAAAAGGTGTTTTTCTCTTGTATGAAAAACTTGCACGAAACCAAAGGAAACAGGCTCACCAGGGATGCAGTGACATTGATGAGAAACAAAATGCTGTCAAATATATAAAGTAAATCAAGAAACAACAAGGGAAATGTGTGAGTTTGTGTAATTGCCCACCGATTGCCATCTTAACTGTTAATTTCTGGCACTGGTAACAAATAATTCAGGCAAATGTACTTCCAGAAGTCATCAGTCTCCCTTGAGTAGACTGCAAGATGGTTTCTAAGTGCACCTAAAACTAGTTGTTTATTTACTCATTAGCTGTCCCAGGGCCTGCGCCGCTTCCCAGGGTTTGAGCAGCTCATGTGCTAATCAGTGCTGCTGCATTTACTAATTTAGCGCAGCTCTGCGGCGCAACAGAACTTCTTAAAACAGTGAATGGATGTCCGCTAGGGAACACCAGCAAAAGAGGCCAAGAGAGTTTGTGCTGTTTCAAGCTCCATCTCCGAGTAAGTCCAGCTGCAGCAGAACCGGAGGGAGACTGTCGTTGCACTGGGGTCACGCAACAGGCAGGACAGGGAAGCGCGACAGAGGCTCACATCCACCCTGGCCCTGGGGTGTGTTTGGGGCTCAAAAGTCCCCCAGCTCAAAAGCTGTGGGACTGAGACTGTATCGTGGATCACCCCCTTTCATCTCCCCCCCCCCCACCACCACTCTGAATTCTTCTCTCTGCCTTCCTCTCCCCAGTGCGACCAGTACAAGAAAGGAATCATTTCTGGCTCGACATGCAAAGACCTGTGTGAGGAGCACACCCTCCGCTTCCAGCGCTGCCTCTCCTCCTCTCCCACGCAGCAGGTAGGTAACCTGGCCGGCCGCCTGGGCAAAACTGTCTCTCCCCCTCCAGGGAGATCAACTAGCTACATGAGATGGATGCAGTCGCCAAAAAAAAAAAAAAAAAAAAAAAAAAAGGTACCTGCCAAGCTCTGCCCACCTCCACTCCTGTTCCTCATCCCGTATCACACAGGTCTTTTGCCTGGAAGAGCTGGAGCGGGCTCTTCCCAAAGCCCTCCTGGGCTGCTGTTCGCCCGGAGCTGCAGCGCTGCCCAGCTTGTTCAGCTGGGTTTGCAGCGCTGGCGCAGCAGACGGAAAGGAGATGCCCTGCGACTCAGGCCATGTGCAAACCTGCTGCCGGGCTGGATGGCGCCCTAGCTCACGCGTGCCCTCCTGGAGCGCAGCACGCGTTCCCCAGCCCTTGGCTATCCGCTGGCCAGGCAGAGAGGCCGTAACGAGGTTCTAAAGCCACGGCGCCCGTTGTCTTTCCCCTACTTCTGCACACCGGATGGGAGAGACGCTCGCAAGCAGAGCGAGGTAGGCGTACAGCCCTTCCCTTCGCTGAACCTGCCCTGCAGGCAGAAGTCTCCAAGGCTGCGGGCCCGGTGTCCTGGGGCCAGAAATCTCCTGCGCTTTGCTCCCTCCTGTCTTCGTTTGCTTTTGTTTTCCCTGTCTTTACTGTTTCTCTCTCCTTTGCTGTAGGTTTACAGTGGGCTCTGGAAGGAGAAAGAGGTGATTATCAAATGTGGTATTGAAGAGGCCTTAAAGGCAGACAGCAACCCGGATTCTGTGCCCAGGAGGGATGTGGTTCTCTTTGACAAACCGACACGAGGGACATCCATGGACGAGTTCAAAGAAATGCTCCTGAATTTCCTGAAGGTCAGTGTGGCAAATCCCTCCAGAAGCCTTTAAGACCTGCAATGCTATTTCCTAGTAGTAAAGAGCCTAAGCTAAACCCAGCTTCCCTTCCATTTAAATAAGGGCTTTTATGGCCAGAGGTCTCTGGTCAGAGCTGGGTGGATGCAGGATATGGCTCCTGATGAGGTATTGCAGAGCAAGTACCTGATTAGCCGTGAAGAAACTTTGTTCTTGCATAGGAACGCTTATTTGCAAGGTTTCCGTCGTCAGTAGCCCTGGAGGCTGCTGTCCTGCGGCCGTGAGCGACATCCACGCACAGCAAAGTTTATCCACCAAACCGTGGGAGGCCCTGCAACGCCAGGGAGCGTTCCAAGCCAAGAGCCGCTGCAAGTTACTCCTTGTACAAAACGCATTCAGAGCTCAAACGGCCACAATGATGCAGTATAATACAGGCGACACAGGGAACAACAGGGTGGCAAAAATAAGGTTTCTCTGTCAACAGGACTGAGAGCAGGATAAGCCCTCCGTTATAAAAGCGAGTGATCTTTCAAGAGGCCAGACCACGCGCGGTAGCCCAGGAGCCCCAGCTCTCGGGGCGTGCTGTGCTGCTCCTGCTGCCGATGGCAGGGCCTGCCGGGCCTGGGTCACTGGCAAAGCGATGGTCTCACACTTCAAAGTTTCTGAATTGCAGCTGAGCCCCTTTCCCTAAGCAGTATCATGTACTCTCTGCCCTTAGCACAGGGTTTCTATTACAGTGATAACGTCATGTAAATCCGAGGCTCTGAGGAGAGCCAGATTCAGCCTCATCTCAGGCCAGCTGTAACTGCTAGGCTACGTCCTGCCCAGTATGTGCTCTAAAAGGATTTTTCCCATCGGGTTTAGAGCAGCCCCTAGGCTGCTACAATTAGGCTGGAGCAAAACTAGTCCAGCTGTAACAGAACACAAAGTCTGTTTTACCACTGTGGCTATTCTGTCTTCCTCCGAGCCAAGCACTCAATTCTTTGCTTCCTCAATTCATTTTCACGATATTGAGCCTGAACGTAGAAAGCTTAAAGGGCCTGATGCCGTTTCTTATTGTGTTTGCAGTCCAACCTAGGAGATCAGACGTCTCTTGCAGCCTTGGTGAGCCAGATCATCACTATGGCAGATGTGAACCGAGATGGGAAAGTGTCTTTAGCAGAGGCTAAATCCATCTGGGCACTACTTCAGCTCAATGAATTTCTTCTCATGCTCTCCTTGCACGAGAAAGAACATACTTCCAAACTCCTCGGGCACTGCGGGGATCTCTACATCACAGAGAAGATCCCCCACAACTCCCTCTACGGAACAGATGTCCCCCACTTCCTCCAGTCACTACTGCCTTCAGTCATCCACCGACTCATCCACCAGTGGTTTGCACCAGCATGGCCCAGGCGGGCAAAAATTGCCATTGGCCTTCTGGAGTTTGTGGAGGAGATATTCCATGGGACATATGGGAACTTCTACATCTGCGAGACCAGCTTTAAGAACGTGGGCTACAATGACAAATACGACTTCAAAATGGTCAATCTGAGAAAGGTGGCAACAGAGATGACAATCAGAGGTTTCCTCAAGGGACGTCACTGTGAGCAGAACGTGGACTGCACCTATGGGAAGGACTGTATGGCAACTTGTGACAAACTCATGAAGCAGTGCAAAAGTGATATGGTGCAGCCCAACCTGGCTAAAGTCTGTGGGTTGCTGCAGGACTACTTGCTGTACGGAGCACCACCCGATTTGAAAGAAGAGCTGCAGAAGCAGCTCCGAACTTGTATGACCCTCAGTGGCTTGGCTAGCCAGATGGAAGTTCATCACTCCCTCGTGCTGAACAACCTCAAGACCTTGCTTTGGAAGAAGATTTCAAACACCAAATATTCCTAAAGCGAGAAGCACAATCCTGGAGTTTAGAATCTGAAGTCCTCGGGTAAAGTCCAGCCAAGGGTCAAAGGCCTATTTCTCCATCCTCTCCCCCACAGAAAAACACCCTACACAAGGAGTTCAGCATAGCTGCAGCCCCTTCTCCTTCATGAAGAGCAAAACATCATGACTTAGACCACCCAGCAGAATCATTGAAACAGCGCTTTCAGTCAGCAAGAGCGTGCTGCAGAGCACAAGTGCCCAGAGCCTGGCTGAATAGGCTTGGGGGAAGAAGATGACACAGGAAGAGACGAGGAACCAGAGCCCAGATGGATGCGTCTTACTGGTTCTTGATTAACAGGAAAGCAGTACAGAAAGATGAGAATGAATCATTCATGCTGTACTTGTCACATCTTATTTTGATGAACATCTGATGTAAATAAATAGCTTTTTCGTGAATCACACCAGTACATCAATAGCACAACAGCAGCCTTTTAAATACCAACTTTCTTGTGATCTGAAAGAGAAGGTAGATTTCCCTACCCAAAAGTATCTACTTAAAAGTGTCCGAGTCATTCACCATAAGATCCAGCTGTAACTTAGGAAGCAGATAAGCTGACTTTTCCATACAAGAGAATCCTGGCAAATGTTTCGTTCCTTGTTAAGCGCCTGACCCCATGGCAGCGATGGGATGGTTTAAAGGAGCTTCCCCACCCAGCTGCTTCTGCTTGTAGCATGAAATTGTCTGCCAGACAGTATAAGCCATTCCATGTAATGGGTCTGTTTTGAAAGCATATAAGGCAAGAGCAGCTACAGGAAAACTAAGGGCTACAACAAGAAACAATTCTGACAGGTTACCATATATGCTCCAAGTTACTTTGCACAATACGAAGTCAGCCATTCAGGGATAAGTCTACCTCTAATTTAATTCTCTTAAAATTAAGCTAGGCTTTTCACTGCAGAGGTTAAAGATTAATACCACAACAATCCACTGCTTCTCCCATTATTAAAATAAATTTCCAGGCAACCTTTCCACAGATACCGAGACATTTCCTCATTTGGCTGGATAAATATTAGCTGGTCTCTAGCTGCAGTTGGTTTCCTTTAAATGTTCGATTCTTCAACCTTTTAAAACAATGGGTAGAGAGGAAGAGTTTACGTAAATTGCCATGAGCTTGCTGCCTGTTCCCAGCACAATTGTATTCCTGCTGTTGGACCATATGCCGGTGCTCTTGCCAATTGCTTAGTGAAGTAGAGCGTATATCTGACAGACAATCACTGAGAAACAGAAAAAAAATCTGTCGGACAGGATATATAGCCTCTGAAGGCAATCTTTAATGTCATGGCTGCAAACTTATGAGCCCTTTAGAGGAGAGATATCAGTATTCCCTCCTATTAGTTCTATAGGATCATCATTACCTCTCATGGTTATTTATGGAGGAAATGTTTTAATGTCAACGGTGCTCTAAATCTAGCACAGAACCATTGCAGCTTGCTTCCCACAGAGGAATCAGCTTTCCAACATAATTCCTCTACGGTAAGGTTGAGCATCTTTAGGGTTTGTTTTGAAGGACGGCAGGACCATCTGAGTCGCCTTTAATTCCGTATTAGCGCTGCAGAGGAAGAGTCAGTGAAGACTCCACCTCTGGGAGCTGGACTGATATATGCAGCTATCAGTTCATTTGCCAGCTTGCAGAGGGACTGTTGGGTGAAGGGCGAACACTGGAATTTTTAACAATACATGTAGCTACAATAGCTTTCATTCTATTGTCCTCTATTCCCATGGCAACTAGCTCTACTGACAAATTAATTTTCTTCTGCTATTAGAAAAAGAAACTTAAACCACTCCAAACCCTCCCATTCAGGTTTTCCAGAAAGTTATTTTTGGTCCTCTAGTTTCTATGTTTGAAATCCTGTTGTCGATTTTTCCCCCAGATAAATGGCACTCCCTCTACATTTAATTTCCTCCACTATTCCCCCGCCCCAAAAGCGATATAATTAGACAAAGCAGCAGATAAGCAGCCAGAAAGATGGAGGAAAAACAAACATGCCCCTTGCTTATCCACATAATTCTAAACATCAACATCTCTTTAAGCATCTCTGATGAAAACATGAAGTTCAAGGAGAGAGACAATCAATGTACTAAATAGAGCTGGTTAAGACAGCTTTATTCAAATTGCCAAAAGTGTCAAAAATCTGTCACATTACCCTCCATGTCATTAATGTGAACACCCTAATAGCAGCACCAGACTGACACTCTCAAAAATCAGACTGTTGACTCACACATCCTGGCTTTGCATTTGGAAAACAAAACTGAGTTTTGTCTCTCACTAATAAAAAGCACAAGTGTTTCTGAACACATGCTTATGGTTTATAAGCTACTCTACAACATGGGAGAAAAATGACCAAGGGTAAAGCTATTTTACACTCATGTCTCCTCCAGACTTCCCACATTAGTGGGGAAAAGAGGAAGAGTCAGAACACCAAAAGACTGACAACCAGATCTTCAGAGAGGCTGTTGCTTTAATAGTTTAATAGATTTCAAGAGCATTAGAAAGGGAGCGAGGTTAAGAAGCAGAGCTTCCACCTTTCACTGTTTAAGCAGAACTTAGACCCTTCACTGCTGAACGCCAAAACACAAACGGTTCTCACACACTAAGAAAAGTCCTAAATACTAGAATGGTTAAAACTGATTACTTGAGGTGCTACAAAAACACAAGCACAATCATTTCAGACTTATTGTAGGTAGCATCTTTAGTCCATTTTTGCTTTTTAAAAACTCTTCTTAGCAGCGTGGAAAAAACACCAGTAGACACAAAAGTACGCTACAATCTGGCTGTGAAAACAGTGTAGGAGCTGACATTACTAGGAGAAGGGAAAGATTACAACTTTTCAGGCATATTCAGCAGGAGCACAGCAAAAGTAGAAAGGACACTTGGGGCAGAACAGCTCTAATTTTTTTAAGCTGACATTTGACTACACAGGTTGCAGCAAATATTCTGACACTCAAGCAACATCACATGCACTTTCACTGGCTGTAGTGTTGGAGTTTATTTGAACCCATGCATGAGAAAAGCAGCAACTTTAGGAATCTTCAAGTGCAGACACCGCTAACCATTTCTTTCTCTGTAGCCAGGTTTGCTAGAAATTCTAACTCGTGGCATGATCTGCAAATAAAAAAAGTCTCAGGATGTTAGAAAATAACTTCAATAGTCATCAAAATTTTAACAATAAACGTCAATACTAAGCAGCAATTAATCCATGCCATTTAGACACCTGCTGTTCACTACAGCACCGTATCTGAACAAAGACATTGTAGCTAGTCAGGACAAAGACTAGCTTTTAATTTCAGAGGCAACATTATCAGCTAACTGATGAAGTAAATCAGGTTTGTTGTGGGACTGTCAAAAGATTTTCACAACCCAAAGGAAAAAGTCTCCTAAAATCAGCTTCATCTTATGAAAGTCATTAGCTGGGCTTGGTTATCATGATTCACAGGGATGCTTTAAGGGGCAATTCCCTTCAGTCCAGAACCATTGCATTGCTTTAACTTGCACTGGCCCAATTCGCTGCAGTCCGTGGAAGATTAAGCGTTCTAAAAATTTGCGTGGACCAAGACCTAGAACGGTGACAGAAGGCGAATAGCACTAAGAAAACAGTAGTATGCACACTGCCTCACTTCAAAAAAACAAACACCAAGGAGCAGGCTGTAAATCCAAATCCTCTTCACGGCCTGTATCAGTAAGAGGGCCATTCCGAGAATCAACACTGTTACTTCTGTGCTGAGCAACGACATAAGGAGGAAAACCTGACCGCTCTAAGGCGTGATGGACAGAAGCAAATCCTTTGCCTACTCCATCCCTTATTTTCATTATGCAACTTCCTCTGGCTGCAGGAAAGCCCCAGGCAGCTACAAAGCGACTCTGATGCAGAACCTCAAATTCAGCAGTATCCGTATGGGAAACTGCTCTCCCTCCCTTTACAACCGTTGTGAATTCAAAGGGAACTTTAAATTCAAGAGAAGCTACACTTGCAGTTTTTCTTAGTACACATGCTTACCTAGTTTTTCTTCTATACCATTACTAATATTTTGTCTTCTCTAATTCCAAAGCATTTAAATTTTCTAAATTGTGCTATAGGTGAATCTTTGCAACACTTATGTCTAGGGTGCATTTCAATTCTTTCATTGTACTCCTGTTTTCCTGTACAGGAAACTTTATTGGAATCCACACATTAAAATAAGCAGTGATATAACGGCTTGTAAAGAACTCTAATAAGAAACAAAGAGGAAACGGCTTTTATGGCCTTATCCCTGAAAAAAATCCTCAATGCACAACCTGAAATGGACACTAAATTAATATGAAATTTGCAGATATAGAAACCAAAATCTATTAGAGCCCAAATCGGCTCCTTCCTGCAGCATCTACTTATTCCATCCCCATAAATTCCATACCAATAAAAGTTTCAAGTAAAGTAGCAGTTACATAAGACTTTTGTGCAAGCCATAGGAATGACAGCATTTTGTAGATTGCCAGCCTCTGGGAGAGCTCGTGGTATTTTGCTCATCATAAACTTACTTCATTTTGCTTCAGGCTCTAGTACATTAAGTCTCAAGAACAGAGGGACTTGTAACTTCACACCTTTGAATTTCTCCTTACCCATTAGCTAAACATCAGGTCACTATTTTAATGCAAGTGTCACCCAAAACAACCATTCAAGTTTCCCTTTGTATCTTGAGACTGGATGTAGATAATTATTCTTTACATTTCTGTAACTGTTCTGCTTGACTTACTGGGCATCAAACTACTTCAGAGTCTGCTGCAAAATACTGCTCCTCACAATGCTTTCACTTACAGAAAAAGCTTCTCATACAAAGTAAAATCTCAACACAGGAGTTTTGACCTAGTGCTTTCCAAGGTATTTACATTTTTGTTGGCAAATCAAGTAAAAGGTAGAAAAACTGTTTATTCCAGTGTTCAAAGCTACAACATAAAACAGTTCTAAACTGTAAAGGGTCAAGTTAACGTGCACAAAGATTTTTTTTCCTTCCTTTCTCTCTCTCAAGACCACTTCTACTTCAAAAAACTCATTTTTTCTACAGCTGAAAGCCAGGTAATTCTTTCAGTAAAGTAATATTTATAGCGTGAGATGGTTGCTCGGTCTTGGAAAGATGGCTAGCAGCCATCTTAGGAAGCCATTCAGTGAGCCAAATAGGAAGATTTTAACAAACATGCTATGCCTAACCTATCAAAGTTTTAAAAAGCTTCATTAGGCACTCACTACCTCTGCAGGACACCCTTGATTTGAGTAAAGGCTGATAAAAAAATCAAATATATATTTCAGGGTAAAAAAGACAGGAAATGAAAATGGAGCAGTTGCATCTTAATACATGCCTCTTTGCATAACCATATGCCCCAAAACCTTATTAGCATTCTTTTCCAAAGCCAGTGCTGTTAGGCAGTGACTTTTCCCAATTAAACGGCTCATTTTGCAGCCAGCAGCTACCCGCTTGGTTAATGACACCTTTAGCCCTCACAATGCCCATTTAATGAGAACATTTTCCACCATTTAACGCTGCCAGATTTTTGTCAGGCTAGTCAGTGCAAAGCTTTCCAGAGTTTCAGAATGCTACGTGAAGCCACAGCTTTTCTCTCTCGCTACTTGTTTCAATAACACCAGCGCAGCAGAGGCCCATGCGTACTACATCACCCCAAAAAGGACAGTGACACACAGCATTACAACACATCGATACCTTTGCTCCCTAAAGGCTCGCTGTCTTGGAGGACAAGTTTCCTTGCCAGTAGGCTAGCACATCAACACAGCAGAAATCAATTAAAGAAGCAACACTGCTGAATTGTATTTTTGCTATGTTGTCTGCTGTGTTACCTGCTGGAATTTGACCCACGAGGAAGATAGATTTCTTGCGGAACAGGGCAAAACATTCCACTTTTGCATTTACTGAAGGTTAACTTTACTGTTAAAAAGACTTCAGGTTCTGGCATATCTTTTTTTGCTTGGATTACCAACATCAATCTCTTCACGTTTTTCTTTCTTTCGCAGGCCTAAGACATCGTCTCTCATTGCAGGCTGAGTCTGTGACACAACACTTTCAGTAGCATGCAGCGTCCAACTATGGTAATATGAGACCTCTTCTGATAAATAGCTCGGGCACTTTACAACATATACAAGTGTAGGCTCTCAGCAAAGGTGTCTACTTGATTAAAACAGAACTTCATTGTGGAGACAATCGAAAGAAACGTTCAGTAACTTAGCATCAGGCCTGTTGTATCGTTCACTAGCATCAATTTAATTTGATCTTCCATGTGCCAAGACTTAAGAAGTGTTTTTCTTCTAATTAACCTCTGGTTTGTCACCTTTAACATCTAAAAAAAAGTTCCTAAAATAAAAACACTCTTTTCCCCTCCACCCAGCTCTCATACACACAATTTGGCTATTTTGTTTAGCTGCTATAAACGCCTTTACATCCATTCCTGGAGAACAGCAACTACAAAAAAGCCTATACTTCCTTTCTGCTTCCCCCGACAGAAATACAACGCTGCAGTCATATTTATGCCTCAACAGGGCAACAATTACTAATAGGTAAGTCTCATCACTGCCTGCCTTGGGCAACAGAGCTAAAACAGCAGCTGAACTTAACTGAACGATCAAGTGTCTGGCCAAAGAGTTGCTGGTAGCACTAACATGCAACTTGTTCACTGGCTTGCCAAGACAGCTGCTCTCATTCTCAGAGCGTGGACCTGATGATATTCTAAGTTCATTTATATGAGCTTTTACCCTTTATATAAAACTATACATTTACAAAACCAAAACTCTGTCTTCATTACTTGTCTTTCAGAATACAGGAGCTCTGACTCACTGACATTTGCCGCCCTTAAAAGGATGAGCTTTGGAAGCTGAGAAATAACATGCACATGAGAAATGAAGAAATTCATCAGAAGAGTGTTTAAAGATTGCTTACAAATATTTTAAAGATCATAAGTCTTTGGTTCGTTGGTTTGGTTTTGGGGGGGAGGGGACTAAAAATTACTGCACTACCTGAATGGATGAACCTGAAAACATTCTTCCTAAGGTAGGCCTTTGTGAGCAAAGAAGGTGAAAGAATATTGAATTTTAAGTTCTTTTCACAGCTACGCATTTAACACGTCACCAGTAGCAAGTATTTAATTTGTCCAAGTCTCTTTAAGAAGTCAGAGGGACAAGGTGTGTCAGCCCAAGGACCTGTCCCCTAACATAGATTGTTTTGGTAACACATTAGGGTTTGAGCAGGTTTCCAAGAAATGACGTAATGCCTACCTTCAACACTTGAAGCAAGTTCCAGAAGAACTCAGTCCTGCTCTCAAATGTAACTGTAAGAAGGAAAAAGGTTTTTTTTTTCTTTTTTTTTCTTCCTTCAAAAGCAAGCACTATTTTAAGGATTTACTTCAGAAGATTCACTCTAATTTAAAATTATGTAGTCATACATAAAATGACTGAATTGTTGATTGCACCTTTTAGCCAAACTCGCTCAGCACTTTTGAGAGTCAAGAGTAGTTACAAAAATTTTAGAAAGAGGGTACTATTTCCTTCATATGCTAAATCCACACCCAACTGCTTCTACCTCACTCCAGTACTTTTGAAACAACAAACAGAAGTATCTGTTTCCCCTGCCTCCTCCACATCCAGGTGCAATTCTTGGTATCTACATAATGTTAATCCCCGCAAAACTCCAGAGGCATGTTATCCCCATTCCACAGACAGAATAGGCAGCAAGCAAGAATGTCTTGCAGGCCACAAGGGATGGCAAAAATAGGATTAAACAGTTCAAGAATAGATCTGTCACTTCTATTTATCCCTACAAAAAAGGAAAGGACCTTGTCCTGATGCAGTTAAAAATTGGCATCCTTTTAACTGCATTTCAAAGGAAACTTGTTCCATCTTCCGCTGATTCTCTGGAGAAAGAGGCATGCATAGAAAGCATGTCAAGCTACTAATGTCTGAGCACTTGCAAGCTTCAGGCACAGGAAGCTCCTTCATCTCTGCCCCCTTAATGACATTAACAGGTCAAAACAGCAAAACTTCTGAGGACTCAGCACTATTACAATGAAGAATACTGAAGTCTGCCATTCCTCCATAAAGATATCAGATACAATACGCAAGAAGCTTGAAATAGCTTCAATCTCTCCACTGTGATGAGTTCTTAACTGTAAGAGCATCCCTCTAGATCTGGGGTCAAAACACGTTGCTTACTCAGAGGCTTTTTCATCTATGGTACCTAACAAGTGAACGTGAGACAAGCTTTCATGGCTTCACCCCTCTTCCTCTGCAGTTTGCAGCAAGGGGGGGGGGGGAACCCTGAAATTCTACAATTTATCCCTACAAAACTGCTTGAGGCTACATCTATGTTACACCTAGACTGGTATTTGAAAGCAAGAATTAGGAGGTAAGCACAGGGCAAGACCGAGTTCAACACAAGTTTAACAAAGAGCTTTATGGAGAAAGTACTGTTCTGTGTGTTAAGCTGTTAAGATGTTAGTAAAGCGTAAAAGCTCCAGCCAAACTCACATGCCTTGTATCATATAGGTTCAAAAAACCTCACCTTTGTTCTGTGAAAACGTCTTCTGGGACATCTGCCTTCAGAGTTTTCTATCTGAAAAACACAGATATCGAAAGGAATTAAGAGCAAGAAAAACTGATGTAAGACACAAATTCAAAGGATTTTTCAGAGTTTTAAGGAAGCAGTGGATTAGATGCATATTCTTTCCCTCTGAGAGAATGGGGTGGGGGAAGGGCATGGACTACAAAACCACAAAGTAAAAACACTGCGCAATCCTGTATTTCCAAGGAAGCATCCTGAGTGGAGGAAGACATCAGGAAAGCTACATTGACAATTCTCAAGTGTGCCGCTCAATATACTGAGTACACAGGACTGCTGATGTTTGATGGCAGAAAACTCAGTTGTATCTCTTGTCCTTCACACTGAAGGACAAGAATAGTTTCTGTACCCTACCCCTCCACAGGTGTGAATCCTCCATCTTTCATGATTTAATAGTAAAGAAAAAAGAAAAAAGGTAAAGTGAGAAGCAATTGTCAGCTGTGGATCATTCCTAAGCGCTCACAGGTTTCAGAGCTCTAGCAAAGACATAGCCTTTTCCTCTCTGCCACCTAATGACACAAACATGGCACAACAGCCACATTTGCAACACGAGCTGGGGCATGGAGCTAATCAACACAAACTTGAATGAACTACTGCTCACCTTGGGTCTTTGAGAAAACCTCCTGGGTCTGCCATGTTTACGTGCCTTTCTCTGAAAAAGAAAAAAGATAAATATAGAGAGCATTTATAGTATCTATTTAGGCAGGCATCAAAGCCTGGTACCATGGCTATTGTTTCACTGCTGACAGAAGTTTGAGAGGCCCAGTCCAAGAGGCAAGCTAAAGCAATAAAAAGACACAGAGAAGGCAAGTTTTTACCTTCAGAAGAGGAAGAGGGCTGCAGGCATACAACTCCCAGAATCTGCTCCCAGAGATGTCATCAACTTGCCAATGCCAGTGGCCTTAGATCACTTCAACTCACATTCTTCCAGCTGTAACACAAGTAAAGCTATGTGCCAACCGTGCCTAAACTTTTCAAGATTAAACATTAAGAAAGCCCTGCAGCCTTTCTGCTACACATCTACTACAGTATATATAGGACAGCATTCATTTCTACTGCATATAGATCTCGCACTTAAATCACAACAGTCAAAAAAAGGAAAGAAAAAAAAAAAGAGGTTTAGTTTCTCAAGAGCCTCCCAATAAAACCAGCCTATGAATAAACAATGTCAGGCTATCAATCACTCTGAATGCTCACGGGTTTCAGAACAAACGAGCGTAGAATATAGCCTGTTTCTCTCTGCCACCTTATGACACAAAGATGTCACAGCAGCCACCTTTGCAACGCCTGTAGGGGCAGGAACCAATTCAATATCACCTTATAAATAAGTGGAAGCTACATGAAAAACCATACTGAAGATTACAATGCATCAAACAAACAAAAAACATTTCATTACATTTGCACCAGTTTGAAACAAAAAAAAAAAGCTTAGAATAACCTCTTACACGATGTGCAAGTAAGACTTTTCTCTTGCTTATCCTCAGAGAACACTTCCAAAACTGGTTACAATAGGTAAGAGTAAGGCCAGATGGGTCACTACCTCCCATTAGCCATGAATGAATCCGATATACCAAGTAGCCCAGTTTGAACTATTTCACTCATCAAGCTCAACACTACACTTGCATGTACTTATCAAACCTGATTCTTAAGCAAGTCAACCACTCTTCTTCGGCTTACTGAAACTAGTACTTCAAGTCATTCTGCTGTGTAGGAAAACCACTAAGACTTAGAAAATGAGATGTTTACAGGTAGATTGTGTCACCTATTCAGTAAAGTACTATCACAAAGGTATCTGGTCTATCTGTAGATAGAAAATGTAACACACCACTTAGATGATGAAATTCCCGTACTCATTTTCAAGACTCACTAGCGTTTTTTCTTGAATTATCAGACTTGGATAACCTTAAGCTCAAATCCACTCACCTTTGATTTGTCAAGATGGAAAAATCTATTTCACTTCAACTGTCTCTCTTCTGTGGGGCAGAACTATAAGAAGAAAGCAGAAAGAACACATTTACTAATGAACAAATGCTTAGCTGACTACTTGATTTTCTTTTTGAACTATACCACTTAACACTGTCCCAAGGAACCAGAAGACTGCGCCTGACTGGGGGACAGAATCCTTCCTCTAAACTTTTCCAGTAGGGTAACATATATGCTAAACTTATACAGCATATCATTAAGAAATAAAATGCAAAAGAAAGACTATAATAGCCAAAGAACTTTTTAAAAAACAAATGAAATTAAGAAGATTCTTGAAAACAAACTCCTCTTCTTGGCAGCTTCATCTGTCTAGCTAAATAGCTTTAAAAATTGTCTCTGAAAATATGATTTGATTTACTGAAGTGACAATACCAACAAAGCCATGCAAACTGCTGCAATGCCACTAATCAGTGAAGAAAGCTGGATATATCTGCACATTAACTCCAAAAAAGTCTAAATTAGACACGAGTAACGAGTCACTAAAACCCAGCCAATGAGAAAATTAAGGAAAACGCTTCAGTAAAATAAGAGACCTTTTGCATAGAACTTGAGACCAAAATTCAGCAAGATTACGGTGGAGCTCAGCCACCCTGAAGTCTATGTTAAGAACAACTGTTTTACCACACCCCGTAGTTCTCTCAGCACCCCCCGCCATGTCGTATCACATTACGGCATTAATCTTTCTGCTTTACCGGGAGTGCCCAGAGCGGAGGGAGCACCGCAGAGGGTCCAGGGGATCCACTGCTCTCCTCCTGGCTGTCTCCAGCCACGTGGCTGAGCAGGGTACACTGCTTCCT
Source organism: Struthio camelus (assembly GCF_040807025.1). Taxonomy (NCBI): domain Eukaryota; kingdom Metazoa; phylum Chordata; class Aves; order Struthioniformes; family Struthionidae; genus Struthio; species Struthio camelus. The sequence continues at coordinate 3,895,415 of NC_090961.1, forward strand.
ATCTGAGTCCCAGGCATCCCCACAAGGCGTTGGGGGGGGGGGGCGGAGGGGACTGAGAGCCCGACTTTGCTGGGAGTCTCCCTGAGCAACCCTGCAGGACCAGCCCTCCACACGCCGCCTACCCACCTGTGCGGACACAGGGAACGTCTGCAGCGCCGTCCAGGCCTTCCTCCTCCCCCTCCTCCTCCTCCTCTCGGCGCACAGGAGTCGTGCTCGGCCGCAGCCACGTCCTCACGCCCCCGAGAAGCGACATGACGCAGAAAGGCGCACCTGAGGGACGAGCACCAGCTGGTGAGGCACGATGCTGCCGGAGGGCACGGGGGGAGCCGCCCTCCCTCCCCCGCCGGGCGGCCGCGGCCTCCCCGCCCGAGGGGACGAGACCCCCCTCCCGGCCTCTCCCTCTGAGGGGACGAGACCCTGCCCTCACCCCATCGAGACGAAGCGGGAACGAGGAACAGACCTGGCGGCCGGGGGCAGCGGCCAGGGCCGCCCCTCGCCCCCCACACGCGGGCCCGCCCGCCACAGCAGCTTCTCTCCGCGCCGCGCGTCCCGCCGAAAGGGCGCTTCGCCTCCCGCCTTCCGCTTATATAGCGCCGCCGGACGGAAGGCCGGAGGGGACAATTCGCGCTGCGCGTTTGCTTCCCGCGAGCGCCCTCTGCTGGACGGGAGGGCGGAGAGCAGCCTAGACCGCGGGGCCGGGGAGGGACCAGGGAAGGGGGGACACGGCCACGGGAAGGAGCCAGAAACACGGACACAGCCACGGGAAGAAGCGGACAAGGATGGGGATACGGTCAGGGGAAGCGGACAGGGATGGGGACCCAGCCACAAGAAGGGGACAGGGCCAGGGACATGGAAAGGGAACAAAGGAGAGGGAACCCACGGCCAAGAGCTCTTCCCCACGCTGGGCCTGACCCCTAATGCTGCAGGACTGGCCCAAGCCCTCCTATAGAGATACTAGGCGTGTCAGGGGCTGAATTTCCTTTTCCCCCCGGCTCCGCCTTAAAGTTCCCAAGCCCTCGCCCCGGCAGGCCCTCAGTGCACCCCAGGACGCAATAGGGTCCCCAGCCTGCAATGCTACAGGCAGCCCTTTGCAGCCTCCAGCCCCAGGCCTGCCATGCCGTGACGGGTCCCCCGCTGCAAACGCTCCTTTGCCTCAGCCCATTCAACATTGCGTTTGAGAGATTTCTCATCCTTCCCCAAGGGAAGGAAGAAAAAGGATAAAAGACCACTTTATTTGCCATGTCAAGGAGAAACGTGGTTTCATACAACACCACAAGCTCAGAAAGAAGAAGGCCACAGGACAGAAGTGTCTCCTTGCAACGGGGACAAATGCAAGGAAAGGAATTAGGACAGGCCCTGCTCCCTCTCCCCTTGGATCACTCTGGCCAGCTGTTATTTGGGCTGGAGAATGGAGCAGGGAAGTCCCTTCACAGGCACATCCTCTGCAGCAGACTCTGCTGCAGGATCCCTGCACGCTGACTGAGCTGAGGGGTCCCTTCTGGCACCCAGCCCAGCTCTGCCAAAAGGCAGCAGCGATGCTCCAGGTGCAGGATCAGACCCGCAGCACCTGCAGAAGCGGAGCAGGACGCCCCATCTCCTTGTGCCCCTCATCAGCAGGGAGGATGCATCAAGCTGCTGGGCACGGTCACTTCTGTCCCTAAGCCAGTGTGAGCGCAAAGCAGCTCTAAGCGCCCTCCGCTTTGCTCTGCAGCTCGTAGAAGACCTCGTTCTGCTTCCTCTTGTCCTTGGCACGGATGATGGTCATCTTGAAAAGCTTGCAGTAGAGCTCCATGGCAGTGGGGCTGTCATCGTTCCCGGGGATGGGGTAGGTGATCAGGCAGGGGTTGCAGTTTGTGTCCACCACCCCCACCGTGGGGATGTTCATTTTGGCAGCATCCTGGATGGCCACGTGGGGTTGGAAGACGTTGTTGAGGCTGCTGAGGAAGATGACGAGGTCGGGCAGGCGGACGCCAGGCCCGAACTGGATGTGGGCATTGGTGAGCAGGCCGCCCTGCCAGTAGCGGGTGTGGGCGTACTCCCCGCACTCCCGGGCCGTGCTCTCTACCAGGTGGCCAAATTGGCGGTTGCGGCTGATGAAGAGGATGATGCCTTTGCGATAGGCGATGTGCGCCGTGAAGTTGAGAGCCAGCTGGAGGTGCTGCATGGTCTGATCCAAGTTGATGATGTCCTGACCGAGGCGGCAGCCGAAGATGTAGGGCTCCATGAACCTGCAGGGGCAGAGGGAGGGCGACACAAGGGGACGCAGGGACAGGGGCTACAGGCTTCAAGCAGCGTTTCTGAACGCAGCGTGCCCTCACAGAAACCTTCCCCCATCTCCAACCAGTACAGGGAAACGCTCCGAACAGACGCCGCAGTCCTTGGTGCCCAGTGTCTGCCCTGACTGTCCCAGGTGGGCTCAGAGGGGCTGCAGGTCTCACGGCACCTGCATCGCACTGGGGAACCAGCGCTTTTGCAGGGCAGTAACTGTGCCCAGGCAAAAACGTGGGTCTGTCCAGGCAGTGCCAGCCCTGGCCAGATCTAGAACGGCCAAGGGAAACACTTCTGACTTCAGCAAGCGCTGGACCACAAATGGGGTCACTCACCTATGCCGGCATCCCTTTTTGTGCCCCAAGTGCACTCGGGCATCGAAGAGATCTTTCAGGGAGAAGAGCTCCTTCACGTTGAAGAAGTCAGGGTGGCCAAGGGGCTCGGTTATCAGCCTGTCGTCCACATCTGAGAGGAGAAGGGAAAAAACTGACTGCTCCCTCCCAGTGTTTGCAGGGGATGAGATGGGACTGGAGAAAGTTTTGCTGCCTGTGTCACCATCCACAGCACTCTGTAAGCACGCACACCCCTGTCCCCGATGCACCCGTGACCAGGTGCATGCAATGAGGGCTAGCTCATTAGGGCCATACTAGCAATGCCACTGCTCATCTCGAGGCCCTGGGTACAGGCAGTGCCTGGCAATGCCATGGGGTGCAGAGTGGCAGCTGGGTGAAGCTGTGGGGTGCAGAGTGGCACCAAGGCAATGGCACGGGATGCAGCTGGGCGAAGCCGTCGGGTGCAGGGTGGCAGCGGGGCAATGCCATGGGGTGCAAGATGACAACTAGGTGATGCCATAGGGTGCACGGTGGCAGGTGGACAATGCCACAAGGTGCACAGTGGCAACCAGGTGATGCCATAGGGTGCACGGTGGCAGGTGGGCAATGCCACGGGGTGCAAGGTGACAACCAGGTGATGCCATAGGGTGCATGGTGGCAACCAGGTGATGCCATAGGGGGCACGGTGGCAGGTGGGCGATGCCGTGGGGTCCAGCTCGGGGAACCCCCTCCCGGTGCAGACCCACCGGGGCCCCGCGGCCCCTCGCGACACTTACCCCTGGGCTGGGCGGCCGGCGCCGGGGCCAGCACGGTGCTGTAGAGGCGCGGGGCTGCTGCGGGGAGATGCACAGCGGGTCACACGGGCCGGCTCGGCCCGACTCGGCTCGGCCCGGCCCGGCCCGGCCCGGCCCGCTCAGCTCACCTGCCCGCAGGAGCCTCGGCACCGCCATCCTCCGTACCCGGCGGCGCAGGGCGAGGAGGAGGAAGAGGAGGAGGAGGAAGGTCAGGCGGCGGCTTCCGCTTCCTGGGCGGCTCCACCGCCTCCCGCGGCGGGGGCGGGCTGGGCTGGGCTGGGCTGGGCTGGGCTGGGCTGCCCGGCGGTGGCAGCCGGGCTCCCCGCACTCAGCTCCCAGCGAAGGCCGCCGGGGAAGGGGCGGGGGGATGCAGCTCGCAGGGCGGCTGCGCGTTTTTCCCAGCCCGGCGCCTTTAAGAGCGCTGGTTACAGTGTTGCAAAGGCGCAGCCCGTCGCCGGGCAACGGGACGCGCCGCTGCCCCCACGCGGAGCCGGACCCCAGCCCCGACCCTGGGCTCGAACCCCGGACCCGGACCCCAACCCCAGACTCGAACCCCAGATCCTAGCCCCAACCCAGACCCGCTCCCTGACCCGGATCCAGATCCCAACCCTAACCAGGACCCCGACCCCAGACTCGAACCCTGGCCCCCAGCCCCGGACCCCAACCCGGACCCCGACCCCAGCCCCCAGTCCCCAGACTCAGACTCCAGTCTCAACCCCAGGCTGGACCTGGCTCCCAGGGACAGGAGCCAACTGGGACCCCAACCCCGAACCACAACCCCGATCCCAGCCTCGGCCCCCGCCGCATGTCCCGGCCCCCACCTGCGGGCAGCCCCGCGGGGCCGGCCCCGGTCCCCGAGCCCCCCCGGGACCCCCGCACCAGCGACTTCTACCGCGTGAGCGACAAGCTGCCGGCCCGGTTCAACCACCCGGCGTGCTTCCAGGGCTACCGGTGAGGACGGGCCCAGCTCCCCGACCAGGGCTCCTGCTCGTCCCCTCCACGCGCGCACGGCCCGTGCTTTCCCTGGCAAGGTTTCCACGATGCCGCTTTACGGTCTCTCCCCCAGAAAAAAGGAGCCTCACCCCCTGTACAGGACCAGCAACCAGACGTACGGGAGCCGAGCGCCGACGGTGCACGAGATGCCGGTACGTATGTGCTCGGGACTAATGAAAGCATCTGTCGGTCTTTTCTTTGACATTTACTTTAGTTACTGCTGCAGTTTGAGTGTCCTTAACGTTTTCCATGATTGCTCCTCTTTTCTTACATCTTTATAAGCTAAACACCACCATCCTGGTAACACTAAATCTCCACTAATTGCTGTAGCAATTAAAAATTTTATGCGTACATGCCGGCTATGAAGTTACCCTTCTGTGCAAAGTTATTTCTTGCTTTTGGCACAAGCATGCTGGAGGAAAAAAAGCAGGGGCTTAGCAGATGCTCCAGTGTCTCTGAGCAGGTTTTTCATGACAGGATAAGACAGACAAGAAAAATATGGTTATTAGTACAGTTTCCATCTTCTCGGTCTTATCCTGGAACGTGATGGGAGTACAGGGGTTATGTTTAACATGAAAAAATCTCTTTTCCTCCACATAAAAGGCCAAAGAACAGTTCTTTGTGTGACTTTTGCTGAATGCTATTACAGAAAGTACAAAGTATTTATAGGTTAATTCCTCCACATTTATTCTACAGAGGAAAAGCAATTGGGAGAATGGCTTTGGACTCGAATTTAGACTGGCAGGTTTGAGGGATTGGCTTTCATTCTAAGGCAGTGGCCAATGCAGAAGGTTGATAAACAGATCAAACTCCTCTTCCCTTTTCAGAGCGTAGCTCAGCCGCTAATACAGCGGTTCTGAACCATCCTGATCCCCTATTTCTGGCCTCTGCAATATCCTGTGACAATGAATTCCTCAAAGTGCATTAAGATAAAGTACCCTTACTATTTTTTCCTGACTTCTGTAAAGTGCAGGTGCTATTTATTACGGGCATTTAAGACATCTCCTTTCTCCCTGTTTCTCCTTCCCACAGACCTCCTATTTCATCACCTCACATGCATTCTCAAATACTCTGGGATCATTTGGTATGTACAGAGATAACGGGCTCAACACCTACCTTGAGAAAAGCCACGTGACCGGCCCCGACAACCTCATCACCTCCTCCGACCGCCTCAACTTCCACCCCAGTTACAACCCAAGTGAGCCATCGCACTGTTAGGAGATTTGCAGTAGTAGCAAGTGCAGTATGAAGCCACTTCAGTTTACCGTTGGTTACCTAGTTAAAACAGGAAAAAAACAAAAAGCAAGCAAGCAAGCAAAAAAAAAAAAAACAAAAAAACCCCCCACCCCAAACCAAGCAAACAAGCAACAGCACTAACCTTATCCTAAATCTGTTGCTAAGCCTCGTTTGAAAGCATGACTGGAAGCACCGTTGCACCGGATCTGCTCAATAAGGTTACAGGTTATTTCATCAAGACCGGGCAGGTTTCTGTTACAGCAATGCCACGTGCCATCGGGGCTCTCCCATTAGAGCATCTGGCCTCAGATTACCTCTTCCGACAGCAGCCGTGGGATGTCACAGCAGAAACAAATGGCTGTGAGCAGGGCAGTATGTGGGTAAGCAGCTGGTATGAAAACCGCATTGTTGGGAGGCCTAAACTTGAAATAACTGTTTCAGAGCTTTTGTCTTAATAAAGAAACACATCCAGGAAAATAATGGATTTTTTCAAAATACCTTTGAGTATACAGGAATATTGTGACCGCTAAAGCAAAAATGGACAGCTCACAGGCAGCGCGCTTTCCCATGCCCTGCCGCTCCGTGAGCGCTCTAGGAACAACATGCAACTATTATTTTTGGATGAGCCAGTGTGGTTTTATTGCTCACTCAATATTGATTCCCCATTAAGATAAGTTGGGAAAGGCCAATTAGTACCAGCTGCAACAATGGTTTCTGTGGCATTTGCATCGTATCTGCTGCAGGAAATCTATAGTACTAAAGTGACAGTGAAAATTTTGGTTGATATCACTGAGCAGAGTAAAACTGTATAGACAGGCTGTCAGGAAAATAACTCATTTAGCACAGTAATCAGCAACAGATTAACAAATATGGTTCACAACATTAACCGTATACATCAGGATTTAATATAAATTTTTCTCCCGAGTGCAGGAAAAAAATCATCCAGCTTGGTAATGTGACAGCTCCTATTGTGATGAAATAGATGCAAAATTACCCGATTAAAGGTAACAGTATATTCATAAAAAACAAACAACAACAAAACAAAAACCCAGCAATCCCCTCAAACCTCCTGTTGCATGTACTTTAAATGTATATTCCCTTAACCTTTTGGCTTTCACTAAGGAGCCTTTGAAAATCTTGGCTTATGTACCATATAGCATTAAAAATTATGATTTTAAAACTGTTTCAGTACTGTGTAGTGAATAACCAAAATGCCTGTTTTCCAAAGGTATTCTTTAAGCCTTTGAATGTTCAATGCTTTATCGTAGACAGGTTCATCCTGCTTGCCTCTCACAACTACACTGTCTTAGCAAATTATTCAAATAAAGGCAACTAAGACAAAGAAAAAATATTGTTCTCAAGTTTTATTGCAACTACTGTAGTTACACAACCAAACTGCATCATTTATACAAGAACTGCGCTACAAGAAACTCCATATGACATTTTTCCTAAAAACTAGTCTTGAAGAACTGCCTGTTTATACACGAGAAATAGTCCTACTATAGTATAACACTGTAATAACGTATATTAAAAATAAGCATAATATGATTCCAGCTGCTAGCAAAAAAACCCAACTGTATAATAGTATGTTCAAGTACATATAAACATACTTGCAAGGTAAAGGTATTCTGTTAGTTAACAAAAATCACTAAGTAAAAATCTGAAGTCCAAAACTGAACAGTTGTCAAGCTTGTAGCTGTGCTTTTATTAAACATTCAAAACCCAGCATAGCTAAATAGTCCCAAATCGACCGATAAGATTTAAATTATGTCTGTCAGAGAATTCCCATTTTGCACTGCAACGCATTTGGTTCTCTCAAACACAAAAATACCTGGCTAAATTCACCTTTGCTGAAAACACATCATTACATTTGAACAAGTAAATATACTAAGTGCAGACATCGGCCTGAAAAGTTAACTGTTTTAATATTTAACCCATGAAAATAAACAAGCAACTCTCCATCATTCACTGGTTTTCTTCCATTAGACTCCAGGTAATACCGTGAGTTTCTCATAACTTCCCTTTCTTCTCCTGAAATGAAAGGCAACATAAAGCGCAGAATAAATACAAACAGTTGCGACAGTTTTACACCTCTTTTGTTTTATCCGCAGATTTTTTTTTTTTTGCTGGTGGGATTAATTGAGGGATGAGATTGCCTCTTAAAAATACAAATTTAGTGGCCTTTATTATGTATTTTCCGCCTCTGCACGTTTCATCTATAAACACCCATGTCCATTTTTCCTTACTGTAATTTCTGCCTTTTTTTTTTTTTTGAACTGAAAACAGTTTCTCTGAACAGTTTTGCATGACAGTGCACCTTACACCTAATACAGACTGTGTCCTGACATTTGTTGGAGGACAGTTACCCTACTTGTTTTCACTGAGGTCTGCTCAGAAGGGAGCAATACACCAGCATCAGTTGCAGGGTTGGCCACGAGAGATTTGCCTTCACACGTTGATTTGCTCGAGGCTACAAACATTTGCAGTTCCTCTTTTCTGCATGCTCTGTTCCTCCTCAACTGTCTTGTGTCCTCATTTGAGTTTACTTGCTGTCAAAGGCACATCTTCCTTGCGTTAACTTTTTTACCTTTCCCCCTTCTAATCGGCTTAAGAAACATTGACCTGTTTGTCAGGTGTTACAGACCCAAAACCCTTTTAAGAAATACCCATCCAATTTAAAATATCAACCCTAAGAAGATGGTTTTAGATGCTAAACATTTATCAGAGTGTGATTAAACCAAAAGGTAATAATACAAAACATTTGGGACTTTTAGCAATAGAATAGGAAGAGAATAGAAACGTTCTTTCAAAGTTTTAAGACAACTCTCTACTTTCCTTGTTACGATAAAGAATTATTCATTACAAATCTCTTCCTTTCCTTACTTTTAGCAAGCCAATCATTGTTAAATAGGAGCTTAAAACATAGTCAGTATTTAACCTCTGCCATTTCAGCTGAATGCAGTGTTGGTGCTCACACGTGGTACTTCACGCCCCACGTGCGGAGGCAGAGACCTGACAATCTCCATAGCTTCACCAAACCACCTCCCGAGTCAGTCAAGAACTAATGCCGTTAATAACGAGGACTTCCAAGTACTTGAAATGCGGGCAACTCACGCTGGTCACTAGTTAGCCAACAATCACAAATAAATTCAAAGCTTGGTTGAGCTGGATTTAAAACAGTATCTTCAGAGAAAAAGTCTTCGTTTTCCTGATATTCTCTAAGTTATATGGTGTATAAACACAATAGGATAGAGAGGGCTACGATATAAAAATGGCATCTACGTCACGGTCACCACAACCTTCGAAGTCTGCAAAGTATATGCGAGAAACACCCACTGTTGAGAACTTCGTTGATACTAGTAACTTCATGCAACCTTCTGCTATGCAAGTTTCCAAAGTCCTGAGCAAGCACAGGTTAATCTGAGAACTCTGACACTGCAGACAGGATGCTGTAACTTACCAGTAGCCATGATAAAATATAGCAAGTAGTTTAATAACTTAACACCCAAATTATCAAGATTTGTGCCCAGACTAAAAAAAAAAAAAAAGCTATTTTTAAAGTCTAGATCATCAGCCATTAAAAAAAAAAAAGTAATTAACTATTTTACTTACTTGAGTAAATCCGAGTCCATGGTTCCACATTTGTATTGCAATAGATACAGGATGAAATTAATACCTAGGAAGGTCTGAAGTCATGGAAAGAGGAAGTTTGTTCTGGGCACTCAACCAGCGCCCAGAAACAGGGTCAAGAGGGGTATCTAGTCTCTGCCTGCTCTACTGCTGGCTAGCTGTTATGACCAGTGACAGCAGGAAGAAAACAAAAGCTTATCCGTTTTGGTACAGCAGCTCTCAAGAGTCAAGTGATTTGTACTGCAATGCCCTACTTGGTACCGGATGCAACTCTTGCCCGTAAATTTATATTCACCGAGTATAATTTTTATACAACTCAGCTGGTTGACCCTCAACCTGTGATGTAGAACAGTGACTTCTTAACGTTCAAACACACCAGAGGTCTCTTTTTCGAATGACCGATGAGAACTGTGCCCACATGATGGTAGTGCCAACAGCACCACACCACTCCCCGTACAGCTGAGATGTCAATGCCGCAGATGGTTGCTGTGTGCCATCGGGAGTTAGATCCCCTGCGGATGCTTTGCTTCTGCCTGGCAAGTCAGCAATTCCGGAGGGATAAAGTCTGGAAAAATCACTTCCTGAGACTGCAGAAGACTGGGAGGACTTGGGGAGTGGGGCGAATACCCACGGCATATTGGTACAGAAACACCAAGGCTGACAGCGGCGTTTGCACACCAAAACAACGCTCCTCTTCCTTCTCTCCCGCAAGACTAGCCCAGAGTCTCCTTGCTTTCCAGAACTCAGCGCTAGGTGTTGCAGTCTCCCCAGGGTGAGCAAGAAAGCACGTTCATCCAATCCCCTCATCCCCATGGGCCCCTGGACTCAATACCTCCAGTTTTCGGTGCAGGGCAGAAAGGGTCACGTGCCAATTCAGGAGGCGCGGGAGCTGAGCAATGAAGGCTGCCATGCGGAGCCAGACCAAGTGCTTTCCAGCTCAACCCGAACTCTCACCTGCCAAACTCCGCTCCAAAGGGGGGAAACCCCCAAAGCGCTCGGGAAGTGCTCCTCTGATGCTGCTAAAGAGGGGCAAGCACAATGAAAGGTTCCACTTCTTGCCCGCAAACTCAGGGGAAGAAAACTGCTGTTACAGTTTTGCTGGAGTTAAAATCCCCATTCTCACCTCTCCGAATACCCACAGAGCTTGTTTACCTATGTGCTTTGTAGATTCTCCTCCTCCACTTTTTGTTATTAAGCACATTTATTTAACAGACAGATCTTTTAAGACCTGGAGACTCCTCCTTCGTCCCACGGAAATCAAATCCCATTCTACCATCAAACAGAGGATTAGGGTCTCAGGGAGCTGGTGGCTGAAAGTAAGAAATGGCAAGAAGCAAGAGCAGCAGGTGAATTGTGATCCCGTTCCCAGTTAGGCTAATGAAAGCTTTTGGGGTCATCTTAGAGTACGACATCCTCCACTCACAAATGATACTGGCACAAGCTAATTACATCTTTGGATTACATTCAGGAAGGGTTAAAAAAAAAAAAAAAAGGTAACAAAAAGGACTGTTCACTAAAGATGATGACACAAACCATAGGAGCACTCTCTGGTTTTGTGGTTCATGGTCAGAACCCAATTTATTAAACATTATAAACTTATCAATGTACACCATTTCCTATATACAAATCAAGTTTATCAATTAAAAAAAGTGCTGTTTGAAATTAGATTTTATTTAAAGCACAAGGTAATCAGAATTGCATCTTAACTGAAAGTGAATCAGTTCAGGAGTAGCACTGAGAACACAGACACATTGACAGGGGCACAAGACACCTTTTAACTCTCGATGTTGATTTACTGAAAATTTTTAGGACAAAACATTCAGCTTATTTTACACAAACAGTACATACTGCTTCCATCATCTCTATTAAAATTAGTTTAATCCTTTTAAAGCAAGGTACTTTGAAAACTTCTATTTTAAAATACCAGTCTATTTACCAATGCCAAAAAGGCCCAAATCCTGCAACTGAAAGAAGGCAGACAAAAATATATGCCCATGTAGACTGACTGCAGGCCTGCGGGCTGAGTAAAAAACACTTCTCCCAGGTATTCTACCACTAAAACAAAAGGATCTAGCATACTGATCTCTTAAACCAACAAGCCAACCAACCCAAGGACTATAAAAATGTGGCCAGACAGTAAGATATATCAAGTGACCACTACTAAAATGTAACTGCACAACAGTATAAACACACAAAGGATGTTATTGATTTCTCTACATGCCACAGTTACTTTTCTACTCTACGCTGTAGTTTGCCAATATTCTGCAAATGCATCATGTCAGGGGATACTACGCAATACTGGATCCTTTTTAGACTACTTTTGCTCCGTTCTGCAAAATTAAGGCCAGCTTGTAGGAAGACTGCTGAAGCGATTAAGAAACAAAGGGACGCTAATTGGTAGTTTGGCTGAGATAAGTTCTGTAAAAAGGACAAGATACAGAGAATACTAAATCAATTCACAGGGACACCAAGTAAGAACAGACTAATCCAAGGACTTCACTACACACAAATGAAAATGAACTAACTAGTCAACACCCTTAAATTCCCACCTTTTACATTTTTCAGTGAAATCTGTGTGGGGACACTTTTACTCTGATATGAACACACAACTTCAATGTCATTTAAAATTAGCACAGATTAAAAACTAGTAGTGAAAAAATGTTTTATTCTGGCTACTGGAAACAGAGGCAGAGAAAGCTCTATCAGTAAAAATGAAGAGAGCTGAGAATATCCTTGGCGTTTACTTTAGGGACCTCCTATAGCAAACCTAGCTTTGCTCTAGTGCACAAAAATAGTAAATGAGGATAAGAGTGCACAGCAACGTAAAATTTTAGAAACCACTTTTGAAAAGGGAAAGAGAGGGCACTCGACGCAAGGAAGTTCATTCAGAAAAACAAGGCATCACTGGGCTACTGCAGGCCATCAAAATTAGATTTGAGAATAACTAAGAAATTGTTTCAGCCTTGCAGGCCCAAGAGCATGTAAATCTAGTGAAATCCACAGAAACAATGTTTTTTGAATGGACATGCTCCTTCTGCATGCTCATTCCCTTGACTTGAACTGCAACTGTGCTTTCAATCATCTGCAAACAGGTTTTCAGTATTCAAAAGGTACTTTCAGCAGCCGCTCATCTGCAAACAGGTTTTCAGTATTCAAAAGGTACTTTCAGCAGCCGCTGAGATCACTTTACACAGGACATGAGTCTATGGCAGACTGACCCACTTTACTTACTTGAATTGCATTTGGCTCTACAAGGTTGGATCTCCACGCCTTCATAGGAGTTCTGCTTGGTGAACTCATCCAACGCTTCTCAGAGTTGGAGAACTGAGACCCAAAAATAAAACGACTACATAGAATTGTCCTAAGGCAGCTCCAATGCCAACAAATGCCAGGTAATGTGCCTCAAAAGCACAGCGTTGTTATCAAAACGCTGTTTTTCTAGGATCTCTTAACAGATTGCCAAACATCCTAGGCACAAAAACAGGTTTCCTTTTAATATATGATTAGAGGCCTCATAATTTAATGCACAATTAGCCACGGTATCTTCTTATCTACAGTAACTACAGCATCCTGTAGTAATGCAAGACCTAAAAATCATTATAAAAAATATTTCCTTAGAGAGCACTTTAAATAATTTACAAAACCCTACAAAAAGTTATGTATGCTGTTAAATAGAAGCATTTTTTCACATTAGTGTGTACACATTTATCAGTATCTCTCACTTTCTCTCCTTTTGTCTTATCAAGAGAATTACAGTGATAGTTATTTTCTAAAAAGACTGTTACTGTAAAAAAGGCGTACTTACATATTTGATACCTTTCTTTTCAAGAGGGAATCTGCAGGTACGTCAGTAAATTCTGCACAGTTTTTGTCTATAACTTCCTGCCCTTGGTCCACTTCACAATCGGTTTCCCTATCTTGGAGGACAGGTATTTTTCCTTCCAAACTGGAGCTGGATACCTGAATTTCTTCCTGCCTGTCACTGTCCTGGTGGATAGCTACATCTTCTTTCTCAATGCACACGTGTAGTATACTCCTATCCATACACGTTCCTCCCCTAGTTTTATCCACCGTTACTGCTGTCACATTTAGTTCCTGCAGTGGGCAACCTAAACTCGGATCTGGCCTGTTGTCCTGTTGGTTACGCTCCCCCTCACTGCACAGGTGTATACTCTGCTGAGATGCTTCTCCACTAACTTGATCTGCTTTTGCTGCAGCCATACTGGGTTCTGGCAGTCGGGGACCTAGATTTGAATCTGCCCGTCTGTCTTTGTGGGCATCTCCTTCCTCAACGCACTTCTGAACGTTCTCAGATTCAGATGTTCGTCTGCTAATCTTATCTACTTTTACTGTTGCCACACTCTCTTCCTGCAAGGGGAGCCTCAGACTTGAACCTGACTGGTCTCCCAAAGTATCAAGCTTTTTGCAATCCTCTGCTTCCTCTTTGCTATACAAAGGAGCAGCCTCCAGTCTTTCACAGGTTTCTGTTACATGGGGACTTGACACTTCAACAGTGAGCTTTTGAGAAAAGCTGGGTTCTTTTATCACTGGGTTATGCTCTCCAGTAAATTCGCCTTTTGGCAGGAAGGCTCCTTTTCCCTGTTTAAGTGTGTCTGCATCCTGGGAAGCTACCCCTGTTCCTAATGCACTGCCCTGGGTAAGCGAACCTTCTGCTTTCTGCCTTTTATTCAAAAGCATGGATTTCTTTCTGTCGCGAGCGTATTTTAGACCTGCTATAAATTTACTTGAGATTTTTAGGTGAAAGGTATTCTTTCTTTTAGATCTAGGCTTTGCTTTAAAAAGTTTTTGTACTTTCGGACCATCGTTTTTGCTGGATTTGGGTGGAAGTATTTTCTGCACAGGCTCTATACTAGAGACATCCTTTTTACCTGTTGCATTTCCTTTTGCAGGTAACTCACCAGCAGCAATACCTTTAACCCCTACTGTTCCTTGTTTAGCTTTTGACTGACCAGTAGTATGAAGATATACATTCTCTGCACAGGAAGCATTTTTCTCACTGCCATGTGACATTGCACTTTTCCCTTCCATTCTCTGAGAGTTCTTCAACTCATCAGTTTGCTGAGATACCTTAGTCTTTCTACTCTGAGCCAGTAAGAGGTCGATCTCATTTTCAACTGGCTGTTGCTTTGCATTTCCTTTATTAACACTTTGTTTGGTCACTCTCAATAAGTCAAGAGCTGCATCATCTTTTTGCATCTCCGAATTGCTTGAAGAATCTTTGGCCTTTTCTGCCAAAAATTTCCGAATTTCTTGTTCAATGCTGTCATCGCTGTCCACTGAGCTGCTATCATCAGTGGCTGATGCAGCTGTGAAAGTACATTTTTTATTTTTAGCTGCCTGCAGGTTATTCTGGTTTGAAACTGGTTTACGTTTACATCCTCTTTTAAACTGTAAATTAAACTCTGAGTTCTTCATAGTTTCTGGTCTTTCATTTGGAAGTTTGACATTTATGCTGTCTGAAGGATTTCCGGTTACATTCTCTTTCATAGCTCTTCTAGATTTTGAGAGGCAGCTTTTCAGTAGCACAGGACTTTTGCATTTCCACTCGTTTTGCTGGAGGTTACTAAATTCATCTAGTAGCTGAGTTTCTGCCTTGCTGAATCTGACTCTCTTCTTGCACTGAGTTTTCTGGTCTTTAGATTTCTTCTTTAATTTTCTTTTAGATCGCAAAAGGTCCTTGATAGCACTATCAAGATCCTCATCACTATCCAGAGAACTGCTCTCATCATCTGAACCATCTCTCTCTTGAGTTTGGATTGTATTTTTAATAAGCTTTCTCGTGCTACTCTGAACCTGCATGAAAGGGTTTACAGAGTCCAAGGCCACACATTTGCCAACAGATCCATACAATTCAGAAGACATTGGCTGCTGCTGCCTAGTCTCTTTGCTACTGAGCCCTTGAGCATCACAGAGCTCTTTAGGGCTGCTCAGAGCACACCCCTCTTGGAGCACTGGAAATTTTGAACAGCAATCTGGCTGGAAAAATCCTGTCTCAAGCTGTTCAGGTGTTCTTGATGCACCTGGTTTCGCTGCTCTACCCTCCTTTTTGAGTCTCCTTTTATGGCTCAGTGATAGCTTCAGTGTTTTGGGTAGAGAAGGCGCCAGGGTACCAGTGAGGTTGTTTTGATCAGAAGGCAAAGGCATCTGCACTGAGCGTGAAAGACTGGGAGGCTTTGTAACAGGGCTTCCTCCCTGTGCTTTGACAGCCAGGAAAGCCCTGATTTCTTGCTCTATGCTATCATCACTGTCCACGAGGCTGCTGTCGCTTTCACAATGAGATGATGAGAGAAGCTGGGGAGAAAAAAAAGAGTCTGCAGTGAGTGATTTGCTGTCACTTCCCATTTGGGATGGCATGATTGTTTTGGAAATATCGAGGATAGCTTCTGCACACATGAGTTCTGCAGATGTGTCTGCTCTGCAAGAGGCCTGCAACGTCAGCTCACAGGCAGAAATCTTGTTTTCTGGAGGTGCAAAATGTCTGGCTTTTTTCAGTGGCTTAAACAGCTTGTCAAATTCATTGCTTGTGCTTTCTAGTTCTGCTGACTTTGAACTAATTTCTTTTCTCTTGTTGCGTATAGGGCTTTTATGGACTTCCGGTGAGGCACTTCTGGTTGAGCTAATTGTCAGGCTTGCAGAAATGCCTGCTATACCTTTTGTATCAAATTGTTCTCTTTGCAAAGGGGCACAGTCTGTTGAAGGACCTGCCTCTTGCCTGACCTTCTCTAGCTGATAAAGCTGAATAGCTTCTTCGATACCATCATCACTGCTCGAGTCAGATGTGTGCGCGCTCCCACTGATAAGTTCTCCCCTTGTTTCCCAGAAATCAGCTCCACTTTCTTCATTTTGCTCCACTAACCGGGGTTGGCTAGCAGTGGCCGCTTCTAGATACGCGTGGCTCACTTGGCTGAAATCACTAGGCTCTTCTTGGACTTCAGACTTCAAACACTTGGCCTGTGTGCTGCTCTTCCCTAGCTTGGGATGGTGTCTTAAGAGAAGCGCTTCACACCCTTGCTTTATAGCACCACAGTTTGTTCTGTTAGCTGTTTCTTTGCTACATTTTAGGACGGATCTCACAGGCGAATCTTTTTTATCCTCCTCAATTACACACTTACTAATTTCTTGCTGCTTCTTCTCATTCAAGAACTGCACTATTTCAGCTTGTATGCTCTGTTCAAAAGAGTCATCGCTACTGATGCTCTGAGGAGAAGAGGGCTGCAGCCTTTTACCAAGTCCCAAGTGGTCAGAAAGATAGTCTTCAGAGAGCATCTCAGCTTTAAATTTCACAGGGAGAAGATTATTAGCCATTTTGTTCTCGGAGAATTCTCTTTTAAACCTTTTGTCTCTGCCTGTATTTTCAGAACACTCTGCGCTCCTTTGCGGTGACTGGTCACTCTTGCTTTTTGCTTTCAAGTACTCTTGAATGGCTTCCTCTATATCTCGGTCAACAGAATCATCACTGTCAGAATCCAGCAGGAGAGGCCCAAACTCCACATTCTCTTCCACTTCAGTGCCGTCGGAATCAGCAGGGCAACTGTGCTTGGTATATTTGGCGTGTTTCCGTAGCAGTGCGTTGCTAGATGCAACTCTGTTACTAGAGCCCTTTTCTCCCTTTTGTTTCTTCTGCGTAATACAGTCATACTCATTGTTCATACCCAGGGGAGACTCTTGACTTTGCAGGTTGCTTATGATCATCTGAACTTTTGCACTTACGGAGGTTCTAGCGACGTCCCCTTCTGATTCAGGAAAGCAAACTGGGTACCTACAACTCCTTGACGGGCCAAAGGACTCCCATTTTGTTTGCAGAGCTACCAAAGGAGAAGCATTCATAAGGAACATTCTAGCAGACAACAGCGAAGTCAACAAAGGAGCAGTTTTTCAGACTGATCTCTTTTCCATCCTACAGTAAAAGAGAGAAAAACACTTTTCATAACGCATCTGATTTTTGCAAGTTCCATATAATAATACTTACTTACTTAGTAAGACAAATTGTAAATCATTACCACTCTGACTTACTGAGCCGGATAACCACAAAAGTGACTCCTCAACATCTTTTTAACTGGTAAATCAGTGACTGCTGCCATTAGGGACAAGACAAAAAGCTTATCATTTGTGGTTTTCAGTATTTTCTGGTACAGCCATAATCTAATTCAGGTAATTACCTTCACTTCTCAAATTCTTCCTGCACTTTTCACTGAGGCTAGCACTGTCTTTTGAGTATGTTCCTAAATGACTGCGTACTGTCAAGATGCACAAAGTCTATGTTTCAACATTTAGGTGTGCAAGATCCCTTTCTGCACTAACATGATTTTAATGTTTCTGCAATGAGCTTTGTGACAAAAGAGAAAGAACAACTTTAAGGGAAGCTTTCATAATGAAGTGGAACCGGTGAGAAAGAAGAATCCTGCAAAATATTCTCCTCCCTGTTTTCCTTTGGCTTAACTGCCCTTTTTAAAGAAATCCCGCCATGCACAGCTCAGCTGTTTAGTCTGACAACAAAAACAATGTTGGCTATGTCCACATGGTACATAATGGGCGGATGTGATTCAAGGCTGCCCATGATGTGAGACAGTGGAACACAAATCAACTCTTATTCAAAGGGCAGAGTGATTGCGTTAGCATGATGCCAAGCCTGAAATCACACACTATCCCAAGACAGCTTCTACTAGTTCTAGCTTGGCATTAAACACACACAAATGAAGGCGTTTGGGGGAAGTTCAAAAAAGAAGAAAGGGGGCTTATTTCCTCCTGAAACATACCACACAGCAATAACCCTGAGACAGCAATCATTTTGACCTAACTACAGGATCAAAGATTTTGGTGAACACAAACCTTGGAGAGTTTGCAAGAGCAGTGAGAAGATTACGAACTATCCGTCATGTGACAGTAGAAGCCCTGCACAGAATGAAGCCCGGTTGTGTGGGGTAATGAAAAAAGCCACCCAGAGAAGACTGACGACACACCAGGGAGTTCACAACTTCCATAGGCTTCCACAAGGGCTGAAGGTTTCACCTGCAGCATCATTTGGCAGGATCAAAACATCATCTGGCCGACTCAAGGCATATACCATCCAAAGACTACCACAGCAGGGCCGTTTCTACACTTCTGAGATGTCGTCTCTCACGCAAGCTCAGAAAGTCTCGATCTCAGCATTGCACTGTACTCTACAAACTGCAAAGACAGCCTTTTACCTTTAAGTTCTTTCTAACCTTGCTCTTGTCAATTATTCTCTAGTGCTGGTATCAAATTAATCAGCGGCAACAAATATTTTAGAGTTTAAAGAATTAAATAATATTTAGTAATAATTTACAAAGAATTGTTATCCTATAATCTTTTTAAAGAGTTACTATGATTCTAAATTTTTTAAAAAGTTAAAAGTCTACTTATTTGCTACTGAGAATGAGATAACAGAAAACCAGGGATAACAATGCTTTATCACTTTTAAAAAGAGCATGGTGCTCCAACAAAGGATGTCGTGCAATGTGATAAATATTTTTGTCAAAATTATTTTGGATCCTACACTCAGGGATCAGTTTTATTGCCACCTTATTAGAAGATTAGAATATTCCTGAAATCCTGTTGACCATGGCAGAGTCACCCTGGATGTGCCTTACATGATTTCCATACAGCTCTTAGCTCTGAAAATGCAATTGAAAAGACTTTTGCCATTTCATTCTCTGATTCTCTACTGCAGAACAGCTTAGCATAACACATTTTAACCCAAGTCTTTGGCTCCAGATATCTTTCTTATTTTCTCTTCCTCAGTGGAAATTAATTTTAAAATATCATTCCTGCAGAGTTAAAATTTTAACTGTATTGATCAAGAACATTCTTCCTTGTTGGTTGATACGTGGAGCAATCTGACACATGCTTTTATAATTTCCACCTTTTAGTCAACTGAAGACAGTTTAGATTTATTTCTCCTCTATACATGATGATAAAACACAAGCGCTCTAGACCTTTCATGTTTTAAGCTAGGAACTAATCTGGGAACTGTCTCACAGAAACAGCTTAAAAGCCTACTATGATACAGGTCAGAACCTACACTGTCACCAAAAATGTGAATGAATGTACAATTTCTAAAATAGTCTCCAATACATTCACTGGGGTGATGGTAAATTAAAAATGGTCTTACTTGTAATAAGCAGCTAAGGATCAGAAAGACAGAAATTAGAATACCTAATTATCCCAAATAAATGCAATTAACACACTTAAGCTTCTAGCTTCATTTAAAAAAAAACAACACAAAACTTGTTTCCTATTAACCTATTTCCATAGTTTCCAGAAAAGGGGCAGATGTCTTCATTATCCAACACTGGGATTGCCGCCACATGAAAAAATTACAAGGGATTGGGATTAACTTTCATGTCGTGCTACTCCTTCGTAGCTCCAGCAGGCCGTGCTTAACACCCTAATGAGAGTTGCTGAAACTCAACTGTGCGCTAGTAAATCAAAGCGATAGGCGACAGGTAATAACAGTACTTGTATTTATTTAGCATCCTTACTGCTGAAGGATCCCGGAGTATTTTACAGCTGATGCACACAGCTAGTACTTCACTCGCTGCTGAAATACAACCAATGTTTGGGGAAAAAAACAACAGCAGCTATTAAGGTAACGGGTAACGCACTTTGATGCTTAAAGAGAGGAACGCGGCACCCCACTAGGTGAGGGTGGAGGGGAGACACCCTGGCTGCTCTCCACAGTGGAGAAAACCTGCTTTCAGGTCATCCAGGCTGAGGCAACACCCCTGTTTCCCTCTCCTTCTGCTCCCCCCACTATGTGCCTCAGTTTCCCCCTTTTGGGGCAGGGGCTGGGCCAGGTGCCCCCTCCCTGCTCACAAAGCAACAAAGGGGCAAGCCACTTTCCAGCAGAGGTAATTTGGGGTGGGGGGAGAGATGCTCGCGCCCCACTACCCGATGCGGAGGGGAAGGGACGGGACTCCTCAAGGGGGGAACAAGGCAGGGGAAGCGCGTGTGTGCGGGGACAGTACCTGCACCACGGTCCTGATGGGGTCACACGTACTGGGGGGACCCACAAAAATGTGAGCAGAGCTGCCTACCCCTGGGGCACCCACAGGGACGATGCGAGGGGGCACCCAGCCCCAGGGACACCCCCAGGGCTGGCTGAGGGGACATCAACCCCCAGAGCTGGCTGTGAGAGGACACCCAGCCCCAGAGACACCCCCAGGGACGGCTGAGGGGACACCAACCTCTGGGACTGGCTGTGAGGGGACACCCAGCCCCAGAGACACCCCCAGGGACAGCTGAGGGGACACCAACACCCAGGGCTGGCTGCAAGGGGGCACCCAACCCCAGGGACACCCACAGGGACGTTTAGGGGGACACCAGCCCCAGGGACACCCCCTGGGATGGCTGAGGGGACCCCCCACCCCACAGGGACACCCACATGGCCCCCGTGTGGGGACACCCAGCTCCGGGGCTGGTCGTGAGAGGGCACCCAGCCCCAGAGACAGCTGAGGGGACACCAACCCCCAGGGCTGGCTGCGAGGGGGCACCCACAGGGACGGCTGGGGGGACACCTAGCCCCAGGGACACCCACAGGGACAGCTGAGGGGACCCCCCACCCCACAGGGACATCCACACGGCCCCCATGGGGGGACACCCAGCCCCAGGGACACCCCCTGGGACAGCTGAGGGGACCCCCCACCCCACAGGGACACCCACACGGCCCCCGTGTGGGGACACCCAGCCCCAGGGACACCCCCTGGGACAGCTGAGGGGACCCCCCACCCCACAGGGACATCCACACGACCCCCGTGTGGGGACACCCAGCCCCAGGGACACCCCCTGGGACAGCTGAGGGGACCCCCCACCCCACAGGGACACCCACATGGCCCCCGTGTGGAGACACCCAGCTCCGGAGCTGGCCGTGAGAGGACCTGCTCCCCCCTCCCCACCCCCGCCGCAGCAGGGACACCCAGACCGTGTATGAAAGCCCCCTCCCCGGGTGGGGACACCCACAGACCCTCCGCGAGGGGGACAACCCCCCCCACCCACCTCCAACCTCCCCTCCCCACCCCGGGGCCGCCCAACCGCCGCCGCAGCAGGCCCGGGCGCTGCCGCGCCGCCATGACTCCCCCTTCCCGCCTTCCGCCGCCGCCGCCGGCCGAGCCGGGCCCGGCCTGGGCCTGGGCCACCGCCGTGGGGCAGCGCCCGGGCCGCGCTCCGCCCGCAGCAGCGCCCGGTGGGGGGGGGGGGGGTGGGGGGGCCGCGGCGCTCACCTGCCGCCGCCGCGGGGGGAGGCCGAGACGGGCGTGAGGGTGGTGGTGGCGGCGGCAGCACCCGGCCGCGCGGGCTCACCCGGCCGCTCCGCTCCGGCCGCTGCCCGCCCGCCCGCCCGCCGCGCTGGTGCAGGGGCGGGCGGCGCCTCCTTCCCCGCCGCCGGCCGCGGGGGCATGCGCCGCAGGGCGGCGGCCGAGCGGCCCCTTCCCCGGCGGCCCTGTCCGCAGCCGGATGCAGGGGGGGGGGAATCTGCCTTTTTTTTTTTTTTTCTTTAAATTCCCCCCCCCCCCTTCCCTTCCTCCCTACAAAGACGCCTTGGAACGGTTTGCCAGGCCAATTTGGCTGGGGGGGGCACCCCGACCCCCTCCTCCCCCCCACAGGGGGGACCCTATGGGACCCCACAGGACCCTCAGCGGTCCGGCCTGCTCGCCCAGGGGAATCGGGGCCGAACCCCCCCCCCCCGGCAGCCGGTTTCCTGCTAGCAGAGCCCCCCGCCTGGGCCCGGCGGCCTTAGCTGCTCCCTCGGAGGAGCTAAGAACGGAAAAGTGGCCCCAAAGTTTGCCATGGGGGGGAATAAAGAGCTGAATTTTAGCTCCTGTAATCGCTGGTCGAGGCCCAGGTTGGGACGGGGGAAATGAGGGTTTAAATGCTTTACCTCCCGGACGCAGCGTTGCCTCGAAGAGCGCAGGCGTGGAGGCCGGCCTGAGCCGGGGTCGCAGGTGGCAGAGCTCCGGCATCCTTCCTCGTGGGGCGCCCACCGCAACCCGCTCCTTGAGTAGAAAGGGCACGCAATCAGTCCGAACTCTCCGTTTGGCAATCCTGGCAGGCGCTCTTCGGCGGATGGGGAACCGGTGCTTTCACCCAAGAAGGGCTGCCTGTGCTCACCTTGCCGGCGCCTTCCTTAACGGTGCTTGAACGTCTGCGATGCTACAGATGCAGCTGAGGAAACCAGCACCTGCTGGCTGGGTGCCACCAAAACCCCCCGGGGAAGGTGTTCAGGCTGGGGAACAGCAGATAAAGAGGGTCCCAGGCTGCAAGTGCAGTGACAGCTAATGGCAGTGCAGACCACCATGCTGCCCTCCTACCCCACCGGGCTCTTCTCACCTCTCATCTTGGAGCAGCTGCCCTGCCATAAGGAGAAGTATTCCCAGTGTACGAGAGCATAACGGAGGCCAGAATCAGGCCCTGTTGCGCTTAATAGGAGTATCATGTATAATTAGTCATTTTCCGTGTTGCTCCCAATTCAGGGCTCTAGAGGTTCTGTGCGGAGATCACGCCGCTGAGACTGACGCGCTGCTGTTCCTGCCGCAGCTTTGACAGCACGTCGCCACAACGGAGCTCGGAGGAGGAAGTTTAACTTGGAATTAGAGAGAGGTTTCCCGAGGCAGCGCTATAACCCAGCGGGCGTTTAGGCTCAGAAACAGGTCCGTTCTGTCCTTGCAGCAGGAGAAGGTGCTGCTGGACGGGGAATGCTGATTGACTCCCCGTTGGCCCTGTCTGTGCAGGGTGGTTGCAAAATCCTACCGCTCGGAGCTGCACATCTTTTCCGACCTTTTCCCCTCGCCCTGCAGCAACGCGTGGGATTTCACAAGGTGTGGGGCTCATGTAAGCCGAGTGCTGTGGAAGAGATTTATATCTCCGATTTCACCCCAGAGATGCTTGTTTTGGGAGCAGGCATATTTCAGCACTGGTGCAGAGGGAATCATGCCACTACCAGGACTCCAACCTCACTTTTTGCTTTTTTTCAGGAGTCCCCTACTACTAAACTAGGTCTGACCCTGCTTATTGGGAGATGTGGGACCAGATTTTGTTTCTCCCTGCCATGTATGGCTATAGCTGCTCATTTGAATTTATGTCCTGATCTTACAATAAAGCAAGGCTGATAAGACATACTCCTCTGTATGTTCTTTTCCCTGAGATATGTAATGTCCTTCAGTGCTCTGAAATGGCTTGCTGGAACAAGGTTGCTGCAAACAGCACAGCCAGCCTCTGTGTGCAGAAGGAAACAATGAACTTGCTTTTGCCTGACTGCTGAATAGCAGCACAGAGGTGAGGAAACTTTGCTCGTTTCATGATGTTCCTCCTCATGCTACTCCAGAGGAAAGAAAGGGCCCTTGTATTCGTGTTTCCTCTCAGGCCAACTCAATTTGCATATGAATGCACCTTAAAAATAAAATTAAAGTCAAAGCTGTGGCCAGAAGCCTGATAAACGTTCTTGTGCACATGCTATTGCTTGGAAGGGACGGAGGTTGGCTCTTGGCTGAACGTCCTGCTGTTACGCCCTCCCCAGCCTCAGGATCTGCTCATCCCGCTTGCGGCTGGTTGCAGAGGGTAGGAGCAAGCTCTCATTTTAGGGGGGGGGGGGTCTAGGCAAATGAGAAGCAAAAGCTGCTGTTGGTTGAATCTGGAGCTCAGTTTTTTTTTTTTCTTCTTTCAGCAGGAAAAAGGACAGGACTAAAACCAGGAAGACTTAAAGGCCTTACCTTGCAGAGTCTCCTGGTGTCAGGTAACCTGCGTCTCTACGGCCATTTGCACTTCTCACGCTAAGCTGTGTTAAAACACCAGGCGTTTCTGCTGCGTTGCTGTTTCATGAGACCACTAATCATATCCAACGCTACAGGGGCATGGCTGCGTCCAGGACGCCGGGAAACCGATAGCGTCGGGGTTTGTCAACCTTTTCCCTGGTGGCCCTTTTACGTTCCCCAAACACATCTTTGAGTTCTGGGGTTAAACCAGACCACAAATATCAAATCCAGCTGCAGCCATTTGGTGGAAGCAAGGCAGAGGAACAAACCTGGATGGAGTCCAGTCTGAACCTTGGGCTCCGTCAGTATTTGGGATCCAAATACCAGGTGCCTCTACCAAACTCCACGTGGCTCAAAACTTTTATGGCAAAACTGGTGCAAGTGTTGGCTTGAAGCAAACGGAGCGGGCTGCTTACCTTCGGTTGGAAACAGGGCTCGGGCGCTTGCTTCCCTCTTGCATGAGTTTCCTTGTGCTGCAAGCCGCAGCGAGCACACAACACATCCCAGCTGGCGGCAGATGCCTGCGACTCCTTCAGAGCTGCCAGGAGCGATAGTTTGGTGGGTCAGGCTGGGACCCCGTCTCCCACGTCCTCCTGCACCGTCTGCGCTGTTCAATTCCTTCAGTGTCGTTGCAGACAGCACGCTAGATGGAGGACAACTTGATCGTGTAGCAACACGGTAAATTGAAGAGTTTACTTGTTATTTAATAAATGCCAGAGAGACTCATGAGGCCTTGAAGTTCTAATAAAAAGATCTAATTTAGAAAAAAAAAAAAAGAATAGACATGTCTGTGAAAGCTGCTGGCAAACAGCTCTGGATATTGAACATTTCTATTTACCCTCTGAAAAGAGCAGAGATGGTGTGAGCTTATCAGCAGGGCTGTATGCCAGCCAGGAGAAGGAAAAAAAAAAAAATCACATCCCGGGGAGGAAAAGGGCTGCGGGCCAGCTCTTGGCTGGTGGAGCCAGCGCAGCTCCCCGGGGGCACGTTCGCTCCCAGGCAGCTCCGCCGTGTCTTGCATCAGAGGGCTCCATTGTTGTTCATTGTCCTTGGATGGCAGGCCCTTTTTTTTTTTTTTTTTTAAAAGCATAACCCACTGGCTCTATTAAGCACATGCAAGGGAAAGCACATCATCACATCATCATGTAGCACAGAAACACGATCGCTGAACACATTTAACATGTTTGAGTCAAATGGTGAACTTCCCATTATTGTCCATTACACAGAATATAGGTGAGAGCCTGCGTGGGGCACAACCTCCCGGGTCTGAAGCAGTCCCTTCTCAGTAGGAAGTCCCTGCGTATCTGGCATAAGAGTACAACCTGAGAAAGACACTTTAAGGGACTTGGTTGCAAATCCCTTTTCTTGTCTTGCTATCATACAGCAGAGACCTGTAAAATTGCAAAGGAAAGGCTGATTCCTCTCTATTATATTCTGTAACTAGAACTTTGAGTAGTTTTCATAGGACTCAGGATTCCTATCCTTAGCTAGGTTAAGTTACCTTTTCCTGCTATTCATTTTATAGGAAGTTTAAAGATACAGAAATATACTGTGTGTGCTCCTAAAGTGTTTTGTAGAGAGCTCTTCCGTTTCTGTCCAACGCTGGGGGCTTTACTCGGGGGCAACACTACCTATGTTTCTTCTCCCATCAGGCCGTTTCTGGCCTGCTTCAGTTCTCGTCACAGTTCTCCTCGCGCCCGTTAGGTGTCAGACTGCCATCGGCACAGGCTGCCTCCGGTTTCTGGGACGTCGCGGACAACGGCGGCGGATATGACAAGCCCCCGGCCCGGGGGCCACGGCCAGCGCTGCGGCTGATGTGTTAGAGCCTTCGTAACGTCGATCCTCCGGCCACATCTTCATGCTTGCAACAGCACCTCCCTTCTGCTCTTGGACCTGCCGTGCCTTGTGGGGTCTCATCTTGCATGGTGGGTCTCTTCCCACCTCGTCCACCGTCCCGCTGGGGACGAGTGCTTAAAGTCAAGAGTGGTGGCAGACAGCCCAGCTGTTGCCCGTGTCACCGAGCGCTGAAGAACACAGGGGGATTCGCTCCGGGACTGAAGGTCTCTCCCTTCCCACCCTTCCACCTCCCTTTCTTTTTTTAATGAACCATTTGAACCATTTATCTGGTCTCGTTGGAGAGTTTCCCACAGCAACGCTTTGATTTCAGCCACAAGCCGGGATATAAACACTGGCATTAGCTGCCACCGAGCCAAAGTGGAAGGTGATAAAAAGGGGGCTGTGCACTTCAAAATGGCCCATTTAAGGGCAAGACCAAAGACGCACAGTGGGATGGATACCTCCACCGCTACGGAAAGAAAAACCGTAATGAAACCGAGAGGCTGCAGTTGCCATATGTTCCAAAAGGAAGCGGCTCTGCTTTGACTTTGCACTGCGATTGCCAAGAGCTTTTCAAGGGAGCTGGGGGAGAAAAAGATAACACATCGAGGGCTCCCTGCGACCCTTCCCGAAGCTCACAGCCCCACGCGTGCGAGCCCTGAGGTCCTGCGGCTCCGGGAAGGGGCTGTCACGAGGCAGCGGGGCGTCCGTGTGACTTTTGAGGAGGCTGCGTTGCCCAGGCGCGAGGCTGAGCGGTACGCGAACACCCTTCCAGAAAAGCCTTTGGGAACGCCTCTCGCCTGCATCCCGCTCCTGCGTGCGACGGGGCACGGCCAGCGGCTTTCCGAGGAGCAAAGTGATTTTTTCTCCCTTCCCTCCCCGCTCCCTTGCTCAGGTGCGCTTGTGTCCCACGGGGAAAGGCCAGAGCTGGCTGCTAAAAACCAAAAACGGAGGCAGAGCCTGTAGCTCTGAATCACAGTGAGATCAACGGGCAGCGATTGCTTAAGTCCCCCGACAGGTCTGGGCTTTGGCTCTGCGGAGCAGGGCCTGTTTTTATTGCAAGCATGTGGCTGGAGCTGCTAAGAGCCACTGAGGTTGGGCCCCTTTAAAGCTCTCGCACACCTCTACCGCCGCTGAATTCAGGGCTTATTTTGCCACTGTCATCAGGAGCGCCCCAGATGGGCTTTAGGAGCAGGAGCCTCATTCAGCTCCCATCAGCCAGGCACGAACGCGACTCCGCTGCTTTCCGTGCGGTAACTCCGGTTCCCGGCCAGAGCGGAGTCCGATCCCCCGTTAGCTCTCTAAGCTGGTAATTGTAAAAGGAGCCTTTACATGTAGGGAAGCTTTTCCCATCACCTCCAAGGAATACTATTTTTAGCACTTGTGAACTCTGACTGCAAACAACTGAAACCTCTGCGGTGAGTTCACGACAGGGTAGCCGGCAGGTTTGCAGCGCTGCCGACCGAGGCGCAGCGCAGAGAGTGAGGTCTCCCCGCAGCGGGGCCGAGTCCGCGGCCGAGCGCCCGCTGCTGCTCGCGTTGCGATCATCGGGACGGCGGAGGCCAGTGCTTTGGTGCCTGGCGGGTCTCGCCCGTGGATGGCTTTGGAAGTGCAAAATGCACTTGTTGTGAGCAGGCTTCAATTCAGGAATTGCAAACAACTGCTGTTTGGCTCAGTGGTCCAAGCACTTCTTAAAATGAGTTTTGGATCAATGCCCCCCTCCCCCCCCCCCCAAAAAAAAAAAAACCAACAAACAAAAAACCACCACTACTCTGAATTTTCAAACTGAACAATAGCCACACTGGGCCAGAGAGAACAAGACGATGAAGGGCTTGGAGTTGGCTTCTCTTCTAACAAGCTAGCACAGAGCAAGTCACCCTCAGTGGAGCAGCCGGGCCGAAATGGTCTCTGCTGCTCCACAGGGCGACGGGATCCCGCAGGAGCACGTTCCGGCTGGCTGGAGCAGCATTTGGCAAACATGCTTATAGTTATTTACCCATTGAGTTTTCCCCAGGCCTCATTCTGCTCTCACTAGCACGGGCCAAAGTCTTGTCTGGATGTTCAGCGCTGGCCAGAAGAGGAGGCCAAGGGGCTGGAGCAGTAGGAGCCGTTGGCGTCCCGCTGCCCGCAGGCTGGCCCATATGCACCGAGGGCTTCGTCCTGCGCTCTCTGCGGTATTTAGGGAGCCGCTTTCTCCTGGATAGGGTTTGTGCTCACAGCTTTAATGGTCTGCCCTTTTAAAACGTTCTCATGTTCTGGTGTTGAATCCTTTGGCCTCTGAAAAGTGACCCAAACCCTCTCTAAATCGTTCAGCGCTCCTCTAGGGCGGCCACCTTTGCAGCACCAGGAAGCCGGGGAACTGCTGCACTGAGACAGCAGTGCAGGGCTACAATCCTTCACCCCGAGTTCAGCTCCCGCAGCGGGTCTGGTGCTGCGCTGGTACCCAGCACTGTCCCAGCTGGCCTGGGGCAATCCAAGAGAAAAAACACCCCTTGCCTTTACCTGAGGTGCTTTGCATTTGCTGGCTCGCTCCTCTCAGCGTCCTCCACCGTGCCAGGCGAGGGGGATTCGGCCGAGACCCTCGGCCAGGTTTGCTTGTGCTCGGCATCCCCGCGGAGCCGGCACCCGAGGGGCTCCGCCGGTCAGCGCTGCGCCCAGACGAGCGTGGGACGGGAGAGCCTGAACAGCTTGCAGACGTACGTGCCACGAACCGGGAGGAAGGAGCCGGCTGCGAGGAGCTTGGGGGAGTAGGAGGAGAAAACTGGGTGTCAGCAAACGAGGCAGATTGAGAGCTGAGACATGTTAGCGGCTGTCTCTGGGATATGACCAATGTTTCCTTGTGACTTACACGATCTGCAGGGGCCTGATCCGTGCCCAGTCAGCAGGAACGGAGCTCCTACATCCCCTTAAGGTGCTGGAAGGAGGGAGACCCTACACTCTTTTTTCCATGCAAGCTCGCTTGCAGGCTCACCTGCTTGGCAGCAGCCTTGTCCCCTGCAGAAAGGGGAGCTGGGAGCAAACAGAGGAGCAACACTGCTGCCAGAGCAGGAGGAGGGGTCCTTTTAATTACTCACTCACATCTCCACCATGGTAATGCATAGGAGGGTCCCTGGCACATCTCTTCAGAGACAGCAGTAATACAAGTCCAGCTGAGCAATAAGATTGCTTTCAGGGCTGTCGCCTCCAGGCTCAGAGGTGTGTGGTCAGCTTGACTGCAGATTGGACATTTTTTGAAAGTTATTTTTCCATGCAGCAACATTTCCATGCAGCCCCTGCCCCCTTCCTTGCAGCCAGCAGAGGTGACACTCACACAGCTGGGGCAGTCAGTGCAACCACCCTTGAGTCCTATTCCCTGCATGCTTACGCTGCAGAAATGCACCATCCGGGCCCATCTACGAGGCCCTGAACGTGCTCACGCTCGCTGAAGGGCTTGCATCTTGCTCGTAACCAGGCTGCTCTGCTCTCCCACCCCATCTGCCTTGCCTGGATTCGCATACCGGTCCCAGAGCAGTGGCCATTTCTCCTCTAGATGGTGCAACTGCCATTAAACACCACTTACACACCAAAACACAGCCAGGATCCTAATCCCAGCAGCAGGAGCTGCAAGTCCAGACACTCTGCTGCAGCAGGGCTGGCACCCAGCAATGCCCATTAGCAGCGGATTTATAGCTGGCGGGGGCAAGCAGGCGGAGCGAACGCAGCTGGGTTTGTCAGCTCCCGGCAGGAGGAGCGGGTGAGGAAAGTCACCTGTGAGCCGATCAGATTGGATTTGGGGCCCTGGAGAAGGATCCTAGGCAAATTTTTCACTGCAATACTCCCCATTTGTTTAGGCTAAAAACAAATAAATACAAGCTTAATGGTTTGGGTGGAAGGAGAGGTTCCAGCGTAAAGGAAGGTTTCCTCTGATTAAGCTTTGCTGGCAAGCTTTAGCACCTGTATTTTAAATAAATGTTATGGGTACATTTTTTAAACACACCATATGTTCCCATGCAGCTCTTTCTGGTAAATGCTATAGCATGACTCCTGGCTGGATTTGCTGCTCCACGCACCTTCAGCTCCCCCGTGTATTTGGCCATGCTGCCTGCTGTGCCAAATGCAGAGCACAGACCCATGCCCTGCCTTCTCCTCCTACGGATGAAGCCACATGTGAGACTATCCCAGCCCTGGGGCCTGGATGCCAGCTCATTTTTCACTGGTGCTGAAGTCTCCGATGAGAGTTCGGGTTAGTGCAGGTTGCAAAATGAACCCTTACTAAAGGCCGGGTCATTTTTGCTGGGCAGCTGATTAACATGCACCTCCTTAGCGGTGGTGCTAGGGACCTGCTGCACATCCCTGGAATAATTCCTGGAGCTTGCAAAATGCCCTAATTTTGCAACCCACTTACGTGTCCGAAGAAATTAAAAACCCCAAACCAATCAGGCCTTCTCCTCCATCAGTGAGGTTGGTGGACCTGCTTCCGGCGTGCACTGGGACGAGTGGAAAGGACAGGAACACACCTTGCTGCAGGAGGAAAGTGCGGAGCAGTGCCAGGATCTATTAATTCTTCCCGACCGCTGTAGATGGCACTCGAGCCCTGCCGTCGGCGTCCTGTGCAGAGCCCGCCGAGAGCCCGGCGAAGAGGAGCTGGCTAATGAAGTTTAATGCATGCTGGCAAGGAGTCAAGGGATGAGCTCTGACTAAGTTTACAGCAGATTTTCCCTTCTGACAGATTACTGCTTCATTTGTAAGAGGAGAACTTCTCATTAAGGACATTTTTGACATTTTGTTGAGAGATAAAAAAGAAAACCGACGGTGTTGCCAAGTGCACTGGAATCCGAGGCTGCATCTTCGCAGGTTTGAGTTGGTTTGGCACCAAAGTCCCTTCGCAGAAGTATTCAGTTCTGAACACAATTGCTGCTGGGTGGGAGGAATATTGAAAACAGAAAAGCCGGGGAAGATTTCGTGGTGGAGAAGCAGCAGCTTTCTGTTCCCGCAATGCTCAGGTTTCAACGCTAATCCAATAAGGTTGATTAAAGTGTATTTTCAAGACAGAATCAAGCCTGATGGTTATCAACATGGCTCTTAGCGCTGCGCTGGTGCTTGGACCCGCCAGCTCTCCTGGGTCCCGGGCACCTGCCGGGGGAGGCCGGTCGTAGCCCGCCACCTCCTCGTCCTCGCGACGGGAGAGCCCCGAACCCGGCTCGCCAACGCCTGGAGCCTCCGGCGCTGCCGGGCACAGATGTTCCTGTCGCTCCCCTTCTCGCGACTTGTCATGCGGTGGAAGGAGTCACACCTTCCCATCTTAAGCTTCTTACTTAGGGAGCTAGCTATATATGTATGCATTTATGTATGTATGTTGTGGCATTTATAGCAGGCTAAGCAACAAAGCCAAAACCAGAGTTTTTCTCTCTATTTCCACTTCCCATCAGTGAGACGGGGTGGACGGCAGAGGGCACGAGGGTTGCTCCTTGCCCTTCAGCTGGTGCCTGCCCTAGACATAAAGAGGGGATTTGGGCTTTCAGGCCTGGTTGAGGAACTTCACTTGCATGGCCCTAGCTGCAAAAGGGAGGAGAGCGACGAGGACTCGCATGTGGCACTGGTGGCACGAGGGGACTTGCTTCCAACCTGAGCAGACGCCCGGCAGCAGGACAGAGACCCGAACCAGCCGGACATCTCCACCCATTGGGTCCATCCTGGCCACGGATACGCCCAGCTCTTGCTAGACTCACCACCGTGACATGTCCTCCCCAGTCGAGCTGCCCCGTTCGCATTGCCAGCCTTCCTCTAGCCCTGCTCGTCTGTCTCGTCTCTGAAAGCAAAGCTGGTGAAGGTTTTTCTGGAGCTGTTCTTTTCAGGGGTGGAAAAAAGCCCTACTGGAAAATAATTCCTCTTGCCAAAGTATGAGTCTTTCTTCCCTTGGGCTTCTTTCAGGTGAAAAAGTGCTGAGCAAGACTGTTATCATAAGCTTCTAGGACAGTTTCATTGATCCAAATCATACTTTTAGAGAGAGAAAGTATCAGAAAGCATTGGATGATAT
Source organism: Struthio camelus (assembly GCF_040807025.1). Taxonomy (NCBI): domain Eukaryota; kingdom Metazoa; phylum Chordata; class Aves; order Struthioniformes; family Struthionidae; genus Struthio; species Struthio camelus. Next base: position 3,927,306 of record NC_090961.1, read on the forward strand.
GGATGATATACTTTAATTATGAAAAATATTGCAAACATTTTAAAGAAAGCTGGTCCTTGACAATAAAAAGCATTTCACTTATTTTCCCTCAGAAAATACCTTTTTCTCCTTATCCAAACTGCTGAGATTGTGAGCTCCTCAGGGGCAAGGACCATGTTTGCCTTTCCCGGCTCACAGCGAATGCAACAGCATCGACAACGAGATTGTATTAAACTGCCCTGAGATTTTCTCTCCTGCATTAATTGGCTTTCCAGCTTGGATTCTTTGCACCTCCAGTGAAAATACAACCATAAATCACCTTGCCGTTGTCACCTTTTACAGACCAAATGAAATGAGGCTGCCCCGGCGATTTCCTGTGCTCCTGGAACAAGCCGCGGTTTTGTTTGGGTGCTTTCTGCGATGAATGCTTCTTAATCAGCTTTTCAGGAGCGTTTGGAAACCAGATTGTCGGCCCTGTAGCAGCAGTTACAGCTGTGGATGCTCCGCTCCCCGCTCTCTTCACACACTATCTTCCAAAGCTGGAAGAAAGTCCAAGCAACTGCAAGTTCAACCCCTTCCTCCTCCCTTCCCTTCTCTTTCTAGGGGGACAAAAATGGCAGCAGGATCAGGCCGGTGCTAAAGCGTTTTGCAGCCGACAGCTGAGCTTGGTGTCTGCAACGTTCATGGTTTGCCCGTAACTTCTCTTAAATTCTTCATGCCGAGACTATCCTGGGCTAAATGAGGAAGAAATTAATTGTGCCGCTGCTAAAAGGACTCAAATGAGCAATACAGCATCGAAGGGTCGAGGGCTGGGCGAGCCTCCAGCCGTAATTTGCATTATGGACAGAGCGCGCTTCGCGATCTGCCTTGCACGCCTCAAAAAATGATTCCTGCTCGGGGTTTTACTTAAGCTGCGCGCTGTGGGCTGGAGGGGCCCGGGGAGCCCGGCCACGCTGGTCGGCACCACCCGGCCCGGCGGGGCTGTCTGCAGCGTCCCCTCTTGTCCCCGTGTTGTCTGGGACATCGCGCCCCCCCAGGGAGGTGGCCTGGGGATACGCCAGGCATCTCCACACTGCGGGCCGGGCGCTCGAGGAGCTCTGCCCGCGGTTATTTCGACTTCGATCCCTGGGCGTCTGCTCCGTAGCTGCAATCAGCGCAGTGCTCTCCGCGGATCCGCCGGAGGTCCCCTGCCCGGCGCTGGTGCTGCCGCCGGCTCCGGTGCGCCCTGGCCAGGGGTCGGGAGCTGAACGCTGTGTGCGAGGCAGCTGCCAGGTTTTTAATTCCCCTTTTTCCACAGGTTGCTCAGTCTGTGCTCCGGAGCAGAGCACCCGGCTCAGCAAAGTTGATCAAATCTTTCTCCCCTAGCAAATGACAGGCTCCTGCCCGAGAAAATCAAATTATGGCGTTTTTTAATCCATGACAGCTTGAAGTGCTGCTGCCTACTTGTTTGAGGGAAGGAGGCTTGTAGACGGAGGAGATCCTACTGGCGTTTTGCCCTGGAAGATGATGTTAGGGCTGAGCGCTAAAGGCACGCATGAGACTGCTTTAAGCCAAGGGTTTTGCAGTGCATGCACCCAGACGTGGTCACCTCTGCTGTTGCTGCAGACGGGGGGACTGTGCCTTGGAGGGACACAAAGGAGCTGCCTGCACCCCCAGGGAGCAATGTGCGGGGCTGTCCCACCCCAAGGCAGACTGAGTGGGCCTAAGAAAGGGTTTCGGGGTTTTTCTAGCGAGGAAGGGATACAGCTCTGCACATGGAGGAAGGGTTTCCAGCAGATGGTATGCAGGTTTCATTGCGCTTGACGGGATAGTGGGAGAAGTTATTATGAAAGACTGCTATGACATTCACAACACAGATCTGCCAAATGGTGTCTAGAGTAGACGGAAGAAGCACATTGCAATGCTGCAAAAATTGGTGCAGAGAGAGATCTGATGCTGCGTTTCCTAGCAGGGAGAAAAGAAGGCTCCAGGTGATGGAGAACGTGGTGTATCCCATTAGCGTCCTGCTTAAAACCGGGATAAAGTCAGCAGAGCGGCTGGGCACTTGCATCCTTACCGATGTCTTTTGCATTCAGGATGTTCATGGCTTCTAAAAATTGGTCCTTTTCCAGATAGCGCCCAGCCTCCTTGAACGTAGCTGAGGTGTCTTCCCAGTCTCACCTCCTCTCCGGACTCTCACTACACCCAACACGCCAGGTGCCTACGATGCTCCAGGAAGAGCCCCCCACGCTGGGAAAGTCCATGGAGCCACATGGATCTTCTGGTCCATGGTCTGTCCATGCTGCCAGGGAAGTGAGAACTTCCCAGGTCTCCAGCCCAGCTTCACCACCATCTGCACTACAAGCCTGGGTCAGAAGAGGGCTGCGCTGTTGTTTTCCTTTACTATGTGGAAACAGTTTCTCCTGGAGTTATCATTTCTGCTTTTTGGGCAGAAAGCAAAACAAAATGAAAGAAAAAATCCCAGACCCAACAAGAACGTGATCTGGGTCAGACTTACGCCAGATTTATTTCCCTATGTTGGTCATTGCTTTTGGGGTCAATTCTTCTTTACAGTTTGCCCTCCCTGGAAAGAGGGCAACGGAGCAGAAGCACTACAACAAACCTCCTCTTTCATTTGTGTTACTTGTTAATTATTTCATTAGCATCAGCTGAATCTTGATGAGGGCTTTTTTCTTTTTCTTTTTTCTTTTTTTTTTTTTTTTCCCCCATGGCAACCGCATCCGCGTGAACCCTCCACCGACAGCCACGTGCTCTGCAGGGGCGAGGATGAGGCAGGAGCGGCGGAGGGCCACGCTGAGCTCCAGCTTGGCTCTGCCTCGCGAGTTCACGGGGAGGATCTCCTCTTTGCTGATGTGCCTGCCCTTCACACAGAGTTGTCACAGCTGGTGCATTAGACAGACCTGCCCTCGTGAGGACTTTTCCCACTGACATGGCAGAAGCTTGAGGTTCCCTGCAGATCCTGCTTGGAAATCTTGCTAGCTTGCCTACAGTGGAGATAACCGAGCTGAGTCACCTACGCCAACAGGGGCAGCAGCAAGGACTTCCTAATCCTGCAGGAGGGAGCTGCTGGTGCTGCGACGGAGAGGGGCTCTGGCAGCAGGGACCGGAGGAGGTAGGGCTAATCCCCACCGAGGGGTCTCCTCCAGCCTGGCAGCGGGGAGGCGAGGATGCAAGGTCTCCTGGGAGCCACAAAGACATCAGCCCAGGTTCCCCAGGCACCTACAAACCCTGCGGTTTCTACAAGTCCATTGGAAATGGTTAGGGGCTGCTGGGGGTCCAAAGCTGGAGCCAGGAGGCTGGGACCAGCTCTCAGCTCCATCCCTGCCGTAGGCAGGCAAGGCCAGGACCCTGTGCTCGCGGCCTCACCAGGCTCGCGCCTTCAAGGCCACCTCAGGGGGCCTCCCCTGGGCTACGGGGAGCCGTTTCTAGCTTGCCACGTACCTTCACTGCTGCGTCCCCGCAGCCAGCAGGTGCTAGCCTCCAGGTCGCGGGCGAGGAAGCTTGTCCTGCTCGTACCAACAGCCAACTCAAACGAACGCCCGCCAGGACGACAGTCATACCTACAGGTTATCTGTTCTGTGAAGCTGCAATTAAAGGCAGCGTAAGGTAAAGCTGCGCCGCTTCCGCCTGTCTCGGCCAGCTCAGGTCCCCCGGATGCAGCCCCGGCTGTGCCCTGACCTCTCCGTGCCAGCAGTTTCCCGTCGCTCCTGCTGGCGGCATCCCCACGCCGGGATGGATGGGCCGTGCTTGGACTCCAACCACCTCCATCCGGTGCTTCTTAGTTCCTCAGGGGTTTTCCAGAGGGTGGTTCAGCAGGAACCTGTCCTGTGCGTTGTCCGGGGTGGGAGGGAGGTCCCTGGAGGGGGGTGACGGTCCTTGGGGCTGGGGACGGCCCCGGCTCACGACGCTGCGCTCCCGAGACACAGCGGGGAAGGGGCGTTTTGCTGCAAACTCTAGCGTTTGCTCAGTGCAGAGTTTTACGCGGAAATAATTAGCGCTCTGTTTTTCACCAGGAGCTTCTTCCCCTCCATGCCCTCTTGTGCCGGGATTATGTGTCATCACTAGAAACTGCGGGATCATTTCCATAACATAAAAAAAAAATAGCTCCTATTCATCACAGCGCTTTGTGCTAAGAGCCCATGCCCTTTAAAGAGGGAGTGTGGATAGGGCTGTTTCTGCTTCCATCTTGAGGAATAAAGGATCTCTTCGCACTTCTATAATAACCTCTTTCATCTGATGCCCTCAAAGTGCTTTTGGACATAAATTAATTAAGCCTCACAACACCCTGTTGAGTTCAAGCTCACTCAAGGGTTTTCATCATGCGTTCAAACAATTCAATGCATCTTTGCATTTTCAATTTTCAGCCGCCGAAGGGTCACGTCCAGCTGGGGTGTAAGTGGGGGCCCGTTCAATTATTTCTGTCACGTGTCGCCCGGTCCTGCCGGGGCTCGCTCTGGCCCGCGGCCCCCAGGTTAACGGTCCTTTCCTGGAGCCTCATCAAAGACCCCTCAAAGCCTCGTGGGCCACCACGACTCCGGAGCAGCAGCACAGCCGATCCGTCACTCCCAGCAGGTGACCTGGATGCCGAAAAAAGAGAAATCCCCTTTTTATGACTCCAGTAAGATCTTGCCCCACGAGGGGCATTGCAGGGTTTATTCCCTTGCGTTAGATGGGCCCCCAGATCATCCCGCAGGGCCCTCTCGGCTCCCACGGAGGTTTATTAAAGCTCGGATGTGGGAGCATCACCCACGTGTTTGCAGCTCCTCGTATATCCGAGATGATAAAACTCAGGGCAGAGCAAGGAGGGCCGCAGCCGCCTGGGAAGGCCCTTGCTGTCTCCAAGGGAAAGAGGGCAGAAAAGGGAACGGATTGTCAGGTTGTCCGTAAAGGGGACAGGCTCCTTCTGATCTCGTCTGTCCCGCTTTCAATTCCCGGTCGCGAGATGCTGTTAAAGGGCAGATCAGGTGTTGAAGTAAGACCCCGAGGCTGGATCTCCGGCACGGCGTTCGGAGCCGGAGCGCTCCCCTCCGATGGGAGCAGCCCTGCGGGGAAACTGGCTCGTGGCTTTGGCCAGCCAAGGCCGGTGTGACTGAGCGCGGAGAAGCACTAGGGGTTTTGATGGCAAATTTCTGAGTTTATAGAAACCAGAATTGATTTTTTTTTTTTTTTGGCATCGAGGTTCACATTGAGATTTCAGCTTAGTTTTCTGGAAATAACCACGAGCAATTAGCAGTGCTAATGTGCCTGATTGGAAATCTCAGGTGGGTGATTTTGGCCCAGGGCAGAGCAGCGGGGAGAGGACGAGCACCGCGTGGGGACCGTGCAGCGGTGCGGGGGCCGTCGCTGCTCCTTGCTGCCCCTGCCGGTGCCCAGCTTGCCTGATGCGGCCCTGGCGTGGCCAGCACCAGCGTGATGGGGAGCGGGATGAAGCCACAAAACCTCTTTCACCATGGCCACCCGGTGGCTGGCAAACAGCAAGAATGCTTTCACGGAAAAGGATTGCATCCCCGAGCCATCCAACCCACCCCAACCTGTGCTGCATGGTCAGTTGTTGATGATAGATCAATTAGTGGCATTACTAATTGACAGCATTTTGTGTCGCGCTTGGCATCCTCACGGTGTGGGGCTGGGTCCTGCTCCCGGTGTGCCGGGGACGCCTCTGCGGTGAGCCCGGCTCTGCCCGGCCACACTCTCGCCGCACAGCGGGCCCCGAGGCTGCAGCGAGCACCGCCGCAAGGCTGCCTCCTTCCTTACGCACGAAACGTGGGGGCAGGAGCCCTCGGACCTCTCCTTTGCCTTCCTTCTGCGCGAGGTTCCCAGCAAAAACCACACACCCAGGAGTAACTCGTAAATCACTGCTCTCCACTACCTACCTCCAGGCAAAGCCAGCCAAGCCCCCCGTGTGCGCCCGCTTGCGTTCGCGCGGCTCGTTGCAAAAACCCGAACGCGTCTGCGGGTGTCGCGTGGGCCCGCGGGCCCCCCCCCCCGGGCTGGTTGCCGTCAGGCGCGCGGGGAGGCAGACGGCCCGTGATGCCCCAGCCTCCGCGTCCCTCTCGCCCTGGAGGAGGCTGCGCAGCAGTCCGCCGGGCTGGCCGGGGCGCGCTGCCCGTCCCCAGGGGCTCGGCAGAGCTCAGGGCCTTGCGAGAGGCGACCGAGGAGCACGGCGCTGCCTGCACCGGCAACGCGGGGCTGGGGATTTAAAGTGGCTCATCAGTGGTTTCAGATTCCTAATTATGTCTCTTTAATGAGCACCCACACCGTTATCAGAGGGGTTCCTCTGGGGCTAAGCAGTGAGCCAGGCTCTTTTAATTACTTCTGACTCTTAATTTTCCTGCCTGCGCTAATCCTTCATAGTTCCCTTTTCTCACTTGATGCGAGTGATTTATTACCAGGAAACGCATAAATGCACCTAACCCTCCTCTCGTCTCCTAGCACGGCCTTTTTCCCCCCTTTTTGTTCCCCACATCTCACAGGAATTGCTGGCGCAGGCACCGGGAGGTGCAAGCTGCCTCCCCCAGGCCCGGAGCAGCCGGGGTGCTGGCGGGCGACGCGGTGGGGAGCAGCGGCTGCACGGGCAGTTTTCGGGGCAGAGGCAGCTGCCGAGACCTGGCGCAGATGTTTCCCCCCAGGGCACCGGCTGCGTTCGCCCCGTTCGCAGAGAACGGTGCAATTAGGGGACGTGGCGCCGGCTGCTCCTAGCGTGCAAGCTCGCCTTGCCCGGGATTTTCCCGTGCGTCTCTATGCCGGGAACTGCTGCAGTTTGGGCTGCTGCAGCGCTCGGCTCGGTGCTCAGCACCCCGCGATGGCCGGGCCAGCCCGGGTACCTGGGGATCGCTTCGCGGGGAAAAAAGTAGGGTGTTGCGTGTGCCGGGGCGGGAGAGCCGAGGCGGCACGCGTTGGGCAGCGGCCCTTTTCCCTGCCCTTTCATGCTTTCCTCCGTTTCTTCCTCGACTGAAGTGAAAGGCTTTTTCAAAAGTGGGCCTTGAAGTGACAAATAATTGAAGGTGGTAATTAATGGCATAGTCAAGTGCTAAGCAAAAAGAGGGAAAAAATAAAGGAAAAGTGCCAGCTGCAATTTTGTGATTTAATTAGGTTTGCTTTCTTTCATACTGGGGAGCGTGGCAGGCAAACCCCGAAGGCAAGGGGCTTTCTGACGCTGCTAAAAATACGAGGGAGGTGGCGGAGCGCTCTGCAGTCAGCTTTCCTGAGGATAACCGCACAAGTCTGCCGCACATTAAAAGGCAGAGATTGGCAAAAGGCCCTTTTAAGTTTCTTCCCCGAGAATGGAAGAGCTTCTTGAAGCAGAAACTTTCAATAATTAAAAAAAGGAAGAAGGGGAAAAAAAATATAATTGTTGTTACGGAAAGTATCTGAAAATGATCATCCTGGCGAGGGACTCGCAGGGACGGTGCCCCGGGTCCGAGCTGGGGGGTCATTGCCAGCCTTAAACCACGAGTCTCAGGGCACCAGCTTGGTTTGCGCGGGGCAGAGCCGGGCTGCGAGACGCGACGTCGACGGCTGCAGTTTGGAGTCTAAATATTCTCCCTTGTATAAATTATATAAATCATGGCTGTGGATGAGGGAGCGCGCACATCAGTATGTAGATTCAGGCTCCAGCCCTCATGACTTATTCACTAGCAGAATCATATTGTTTCTAACTTCGGAGCGGTTCCTGGAAACTGTACGTTCCTCAAATTAAAAAAAGATATATGGCTGCTTCTCGAGCGGCCCTAATGCTCTCCCGAAAACGCTCTGTTTGCTGAGCAAGGGCTGAGCAAAAGCAAATGCCACGTCACGGTGGCTTTTCGGGAACAAGACGTGGCAGGTTGCTTGCACACCAGGGCTGGGCCAGGTGCTCCCCTCCGGGGTGTTTTCTGCCCCAAACAGCGGTCCGGGGAGGTTTGTACCTAACGCTTCCATCCCAGAGGCTTGTGGCTAAAATTAAACCAGTTGATGCTAGATTTTTCCCTTAAAAAATCTTTGCTAGAAGACAGACCTCCTCTCCCAGGGACCGTCGGTGCCCGGCAGAGCCCAAACATCTGCTCTTCCAGCACCTTGTTCCCCGCCTTGCCCTTGCACCTGCATCCCCCGGCTCTGAAGTCACGACACGAATACGAGGTGGAAACAGCATCCGGCCCGCGGACGAGGCCGTTTCGCGTGGGGTGAACGGCAGCCGTGCCGTCCGCCGGGCTCGCGGGGCCGTTTCCCCGCCGCGGCCGCCGTGCTGGAAACGAGCGGCCCTTAACGACAGCAATTGTTGCGCATCCCGAAACATCAGGCTTGGCAGGCTCCATCAGGGAGGTATTGTCCTGAACGGCTCGGCGCCGGGGCGGCTGATGGAGTAACACGGCGAACGTGCCATTTGCAGAGAAATTATGTCTCGCCGAGATTTATCGGCGAGCTCAAATTGCTGTTAATAAAACCTGCTTTCGCCAGCGCGAGGGAAATTGGTTTTCGCCGAGGCTGGAGGGTCACCAGGAGGCTCTGCCGGCGCGGCCGGGCAAGGAGCCCGCGCCCTGTCTCGGGTAACGCGGGCAAGGACGGACAGGCTGGATCCTTCCCCCCTTTCTGCAGTAAAAGGTTGAGTCCGCCGCAGCCGGGGCCGCGGAGGAGCCGGCGGGAGCCACGGGGACGGCGCGGCCTGGGTGCTCTTCGGGAAAGGAGACGGGGCGGAAGGTGTTCCTGGCCGCCGCGTTAGGTGGGATCAGGCTAAGGGAAGGATCTTTCGCCGTGATTATCCACCTCTATCAAGAGCCGACGTGCCGTTATGCAGGGAGACAAGCGTTTTCCCATCGCTTCGGCCGGGCCTTTATGCTGCAATAGGCACAGCGCCAGCTTGAAATATTAACGAGTTTTACCTTAATTACCTTGTGGGCTTCTCAGGGCTCTCTTCATTTCCCTTCTCGCTCTCTTTTTAATATCAGTGATAAGCAGAGGCAGCTGCTTTGCGGAGCTGGGATTTCTCCCCCCCCACCGCACCGCGCTGTGAGCCACCGCCGCGGCCAGGGCCGGGCCCCGGCGGGGCGAGCGGCCGTCGCTTCCCGGATGCTGGAAGAGGATCAGGTTATTTTTGTGTTTCAATAAAGCATTTTCCCTCAAGCATTTTGCTAAGAGGAACAGAGAGCCTTTTTATTTCAAGTAAGTGAACCTCTTACCCAACACGAAACATGGGATGCACAGACCCGCGCCGGCCCGAAACGACCTCTCCAGCCCGGGAAACCTTTCCCGTGTTTGCACGTCCCCAGGTTTGCGTCCTGGGCCGTTTGCAGCTTGGCCTCCCCGGCTCTCCAGGGCGGTTTCAAAATAGCGGACGAGGGGATGCGTCAGGTGCACAAATCCTGCTGGCGCACCCGTTCGAGCCGCCGGCTCGGCGCACGCTCCCTCGGGGCCGTGCCGGGCCGGGGGGACGGCGGCGCTGCGAGCCCGCTCCCCGTGGGCCCGCTGGAGGGGCAGACCCGGCCGGTTAACGCGGCGCGGCAGGAAATAAAGCACAAACGCCCGAGCCGGCGCGGCGCTCCCAGGAGGGTGAGAAGCCTGGTCGAGAAATTTAAATGAATCGGGCTGTTAGATTCAGCAGGGCTTTAAATATGCAGTCGCTTTGCTGCTGCCCCCATGCACTCATCTAATAAGTGGCGTCGTGCTGCGCTGCAGCCGGCGCGCTGCTGGCCGCTGCGGGAGGTGGGCGCGCGGGAACCCGCCGCGGCGCGGGCGCGGGAAAACAGCCGCCTCCTTCCCCCCGCTGCAGTTTTCCAGGCCGGTTCCCTTCTCCTGGACTAAAGGCACGGGGCGAACGGCGTTTTAGCATAGTCCTAACGCTATCCGCCGAAGCGAGGCCCCAATAGCTCCAACCGCGGAGGCTGATTCCTGGCTCCTTGCTGCAAACCCCCCCCCCCCCCTTTGCGTCCCTAAGGACTAACTTCACCCTCGCTGTGATGTTGCAGGAGGCCCGCCGGGGCGGCGCGTGCGCGGGGAAGGGTCCCGCAGGCGAGCCAGCTGAGGTTTTAATGGAAAAAGTAACGGCTGCAGCCCGCCTGGCCTCTCCCCGCGTCGGCCCCCTTTCCCCGGGGCGGACGCGCTTTATCCGAGAAAAAAAAGAGCGTTTCCAACCCATTTTGGGAGAGCAGCGTTCCCGGCTCTGCTCTCGTGACCGGGTCTCCGAAGGCGACGCCGCTTCCTGGGCCCGTACAGCGGTGATGGAAACCTTCCGCGCCGGCCGTCTCCCGGCGGCGGGAGCTTTCGGCGCCCCGGGGCAGCCCGCCGGGGGACGAGGCTGCCCGTGCCCAGCCCTGCCCCGGCGGTCCCCCGGCTCGCTCCCGCGGTCCCCCCCGCGCCGGGAGAGCCGCGCTGTGCCCGCGCAGCGCCGCCGGGGCACCAGCCGCGATGACGTAGTGAACTCCCCCGACAGCTACGCCGCCAAAGCACCCGCTTTTCCCGTGGGTTTGCTTTGCTCGTGCAACCCGATCGCGTGCCACGTCGGGACAAGACAAATGATAAATATTCTTCCGGGGAAGTGGTTTCCTCATGAACTATTTTCTGCTGCCGTATTTTACTTGCCGCTTCGTTTTCGGCGCGGCGGCGGGTTGTGAACGTGGCCTCGCTCCGGCCGCCGTTGGCGCTGCTGGAGCTACGACGCAGGTCGGACCCTGCGGCGGCTGCGCTTTGGACGTGACGGACGGGAGGCGAAGGAGAGGCCGCTGCCCATCGAGGGCAACGGAAACTGGCTGGCTTAGCCAAAAAAAGGCTCGCAGGCTGCTCCTTCTGCCAGAGCCACCCTCCTCCTCCTCCTCGCCAGCAGCGCAAGGCGCTGCAGACACCACGAGCAGCTGCCACTGTCTCAGCCTCTTTGGATGCAAAAAAAAACCCCACCCAACGCCCAGATCGATCCATCCAGCGACAGATTTCCCTTCGCTCTGGTCCTTGCCTGCGCTTGCTCCGCGAGGGCCAGCGCGGGAGCGAGCCGTGGTGCGAGCATCCGCGCTCGCAGGCTCCCGGGCTGCGCAGGGCGAGCGCGCCGAGCAGGAGCAAAACCCAAATCCCCCCCGAACCGCAGCCAGGGCAGCGACATCGCCGTGATGCAGAGCGACGCAAGCAGGCAACTGGGACACGTGCACAAAGCGAGCGGTCCCCTGCAGCTCCCGCCGGAGGGCTCCCCGGAGCCCCAGAGCCACGGCTCTTGGGAGCAACAGGCGCTGTTTTAATCATTTAATCCCACCTCAGTCGCTACCGCGAGCCTGGGCAAAGCCAGCGATGCCTCCAGCACGAGGAGACGGGAGGGAGCCCAGCAACGAGGCGCCGTGCGGGGAGCTGCAGAGCTGCGCGGCGCCCGGCGGCTCCCACGGCTGCGTCTTCCCTTTCGCAAGCGGCTCGGAGCACTTTTTCCCCGTTGCCAACGAACGGGCAGCGTCTGCAAGTGCGCTGCCCGCGCGCTTCATTAATTACTCAAGTTATAGGCCTATTACAGCCGAGAAATTGCATTATTAAAAAGAAATCTCTGCAGACGCTTCAAATGCGTCAGCCTATTCACTAGCTGACACTGGGTCATAATTAAAAGTAAAAAGTACAGGCCAGAAGGGGACAAAAAATGGCAGATCTCCTGAATATGGCTAATGGAAACATTATTAACATTAGGAAATTACGTACGAGAAACCGCTGGCTCCTGGCCCAGTTTAAATATGCATAAAGCACCCGACGTGTGCCTACGGTGATTAATAGCATTAACCAAAAAAAAAAAAAAAAAAAGGAATTAAACTTCTCGAGCCTCCTGTAACGGCTGCGTCCGCGGGTGGCTCTTTCCTTCCAAGATCTAGAAAGCGCGCGCCCAGGCAGGGTCGCCTGGGGCAGCTGCGTGCAGGACTTGGGCGCCCGGGAATCGGGTCCTCGCCCTTCCCTCAGCCCGGAGCCCCCTTTTTTCCTGCCTCAAAGCCGACGGTCCAGTGGCTGCTTCGCTTTCCTTCCAGGGTTTCCTGCATTTTCACATTTGTTCTTTATGAACGCTGCTGTGAATCAATCTGGCGTCAGGCCTATTCTCTGCCTAATATTTCTAAATAATTTATTATCAGTGGTTTAATCCCCGTGGGAGCTCTCTCCACATTAAAGGTGATTGCTCAGTCAGGTCATGTCCCAGATTGCAAGCACTTGCAGCCCTTTGATTTGTTTGTGTTTTATGTTTTTGTTGGGAGAGCAGTAAAAGATATGAATTTTTCCCCCCTCTTGAAATTGATTTATCTCAGTTGTTTCCTTTATTCCATCCAATTGAACCGTAACTTTCTGGTTGCCGCTGTCTCGCCGGGAAGCTGGCCTGTTCCATATGGATGCTGTGGGACGGAGCAGCATGTAAATACGGAGCAGAAATCAAACCATCGGCCCCGGGCGGGAACGAGCTCGGATTAGGCGCCAGGAGAAGGGTGGCAGGGAGAGCCATGGCAGGATGTGCCCTCAAACACCGTTAATTACCCGATATCCAGGGGGATTGATGTCAGCCTTGGCCTGTGATATTTTACAGGGCGGAACAGCAGTTCTTTGCACCTCGTTGCCTTGTTTGCTTACATGTAAGCAGAGCTGGTCAAAAACCTGCTCTTGCCCCTCACTCCTTTTAATATAACAGAGCTGGTCATGAGTTCACAAAGCAACAAGAAGCTCAAAAGCTGGCCAAAGCTCCCAGGATCAGGGGTGCCTTTGCAATTGCATTTGCAACCTTTTTTTGGACAAATGCAGCCTTTGAAAATTTAAAAAAAAAAAATCAGTCTTGCAGCCAGACCTAAGAGCAGGTCTGCCACAGGGATAAGCAGAGCCCAGGAAAAGGTCAGCTCCAAGGATGCCTCCGAGCACGGTGCCCATCGGGGCTGCTCTCACTCATCACCGCTCCAGCTCCTCTTCGCCATCGCTGCTGCTTCCCGTGGATCTGCATTTTACTTTGAGACAGGGTTTTGGTACTATTTTTTAGCTGGAAAAAGCAGCCTGTCACACCAGACTTCGTTGAAGTACCCGTCTCGCTCCTCCTCCGAGAAGTTTTAGCAAAGTTCCTCCAGCTGGTAACAAGATCCTTAGCAACACTGCCAAAGTGATGCTGCGCGGCCCAATTAAAACCATTCATGGAGAATAATATAAATCACCTCTACTACCCTCTCACTATGAGAAATCAGGCTGTACATGCTTCTCTGTCTTGTTTGTCCTAACAATTCCCAATCCCACGTGCAAGTCAGCTTGCCGGGTGCCTGTCTCCGCAAGCGAGGAAGAGGAGGTGGCTCTTTTGAGCCCCTCTCGGATCCCATCACCCCTTGGCACTGCCTGGGACCATCCCATGGCCCCGTTCTCCAGGAAGCTGCCACAAAACAGGTCGGAAAACTCAGGAGCATTAAAGCAGAAGAGTCCTCTGTCAAGGGGCCCCGTTCCCGGCCAGACTGCGATGCCCCAGGAGCCCCCCGCAAGCCAGCGCGACTGGAGCACCAGCTTGGCATGGTGGCAGAAATGCATTTGGTCCTCTCCCCTGGAGCTCCCTGGGGTAACGAAACGCAGATCTGGTGAAACGGTCCGGGGGAGCATCGATTACCACCGACGGCGGGCGTGACTTCAGCACGCGGCTGTCTCTCTGCAGAGATTCAGCTAGCAAATTAATTGCTTGACAGATGCATCCGCTCTTAACCGCTCAGTCACTGCCTCCACAGACATGCCCCAAACCGGTGGCATCTCCTGGTGCCCTCCCCACCTTCCAGCCCATCCTTCCCCTCGCTCTGTGGCTCCCTTTTCCAAGCCCCCGCAAGATGCTTCTTTGAATTTCCCAGCAATGCAATAACTTAAATGCCATCTGGTTGGACATAAATCCAGGCAAAAGGCCTAACAGCGCTGCGCTGAAGTTAAGCCTGACTTGCTCAGCGAGAGGGATGGGTGGCGTGCGTTGCCGCCGAGCGCCCCTTCCTTTCTCGGGGGGCTGCGCGCCGTGAATCAGCTTGCGGTGTGCGGTGCCGCACGTGGCCGTCCGGGGGCCGTAACGCTGCTGGATGCGTCTTGCTCTCAGCCAAACACAGACAACTGGATCTATCGGTGCAGGTGCTCGTTCTCCCTCGAGCAAAAGTTCATCATGGAAAAAAAGGGGCTCTGGAGCAGCAGACAGCCGCGATGTGACTTCTGGTGGATTAATGCAATGATTAAAGCCTTTACACAGCAGAGCTGGGGAGAAGAGCGAGAGAAGGGAGCCAATTTGAGGCCGATAGCAAGTGCTGGCCCCCGTGGGCTGCCTGATCTATTTGCATGGGTTGAACGAGCACTTTGCTAGAGGATCTGCCACGCCAGACACCAGAGCGTCAGCCGGCACCGCCACCTGCACCCCCACGTCCTCCAGCGCCGAGGCTGGATATGAGCTGGTGGGCTCGGCCAGAGCGCGTTTGCTTCTGCGTCCACCCATCCCGTAAAGGGCCAGTTCTTCATCTCCTGGGGAAAGGAGAGCTTTTCCTGCACCAAAAGATGGACTGAAGCACAAGGGCCCTTGCTGCCAAGTAAAGCCCAATTAAGGTTGGCCACAACTTCAAATCAGTGCAATTTGCTGCTGCGCCGCTGTCCTCACCTGGAGCAGGGGCTCACGGCTGATTTGCGGACACAGAAGAGAGACGGTGGCACTGCCAAGGGACACTGTGCCGCCCTGCGTTCATCATGCCACACCGGTGACAGGCTGTTTTGGCAGGGAGAGAGGTTCAAAGACATCCATATCCTTGGAAAAACTTCCTCTCCCTGGCGAGGCCAAGCAGCAGCGTGGAAGCTGCTGCCGAGGAGCAATGCACCTACCATGCCTTTGCTCTCACCAAGCAGCTTAAGCCAGAAACAGGGGCAGATAGCTAGAGATTTCCATATAAAATATTGAGATCCTGAGACTGCCAGAGTGGAAGGCAGCTGATGTGGCTTCTGAATAAATCATTGGAGCTAACACATGTACTCGCTCGCAGTGACGTCTTTGAGGGAAGAGAGCCTGTGTGTGTGTGTGGTGGTGGGGGGGACAACAGCCAAAGAGCGAAAATAAAATACAATAAAACAAAATACAGGGCACTTGCTCCCCTAAGAGCATTTGTAAGCAAAATAATTAACTCATCTCAGCCTCCTATAACATGTCAGCCTCAATCTGCTCCCTTGTTTGTCTAATCAGTTCTCCGTCCATCCCACCCTCCTCTTCGCCACTTAAAAGGAACGTGCTTTGGCAAACCACGGCACTTAGTTAAAATTTCATGGACGCTGCGCAACTGATGGCCTGTTGGGGAAAATGTCAGAGTCCTGGGTTGTCTTTGTTTCCCCAGAGCTGGGTTACGGCTTTTGGGGAGCTCACGGAACAAGAGGTCATAAATGATGCACAGAGGACAGCGCGCATCCGGACTTTGTCCAAGTGATGCTCTAAAAACAGAGCTGGCTACCAAATCACTGTTAAAACCCACTCCTGTTAAGTGTTTTGATTGCTTTCCAGTGCATCCAAGAGGCAGGCAGTTGTAGCAGAAGTGAATATTTAATTGCAAAAACGAAACAGGCTGCTCGGTTTGCTAGCATGCTGTCAGCATTTTGCCCGAGAGTGATAACTGGAAAAAAAAACTGACCTTGGAAGGATCTGGGATTTTCTTCTGCTACAGAGCCCAATGACGTTTCTGCAGGAAAGGGAACGCCAGTTGCCTTCGGCTCGGACGCAGCTCCGGCCCCACGTGCTGTCCTTGGGTCTCGGCCCCCGCTGCCACCCTCGCCTGCTTTGCAAAGCAGCTGCGTACTCTCAAGAGGCTGCTCCAGTCCAAGCTGCTGGTTTTAGGAGAACTGTAACTCCCAGTGTCACGCGCTGAGCCTTGCCTAAGTGGTTTGGATCTGGGAAGAGAGCTGATTCCTACCTTTGGCTGCTACAAAGACCCTTAAGCTAAGGTTTCCCTCACCACATTTCTCCCTAAAAACCTCAACTGCTCTACATGAGGGGAAATAGGAAGCTTGCAAGCACTAATAAACTTCTAAGCCCTTTTAATGCCAAAGTGCTAAGAGAGGCAGGGAGGGGAGAAAGCAAGTATATGTACCCGAGGATGTTATTCAGCTTGAGAAGTTCAGCTGATGGTGATCCTGGCGAAATAGAGATGGTGCCCTTGTTAGGAATCAAATGCTTCCCCAGGTGTTAGTTCTTGCCTAATAACAGCTTCTGAGATCCAGAGAGGACTGGTGTCAGCTGGCTCTCAGCTGTCCCTGGAAACAGAGATGTCTGAAAAATTCTAGCGTCTTCTGCAGAAAAACTCTCTAGAGTTAAATCCTCAAGACAAAGACTTCAGTTTTTGAAAAACGCGTTGCAAATGCACCGTCTTCTGCACTGTCAAACTATCAGGAAAGTAGGACAGGCGCAATGTGTGTCATACATTTTCCCATCCGCCTTTCTTTCCGTGACTGCACCTCGTTATTGGTACTGTCCTAACAAAGTCCGCATGGGTCATTGGAGCACTTTAATGCATTTAATGCATTTAATGCATCCTGTTGATAAAGGAGCATGTTTGGCAGGGTACCGGTTTGCCGGCTAAAAGCTAGTGAACTTCCAGTGCTAACAGCTCGATGCCGAAAGGCGCTGGATGCTCTCAGCTCCCATCGACTTCAGGGCATGCTCCTATCTTTAAAAGCCGGTGTCAAGTCCTGTGGGATCAGGTTCCCAGGCACGCGATTTTGGGGACTGCTGAGTGTCAGCATCACCCATGCCGTGCTGGAGGGTGCTACATCTAAGGAGGGCAGCGCGGCACGGCCTGAGGCCGAGCACCAGCCCAGGGCGTCTGACCGGGAGCCTCCGCTGCAGCAGGTTTCCGTAACCACCCCAAATCACCGCAATGGGCTGGCAGACAAACATGGCGGTCCTGGCGAAGGGAAAATAGGATTTGCTCCACGTCTGTGGGTTCTCGTAACCTTAAATTAGCAGAAATCACCATGTGCTGTTACTACGAGCCACTCTCCTGTTTTCACCCAACTCTTTTTTTCTTTTTTTTCGCTCTGCTACTCTCTATAATTAAACTTTTGCTGCATCGGCCTGTCTGTTGCCATAGAGAAAGGCTGTGGATACAGTTACTTGGAGCATCCGAGGGCCTGTCTGCTAACATGCCCCGTATACGATTAGGTTTGATTGCTATCATTAAGGTGATGCTGGATGGTACGTGTTGTGATAAGAAGCAGTTATATGCAAATAAGAGCCTAAGTGTGAGTAAATTCGGGGGCTTTTTTTTTTTTTTTGTCTTTGAACCTTTGTGATGTACAAGCCGTCAAAGAGACCAGCCGGTGCACTCACGTCAGCAGTTTCTGCCCGTATTGGTCTGCTGTAGCCCGCCGACGGTGAGGAAGCTGAGGACCCGCACGTGCCGGCGAGGAGGACCAGGGTCTGTGCGAGGCGACCGCGGCGGCCCCGGGGGCTGCGAGCTTTGGGAAGGGCCAGGCGAGAGCCTGCTCGCTCCCGCAGGAATCCTCGCGTCCTCTTCTCAGCCGGTGGTCACACATTTGTCTCTCCGATAGCAGGGGACGTGTATTAGTAAAACAGCAATTTGGACTGAGGAAATCACGGAGAAAAGAAGTACGGAGCTCCCATGCAGCCATTTGTAACACGTCACGCTCCAAACAGCCGAAAAAAAAAAAGCTTCAGTCTCGAAATTTTTCTTGGGCGAAGATAACTGAAGGAGATTCGTGTCTCTGCTGGCGCTACGTTGCTTTGCTCAGCTGGCTGCAGAGCAAATAAAATGCAGCAGTGCATTGATTTGGGGGCTGAGAGCTGTCTTTGCAAGTAGACGGGCTCGGGAAAAACTTCATTTGTGACTTTGAAAAGGAAAGCGCCCATCAGCGCAGGCTGCTGCCCCTCCACGGATGTTTAGCCATGTTTTGCGCCCAGAGAGAGGCGCCGTGAAGGGAGCAGATGCATCTCTCAGCTGTGCTTGCGCCTAACCTCGCCGAATGCAGCTGGAGCCGTGCCGGGCGGCCCTGACGTGGGGCAAACGGTGCTTGCTAGCATCAATAAATGCATAAAAACACCTCAAATGCAAAAAATACCAAAAAAACCCCTCCCATTGCTAGGGTGGCGCTCCCCCAGTAAGCCTTCCCGCTGATGCACGGAAGAGCCGCCCGCCGAGAGCTGGGGGATGTAACGCACCGTGAAATGAAGTTCCTCCAAAATTTGCCTTGCAAGGCGGTGACCGGCTGGCGAAGCCCAGGGACCAGCCGCAGCCTCCCCGGGCTCCCGCGAGGAGCGAAGGCAGAGCTCGTCTCGGCTTGCGGCGATGCTGAGCCCCGCGGCGGCGAGCGGGGCCGTGGCCGTGGGTCAGGCTAAGCCCTTGTCCCTTTGGCCAAAAGCAGCCCTTGGCCCCGGTCCCCGGGAAGAGAGGGAGGATGAGGAGGATGAAGGATGCTCTGCCGGGCCGGCGGCGGTGGCGGCGAGCCGGCACCCTGCACGCAATGCTCTCCCTCCCGCCGCCAGCCTGGTGATGGATCTGATGCGACCTTCACTTAAGAAAAATCCCCCACTACTCTAGCGAGACAGGAGGCAATTTTAAAGATCCAGCGTTTCCAAATGAAAGCAGCATTGGCTGCGCTCTAATGGAAAGACAGGCAGTTTTATCGCAGAATGCAAATGAAAAGGTATAAATAAACAATCGCTCACAAATAAGTGCTCGCCTTTAATGAATATTTCATATACAAAAGAAGTCATTGACATTTTGCTGGATTGCTTCAATTAGCTCTTAAGCCTCGTGCTCATGCAAATAATAAGCTTGCTTATCATAATGCTTTGTTAATCTGTTTCATAGTGTGAATTTATACCGTAATGCATCACACAGACCTCCTGCTGCAGCCTTTATTGGATATAAATGACTGAGTAATTGCTATTGATCATTAAAGAAGTGCAATGTTATTTTGAAATTAGAATGTGGGGGACCTTTGAAAGACTGGAGAAACTGGGCAGCTCGCTACAAACAAACCTGGTTCATATTTGTAGGAGTAACGAATGGGTCCTTGGGAGGGAAAGTCAAAGTATGCAAGACTGAGTCTAGGGAAAAATGCCACTAGAGTCACTGCCGGATTCACATCACGAAATGCTTGTGGCTATATATTCAGCATATATATCAATATATTTCATTTCATATATTGATCCCCGTTGCTAGTCAGCCTTCGCTCAGATTAGCCAGGAAAACATTAAGGCTAGTGGGGGAAAACCAGCAGCAGACTGGATCCTGGACAAGCGCGGCAGAGAAACTGGGCAAGGAGCCCTTGCGGGCTGCGTCCCGGCGGCGGCAGGGGGCCCTCGGGGCGAGCCGGCCGGGCCGGGCTGCGGGGCCTCCTGCGCCGGCAGCCCCAGCAAGCCCGCGGACGCTGCATCTGGGCTTGCTGCTCAGCCGCAGCACTGGAGTAATTAAAGCAGACGTTTTACGATCACCAGGCTTGCAGTATTTAGGGTATTGATCAAAGCTCTAGATCCTGAAGTCAAGTGAGCGTGAAGGTCTCCGCGTTCCCCGTAGGAATGTTCAGGCTGAACCAGCTTTCCATCACTTGCTGGTCGTCTTCCAGTTTCAGACATTAAAAGCTCATCATTCCAAAATTAAAAAAAAAAAAAAGCTGTGGTTTCACCTTAAATTTACATTTTTCATGTAAAAGAGACCCTTTTTTTTGGCTGATGTTATGCTTTTCTTCCAAAATGTTTTCACTTTGATCCTATTTCCTTTCACTGGGAGAATCGTCGTCAGCCAGCACTAGTCCTACGTCTCCGAGAGCAGCTCGCCCAGGTTCCCAGCCCGGGGCCCCACGAGATCTGCTTTTCAGACCTCGCTCTTGTCTTGCTCTGAGCACAGCAGAGTAGTGAAATCAAGCTTCTGCTTAGTCCCACGAGGGCACCCCAAAACGCTCCCCCTCCACGTGACGGGGTACTCCAGCAGGCTTCGACTCGCGCATCCATCTGGAAGATAGCTAGTGGCACTAACTCTTCTCTACCTCAAAGGGGTGTACTGGGACTTAGTTAATTAACATCTTGAAAGGGCTGTGAGATTCTTCCATGACACTGTTTTTATTAATAGCCTATATGCACATTTTTTCCCTTTCCAATTTACAGCATTTTCCCCCTGGAATGTGCTTTGATTTTTAAGTAATTTATAAGTCCTCAGGCTTTGCCTGGAAGGTAATTTATACTAGTTTGCGTTTTTATGTGCGTGTACATGTGTTACCATGAATTGGGAAGAAACAGAAAAAGCAGCCGACTGTGCTGAGGCTCATATTGGTGGAAGAGCGGTGCAGGAATTATTTCCAGGAGCTGAGAGCCTGTTCTGACCTGCCCAGGCAGATGCTGCGAAGCCAAACTGCAAATCAAGTCGGCCTGCCTGGCAGCCTGGCTGAGCCAGGAGGACGCGAATGACCTTCGCTGCCGACGGCCCTGAGGAAGGGATCGCTCTGCTCAGTGCAGTTGCTGCTTTTCCATAAAGCTGCTAGATGTCCACCTAGGTTGACCGGCGCCCAGCCACGACCTGGCTTGGAGAGGGGCCAATGCTCCTCAGGACGGTCAGATCTTCCCTCCTCAAGGAGCTGATATTCGCAGTCCAAAGTGCACCAAAGTCAATGAGAGTCTCCTCCTTGGCCACAGCCCTGGAAGGACCAAGGCATGCATCTGGCCATGAGCCCTGTGCATCGTCCCGTAGCTTGCAGGTGGCTTTGGAGCAAGTGCCCTAGAAATGCCCATTTGGCCCAGCTGGCGTCCAGACACTGAGGAAAGCTGGTGGCTTTCAGAAGACTTTGTTCTCAGGAACCAGCGCAATACAATTCGCCTATCTCTGCTCCCGTCCTGTTACTAAGAAAACCACAGTATGAAGCTGCTGGCATTATGCAATGCTGAAATGCTCCCGAAATCACCCTAGTGCCCTGTGGGCTGTTCAAACTTGATCTTTTGCACCGCAAAAGTAATTTGTTTCAGGGAGTTTTATATATGCAAATTTCCGGCAAGGTTTCATGAAACTCATATCTTGCGAGGCAGATTTTTAATAAATGCAGGAGGGCAGCCATAAGGTGAGCGGGTCAAAGCCTCAGGAGGTTAAAGCTGCCGGGAATTTAATGGCCCCACATTGATTTATTCAGCTGGGGATGTGACCTTCCAGCTCGCTGCAACTGGAGCTGTCTGCATTTCCAAGCCTGCTCTTCAGAGCTATAACCTCTCTCTTTTTTTATTGGTATTTTGGATCAAACTGCTCAGGACCACAGCCAGATACTGGACTGCTGCAGTTTCAGTCCCCCGGGTTTAACATTCATTTCCTTGTCCCATACGCGGTTTTCTCTCTCACATATTGCTGTGAAGCAAATCTCCAGGTGCATTTACATTGCTTTGAGTAGCAGGAGAAGATCGAGGGAGCTTGGAGAGTTTGGTTTTTGTGCTGACGGTCCCTGACAGCACCTCCTCCAAGGACCGCCCGAAACCCTCGCTTCCCAATGAAATAAAACCTCTGACGCTCTCCAACAAACAAGCAAGCAAACAGCAGCCCCTGGAAAAGCTCAGCCAGGAGGAGGCTTCCCTGTCCACATGCTCCGAGCCCTCTCTTGCTGGCGGGGGTGCTTCCGTGCCCGGCGGGAAGCGTCCAATCGCCCCAGGAGGTGCACGGCTCGGGTCTCAGCTCTCCAGGAGGCAACGACAGCCGGGGTCCCCCTGCTTGCTGCTGTCCCCGTCCCCATCCCTGGACGGTCACTGGCCACCTCCTTGAGGGAGCAGTTTTGTAACGTTACGTGAACTTGGTGGAAGGGGCTGCCGCGGGAGGTTGTGGGCTCTCTGCCGGTTAAATTTCAGGACAACTTAGAACAATGGATGTTAGGCTGGGACCTAGTGTAATCCCATCAGCGACCTTATCCACTAATTATCAGTCCCATTAAATATTCTGAGGAGGGGAAGTCAGAGCAATTACTTTTCCAAACGTCCAATACGACACGGCATGTAGAGGTTTGTCATCAGTTAAAATTTTTTTTTTTAAATTAAAAATATTGATGGATTTTTAATCAAAGGATCTTCTCTCTACCCCTCAATAACTAGTTTGACGAGGTCAGAATAGTTGGCATTTTTATCTGAAGTTTTAAATAATAACTGAGGTCCATAACGCGTAGGTAGCACATATCCATGAGCTTTTTAAGACAAGTGTTGTCAGTTGGTGTGAGGGTGCCTTGGATGGCTGAGAGCGTCAGTTCACTGACGCTTCCAGAGGACAAACTCCCATCTTGTCCACAATACATAAATCACGTGGGTTTCTGAAGAGACAACCAGAATTCCCAAGCATCCAGCTTCTCTGTACCAAACTTGTACCAAAACACGCAATGTTGCCAAGGCAGCCCTGGAGAGCATTTTCCCACGTGGAGCGATGCGGTCAGGACCCTTCTCCCCGGAGAAGGGCAGCGCGAGGCAGCAGCCCGCCTCCCTCGCGGCACTGATTTCCCCCTCGGACCCGAACCAGCTCCGGAGCTGGGTGGGAATTCGATACGGACCGGCTTTTCCGATGAATTTGCATCCCGCGGCAGTAATCCCAGCTCTCCACGAAAGCTCAGTTTTCTAAGTTCCCCTGCTCAGTATTTCCTTCCTGCAGGAAGCGGAGGGAGGCTGGAAGGAGGAAGAGGAGGAAGGGCGGCAGCACTGGGAAAACAACTGGCAATTCTCAAAACTCTCATTTTGATCCAATTTTGTTAATCAAAACAAAATTGGGACTTTTTTGGTTGAATCTACCAGGTTTCAGAATTTCGGTAACTGCAGCTGCCCCAAAGCCTGAAGAAAGGGCTTGTCTCGAAAGACGCGGTGACCCGCGGAGCCTGCAGCGGGAGGCAGGGCAGCGGCCCCGGTCTGGCGGACGCGGCCGGAGCGCGCCAGCCTTCGCCGAGCGCGACCGCCAGCCCGCTGCCTGCACGGCCCATTCCTGCTTTAACAACGGATCTCTCTTTTTTTTGCTGCCTGAAAGTCAGAGCGAGCTGCTACAAAATAATAACAGATGAAACATATACATGGAGCACATGGGTTTTTAGCCCAAATGGTTTGGCTTTCTTTTTTACTTTGTTTTTTTTTTTTTTCTCTTCTTTCTGTCAGCAAGCAAAACCAACCAGCTCCATTATGTATAATTCATTCTGGATTAGATCAAAGGAACAGTTTATGGGGTATTCTTGGGCATTATTGCTATTTCTTTAGCTCTTTCTATTTTTTATAAATATATATTTATTCTCTCCCCCAAGCACTCCCCATTGCTTTTCCTCTCAGGAGCAAACCATTCATTATTAACCAGGAGATACAAAACAAGCGCTCCTCCAAACTGGAAACCGGGTCGGAGGCAGCATGGGGGGAGGCTGGCCCCCCAAGGCCCATCCGACTCCCCAATACAGCAGGGGGGCAATGCAGGAGCAAGGGGCCAGGGCTTGCAACCCTCGTCCCGCGCCGGCCGAGGGAGGGTGCGCGGAAAGGCTGCTCGTACACCGGGCCGGCCCCGCAGCAGCTCTTGGGGCAGCTTTGCTTCTCGGCAGCTTCAAACCTCGCGTCTCTCTCCAGTCGCCAGAGATGCAAACCTAAAACATTGGCTCTCGTGGCTGCTGTGGGCTGTTTATTGCACTGCAAAGTCATTTTAAAAATGCGACACACTAGCATGCTCCGGGAACAGGGCTTGGGCAGCCGACAGCTTGCCGAGGCTGCAAAAAGCTAATACTAATTCAACAGGAAGCTGATCTGGGAAGGCATCTGCTTGCCTGGACTACCAGCATCCCGGGATTTGCCACCTGACAGGAACCTGCAAAGGGCACCGAGCGCCCCAGTGCCGAGGGACAGAGACCCGGCTTTTATTGCGTTGCACTCAGCACGCTGGGAGCGGGCTGGGATGGCAATAATTGGGACTCTCGCGAGGAAGTGACATGATTTGGAGCAGCACAAAGCTCCTTTTGGCCTTTAAGCACAATATATCCCAGTGCAGCACAAGCAGAAGGAGCAATCTCTGGCATTCACATTTAAGTGAGAACAAGTCCTTGAAAGGCCAATTTAACTGCTTTGTCTCCAGGAAACTGCTAGTCCCCTCCCTACCTTTAGATTCTGGCCAGGCACAAGTATCCTGGATAACAGTCTCTTTTCCATGCACATCAGATCCTCATTCCCTGCACCCCTGCAGCAGGGGTGACACCAGAAATACCTCCATCTTGCCCCAAAAGCAGCACCTGCTTTTGTACTTTTTGCAGGCAAGACCCAGATATCAGCTTCCTTGCACCTGCATTTCTAGCAGCTTTAAGCCCAGCTGCTGATGTGCTAACTAGAACAAACCAAAGAGGGATATCATGACCCAGACAAGGCCACCAGATCAAGGGCAGGAAGAGATCGCAGCTCTGTGGACCACAGACTCTGCTGGAAGTGAGTCCAGCAGCCAGCAGAGGGGAGAGAAGTAAAATAGCTCCTGTGCTTCCCTCCGTAGGTATAGAGATGCTTTAACAGGTAACATGCCTCGTGTTCGCAACTTAAGACAATGTTTTGCCAGGAAAATTCTTTGCCCTTTGCTCAAAATTCACTCTTTGTGCAAGTGTGCTTTCCTGAAAGCTCCCAGGCTCCAGCAGCAGCAGGAAACAAATCACGAAACTGCAGCAGCGACACAAAGGCCGTGGTGTCCCGCGGAGGGCATTGCTGGGCGGTCGGAGGACCTTCGCCTGGCCCAGCTCTGGGGAGGAGGAGCCGGCAGAGCATTGCCAGTGTGGAAGCATCACTTGTCTGTTCATGTTGAGGTCTTTCCTGTTGCCATTGCAGTTTGGGGAAAACTGAGTTTAGACACACCTATAAAGCACATGCTAAGAGGATATGATTCTCCGATTACACCAATCCTGGAAGTGCAGCTGCTTCCAAATGACAGCTTAAGGGCCCAGAGCAGTTACGCTGCACAGAGAGATCTTTGCCTTTCCTGCACACAGAACTAGGCAAAACTTGTGCTAACGTCAAGCTTATGCACGTCAGCGAGCAAACTGACAGACTGCAGGGTTTGCAGCACCCCGGAGCAGTTGCACTGTGCAGTTTGGTTCACAGAGGCCAGGCACAGATTTTGGGGTAATTTGTCTGGGATGTGGCTATTAGGAAAAAGCTGCTTCATGCACTCGATGCAGACAGTCAATGCAGCAAAGGGGAGTATAACACAACACGGGCGCCACGAGTGAAGCCGACATGCCGCTGGGTCCAGAACTGCACCTCTCCTGTTATTTATCCCTGGAGAAGTAACCTCCCTCCTGCTGTCCTTAGGCAGCCGAAGACACCTGAAGTAGTTACTTATCAGCATGTTACACAGGTCTGAGCACAGTCTGGGGAAGATTCAAATGCTTCAGTTGTGCTCCCTCATTGAGCAGACAAAGGCAGCCAGAGGATCTCATCTCACTTGCTTCTGCCTTAAATGATTTCACTGTAAATCTCTTCCTGTACGGCTGGGAAAGATGCACTAAGACACTTGTTAGCAGGATGGAGGTTTAAAGAGCATCCTGCTCAGACACAGGCAGGACCTTCACCACTGCTGTCTCCAGGCACATGCAGAGCAGGAGCCGCAGATGGCAAGACAGCTCCTGAAGCAAGCAGAAAGCTGTGTACAGGAGCTCTGAGGGCTGGAAATAGTCTGAGACCAGGTTGCTTTCTCCTGCAAGCCAGGAAGAGGCTTGCCATGGCGAGTTTCTCTAGGCCTCTGTCCCCTACGTGGATGCCAAGGGGCATCGGTGGTGCTGTTATGGAAAGAGTTCAACCCTAGGTTGCTGAGGAGCAGTCTCATGCACATATAGCAGCAACATTAATTATTTGAATAACAGTACAGCATAGTGACAGCTTGAGCTGGGTGCCTCCAGAAAGGGACCCTGAGCAAAGAAATTATGGGGTAATTATACCCTTTACACTTTTATTCCCCACCTGTCAGCAAAGGTCTGCTCCAATTGTCTTTACTGAGTCAGTGGTCTCCCTCCTTCTGTGTGGTCTTGGCCTTCACCCCAGGTTGACTGCCATGTCCTTATTTCCCACAGTCCCTTATCTTCTTCAAGGTCAACCACAATCCAGGTGCATCCCATCTTGTCTCCTGCATTCTACTTCATATCCTCATTAGCTAGTTTTGTATCTTTATCAGCTGGTTTTAATCAGTTACATCAGCAATGTTACATCAGCAACATTTGAGTTCATTGACAATTCAGCTTTGAGGCCTGCAGGCTTCACCTACTTTAGGCACTTATGCTAAGCAAGACTCAGACTTATGCTAAGATGAAGCTAAGTCAGCTACAATTTCCATCTCTAACAGCACTGAAACTAAATCAGTTATGACTTCCTTCTCTAACATGCTGCAGGGGGTCAGGTGCCATGGGCTGCTCAGTGTACCCCAGCACCAGGGTCAGACCCATTCATTGCCCTGTGAAACAGGTGCAGAAGTGTAGAGTTAGATACACCACACAGACACCCCACAGACAGCATGGGTCCCCCATGAAGGCTGTAATCAGAGATTCAAAGCCTGCCAGAGCCCTCATTCAAAGGTTGATCCACAGTGAAACAGGCCTGGATTCATTAGAATCGGGGCAGCCAACTGATGCATTTCTTTGATGTTCAGTCAAGCCACAGGGCTGCAGACCACACAAGTTTCCCATTCTGGGTGAGTTTGGAGGTGGTTTGCTATAGCCCCACAGCTGCTTCTACACTTTAAGAGCCCAAATAACCTTACAACCAGCTAGTGACACAGTTGGTTTGGATCAAGCTACTCCTCCCGCAGCCCTGAGCGGCATCACCACCATCCGGCTTACCTTAAGATTAGTAAGTGGTTCCTGTTCCCTTCCAGAGCTGCAAATAAAAGCAGATACAGTCGATTCCCAGATGCGCTGTGCAAGCTCTGTATGGGCCAGCTAGCCAGGCAGACCAATCACACACTTTTTCTGAGGATCAAAAATGGGTCAGAATCCACCAAAAGCATCTACCATCGATCACTGCATCACAACAGAGGCAGCAAATAATTGTCTCTTTGAAAATCCATTATCGCCTCCACCCTCTTCTTAGCCAGAAGCTTTCAGAGCTGACAAGGGCTGTTGTCAGCATGGATGGTAAATATAACACCATATGGCTGAGGTATTATTGGGCTCCTAATAAAATGGCATTATTATGCAAATGCATAACACTTGCATCTTGGGGAGGTTTGCGCGAGGACAGCTTACTTGTTCAAAATCCTTCTCTCCCAGGACAGCTTGCCCGAGTCCCGAACGGCTGGTTTATAGCTCCTTCTGCACAGGCACAAACGCTGGGCATTACACCTACCCAGGCAGGGGAAAATAAAACCAAGCATCTTCTGGGGAACATAAATCTGCATCCAACCAAGGCCACGTTTCCCTCCAGCCAGGCTGGGACCATTTTCACCAGCCCATGATGGGCATGGCCACAGTTGCACTGCCAGGCAATTTGGGGCCAGGGAAATCCCACGGTTGTCACCAAAAGCGTGGCCACTCCACAGAGACCATTGCTGTGGCAAGGGGGAAATGCACCTGGAGGATCAGTAAAAATAGGCAAGAGCTGGACGGAGGAACTATCTGCTTTCATGTCTAGGTTCCTCCATGCTTTTTTATGTTCAAATAAAGCAAGTTTTACCCTGGCATGTGCTGTTTAGAGGGAGCTGGCAGGCCTCTCCTATGGGGGGAGGTCCAGGAGCACTGGTAAGGCAAGAGCCCCGAGCGCTGTGACCCGGACCAGTGCAAGCACGCTGCAGACCTCCTGGCCCTCTGAGATGCAGGACCTGCAGCCTGGCTCTCCAGTCCTGCTGCAACATTTTTCCTTGCTAAAACTGCTTTCAGAGCACCAAGCTACAAGAACAGCCCTTTCTGGCAGCAAAAGGGGAAAGGCTTTGCTGGGAGAGACAGGACACATCCATCAGGCTTATACTGACTTTCAAGGAGCCCATTTGTTACCCACAGCACCGCTAGTTAGCCCTGGGCTCATCACCCATCTGCGCCTCCGCTGCATCCCTCCCTCCCCCCTTACCCCAGAAAATCCCATTGACTGAAACATCCTAAAAACCTCATTGAGAGGTGAAAATTGTCTCACTGACAGGTGCTGTGCAAATTACCTGGAGATTCATTGCCGCAGCAGGGGAAAGCTTTAGGAAGACACGTGAGCATTTCTGAAGTGTGCAGCTTAATGTGATTGGATTCACGACGACTTTTTGATTGTTTTCTCTATAACCCTTCACAGACTTCAGGCCCCCTCTCTTCCTTCCTTGCCAGAGCTGGAAAGCTTCAACTATCCATTTTTCCAGCAGTGCCAAAGCAGCGCGGCAGTCAGGGCAGCGCTGCAGCACGTGCAGGGGGCTGGGCTCCCCCAGGCTTGCAGAGCTCCCCCCTCCTTGCAGGGCACCCACTCTGCAAAAAGCCCCTCTCTTTCCCTCACCTTGTGCCCTGCTTGGAGGGAACACTAACCCCCTGCAGCTGGAGCATAATTCACGTGGTTTATCTCAACCAGGGCTCCAGACAGAGCACTGCCCTGTTCTAATGCGGGAACCCTCAGCCAAGCTCTCGGCCACCCCTTCGCACCCCAGTGCGGGATGCTGCACCGCAGCACCCAGCTCTCGGCTGAGCATAGCTGCTGCAGGGACCCCTCCGACCCTCCACTCCTGCCTCCTCGCAGCAGCCTCTCGGAAATCTCTGCTTGGCCCAGCCCTCACTTACCCAACGCTGCAGGCTCCTTCCACACCAGGGAGCAGCAGCACCAGCTGGCATCGCACCCTGACAGCAGAGCTAAATACTCACTGAGATGAGTTTAGGCAGGATTTCTTCTCCCTCTCCTGCCATTCAGCACCTACCAGGAGAGAAAAGAGATGCCCCAAGCCCAGGAAAGAGCCAAAGGCAGGGAGGCTGCTCCCTGCGCCTGTCCCCCCTTTAAACAGCCGGCAGCCCCGTCCCGCGCAGGTGCTTCCTGGCCCTCGGCGATCCGCCCCACCTGGGTGCGTTCCCCCCTCGTCTCTGCAGCCGTCCCAGGCTCTGGCAGTGATTGCGGGGCTGAGCCGGCCTCAGTTTCCCCGTTGTGCAAACCCGGAGCCAGCAGCCAGGCTAGGCTCAAAAGGCCCTCGTTTTAATTGCACATTGGTGGCGGTGCCCTGACGCGGCCCCGGGCCACCGGGCCACCTCCGGAGGGAGCAGCCGGGGCTAACATGGGCGGTGTGGCACCCGCGACCGCTGCATTACTGGTGTCATCGCGGGCGAGCTTGCTCGGCGCCACGGCCAGCCGCCCATTAGGCTGCGGCGTCCTGCTGCCCATCAGTAATTAATGGGTCTCCTTCCACCCCTGGGCTCCGCGTTAGCGGGCTATCAATTATGAAGCTGAGCTGCACTTTTCTGAGCTTGTGAATAACCAAAGGGGCTGCTGAGAGTCCAGAAGTGGCTGTCATCTTCTCATTAGGTATTTATTAAGTGTAATTTAGTGGCTGCGGCTGCATGGTAATGGAATCACAGCAACGCCGGCAGATCTGAGCGGCATCTGCGGCAGGAGCTGGGGCTCGCGCTGGGGCCGCCGGCGTTTCGGGCCAGGCTGGCGATGTGCCCCGCACGCGGGAGGCAGCTGGGCGCTGCCCGGTCCGGCGCGGCGAGGCCGGTCCGTCCTGCGGACCCCGCTGTAAACCACAAGCCTCGCTCCCCGTCTCCCCGTCTTGCAGACACGTCATTCCTTGCCACGCTCTTCCAAACAGTCCCTCTCCCTTCGGGTCGCTGCTGCTCCTCGGAGAAGGTTGTCAGGAGCGCAACCACCCAGGCCAAATTTACCGTAAACTTGCTGACCTTCTGGGTAAATTTAAGCTGAGATGTAAGAGCAGCAGAGCTGGGAGGTGGCTGCAACGCGAGCGGAGCTGGCGTCAGCCCAGCAGACCCGGGTACCAATTACAAGGATGCCGCAGGCATTTGCTCTGCCAGCAGCGTCTCGGAAAGGCAGGGCCAGCCAGCGCCGTCGTCTCCTAACGGAGTCTGTGCCTGCTGGGCTGAAATTCCCTTAGGGAAACCCAAAATAGGTCCCTCCTCCTCATGGTGAAATCCAGGGCCCTGGAGCTGAAGGGGATTTTGCAGCCGATACCAAGAATTCATCCCGGAAGCAAGCGCCCTGCAAGGAGAAAGAGGGAGAGGAAAAAGCAGGGAGCAGCCCGGAGGGCCGCGGGGCAGAGCCTGCTGTGCAAGTGCCCAAATCCCTACCTGGCCCGGGGAGGGGTTGGGTTGAAGATGTTGGGGTTTTTAATTCAAAAAAAAACCAAAACCTTTTCTTCTTCCTTTTGCAAGAAGGAGCTGATTTTCTGATTCTTCCCACTGTTGAAGTCAATTGCCAAAATGAGATGTTTGCAGTTTGGGCTTTGCACAAAATCCAGCACTTAAAAAAAAATGTTTTTTTTTTTCCCCTAGAAATGTTTTTCAGGGCTGGGGGAGGGTGAAAAGACAGGTTTTAGAGAGGCTTTACTACTGCTGTTGCATGTGCCGCAGGCTTCCTCTTGCTCCGGCTGCCCGGCGGGGTTTGATCACAGCTGGGCGCCTCTAAGCTGGCTGTAATCCAGCAATATTCATAAAGGAACGTGTGTGTTCGGTGCCTTTGTCCAATCCCTTGTCATCCCCAGCCTGAGGCATCAGACGTGGAGCGGTAAATCGTCCCTGGCTCCGGCCCGCGGGGCCCCGGGCACCGTCTGCCCGCCGTCGGCCCGCTCCTTCCAGCAGTGTCGCCGCTCTCCCCCTTCCCCAGAACCGGGGCCAGGAACGAGCAGACGGGACCTTTCCGGACGGCTCTGCCGGAGGCTTTGGCTACTCCGCAAAGCCAGCCTGCCCCCGGGCCGGACGAGGCTGGCCGGCGGGTGACAGCCAGCTGCGGATCCTCCTGCAGGAGGCAGAGCCTCAGCTCCTAAATCCCGGAGCAGCCGGGGCTGGCGGCAGGTTGGGCGCTTTGGAAGAGCTCCAGGAAAGCCCCGAGCCGTGGGTGGCCCGGCCGCCTTGCTTGGCACCGGCTGAGCCTAGCTTTGCAGGCTGCAAATTCGGCCGTGACTCCTGCACCCCCGTCCCCGGACGGAAGGACCGGTCCGACGGGCGCGTGGCGGGCCCGCGGGAGGGCTGCTCCCCGCATCGGCATGCAGCGGCGCCGAAAGCCGAGCGTCTTTGCAAGGCGCTCAGCGTCAGCGCTGTTTAAGATGTCATCAGTGATTGATATGTTTGCTAACTGAGCCTCTCGCTTGGGCTGGTAGCTGGAGCGTTTTATTTCTTTCGTTATCCTACGTTGTGCTACGACTGATGTATCTGTGGCAACACTTCCTCACCCTTCGCTGGCCAGCGCTGACGGGAGCTCGGCGGGCGCGCGCCGCTCGCCGAATCGCAGACGGGCCCCGGCAGGAGCCCCGGGCGCCTGGGAGCCCTGGCCTCGAGCTGGACAGAGCCGCTCGGCTTGCGCGTGCCTCGGTTTCCCTTCTGCTGACGGTCGCCTCGACCGTTTGCTGCCTTTGCGGGTGCTGAGAGCAAACTGCGTTCTGCAGCGCTGCAGGAGAGCCAAACCCTGGCAAAAGCCGGCATTGGCAAGGCGAGAAATACAGCATTATTTTTCCCTGGGGGAAGTTATCCGGTCGAACACGTCATGTAGGAAATAACCTACCTTAAGTCATGCCCAAGTGGAGCAGGCAGGGAAGCTTCTGCTTCACTCAGGTCTCAGCACGCACCGGGCGAATTAGCCCCCGGCCGGAAACCTCCAGCCCCTGCCCGCGGGGCCAGGAGGCTGCGGTCGCCTCTGGCCGGCGCTCGGCCGCGTGCTGCCCGCGGACGGACGGGCCCCGCGCAGCACCGGCTGCTAAAATCTTTGCCTTTGACTCCTTGCCTCGGCAGTGCCGCAGCCCGTGGCGGGGTGCGACCCTGGAAACAACAGAAACGCGAGCTGCGGGCTGAGCGTGCGTCGTGGTCCCGGCGCAGGCGCGCGGTGGGCGCCCGCAGGCAAGCGCCTGAAGAGGAAAAGCGATGCGCGGCGGCGCCTTCGGAAGAGCTCGGTCCCAGCCGTGAGCGCCGTCCGCCGCCGCTTCCCTTTGACTTCCCAAGGCGCTTCATCGCCTTTTGCACGTGCACGCCGGGGCACCCGCTGGGCTGCGCTGCCGAGCGCGCCGCGCGCCCGGCTCAGCGTCGCCCGCCAGCCCGCGCCGCTCCGCCGCCCCCCCGGGCCTCCCCGCGCCCCGCGGCCGCGCTGGCGCGCAGCACGCTCGCCTTGCTCCGGGAAAGCGCTCCTCTTCGTCCAACACTTTTGTTAGAAAAAGCACCACTGTGCTGGGAGGCACTAAGGATCCCCACTCATTTCAACCAACAGTTAAATAGCAATAAACCCCCAAACAGAATCCAGGCCGCTTCCACTTGCTGCCTTGATCGCCGCCCGTCTCGGAGCGGCACCGGGAGCAGGCTGCAGCTTCTGCGCTCCTTGCCCAGGAGGACTAATCAAATGTGCAGCGAAAGCAGCCCCCTGCAGCGCTCACGGGGGCCGCTCGGAGGAGCGGGGGACGCCTCGCATCTCATTTGCCCAAATGAGCTTTGGGCTCCGGCTTTATTAACCAGGCAAACGCTCTGCATTCGGGAGCTTTGCACCGGAGGCGCTGCGGGCCGCTCTCTGTGCACATGCCAGGGCGCTGCCGTTCGGTGTTAGCGTCCATCTGGTGCTTGGAACTGAAAGCGTTCGCGTGCCTTTCTGCCTGCGAAGAGGGGAAATGGCTTTGCAAAGGTGGGGTATAAAATAAATAAATAAAACGTGGCTGCCTGAGCTGGGATGCAGAAGCAGTTTTCATTCGGCCTGGGGCCGTCTGTTGGGAGGAGCAGCTTTTCGGGGCTCCCCGTCCCGGCGCTTCGTGCTGGGGACCAGACAGCCTGCTTCCCGCCCCGGGATGCTCAGCAGGACCACGGCCTCGGGCCGGCGCACATCAGGACAGCCGCTCACCCTGAAGGGGGACACCCGTGTTACGCACACCTTTGATGGCTTTTTTTGCATCCAGCAATAAGCTGTAATGAGGTATAACGAAAGCTCGCGTGCCCTTTTGAGCATCCGCTCGAGCAGCAGCCCTCCTGCGCGCCGTGCACCCGCCCCGGCTCCTGCTGTCCTTCCGTTCGAGCCCGGCGCCAGGAGCTCTAGGAGACTCACATAAACGCCGGCGCAGCTCGCTGCCGGTCCCGCGGCGCCGCACGGCTCCCGGGCTGGTTCACGGGTCCCTGCGGAGCCGGGTGCGAAGGACGGGGAGGGAGCGGAGGACTTTGCCGCCGCCTGCTCCCCCGCGGGGGCCAGTGCGCCCCCAGCTCCGCGTGGGTGCATGCAAAAAGCAGCCGGGGCTGCAGCTCGCGCGGGGCAGGGCAACGAGGAAAAACGTCGTGGGGTCGAAGCCGAGCTGCAAACGGAGCTGAGCACCCTGCTCCGGGCGGGAGGGCACCCTCGGCCCCCGCGGCAGCCTCCCAACAGGCAGCCGGCCGGCTTCCCTGCACCGCCGCTTGCCAAGTACGTCCAGCGCTCGCAACGTGTGATGCTGCTGACGCTCGTCGTTGCCTAATCGAATGCAACCGATAAACGGGGAGCAGGTACTGGAAGGTTTTGCAGCGCTGGAAAAGAGCCTGTTGCCATGGTGACGCTGGCATTTTTTTTTTTTTTCCTCTTTTTTCCCCCCTCTTTCCCCCTCTTTAGGGGTTGAGCAGGAGGAGTCTGGCAGGCTGCTGGGGGGATTTATTAGCTCCCAAATGGGCCACAGCTCAGGAATGGGGGAGAAATACTGCTGCTGCCAGCAGCACGAGCTTGGCCTTAAAATATGACACGTGCTCTCCAGGCAGGGGTGTAAATCAGTGCTGGGCAAACACCGGGGCAGCACGAAAGCATCTCGCTCGCCTCGCCTTGTCCGCAGAGGGGACCTACGGGAAATCCGGAAGGATTTAATACCCACTGCTGATGAGCAAGGAAAAATAAAAAAAAAACAGGCAGAGAAGCAGAGGGGGAAGAGGAGGAGAGGCATTTTAAAACCAGCTAGCAGGGACGCAGCTCGAGGCTGGCGTTAACTCCCTGGAGCCGGGCATCACGCTTGGTGCCACCCCTGGCTACGTCTGCGGGTCGCTTCTGCACAAACCTGGCCAGATGCGGTCGAGCCTCGGTGGTGCCGGCCCTCCGGGGCGCCACGGCGTCTCCCTGGGGGCAAGGCGACGCTCGGGCGCGCGGCCGGGGACGCGGCTGTGCCGACCGCGGGCTGGGCCGTTTCGGGCAGGACGGAGAGGTTCGTTGTGTCGGCGTCGCTCCTGGCCCCTTCTCCGCAGGTCGTGTCTGCGGGACGAGCCGAGCCCTCCCCGGGGTTTTGGGGAGGCTGCGGGAGGGCAGAGCAGCCCGGCGTCGCCCCGGCGGCGGCGGAGCCCCGGCGTCCGGCCGGGTAGCGCGTTACTTGCCGAGCGGCGAGAAAGCACAGCAGGATGCTTTTACCGCTCACTGCGGGGAGATTGGCCTTTTAGCAGATGTCCTGGCCTAAAGGACCAAGCGGAAACCCCCTCACACCAGCGTACACTGAAGTCACGCCGCGCGCGAGCCGGGCGCCCGGTCCGGGAGAGCTGCGCTGGCAGCGGGCAGGCGGCGGCGGGGCCGAGCCGCGAGCTCGACCGCCTCGCGCTGCTCACGCAGCCTGCTGGCTTGTGCTGCTCTGACGGAGCTCGCGTGCGTCTCTCCGGCTCGGGCTGAGTCCCTCCGACCTCTGCGACGCCCGCGCTGCTCTGAGCGGAAGTCAGCGGTTTACACGGCCCGAGGCTGAACGGCGTTAGGCCTGCGGGATGCAGGAAAGCCGTCGTGCTTTATGGAGCCTGGTGCAAGCGTGTTGTCCCCACTTTCCTCCCCGGAAAACCACTGGCTGCAAGTGGAGAGCAGTGGGAGGGAGGGAGATCCTGCGAGGATGTGAATAGGACAAACAGACACGTATGGGCAATGGGAAGCGCATGTTGCAACAGGGCGAGCTTGGACGTCTGATTAGCGAGCTGCTGGAAAGGTCTGTGGAGGGCACACGGCATGAGGGAGCCACAACAGCAGCACAAAATACCCCAGAGCTACCAGCTGATGCAAAGCAGTCGAGGGATTGAGCCTCGATGCACCTTCCCAGCTACCCTTGGGGCCAAAGATGCCCCCTCCAGCCCTTTCCTGCAAAGAGACCCCAGCATTTTGCTTGGGCAGTGTCTCTCCCTGGGGTTCAGGCTTTGCTCTCTGCCCAAACCCGACGGTTTTGAAGAACCCCCTTCCCGCTCCCTGCCCAGCCTGCAGCACAAGTTTCCCTAGCGACTCTTTTTTTCAGCTTGTAACAGCACGCTTGAAATAATTAACCCGAGTAGTCTAATGAGAGGAAACAAGAAATCCTTTACAGACAACTCACATGAAGCTGGTAGGAAAATTGCACTTGCCTCTGGACTGCCCCCAGTGAAGCAGAGCGTTGGGGGACGTTTGCACCATACCCGCTCACAGCAAGCTCTGCCCCTGGACCGTGCTCAAGCCCCTTTACGATGAACGCAGGTCTGCAGCGAGGGAGGAGGGTCCGGCCACGCGGGAGAGGCCGACCGGCAAGTGAAAGGGGTTAGCAAAAAGTGTCCTGAAATTTCTATTCTCTGGTTTCAAGCCCTGGGAAGAGAAATTGAAGACCAACCTCTAAAGAACAGTGTAAGAAAGAGGGGACAATTACTGGGGAAGATGCTTGAGGATTTGCGGTGATGAGCCAGTGTAGGTACACATAGTGCCTTACATTTAATCCAAGCCTTTTCCTAATTGCCAGGCACGGGAATACATTTATTTCAGGTTCCCAAATTGGCTCCTCTTTTGCAGCTCTGCCACAGCTCTGCGGATTTACAGTGACAGGTCGTTTTTAACCGCTTGGCTCCAGGCAAAACAGTTGCTACCCATTTGGGCTGGAGCAGCAGGGAGGTAGGCTTTGCCCCGCGGATCTGCAAGGTGGTTGCCATGAAGATTTTGGGCAGCATTTCCAGGGCGCTCAGCCCCGCGGCTCCTGGCAGGGTGCTGGCACGGGGGGCCGGGGCCGGCGGCTCGCCGGGGTCTCGGGCCGGTGCGGAAGCGCTGATTGCTGCAACACCTCCTCAGCGCCAGCTTGCACTGCCGTCCTCCGCCCGTCTGCGTCCGCTGCTGAGGACTGCAGCCCATCTGCTCCCGCAGGAGGCTCACCAGCCACCGGTCTGACGCATGCCTGCCTTCTCCTCCCGCTGCGGTGGGGCATCTGGGCAAGAGGCTTGCCCGCAGGCATAATTTCTTCCTTTACAACACGGCTCATTTTTCCTTTATTGGAGCTGCTGTCACCTTTTCATTTTAGGCTCTGGGAGACTCCTAAGGCAACTTAATTTTGCGTTTTTGCAGGCTGCAGGGAGGCTCCCACTGGATGCACGCCAGCATGCTGGAGATCTGAGGCTGGCCTCTTTGGCCAGATCGTGCCTTGGTGCGAACCGCATTAGCATCCCAGAAATTAGTGAAGCTATGTAGATTTACATCAAGCTCAGAGCAGAAGGAGCACCAGGCCAGATGGCAAATTGTGTGTGTTCCTGCAAACAGCAATAATATATGCT
Organism: Struthio camelus; assembly: GCF_040807025.1. NCBI lineage: Eukaryota > Metazoa > Chordata > Aves > Struthioniformes > Struthionidae > Struthio > Struthio camelus. The sequence continues at coordinate 3,963,810 of NC_090961.1, forward strand.
GGGCTTGATTCAGGCTTTGGTGATATTAATATATCTCTGCAATGACCCCGCTTGCATTAGTTTGGAAATGAGCTGTGGAGTGGCTGCCGCGTGGGCAGCACAGCCGGTTGGCTTGACGTGGAAATCACCCGTGCCGGTGGGACCAGAGGGGCCCTCACGAGCGCCTCGTGGAGCCGGCCAGCGCCGGAGGAGCATCCGAGGCTTGGATCAATTCTCTGACCTAGATTTACTTCATGTCCTTGAGCACGTCACTGTGTTCTGTGCACTACAATTTCTCCAACTTAAACGGGAGTGAGCGATACCAGGGCTGCGGGGCTCTGCACAGCCCGCTCCCTCCCGCCGCCGCAGCACGGCGAGGTCCTCGCTGCAAAGGCACCGGCCACGCGGCCAGCTCCTGCCGGCAGGACACGCGCCGTCTCCCCCTGGGAAATTCTGTGTCTTCGCGGTGCTTTACCACGATTAACTAATTAGCTGTCAGCGCCCCTTCGGGAGCAGGTTCACACGGCAGCTGGCTGCGAAAGCCCAAAACGGCCTGGCATTTCTGCGTTTCTCCTCCTTATTATTTCTGATTTATTTATGATGGACACATATACAGAAACAGGACTTCAAGGGCCTGCTGCTCACGCCAGGAGCTCTCAGTCGCGGGCTGAGGCTCTGATTCACACGGCTCTAGCAAGGTAATGAGAGCCAAGAGCCACTGCAAATGCCGCCCGCCTCGGTGAGCGGAGGGGTGAGACTCTGCCCCTGGCTCGGCCAGGTGGGACGTACAGCTCCCGGGTGCAGCACTGATGTACGGGGATTGCAATAAGCTACACGCTGCCCTCTTTCTTTAATGGCTTCATTCAAATTCCTAGTGCTGCGGTGCATTTGGGGTGTTAACCTCCACGTGCTGGATTTGGCTCTGTTCATGGCCGCTGCTTTCTTCTGTAGTGGAATTTCTCCAGATCTTGGTCCAAAAGTGCCGGCTTGAGCCCATCTCTAGCATGTGCCATACTGCCCTGAAATACAAACACAGCCGATGAAGAGATTCGTTCCAAAGAGCATTCATCAGCATTTCTCCAGTGTCATTAGGCAATTAAAAACTAAGCCATTCCCCAAGGACACAGCCGAATATGTGGAGAAAAGAAACAGAATAGCTGATACCTCACTGAACATGGACCCAGTCCTTGCTTTTCTCTATATTGTTTCTGCCAATCCTGTCTTCTCCCAAAACCATTGGACCAGCCCTATGTCATGCTGGACTGAAGGATGAAAATGTGATTGAAGTGTGCCCAACGCACCACTCGCTTTTCCTAGAGAGCCTGCGAAAGGGCTGCAGCTCAGACCATTGAGACCAGGAGGACATTCCTGCTGAGGAACGGGGATAGCCCTGCAAGCTGCGAGCTCCTCCTGCCTGCCCGGATGCAAACTCTGGACCGCGCAGTGTGCCCAAAATACTTCCCCAGCCCCAGCCCAAAGAAGCTGTGGGATTTCCCTGGCTCCCAGGCTGCAACGGCGGGCAGGGACTGCGTTTCCCCTGGCGCCGGGAGCGCGGGAACGCCGGCCGGCGGGTGCCAGCGTGCTCGCACAGACATACGGGCTACCTCTTTGTAGTATGCACCTCCTTTCTCTGCTTAAACCGACAAATGTTTGCCCGCGTCCCCAGCCCTGTTGTTTTGGAGAAGCTCCAGGAGCACTGGGTGGCAAACGTGCATACATAAACAAACAGCCTGGCTCTATTATTCATTATTGCTCTTAGTTTCTCTTGATGAAGGCAGACAAAGTCACCTCTCTCTTGTGTGTGTGCGTGTGTTGATTTTGTTTTATTTTTTATTTGTTTCTTTCCTTGTAAAACTCATGTGACTGGGCCAGATGCGGTTGCCATAGCAACCCTCTCTCTTCAAGCAGCAGATGCTGGAAGAGGGTTTTTCAGTTTAATCCTCCAGGAAATCTCCCCAGCAGAGGTTGCTGGCATAAGTTGATACTAAGAGATGCACAGCAGCTATGGCTGGCGTATTCTAAATCCCATGCGCTCCTTTTTGCATGAAGAGCCTGCCCTTTCACCCCATGGAAAAGGCAGACTTCACAGTAAGAGCAGCAAATATATCTTAATGCCTCGACTCACATTTATAGAGAGTTGTTCATGGCATTCATGGCACAGCCTCCAAAGCGTGGCACTGCGATTGCAACGGGAGCGCTCCGACCTGCGCGGCCGGTGCTTGCTGCGTGGGGCAGCGCTTAGATCACATCTACCCCAAACCCGCCCCACACTGCTGCCGGCATTCAAACACAGGGCTTGGGGTGCAGGAAAGAGCCCCCGACACTGAAGAAAAATGGAAAAAATTCATCAGTGCTTGGCAGCTGCGGCTTCTCGTTTTACATCCATGGACCAGTCACTCGTGACAGACGCAGTCTTATTGGAGAAGGTATATTGAATGCTGTTTGCAACCAAAACTAACCTTTTTTGGATGCAAACTGATCCATACACCTCACTTTCCCCTCCAGGTCTTCCAGGCCCCCAAACGCAGGCACCCAGTCTGTAATCCCAGCACCCGCCACCCCGCGCTCCGGTTGCATCAGTGCAGTGGCATCAATCAAGCTTCTTAAGGAGACAGAAGGAGGAGGGAGGATTTCAGCCAGGCTCGTTTAACACAGATATATCTATTTGAAATGAAAAGCTTGGAAGTGGAAGGAGGAGTTTAACTACTGCAGAAGCTGTTCTGCCTCTCTCAAAAAAATCTTGTAGAATCTCATGGAAAGTAATAGCCATTGCATTTTCCTTTTTTTTTTTTATTTAACAGATTTGGTTTACGTGTAGCAGAAAAGTTTGCTCTGATGGATTTTAACTCTGTTTAACTAAAGTAGTTGAAATGGAGTCAATTCCCTGCTCTCCTGTGCAGAAATTCACAGAAAAGCAAAGTGTCTGTTCCAAACAATATACTTCAGTAATGCTTCTTCTAAGAGAAGATTTTGCTTGTGTTGTACAGCCTTGGCCTCCTTCACCCCAGATCTAACCAACAGCGGCGGGATCTTCCAGGAAGGACTTGTCATGTTTCCTGTCCTGTTACGCGAGAACCACACAGTTGTCCCTGGCGTGTCAGTCAGTTATTTAAGTTGCTCCAAATAGAGGCAAATCCCATCGTGATCCACCAGCCGTTGGAAGCTTTCTAAAAAAAATAACATACCAGGTACTTGGCAGAAAGGGATCACAACACAGCGTGTTGCCTCAGAGTCGGTCTGGACTACCAAGCTGCTGTGGTGGGCGCACGAAAAGCGGGGCACCTCCTCCAGCGCTGATTTATCGGCGTTACAGGTGCACGTCAGGCTGTTATTAAAAACTTGCGGTGGTAGAGATCCTCCTGAGCAACACGTGCTTGTCAAATGAAATACAGACCCTCCTGGATTTGTCCCAGATGCCTCCTCTTTAAGACCTCTGGCTAGGCCACTATCACTGCTGCTACTTCTTCTGAGGCATTTTTGCAGCAGCCACATCAATATTTCTGTAGAATATAGCAAGCCTCCTGCTTTATCCCTTCCTCCAGAGCCCACAAAGCACACATTTCAAAGAGCGGCTTTTCCTTGAATTCCCGCAGCAGATGAATGCTGCCACGGGAGCAATTTCCCTCCCTCTTTTGCCAGGTCAGGACCACCGGGAACCTCTGCATCTTACACACGTTGGAGGAGGAGGTAACTGAGTCTGGGCTTCCAAAAAAATCCCCTGCCCCTACAGACCGGACAGCAAGCAGGCAAGAGCCGTGTCCGTTGCTGCTGCTCTAAGGAGCCACTTGGGCTCGGGTACTCTTGCAAGGCCATATACTGTAAGACCCCTTTGCAGGCTGTGAAATGGAAATGAGTGAAGAGCAGAAACCAGGAGAAACTGGGATTAACAACTCCAACCTGAGCGATAGTCAGAACATTTGCGATTCACTGCAAAGCTCCATTCCCAGTCTCATCTATTTGCTTTCCATTAGGAGCAAGCTTCATCTTGTGATTAAACTAAGGAGGTAGGGATCAGGGCTCCTGGGCTCTGTTCTTAACTCCGCACTAATTTGCTGTGCTCCTTTGGAGAGGTCACGTATGATTAAACGTTCAGAGCTGGTGCCGGCTCCAAATTCCTGCTGACGTCAACGGGAACAACAGGTTCCCGCGCTGGAGGAGAAATTCAGCCAGTAACGCATCCTTCCCGTTTGCTTCCTAGGAGCAAAACTCGCCTGCCTGGTGATGCGGATGAATTTATTTAGATTTATGGAAAGGAGCCCACAGGGTTCCTCTGGCTTTTTGGGGAGGGAAATGAAAGGGAGCTGAGCGGTGCACAGCCGGGCTGTTGAGAACAGAGAGGAGACCCTCGGCACTGAATGGCCGAGGTCTAAACCTGGGCGCGCGCGAGGGTCCGGGAAGGTGTGTGTCCGGATGTGGCCCGCCTGCACGTGGCACCTCTGCCGGGGCCGTTTTTCTGCCTGTTTGCCACTTTCCAGAAAATAATTGTCAGAGCTGAAATGGCCAGTGTGCTGTTTCCCCGGGAGAAGACGCAGCCCGTTATTTTAAATTCTGCTGCCAGACCAAACTTGTTTTGAAACCAGTGCATAGAAGCACAGCCTGACCCCACGCGGCTATAGCCCACGGGCTTTTTCTAAGTGATATCCTTGGCAGATAAATTACACCCACTTGAAGTTCTGCTCTCTCCCTTCGTTTGCCGCTGTGTTTTTCTTGATGTGTTGGCTTGGCAGAGGCTCAGCGAGATCACGGTGAATAGTCCTATCACTGTTATTGTCAATCATCCCTTGTCAAAGTTATGAAAGTATAATAAATCTCAGTCCAGAAAAATGCTGCATTTACCTCTCTGGTTTTTAGAAATGGCACTGGGCTAGTAAGAAAACCCAGAGCTGTAATCACTGTGTTTGGGCTCGTGCACTGGGATGCAACCAGCCCCCTTTCTTTGCAAGGGGTCGTTAGGAGTGATTAATTATAGTGATGCTACTTAACCCCCCTGGAGGCATCAATCACAGATTCCACAGTGCAAAAGTGGTGAAATATCCTTACCTGCGTTAAATAGGAAGCGAGGGATGGCAATGCCTGCAAATATCCCCCCCATGAAAGACGCCCAGCCCCTGAGCTCCTGATGCCTCAAAAATGTTTTGTGGCGTTTGGAAAATTCTGAAAAATAAAGCGCTGCTAAACTTGACCTGTGGCTATGCCTTTAACGCTTCCCGCTTGCAACAGTGCCGACATCACCATTTTCACACAAACTCTATTATTTAATTTTTTTTAAATAAAAGCAGAAAAGCTTCAGCCTTGCTTGCTCTTCCATCCTGCCGGCTCCTACCTCATCCCTTTCCCTCGTGCAAAGGAAGCAGAAAACGTGAGCAACCAAGAGATGGGCAGTTGGGAAGAGGAAGCACCTGAAGGAGAACGAACGAGCAGGACCCTTGGGAGATGGGAGCTTCCCGTCACGGCCACGCAACCGCACGGGGTGGAGCTGCGGTGAGCTTTCAAGCCTTAATTCTGATTTTAGCTTTTGCAAAATTGACCTGGAGAGAAAGCAGCAGCTTTAAAAGGAGTCTAAGGCGGTGTGGCGATGCGGAGGGACTCCCCATGCCTTTCACTTGGGGAAAAGGACAAGGGAGGGAGTGAAACCCCCTTCGCTCGGTAAAGCTGGGCGTCTTCGCTTCCCCCGGTGCCTGCCCCGGAGTTATCCGGCCGAGCGAGAGTGCATTTCGTGGGGAGGCGATAGCAGGGATGTTGGCAGCATCATAAATCTGAGATAGCTTGTAGCCAGAATTAACTCTTAATTTGAAGCAGGATGCAGGACCCACGCGGCAGCAGTGCACTTTAGTGATTAGGCAGGCTGGTGGTGACGGGCAGTGGAGTGGTTTTTAAAAGTATTTGCCAGGAGCCTCGTGGCGTGCAAGCTCTTTAGCTATAAAATAATAATGATCTGCTCCAAGAAAACAATGCAACTGCCTCTCCTGGCACCTGCTGCCCCTGGCTGTCGGTGGGAGATGCTGCGTCTGGTGCAGAAACGGCCTGTGGAGCTCCCGGTGCTGCAAACAGCCTGCTGGGGTGGAGGGACCAGCTCTGCACCGCGGGGCTATCATCGCCTGTGCATGTGTCCGGGCGGTGATGCTCCTCCCTAAGGGGAAGGACAATTTGGATACGCGCTCTCAGGAAATTCCCCTGCTCCGAGTGACGTTTGCATTCGGATTCCCAGGGGTGCACTTTGGTCCAAAGCTCGGAGCAACTTTCGCAGGCTGCCAGCCTGCAGTGTAACCACGGAACAGCTCACAGGAACCTTGCGAAAGGTGACAAAACTTCCAGCTTAACAGCCAAATGCAAAAACTACTTATTTCAATATCAAATTGTACTCCATAATCCATAGGGCTATTGGAGGGGGGGAAAAAGCAAGCAAAAAAGCAGAAAGCACCATAGGGGCAGCCGGTAGTTGAAGCATGCAGCGAACTGCTACTTATCATTACTTATCATCAGTGATCTCCAGGCTGGGCCACGATGCATAATTCATTTCCTTTTCAGAGGTTATTTCTGAGAGCAGAGCTGAGCCTAACACCTCCCCGCCGCATCTGAGGTGCAATCTGGCTCTGCAGAAGAGCGGCCTGGCCATCGCAGCGTGCAGAGCCCTTGGCCTCTCCGTGTTCCCGCTGCCCCGGGCGAGCACGACTGTCTGGCTGCGGCTGCTGCTGAGTTTGCGCCTGTCTGCGTTATTCCCGGCGTCCGCCCCTCCGGCAGCCGGAGCGGGTAGCATTTGAAAAGGATGCAACGGGGAGGTGCGGGACCGAGGCCACAGTGCCCTGGTGCGAGGCCAGGGTGCTGCCGGCGAGATGGCCCGGGGCATGGAAAAGCAGCCCCTTGTGCCACGAGGGCAGAGCAGAAGGAAAGGGGAAAAGGAGGAAAGAAAGAAGAGCCAGCAGCCTTTTGTGCTAGGGCCTACCCAGAAACATTTTCTAAAACACTGATAAATAATTAATAGCTGCTATCAGCATACTGCAGACACGAGGAGTTTGTGCTACAGATGGTCATAAGGACGTTGTCAGCCAGCTATCGACGGGCAGGTTGCGTGATCGATAACCATCGATCAGCTGTTTATTAAGACATCTATTCATTAACTCTTTATGGACAATGGAGCAGAAATGGAATGTAAAAGGGAACGTCACATCGCCTGAAAGGGGTGAGGATTGCTTTGGGCCGGCAGGGCTACGCGCCCCGCAGCGGCAGGGGACCGGCCGAGCTGCTGCTGGAGTCGGGGTCCTGCCACCACCGGGGCCTCCGGCTCATCGGAGAGCGAGCGAAGCCAGTGCGTCTTTACCAAATCAGTTCACCTTCGCTTAACTTCGTCTCCTTAGAGCAGATGTCGCCTTCCATCAGTAGCGAGAAACACATCCCGCGTGCCGCAGCACCAAAATGCTGGGGGGGGTTTGCAGAGCCTGGGGACAGCGCCTGCCTCCCCACCGCGCGCCCTAGCCGGTGCTGGCATCCCTCCCACGCTCACGAATTAAATGCGGGCCGGTTTGCAGGGTCTGCGGATGCATCACTGGCAGCCAAGTGAGCTAAAGGAGAGGCTGGAGCGGCTCCTTCTCGGAGCGCGAGGAGACGTTGATGATTTATTTCACTCTCTCTCTAAGGTAATTATGTACCTAGGCAATCTTAAAATGTGTATTTCTTTTCTCCGGCAGACCAGAACAGCCTCTTTGGTTCCAGTCTAGCAAATAAATATGTATTTACACACTTTATTAAGATGGGTATTACTTACCCAGAAGACTGGCATAACTCTTCTGTTCTAGTGTTTTATGTAAAACTGTATTTGCACATTAGGTTGAAATATATATTACGTGCTATATGGACCACAGCAGCCTTGGCAATCGTTAGGCACACGCTCAAGGAGCTGTGCCTGAAGATACAGGTGTGAATGTGGAGACAGATTGTACACAGACCTTCATCAGGACTTGAACGTGACAAACACAGATACTCTGCTCGAGGAGGAGGAAATGTTCTTGTTAAGTTTTCATCTTTTCTCAAAACGTAAAAAATCCAGCAATAAAATATCAGCCAGCTCTAAAGCTGAGACATTTCAAGGAGCGGCCACCGAAATTGTTGCCAACACGGAAACTTTGGCTTTTCGGTCTTCTAGATCTTCAGTGCGATTGTCCAAATTTGGGCAGGATTCTCAAAGGTCCCTCCTGCCCGGCAGCGGGACCGCCTTGCCCTCCAACACCTGGGCCGGCGCCTAGCAGCCGGGCTGCTCAAACCGCTTTTGCTCTGATTAAGCGCGAGCTCCTTCCTCCTGCAGAAATATTACTCCGGGCCAAACAGCAAGCTGCCTCGGGTTCAATCCCGACCCAGCGGCCGCTTTCCCCGGCGCTGGATGAGGACGCGGCGCCGCGGACAGCGCTCCCGGGTTGTGGCGCTGCACAGACGATGCTCGCCCCAGCCAGCGTTCCTAATTACGGTTGTTTTTCAGCAGATCCTTTGCGCTAGCTGCTGCGAGGACACGCGGCAGGGGACAGCCCCTGCCCCAAGCGCTGTAAAGTCTGTCTCGTTAAAACAGGCGGGGAGCGCCGGCGACGAGGGACGCTCGTCCCGCTGCACCGGGCCCTGGGAGGTTCGAAGGACACAGAAACGCGCCGCGCGACCTCATTAATCCATCATCTAGCAGCAAAAATGTGGCTGACTTAAACCGAAGAGGAAATGGTCTCTAGAAAGCGTATTAACGCTGAGATTCAAGGAACACACTTCCATGAAGCTGCTTGACCGAGAACGCCAATGCTTTTAACACACCATGGGAGTCAATGGCGATTACTTTTAAAAACCAGATTCAGTCTTCTGCTGACTTTGTGCACAGGCGTCCGGCTGGATGTGGGGCAGGACTGAGCTCCTCTGTCCACCCCGGTCTCTGCCCGGTCCTACCGTGCAGCCCCGGAGCAATCTGTGTGACGGGGCCGCCGCACCTCTCAGCTGCACAAAGACAGGAGGCTGTGAGTATCTGAAACCTAACAGAGCATAAAAACACCAGATCTGAGCTGTCCCTAAGAGGAAGTTTAATAAGAAACAATCAGTAGCTAAATAGACTTAAAAGAGAAGGAAAATGCAATCAGGAAAGGTGGCTTCTGCCGCGCGTGCCACCTCCTGCAGCGTAGGCACGAGATGCCTTTGGTGCAAGCCTGGATGGGGGCACGGCAGAGCCGAGGTGAAATCGTGAAGGGCTTGGGAGCTTTCAGTGAACTCAGTTCCTGCATACTCACCCTATTGCTCTACCAAAAGAGTCGTAGGAAACCTCAGACCGGGCTGCTGGTGCAGCTGGTCCATGCATGGGCTCTTCCTAAGGTGGCTGCTTACCCTGAGGTACCTTGAACTGGCTTTGCAAGAGCATTGGGAGGTCGCAAGTCCTACTGCTTTCACTTTTCATATTGTTTAAAACTATCAGTTGTCAGCCCTTGAATTTCAGTACAGATGTATTGGAACTGAACTTGCATAACCGCTTCGTAAGTGTATAGTTGCCCTCTATCCCCTTGTCCCAACAACAGGCTGGTACTGTTCCAATAAACTGTTCCCATATGTACCTAATATTAAGCAATGAGAGCTCCTGGTGGCTTCAAGGGAATTATCTAATCTCCTTTAAATTAAGCTTATGATTGGGCTTTGGCTAGATTGGGTCCTTGGGCCTTAACTCTGCCCCACTTTCTCAATCTGCAAAATAATGATTATCTACTTCATGGCGCTAAATCAATTTCCAAATTTCATTTTGGCAATGCTCAGGTTGCCATTCTCCCAGAGGATGCAATTTGCATGCTGTTCAGCACATTGTATATTATATATCCACATACACACACACCCATGCGCACAAATCTAAGCCTTAGGGAAAAAAATCGAAATGCCATGGTGGCCTAGGCAGGAGGTAAGCAATAACAGTAAGGATAACAAAAATGCAGTTCAGGGATTCAAAGGATTTAGTGAATGGAGAATAGGCTGAGTTGCATAAAAAGAAAGTAAGAAACTCAACCAAGTTAAAAAGTAATGAAAAGAATAATGCATATCAAACAGGATGGAGCAGCTTAATTAACAAGCAGAGTTGGGAAGAGCTGACAATGTGGCCAGTGCAGAGGATGCGGCGAGAAACAGAGAAATAGTTTTTAACCTATTCATGAATGGCAGGAGAAAAAGGAAGAGCAAAGGATGTTTGTGCAAAAAATCTGATATGGCTACTTAGGAAGTGGTGGGGAGTGGATTTGGGGAGAAGTTCGGATTTGAGCTGATTTTTGTCACTGAGAGTAAAGCAAGGGAAGCAGCACATGCTCTGTCTCGTGATGTGCTCACATGGGCGATGGTTTTCTGTCCAGCCTCCCAGGAAAGGGGTTTATGCCTTCTTGCAAAACGTCTTTCTTGAGCTCTGTACGCCTATGCACAATTAACTGCACGTCCACAGTTCCTAAATATAGCTACAATACACAGAAATAAAAATAAGGCAAAACCCCTTCCTAAATCCCTATTCCAGGGATGGGCCTTTCCGTCTCGATAGAATAACCGTGCTGGTTTTGGTCCCCAGGACTTGAAGCATGTCGACCGCCAGGACCGGGAAGAGATTTTGTTTCTGTACCTGCCACTTGCACATTCCTTGTTTGCACTGAGCTGAAAACAAGCGAAGATTGCATGAGGGATGAGGCACGGGTGCAGATATGTTGTACAGATTAAATCTTATTTCAGAGGGGCTTTCTATCGCATCTCGGCATGGCTTTGTTGAATGATAAGGTTTGAAAGGCTCCTAGCTAGAGCTCGCTGGATCAGTAATGTTCATTAAGATAAAATCAAAGACAGTCTCCCGCTTTCCCTTTTCCAGAAGGGCTTGTTCCATAAAAAGGTAAATAATTAAAAAAAAAATCTTACTGAGCAATCCTCACGAGGAACGTGTGGGCTTTGACATCACGATTTCCATTTTCTCCTGCCACGGTCTTTGCAGAGAAAAAGAACAGGCAAGGGAACAGAAAGGAAAAGAGAGAAGTGAGAAAGTTACTGAGCAGCAACATCAGCCCTGCTAAGTTTAATTCCAGTGCATGGGGTCTGCTAGGCCCCTTGGGGAATAATGGAATGAAAGAAAAGGAGGAAGAAAAGCAAAATAATTGAAAGGAGTAATTCAATTTGGGAAGAATTATTCTCCTAATGATTTATGGCTTCATTAATGACTTTGATTGAACTAACGATTTTTTTTTTAAACTTACTAAGAATTAAAGCTGCTGGCTGAAAGGTTATTGGATGTCACAGCAATGGAGACTCATTTATCTCCATTTAAATACTTAATGATCTCTATTTTTCTCCCCTTCGATCAATGGGATCTAGAAGCAGCCTTCTTTATTGTTGCAAACTTTCTTGGCTTCATAACAATGTGACCTGGAGCTCAGAGACGGGAGCTAGGTCATAACACGCAGCAAAAGGGCACGGGGCAGTGGAGAGAAACTGCCCTGTCGGCTCTTGGGAAGTCACATGCGGGATACAGCGCACGCAGGTCTCTAATGTAGTCGTGTAACGACACAGCCATACGCATGTGTGCATGTATGAGCAAATCCATACGAGACACTTGCTCATATGTATGCTTTCAAAAATGGCATGCCTATCTGTATATTCATTTGCAGCCATGTTTTATACGCTATTAGAAGTAATACAACAAATGCATACTCAGAGCAGTTCACAGAGCACACGTCAACACAAAAATCTTCCCGACTGCAAAAACCCCACGGCTCCAAGGCTAGTGGGTTAGCAAAGCGGTTTAAAATTCATTATCTATCACTCAGCGCTCCAGCGCCTTGAGGTTTGGCAGCCCCGGAGTCAGGTGAATGTCCTTCAACTCTCGCAAATTAAACACCCGCCTCAAGTTCAGGCCCTGCTAATTGGCGGCAGAAGAGCCGAGTGCCGTAACTGGAGCGTCTCTCCTCGGCGCGGCTGCCTTGCCGCAGCAGCTCGGCTGGGCTGATGGGCTGGACCCGTGCCGGGTAAAGCTGCTCCCAGCCCCGGGCTGGGAAAACCGAGCCCGGTGGGAGGGCCAGAGCAGAAGCGGGGGAGCAAAACCATCCTTTTGGCCATGCCCTCGTCACTTAAAGCCTAAATTCACCCTAGAGCCTCTTTACAAGCATGTGGTCAACTTTATGGGACTGGAGACAGGGGAATGGATGTTACAGCAGCATCCTTCTAGCAAAGAGTTTTTGCGTCACCTCCAATAATGAAGGTCAAACTGTCTGTCCGTCAAAGCACTGTTTCCCTTAGCTTAGCAGTAAGAGCGGAGAGCTGAACCACGGTGTGACCCTGTTGCTATGGGATATGATCTCCATGCAGATGGCATGCAAACTTATTTAGGTTTTTTTTTTTTTTAGTCTATTTGCGGGAGCAATATCAGTGTGCAGGCATGAGCTCAGTTAATGTAACTCATTACTTTCCCGCAGGTAACTTACTTACGTCCAGGGCTTGGCCCATGTGTGCAGGTATGACCGCTGCCATGGTGCAATAGCAAAGATAGTGTCTTTCCGCCTGTAAAACAGGACAACCTTTTCTTCTTAGGTGAACCATTTTTTTGTTTTAAAATAACGGACTATTAATTCCTTTTAATCGATACTGTTGATAATTGAAATTAATTGATCCGAGAGGGGATAATTAAAGACTGATTGAGGATGGAGAGGAGAAACTCATCTTCTGAGTCTTCCTGTAAATCTCAGGTGCTGCCTGTTAATGCTGACGGACAAACGATTGTACCTGCTGCCTCTCCGTAATGCTGCCTCCGCACATATTTTATTTTACATCAGTTTTGCCGTTGGAGCAGCGGCTCCTGCCCATGGACTTCACACTAACCGCGTGGCCTGGAGTGAGGCGCAGAGGGACTAGTCCAGCGTGCGGGTGCTCCGAGTCCTGCTGCGGGGAAGTAACTTGGCCCGAGCCTGCTGACACCCGAAACACTGGACGTTTTGGGGAGATACTGAGAAAAGTAGACAGCGGTCTCTAAAGCGTTGTGTCAACTGCACTTATTTTCTCCTTGAAGAGCTTGATTTATCTCTTATGGAATATAAATCAGGAGGGCTGTTTTAAGTCATTGGGCTGTTTGCTTCTCCTTTTTTTTCCAAAAAAATTAGCTCCTACAACATAAAATTGCTGCCAGGACACCAGGTCACAGCAAAACCAGTAATCTTGATCCGTCCTCCTGTAAAATGACAAGTGGGTGTGTCGTACGGCACACTTCCTTCGGTCTGTCCAACCTCGTAAACAGTTTGAAAGGGTCTTCACCTTAATAAAACCACAGCGGTGCACTTCAAATCGTACCGGGAAGGTGCTGAAAGCCGGAGGGAAAGGTCTGGGGAACGAGGGGATTCGCCTGGTACGGGCACGCGGTGGGAGCGTCAGCGGTCCGCCCGGTGGAAATCGCGGTGTTTCAAACCGCGAAGGAAAGGTGTACGGCTTGCTCTCTCCGGATAGGTCTGTGCCCATCTGTTCACGCACAGCGCTTGCAGCGTTCGCTCTCTATAAATCACAAAGCCAAATAACTGCCCCCGTAAAAAGCCAGGGGAAAAAAGGTGACTGCTTTGCTGAAGCAAGCGTACAAAGTCCCTTTGAGCCGTTACAACTGTTTTTATTAGTGCTCCAAAAATATTTGTGCAAGTGATTTTGGGGTATTTTTTTTCCTCTCCAAGGAAAGCTGAGGAAAGGGAAAATGTCACTGGTATGTATTTATGCTGGTCAGGGGAATAGGTCTTTGTACAGCTGCTGAATAGAGTTTCACATGCAGACTATGAGCGTGACGGGAAACAAACTCCACCGTGCTCACGGGGCCTCTCCATCTCTCTAATTTTTCTTCCTTTGCTGTTTTTTGCCAGTCAGGGCCTGCAACCCCGCCACGCAGCGATGCCTGGCGACTTGGGTTTGGGGATGCTCCTGCTATTGAAGCAATCTCCTTCCTTTGCTGCCGGCCTCAGCAGAGCCGGGAACGGCTTCTGCACGTCGCACGGCATGTCATTATGGCCCTGCGTCCCCGAAAGCAGCTCCAGACGGCCTGAGCGGCATCACCACCTTCTTCTCAAGGCAGGAGAGAAGCAGAGACAGAAATTATCCAAGGAATAATACATCACACTCAATCTTTTTTTTTTTTTTTTATTTTCTTGAGTAGCCTGGAGCTCTGATGCAGACGACGATGTCCCCTCAACTCACAGAGCTAATCGTCGCCCGAGCCCCGCGGGTCGCCTCCCCGAGGGGGACGCTGCCGGGGGCTTCCCAGCGCACGGAGAGAGGGCGGAGAAGATGGAGAGGATGATGGAGAAGATGGCTTAGTCCCATCACCTCGCGCTTCGTTAGCTGGTAATCACCCGCAGGAAACTCCTGCTGAACTGGGTTAAAACCGGCTTTGCTGAGTTTTGCTGCTAGCACCGCTGAGAAGAAATGCTGGCAAATAGGGTCTTTGGGGATGAAGTTTCAGATTTTGATCTATGAGCCAAATTAAAAGATTTTTTTTTTTCCCCTCGGTAGACAAATCCCCACGTCCCCTCCCTCCTCGCCAAGGCATCCGCGGAGAAACGCCTCCCGCCGGGTGGCCCGCTCTCCTCCCTGGGCGCTTCGCTTTGTCTCTTTTACATTTCCTTTGGCTCACGCTAGTCAGACTCCTCGCTTAGGAGTCTGCCGTAGGAGGCAGCCGAGCGCCCGGCCGGAGACGCGAGAGGCGGCTTGCCAGTGAACCGTGCTGTGCTGCTTGCTGGGCGCCGGGGCCGGAGAGAGCTCCGCTCCCACCCGCTGACCTCCGCGGGGCGATGCTGCCGGCGCTCGGGCAGTCCCCGCGCCACGACCGCCGGGCCCGGGCAGATGGCACGCGGCAGCTTTGTAATCATTAAAATTAGTGCATCCTGGCAAACCAGTGGCCTGCTTTTTTTTTTTTTTCCCTCGGCTTTGCGAATCCTTGCTTTAGCGAGAGAGAAGCGGTAATACAATTAACTGACGGAGAGGAATAATAAACTAGTGGCACAGATGTAAATATTATATAATCTGCATTTCCTAAAATATCCCCTGCTTGGCATCAGGAGTTGGATTCAGAAGAGAACCAGAGCAAGGATGCTGATAGAAAACAAATAATAAGAGCAGGCAAATAGTAATTAACCATTCTGCCTATAGTTATTCAGTATCGCGCTCAGGTTACGTGCCGAAAGCCCAAGGTGCTTCACTTCCAGTGGCGCGGGCAGGCAGGATGCGGCCTTGGTGAAGGCAGGGGAACAATGGCAGAGGGAAACGGCTGCCGACGTCCCCAGACGGCCACCTTGACCCCGTGGCTGTGATTGCTCCTAGGCGCTGAGCGCCTGCTGCCAACGCGCTCTTTTCGGCAGAGGCTCCGCTGCGCACGCTTGCAGCTTTGCGTTAGGGGCTCGAGCAGATTTTTTTGCTGGTGCAAAGCAGCCAACGACGGGCAGAGGTGGGCATTGCTGTTTGCTAAGGGTCAGGCAGTATAATGAAACCATCAGAGCCTCCAAAAGCCCGGAGAGGAGCAAGGCGCCCTGTCCTCGGACGCGACCTACCGGCCCGACCAGCCCGTCCCGTGCCCACCTCCGTGTCGGACTCGACGGTGCCGGGGAGGCTGGAGCCCTCAGGCTGACGTTCGCGTCGGGGGACCCTTTCCCACGCCTGCGCTGGGAAAACATCGCATCCTGCTTTCAATTTGACATCAAGTCACAGGCAAAACCCTTGGGAACCCAAGCCCTGCCTTTTAATCTTTTATCAGTCAAATCACTGCCAGGTAAGATCCCATAATTAAAGTCAGGCAAAGCAGCAATTCCCCAGCGCCACGTTCAGAGCGGCAGGCCGTCTCCGCAGGTGGGAGGCGCGGTGAGTTAGGGTCCCGCCGTGAGCCTGCCCGCGCGGCCCCCAGCCCGGCCAGCTCTGCGCTAGAGGGGCCGTTTGGTGCCGGCTCGAACGGCTGCTTTTCCTTGGAGTCGCCTGCCTGGCAAAGCCGAGCTCTGGGGCTGCAGGTGCACGGCCGGCTGTGAAAGCATCCCCGAAACCCAGCTCCGGGAAAGGCGCTGCAGCAGGGAAGCAGAGTTTCTCCTGCTCCGGGAGGTTTTTTTTATTGTTTGTTTGTTCGGAAAGGCAGTTGCACCAAAACAAAGAGATCAAATGCAAGTCACTGCAAAATAATCCGGGGGGACCGAAACTAGCTATTCTCCAGGCCCCAGGTGTGCTCGCCGCCTCCGGAGGGAGGCAGGGGTGGTTGGGTGCCTGGTTTTCCCAGGAGCTGCGGGGAGCCCCGCGCTTTTCCCTGGCCGCTTGGCAATGCCGACCTGCGTTTGTCGTGCTGTGACAACCCCGCTTTAATGTCCCTTGTTTGAAGTCACACTGGAGAGACGTGTCCCATCCGGTGAGTCACCAGCCTTCGCCTGTCACTCGCTTACCTCTGCATGCGGAGCGATGACTAACCCGTGCGGAGTGACACATCGCAGGGAAATGTAAATATTGTCTTTTATTTCTTGCCTCCTGAAGCCTCCGGAAGAAAATTATTTTTGTGTCCATTTGAAAACACGATGCAGCCTGGCCTTTTTCTCCTTTCCCCCCCCCTCCTTCCCGCGGCAGGGGGAGCAGATGGGTCAGGTTTTCCTCACCAGGCTGACGCGGGAGACGCCGTACAAACGTCCTCCAAACCGCAGGGTTTTGTGCTCAGGAAAAGAAATCCCCCTTCTCCCACCCCGCAAAGCAGGGCCGGCAGGACAACCCTGGTCCTTGGGCATGATACAGATTCCGGCTGCTTCAGCTCGAAAGCTCTTGCTTAATTCGGGAGAAGACACGGGGGAGCTTGCTGGCAACAATCAGCAGGGGACGAGCAGTGGGACGGGCAGCGGCACTCGAATCCAGGCCCCTTCGGGTGCCGCTTCCTCCGTAACCTCGCTCGCTGCTCTCAGCATCACTCACGCCCCCCCTTTAAAAAAGGGGCTTTATTTAAAAGCAGGCACGTGAACCAACGCCAGGTGCCTGTCAGCGGCTTAAACACGACTTCAGTCTCCTGTTAGACCTATAATCACTGCTCAGGGAACAGGCGAAAGACTGTCTTCCCCCAAAGCATGGCCTGTATCATAAGCCGCCAGTTTTCCTTTAGTGTCAGAAGAAAAATGAAATCAAAGGAATAAAAATAAGTAAATGATTACAGCGAGCATGACATCTTTTGCAAAACTGTTTCAATCGCCTTTGAAGTTTCAGCTAGAGATGCTATTTCTTTTTGTATTATTACTATTTAGAAGAAAAATCTGTATTCTCTACAAACCGGGTTGCCGCTGTACTTTTCATAAATGCCTGCCATCTCATCAGTGCCACATTAAACCAGCATTTCGAATTCCAACCTACTATGCGAGAGGATAAATGGAGTAGTAATGGGAGGAATTAGAAAGCAGGACACAGGACAGAGCAGCAGTGATTTACGAGGCCCAGGCAGGAACAGTCAAAAGCATCAGATGGCTCCTCGCTGCTCTGCTCGGCCCCGTGCCTGCCGATTTGCATTTTATTCCTGAAGGTTTGATTTTAAAACTCAGTTCTCACCTGACTAGCAAATAGGTGCAGCTAGGGGACAGAAACGCCGCTCTTTTCTTTTCGTCTTAGACAAATGAAGCCTTCGGGGCGCAGTGTGAGAAGACCAGAATTGCCTCCCCCAGCCTGTCCCCCACCTTGGCTGTTGGGACGTTACATCCGTGCCAGGCACCGGGAAATAGAAAGGCGGGTGGGACTGACCTCTCGAGGTGTCCGTGCAGCCCTGGCACAGCTGATGGCCGTGACCTGCTGCGGACAGACCGCTGCTGACCCTGCCAGCGACGCGCATCCCCCTTCCCCACTGCAGGTCCTCCTCCAAGCCCAGCTGTTTGTTCACGATACTAATTGAAGCCGTCAGGTTTCCTGCTGCCTGCTGCTCTCGGTTCTTGGGAAAGCGCTTCTGATGTACATTTGCTCTTCCACCTCCTTTATTAAGGATAATTTCAAAGGTGAGACAAGTTGCAGTGGAGGCAAACCTGCTCCGCTTCTCCGCTCTCGCTTCTCAGGTTGGTTGTGTGCCAGCAGAGCCTCCAGCCTGGGCTGCCTTGCAGATGCCTTTTTACAGCTCGGGCTGCCTGGTGTGCACGGCCGCGGTCCAGCCGGGAGCTGACACGGGGCTTGGGAGCCAAGGCTGCGCTCGAAAGCCCGTGGGGCATCCTTTCGCCAGCGCGGGGCAGCGGATGGTGTCGGTGATGGGCTGGGGGTCGTTCCTCTGGAGGGGAAAGAGGCTGCAGATGTTGGCTGGCTTTTGGGACGTTGCAGCGGGAAGTCACCGCTGGAAAAGGGGCTCTTCCAGAAAAACTCCCTTTGGCAGCCCCTGGCCTCTCTAGGGAGCCCAGGGTGACCGGAAGCGAAGGGACTAGAGGCAGAAATAGGGGGCTGCTGCCAGGGGGGTTTTGCAGGAGCACAAGACCCCGGGACAGGGAGGAATGGCAGAACACAGATTTGAGCACACCTGGAGAAAGAAGAGAAGCCGCTGTCTGCTTAACGCTTAAAGAAGGTGAAACATTCACAGCCCGGTCACCAGCCCCTGTAAATCAACAGCTCTCCATGGACTTCCTGAGATTTTTATGGCCATGTGCCACTATATATAAAACCTGATCGATAGACTTTGCGAGAAGATACTAAACGGGCGTGCGCAAGCCCTGCACAAGGAGCTGGTTGATGGGGAGGCTGTAGCACAAGACGCACTTTCACACTGCCGGCTGCCAAAAAGCAGCCGGCTCTGGGGTGGGCCAGGGAAGCTACTGGAGCCAGGCACAGGATGGGACATGGAGAATGAGGGGCTTGCAGCTGGAGAGGAGTTTACATGCTGCAGCCAGCACCCTGCAACTGCAGAGCTGGCTCCCGACCCAGAACCATGAGCTTCGGCCTTTCAGAGTCGCTTCGTTAGCAGAAGAAAAAGCTGCCAGTGATCAAAATGTGAAGCTCTCACTGACATGACGTTTTGGGCTGATTATGGTGTGTATTCACCAGAAAATGGAAGGGAAATGGGGCTAAACGGGAACATCTGCCAGAACCAAAGCAAGCTGGAGAGCCCACCGAAGCAGCGCATCTGTTCCCTGGGGAAAGGGGGACTGTAAGACATTGCCCCTGCCTTGCCTGGAGAAAACCCCCCATTCCCCTCTTGTTATCTTCCACAAGGTATGGCGAGAAAATAGAAATCCTGGTTCGGGGCTCAGTCACAGAACGACACATGGAAGCTGCCCAGCTTTTCATTCAGTCAAAACTTTCTTGGGTATATGAACAGTTTCTTGCACTTAGGTGCATTAACTGGTAGGTGCTCATTATGTTGCAGAGCCCTCCCCTAAAACGTGTCTTCTGCTTCATCCAAAAGACTTTGTTGTTCACACTTGCCTTGACTGAGTTCACCTTGTCACAAGCCTCTCAGCTCCTCCAAAAAATCGATAGGGAGCACTTAAACCTCAGTCTACCCCAACTGTTCAGTAGTCTTTGTCAGAAGGATAAAAGAGAGTAAAACGAAGAAGAGCAAAGCCTTTCTCTGCTAGACTCCTCTCGTGCACATCTGAAGACAGCGCTGGCCCTGCCGAGCTGTGATGAAACCTTGCTGGGTGCCGTGGAGCCGCCCCTGCGCCGACACTCGTTTTGGTTCTGGGTTTTTAAAACATCTTTCTCCTGATAGCAGAAGGGACAGTTTGGGCTTTTGAAACACATGGCACGTTTGCATCCCGGCACAAAACTCTGGTCACCTTGTGAGACGTTCAGATTGCTGAACTGAGCGGGAGGGACTGGCTCGTTTTGTGTTTCCTCCTGCCTTTAAGCTTCATTTCATGCAGGGGCAGAAGCCAATATTTGTTCTTCAAGCTCCTTCATGCTCCTGCAAGCATTTCCGCCAGCTCTTCCCCTTGCCTGCAAACAAGGGCTTCGCCAAAAAGGACAGAGACTGCTGTCCCAGCCCTTTCCCTCCGTCCTCCTTCATCTTCCACCTCCGTCTCACTTAAACAGCTTGAAACGTAATGTTTAAAGACAGGCTTTTTTTGCGCTTGGCTTTCCTGCTGCTCCAGAGGGTGAAGGTATGTTACGACAATCCGCTTTTCTTCATCATCAGATGTTGCTGCAGCCACAAGACACGGAGAACAAAGCAGGAACACGTGCCCTCACCTAACGTGCCTTGCCGGCCTTTTCCCTTGCTTTCCAATACCCGTCCCATCTTGAGCCACTCGTAGATGAAAAATGATCCCGTTTCGCTCCCCTCCTCTGACATTAGAAACTTCAGAGCACCTGGGTTTCAAAAGGCCAGTGATGTAACCTTGATGTAACTTCCCGACTGGGGTACGTCAGTTCAGACAGATGCTGCGCTGCCTGCTTTTGCTGCCGCGCGTATGCGCAAAAAGGCATTGCAGGGCGCTCTGCTCAGACGTTCCCCCGAACGAACTGCTCGCACGCAGACCAGCAGCGCCTGTCCCTGGCCGGAGCGGGAGGATTTCACTGTGCGGACCCAAGAGGCGACCAAAAATATGTCCTTTCTCACAAAAGAGGGCAATTTATGCCTTTGCCTGACGTACTCGTCTGAAGACCCCACTGCGCTTGCAAGCACAAGGAGCTCCACCAGGCAGCTCTCGTTTACAGCACTCAGCTGTCGGGCAGGAGGCAGCAGTGAGCCCGGCTGCTGGAGAAGGCTCTTATTTCCTTCCCGGTTTACATACACACAGGCAGGAGTCAGAACAGACACAGGACCTTGAATACGAAAACGGAGCCAGAGACATGTTACGTGGGCACTTAGCCGGGAGCAACACGGGAGAGGTGCAGCAACAGGAGCCTTTGCGCTGGATAAAGGGACACGTATGCAGAAGGCTCCCTTGAAGTCAGACCATGACAACACCAACCAAAACTAGTTGTCTCCTGATCCGAATCTCTAAGCAGCAGGGAAAAAAATGACATCCCTTCACCCCAGCATGGAAATACATGTAGGTGGTGACAGCGGTGATGAAGCACTGCCAGAATTGTGGCACGCGCTGCCCGACGGAGCTGACGTGTTGCACGCCAGCCCCGGGTCGGGGTGGTGGAGGTCTGCCAGGATAGAGGAAGACGAGCAGCTCGAGGTCGGTCACAGGGTGCCACAGCCCATCAAGGTCTTTGTTTCCTTTTCCCCCCTTGCAGGGCAAGGCATCAGCACAAGCACGCTCCTCAGGGTGCCCGGCCCTGTGCCAGCAGCAGCCCCTTGCTGCGGGATAGCCAAAGTGACCCAGCACCCTCGGGTGACTGTCAGCATCGTGGTGCTCACCCTGGGAGTGCAGCATACCCCAGCAAGGGCTCTGCTCTGGCCTGTCCCATCCGAAACCCCCACTGCCTCCACATCTTCCTTGCTTCGCTGACGCAGACGTGACAGCCGAGGGTGACACCCAGCACACGCTTCACCATCGGTGCCGAAGCAAAGGCCAGAGGGAGAGCCTGGGTCACCCCTCCAGACACGTGACGTGGCCACAGCACCCGAGGCACCACCAACACCATCCCTTGCTGCTCGGGGGTAGCGAGGGATCGGTGTTTTCCCTGAAAGCAGCAAGCTGCTTTCGCCCAAGGTTTTTGGTGTGTGCTTCAAGCACGACTTCAAGCATATTCAAGCATGAACGTGCCTTGTGCCTTTTCGGAGGGCATTTTTAATGCCATTTGCTGACAAGCTCCTAAATCTACTTTAATCACTGGTGAAATGCCTGCTACCCTTGAAAGCAAAACGTGGCACAGTCTGGGTTTCTCGGTGCTTTCTGCTCCTCCCGGCTGTTGGGGTCAGGGGGCTTCGCCAAGCCCTGATCTGCCTCCGACGGTCCCCTGCGCCACCTCACTGTGCCTCGCTGGTGACACTTAAGTTTGGGTGAAACGAAACCCGGCTGCACGAAGGTGTCGGGCTTGAAGCGACTTTCCACGCTAAAAGGAAGGAAATAAAGGGCAGATGGCTCTTTCAGAAGCCTAAATGTTTAATCAATTCTTGCTTAACTCTGCAAGCCTCTTGCAGATAGAAAGTTTGTAATTATTACCTGGATCAAGACAGCTTAATTAAGCAATCAGGATGAAAAGTTAACAGCCTTTGCAGAATGGGTTGCAGTGCTTCAATTTGAGAATTGTTTGTGTCTGGAGGGAAGGAACTATTTGGGAAATGACAACTTTTTTCTTTTCCTCCCCTCAAAACAATAACAACATCAAATTATAAAGACAGGTCACATCCCTGATCACTTACTGATATTACAGGAATTTTACCTGAATCCAGACGCAGCGAATTACTGAATAAAGCTCTACCCCCAGCTTTGCAGCACCTGGAAAGGATGGCTCCCTGGAGAGTCCCACCATCTCTCAGACCATCTCGACATCTCGTCTAGGTCCAAAACCTGCAGAAACAGACCAGCAGGTTTCTAATGATTTTTCAGGCAGCCCAAAGGTGTAGTCAAAAGGGCCAGGAGGATTAGCCAGGGTCAGATATAGAGCTGAGAGGACAACCCAAGCGTACTGGGCACAGGACAGAGGTGCCAGACATGTGCCTGATTTGCTCCTCTTTCCCATCTAGGGAGTCCCTGGCCATTGCAGGTGCCTAGGGCTTGGCAGCCGGCATGTCTCTATCAAGCGTCATAAAACAGAAGCATTAAATAAACAGCACATGCGAGTCCCCCACCTCCAGCCAGCGCTTCCCAACACAGCTCCCCTCTCTGCTGAGGCAGAGGTCCAGCACTTCACCCCAAAAGCTGAATGGGCTTGCAGGCCCCTTCACTTCCAGCTCCAGCGACCTAGAAATTAGCTCCGTTAGCATCCCCTGCACTCACCTCCCTCCCTGCCCACAGCTGGGTCCAGCAGCTCCCGATGCCAGGGAGGCAGGCTAAGCCCGAGGCTAGGCTGAAGGAGTGTAACGTTACTGAGGAAAGTATAAAACTGATTTTTGACATGGGTCATAAAAGCTTTATGGTAAGTAAGAAGAACCCCTTGAGGCTTGAAATTGTAAAATTCTGGTTCCGGGCTGTTGGTCCTGGAAATTAAATTCCCATCCTGCAGTCTCGGATGTGCCTTAAGCACTGTTCAGTGGTGCCATCCAAGAGGAGGTGAGGAGCGATGCTGGCCAGACTGCACCCCACCACGAGCACCGAGCAGGAACAACAGGAGCTCGCGTGCTCCGGCATCTGCCACTCGAAAAGCAAGTATGAAAGAGAGGACAGGTTTGGAGCTCACAGCAAGAATTATTAGGGAAACTCTATACTCTGAGAAAAGGGGAAATTTTTCTACTAATTTCAGTGTTGCAGGTGAGAGCATGAACCAGGCACATCCACCTAACTGTCTGACAGTGGGCCCCAGCTTGCATTGGGGGTGATGCTAGGGGTAGTCTCCTTGCTTGGGCAGGTTTTAGGGTTGCTTTTCGCCTTTGGGATCTAATCTAACATTAGCTGAAGTCAAGGGGAATCTTACAAAGGACAAGTACGCACGCAGTAGATGAGCAGAAGAACGGGAAAGGAAGCGTTCCAGGGTATTAATCTAAACAGACCCCTTGGCACTGTCCCTTTAAGGAAGTCAAAATCACATTTGAAGACTGCAGGCACAAAGCACAGCTTTCCCTTAATATCTTTGGGTAATTAAAATCTGTCAGTGGGGGAGGATTAGCACAGGTTATATATAGTATTTCAATTTAAACTTCTTCTGATCCCTTGAAATTTCTATTTATTATTATTATTTTAAGAAACTTATTTGGCTGCAGCAGATCTGCAGCTTAGACCCACTGCCGCAAGCGGGTCTGCACCACTGGAGCCACTCAGGACACGTCCGCTTGCGCCCAGCCCTGGCCCGAAGCAGGCACGCGCTTCCCCATCGCCCCTCAGCAGCTCTGATCTCACCAGGGAAAGAGCAGCCCCAAATTCGGCGGACAGCAATGAATTCTCTTCTGACTCCACTGACAGAAAGTCACTTTAATCTATAAGACATGGTTGATTGAATAGGGAAAACACAACAACAGCCCAGCAACCCAAATCAATGCTCAATAGCAGCCTACTGTTTGTTTCTTCCAACAGTCCTAGAGGACTGCTCCTTCCTTAGAGCTCCATCTCCATTACCTTCTGTTTGTGCTTCGCCTTGAAAATGTCACAGACCCTGTATACAGTGAAATTTGAAATAACACACTTCGGTGGCCATTGGCTACCTTGGGGGGACAACAGCAAATAAGCACATTTATCTATCATTGGACACTCCAGCTAGAAATAAAGCATCAATTGTAATTTGTCACGCTGAAAATACGGCCACATTTGTTATTCCCCGTTCCCCCTCCTTCTGCCCATCAACAGAAGTGGGTGGAAGTCAAAACTGCTGAGCAAAAATTTAAGGTATGTACATACAGGGAGGAAGCAAATGACTGGGATTACAATTTATTGCACAGACCATAGGCGGTGTATGTGATTGCACATAAGAAAATTGCCAGAGATGTAGATATTTTGCAGAGCTTCTTATTTACTTCCTTCTTTTATTTTGCAAGTAAATAAGATTCAATAAGAGACGGCACTTTTCTCACATGCAGCCTCCAAACAGCTCCCTATTTTTGATGAGTTCATCAAAACAAATTCCAACATTTTCCCTTAAAAAAGACAAGACAAAAACATACACTCACAAAAACCCAATCTTCCACATTTTAAACTACATTTTCCTAGTGGAAACGGTTATTCTAGTAAGAAATTGCCATTTCATTTATGAAAACCATTGGATTACCTAAAAAAATAATCACTAATGCATGCACTGACACCTACCAACGCGATGCATTGTGTTGCTGAAATATCCCATCTCTTTCTGAGATCTCTTTGGTATTGACATAAAAGTCAGATGACATCAATGGGTCGAGGTGCTCAGGAGAGCTATGAAATATCCACTCCATTGGCATCTGTCTTCCTTAGCTGCACTGATTGGAAACATCAGATGCAATTTCTTGGCGAGGCGGTACAGAACAACACGGAAGGAAGGAAGCTGAGGAAAAGGGCTGAGAAACAAACCCAACTGAGCAGGCTGTCACCAGCAGAAGGGTAGCCAAATCATGGTCCTTGCTCCAAGTCAGCTGCTCGGGGATTAGAGCCATTTACAAAATAAGATTTCAAGCTGGGAGACAAGCCTCGACAACACAAAGGCAACCCACTGTGGTCTGTCAGTAATGAACATGGATGGTGCTGAGGATCACATTACCAAGAGCAGCACTTGTCCTCCTGATCAGCAGTATGTTTTGTCCTCTCATTCTTGGAGAAGACCTCTCGGGAAGTCACTGAGGTACTTCTGTACCTGCAGGCAACCCTTGTGCGGCCTCAGCTCCAGAGATGCAGGGGCAGTTGCAAGAGCATGCATTTCCTTCCTTCCTTTATTTATTTTTAGGTATCTAACTACCATTGGAAATCAATAGTCATTAGACTGTAACTGCCAGCTTCAAATCTACCCCTCAGCAGGCTGATCAGGAGAAAGGTTATAGGAGCCAAGCAACTGATCCTGCGATGCAATTTAAAGCATGGCTATAAGCAGGGAGGGAAGTGGGGGATCTGCAAGACCAGGTAATGACACAAAGAAACTGCTCAACTCCTGCACCTTAATTTGTAGCCTGAAGAAACCAGGCCTGCGTGGTTCTGGCACGCACAGGGGAATGTGTGCCTTCACCTGATCTTCCTCTTCCTCGCCTAATTTTTGAGCCTGCTGATCAATGTCACCAAGATATTAAGTTCCTACAAATTTAGACAGAATAAGTAGAGAGCATCTGCTTTTTCCCCCAGAGGGAAGTGGCTACAGCATGATTTCCCTCTTTACTAGATTCCAGAGAAGCCACAGAAGAGAGGCAGGGTGGAGGGCAGGGAACTAGAAGACCTGAAGTTCCCAGGAATGACTTGCTTTCAATATCTACTGCCAAACTTGGCTTCACCTCTGGGCTTTCTATAGCATCACACCTGAATTTTCAGATAGCTGCCAAGGATTCCTGGACATATCCAGGGATCTGGGATGGATCTGTCCTGGATACATGGATGGAGTTTCCTGCAAACTGTCAAAAACAGTGCCGTTTAGGCATGCACACTGCCGGTTTGGGGAACCGCCTCTCATCCAAGATGCTCAATTTCCACATATCCTAAGAGACACCAGGCAGAGTTATCCCACTTGCCCCAAAGACAGTGGCATTACTTGAGCATGCGCAGCTGAGAGCCCAGCTCGGGTCAACAGGAGCAGGATGCTAGCCTGGGCTGGCGTGGTGCAGAGGTGCCACATTTCGGGGCTGGGCCTTGCAGTGGGAAAGCTCCCACGGAGGAGTGAGTCTCAGACACCAAAATAGCTCCCTGCAGCTTAAAAAAGGCAGCGAGTAGCAGAGACATGAAAATGAGCACAGGAGAATTTTGGCTGTCATCCAGTTTATCCAAATATTGCTATTTTTGGCTTTGAGTTTCTTTGCAGATCAGAAGCACATCCCGGGATCCCAGCGCTTTTCATCTGGAATGTTCACAACTACTGAATAATTCCCTTTAAATAATAAGAAAAGATGAATTTTTGTCACTGCAACCATAGCAACAACTGATGCCATAAATGCTGGAGCATGACTTCACAGCCAGATCAGAAGGCACTTCTGCTCAAGTGCAAATATCACCTGCCGCAAAGCGGGGAGCGCAGAAAATTATGCAAAGCAACAATCTGGTGTTCGCTCACAAACATCCTTTCACCTCCAGCACTGCTCAGGCTGACTATCCCTTCCCGAGGTGTCAAATGGGACGCTCCGACTAGGACTATCCAAGCAGGCGGTATCTGGTGAAGTGATTTTGCATGAGAGTCTGCAAACACTGCAGGTACTAACCCAGGCGCAGACCTCCCACAGGGGTAGGCTCCAGCACGCAACTGCACAAGCTACGGGACTGCAGAGGATTTCCGGTCAGAGAAAGGACTTTCCTCCAGTTTCTCGCTGCTCTCCAAGTTTCTGATACACCTTTTGGGGCACTGGCCAAGGCTCAGGGAGTAAAGCTATGCATCGACCGGTTAGTTAAATGGTCCTTCCTCCTGCTCTGTACACCTATAAAACTGAGACAAGTTTTTTCCTTGAGCACTTCCCCCTTGTGAATAACTTGAAAACTGAGGGCAGGAGCTGACATCCAGCAGCCCATGTTGCACGCTCCATCCCCGGGATCCTGCCCCGGATAGCTGCGCTTGCTGGTTGGAAACACGCATGTGGGAAAGAGAAACCCAGAGGCACCTTCAGACAGCTGGACCACGTCACTCCCGAAGCCCAAAATCAGGCAGATCAGAAGGTGAGCCGCAGCACCCTAAGGACATTGCACTCCTGCACAATGCTTTCAAGCAGCATTTTGTGAGGGAGCATCACACAACTGCAAGGACCACATCTAAAGGGAGTCCGATTTGCCCATCTGAGAGCAAGTCCACCTGCCTGCCAAGGGCAAAGAGCCATTTATAACATCTCAGCCATTGCCACCAGGCAAGTTTCTCCCAGGCTACTGAGAGATGGGCCTCAGGCCCAGCTGCATCGCTCGCTTCATCACCCCACACAGCAGCATTGCCTGCACCAAATTTTCAAAATCCATTGTTTGCGTGGGCCCAGGGTTTGAGGAAGCAGATTTCAGGTATTTTGCAAATATCACATCTGGGAGGAAAGACCTTTCCCCTGTGCAATTTCACTGCTTCACAGGCTTCGCCCCAGCAGCAGCAGCCTGGAGACAAACGGCCGAGCCTCTGCACAGCTCCAACGGACAGCACCATGACTCTTCCTCCGTGCCCGGCTGGGGTGGCCACCAAGGGGGATTTGCTCTTTAGTCCCCCCCTTACCAACAAGACGGAGCCCGGGTGCTAACGCCGGCGCCCGATGGCGCGAGCAGCTGTCTGCCCTCCGCAGGGCAGAGCTCAGTAACACTGCCCTGGCTCCGCAGCACGTTTCCTCGCATTTTCACTACTTGAAAGGTATTTCCATTTCATGATCCAGGGCGGCTCCTGCCTCTGGTAATAACTGCGTGTCAGCCACTGAAGCAGGACAAATGCCTTGACACTGATTTCGTGTTTGTTTTCCTCGAGATTAAATATTCTTAAATAGTAACAACAAAAAGGCTTAGAACAACAGATGAAATTCTTCTGAGCTCTTATTAATTTAATGTAGCAAAGAGACATGAGATTAAAGGGGTGGGGTGAGGCTCTGCCCACAGGAAGGTACAGGATTTATTTTTCCTGAAATAATGCTTTCTTTTAAACTCGTGCATACACATTTTCACACAGCAGCTTAAAAACCAGAGGAATGTTAATCTGCTTTTATGGTCCATGCCTTTAATCAAAGCCTGTTGTAATTAACGTGCACATTAATAACTCCATAAATGCAGAGCAGATTTAGTAGGAAGATTTCACACAAAAGGAATTTCAAGCAGAAAATGCAATGCAGAGCGTCTCCAGCAGTGGAAATGGTGCATGCCGTCTCCCTCTGATGCTGCTACTAGACCTCATAGACTAGTACATGCTTCCTCATATTTGGTATAGCAGAGCAGAAATTTAAAAGGGAGAGCCTGAGCTACGGTTAGCATTTAGCCACTTGGTGTCAGTTAATGAAGAAAGGAGTAAACGCACCAGGCTCTGCTCAGGTGGAGGGGCTGCTCTCCATTGCCCCAGCAAATCCCCCTTATCTTCATTTACACATGGCCACACAAGGGCCTAAGCTCCACTTGCAAAACTAGAGGCACATGAACCTGGGCAGTCCTGAAAGCAGCACCCGCTCCTGGATGCGACCATGCTCCTTCCCACAGGGAAAAAAGCTTGCAGCAGCTGCTGCAGGCTCAATAAACCATGTTCTCCCTGTGACAGATCAGTTAATGTTTTATACATACATAATTGCAACCCACCTCATGCGTATGATCACCAGAAGCTGGCAGCACAGGGAAAGCGGTGCAGAGGAGGGTGGAAGTTTTTCACCAGCACCGCGGCCGCGCTGGGCTCAGCACTCGCTCCGCCGAGCCCTGCCGAGGTCGGATGCTGGCTCCGGAGCTGAAAAGCAACAAACCGCCTGTGCCAAGACGGCATCACGCAGCTCGGAGCAGCGGCCCAGGCACGCAGCAAGACAGAGCCCTGTCCTGCCCTGGCCTTAAAAATTAAGTACTTTCAGAAAGCAGCCTTCAGTACTAGAAGAGGAACAGGGAAACTTGTTGAATTAGTGCTGAGATTTAATGTCCAGCTGTTGTGGAGTTTACAGGCATAAAAGATTATTGTGCTCAGAGGTCCTACGCCAGAGACTAACAATTTCTGCTGCAACGGGGCTATCAAGAATTGGGATTGTGTTTTATGGGACTGATATATGACCCTATAAAGAAGAGACAAGTTTGCTTTCTTTTCCTTTTGAGTAGCTAGTGTATCTCATCCCAAAAACACAGTAAACTCAGTTTGGGCATTCAGGGATTCCAACACAGCAAAACCAAAGTCTTCATATTATTCCTATTAATTACTACCATTACATTAATTCTAAGGCATCAGTCTCCATACTACCTGGGAAACTGAGACATAAATTTAGCACAAAATTAGCATACATTAGCTAAATTAATGTAACATACCATATGTGGCATAAAATAGCATAGCATCATGTGGCATAAATTACAATAATTTAACACTGACTCTCAGGACTTGATGAGACTGTAAATCTTCTTTAAGAACTAGGATTAAAGTAAGATACATTAAAAAGTGGGTTCATTTTCCACAGGAATAGTGGAAACGCAATAGTGCAAAGGCAGCATTTTGAAATAGTTAATTTACTAAAAGGTTTCATGCCCTTTGCACCTCAAGAGCATTGCTTTGCAACTACAACACTCCCTTTCACCCAAGACACCTGCAGCACTTCACAAACAATAATTCATTTGCACTGTGTCCCTGTGAGGCCAAAGAACATCCACATCCTCAGCTTTTCCTTGTAATGAACCTGAGTCACAGAGAAATTAAACCATTTGGCCAAGCAGAGGAGCAGCAGGGACAGGGAACATGCCTGAGAAATCCTGACTTCCAGGTTCTTGCCCTAATCATCCTGCCGCTAATAACCTGCCACTGCTCCTACTTGCATCAGCAACGCAGCTTCTTCCTAGCTTGCTCTGTTCAAATACCAAACCCTAATTTCTGCATGCAACCACAGGCATGAGCACAGAAACAAAGGGCAGAGGCACCGACGTCCAGCTCCCATGTTTGATGACCCTGAGTGATGCACAACCAGGCACTTTTCCTCTTATCTCCGGCCATTCTAAAGAAGTCAAAACGCTCTCCTCTCCACAGCGTGCATTTTGTTTTGAGGACGCATCCAGCTTTAACAGAAAGGGATGTTCTTTCTGCAATAATCATGCAGAGCTCAATTTCACTCTTGCTGAAACAAAGCTTCCCGCTAGCTGCTGATTTAAAGCCGACAGAAACCCCGTTCTCTCCAGTCCCCAACCACCTCTGCTGGATCCCAGACAATAACCCTACAATACAGTGAGACTATTCACCTATTTCTTCCCCTCCCCCCCCCCAAATGTGGTCTACATTTTGTTCAAATAATCAGAGAAACAAGCAGCGCACAGAGCTTTATTGCAACTGCTGCACTCGTGTCTACTGGGAAGAAAAACAATTGCAATTTCCCCTTCATGTACAATGCTTTGCTTCTGTTAATTCTGGAGAGCCATGCTCTCCTGTGCCTCCGGGGGGAAAAGAGAGGAGAGAGAACAGAGACATTGTCCTTGAAGGATGCACTAGCAAGTATATTAGTCATAGAAAACCCATTACTCAAGATGATGAGTGTCCTTTCCTGCTATGTTGCTGTTAGCTTCCAGAATTAAAACTCAGACACATGTTGGAGCTCTATAAGGACACTAATTTACATGACAAGTACACAGATTACAAAGTACTGTATTTCACTGGATCATAGATTCACTCTGGCAATGGGAGAACTGTCCCTTTCCAGCCTTTGCCACTATTAATCTAACAGAATAACCTAAAATCCCCTTTTGCATGTGCTGTCTGCACGACGTGCTAGACTACAAGCCATGCTGCAGCACATCCACATCTTTATTCTCTCCAGTGATTGTACAACACATCTATGCACAGGCCAAAGGGAAGGAGGGTGCGCTTGGCTGAAGCTCTGTGAAATATCTAAAGCAAGAGCAGAGAGAATTTGTTCATCACAGATAGCTCAGGTGCAGATGTGAGGTCAAAAGCAAAGAGCTGCTTATGAGGAAGAGGAGCAGGAGCTGGCCCTTCCCGCAAGGCCCACTCTGTGCAGAGAGGGCAGTGACCTCAAGCTCCAAACACCCCAGAGTCACCAGCAGCACAACTCTAGCAACACTGGGGCAAATCCTCAGAGAGCCTTTGAACTCAAGCCACCAGGCAAAGGAATTAGGGAGAATAGCTCCAGGTTAAGTTGACTGGGAGAAAACAAACAAGGCAAGTATCTTGCTCTCCAATAGATTTTATAAAGCTTTTGCTTGTCCTAGGGAGCTAGCTTGGGGGATGCAGACGTCTCCCCACTTGCAGCAGACACAAGGTGCTATCTGAACACAGCAAGAGCAGCTTCACTTCAGTTGCAGGAACAATATCTGCTCAGAGAGGCTGTAGTAGGGACTGCAGCTAAGAAACCTTCCAAAGAAATCTGTTCTGAGAATATTTAGGAATGATAATCAATACTACAAAGCCAGAGACTGTCACTATTGCCTCCAAAGAGAGAAAGTCCCTAAAGTCTTCTTCCTTCTCAGTCCCTAAGAAGCAGCCCAACCCTCCAGAGCACCCTTTCCCAAACTGAAGAGCCTGAGGGCTGCTCACCAAGCTGCTTTTGAAGGCTCTGAACTTCACCACCAGCTGTACTCCCTTTCCTCCCAGCTGGGAGAGCCCTCAACACCTCAGCAGGGCATTTGCTCACCTGCTTCTGTTGCTGGTCTGAGACCTTTCACAGCATCCTCCTTCCCTTTCCAGGAAGGGTCTTGCTTTCCCAGGAGTGAGGGGACAAGCAATCACTCACAGACACAGAAGTGGTCATTATAATCATTCCATGCTTGAGTGGAGAGAGGTCAGGACAGGAGCTTGATGATAGCCCTGTCAAAGAGAATAAGGCTGGAAATGACTTTGCAAGGGCCAGCTAGTCCCTTGTGCAGGATTGACTCCACCTTCGCTGGTCCAAGCCATCCTGGTGGTGGTCTGCATCACCTTGAGATATGGGGCCATGGACAATGGTTGAGACCGAGTCAACTGCTGGTGAGCCCCCATCATGGCCAGGGGCCTATTCTTCTCTACATGAATGTGGGGGAAAGGGAACAACCCAGACGTGGTCCCTCTCAGCAACCTCACTGCTGAAGGAGGTCTGGGTACGCAGCCGCTCGCGCCCTCCTGGCCTGGCTTGCTGTGGAGAGGGCTGTTCATGACATCTCTGGCTTTGCATAGCAGGGCCCACTGCTGTTCCAGACTAGTCTCTGCCGCTGGGCTAGATCAAATATGCCATTATGCCTCCTCCATCCACCCAGGGAGCTTCAGCCCAAGGCAAAGGCTAACTCAGACTCTCCTTGCAGCTCCCAACTGCCCCAGCACAGGAGTGCACAGCAGCCTGCCAAGCCACTCAGCACATGGTGCAAGTCACAGGGCTGCGTAAGGTGCCTGCTTCTGGCTCCCATTGCTGGAATAAGATCTTAGTAAGCAGTAGTCATGGCTGGCAACACTGCGCCAGATTAGTATTCCCACGGAAATTTCTATTTCCACAAATACAGGAGACAAATGGAATTGAAGCAGGGCATGAGGGACAATGCATGGCCCAGGGCACCAGGCACCACCTACAACGGGAATGTGCCAAGAGAGGGAAATGTGATTTTTCAATATTAAACCAATCTCAATTGATTTGTAATCCAGCGACAGCGGGGCAGTTTAATCAGCTGCTCCAAAACACTTCACCTTTGGAATGGCAAAATGCTTTAGTGGAAAAATATCAAATGAAATGTTACAACACATCTGACATGCAATTTTTCTGTTTTAATGATCCTTTCATGCAAGCACATGCAATGTTATGACAGAACACCAAAAAGTAGAAGTATTGGAATTTTCTATGGTACAAAAATTTTAAGTTTTGCTCATTCCCACTTACTAGTTAGTTCAACATTATGAATCAGCTTTTAAAGCTGTAGAGAAGGTGATGAAATATTAATGATATCCTTAGATGGGCAGTAAAATACACTGATACGGTTAATAAATTGTAGCTGCTTTTTCACCATTGGGTTATTTATTGGATACAAACTTACCTGAGATGATTTTTTTTTGTTTTGCTTCCCTGGAACAGGTGTAGGAAAAAGGTTAAAATCAAAGACTAACTGTGTTGAAAGGAGAATATGAAACCCTGTAGTGATTCATCAATTTAAAACAATGCAGAATGCAATAGCACAAACTATTATAAACCCAGGAAGGGTAGCATAAAGCCTCAGAATTATTCATCAGTCCCCAACCCAGGCCTCTGCTTGTGCCTTTTATCTTGCAAATAAGATGTCAGATCTCAGGAGGCTTAATTCAGTCTCTGCTTCCCCAATTTGGTGGGCCATACAGAATGACTTGCCATTAAATATCCCATGTTCACAAATTTCTACATTTATCAGCTCCATTTTAAAACATCATGGCTATATTTTTATGTCAGTAGGAGACATGACAGAGCTCTTCTATGAAAAGAACTGACTATAAAAGATGCTAATAAAGAAATCAATCTAACATTATAGCACACATTTAGAATTAATTCTATCTATTCCCCCTCCTACCCTCACCAAGCAATAGACAGCACCTAGTAACAGCAAGATCATCCAAAAAGGTATGTCCCTTGATTTAAAAACTGATGTGCATCAAGGTAACAGGATTAAAAACGAATTACCATTCCCAATAGCTTCCCACCGCTCTTGTTGTCAGTACTTCCAAACAGAACACACAGACTCAGCCCAAAATCAGCCCATTTCATTTTAAGACTCTTCTTAACAGGCTTCTGAATGAATTCCTGCTATTTTGCAATATAATCTTAGAATTAAATATCAGCTAATTTATTTTTTTATATATGCTGGTAACCCACAATGGGTTCTTTATGTAGCAACAGTGACTTGCAGATTAAAATAAAGTGAATTCTTATCGGGAAATTGGACTCCAGGCGTTTTCCTGGCTCTATTAGCCAAGAAAAAAACAACAAAACTCTCTCTCCAGACCAAGGCACAGGGCGCTCGGGGCAGAGCCTTGTCTTGTATGAGCTGTCGCAGCTGCCTGGCAGTGCAAAATGAAACCCCCTATTTGTGATAGACGCCTCTGCCTCCTGTAATGCGGGTTAAGCCATTTGCCCAAGGTCGCAGGAAAACCAGTGGCAGACACGTCTGCTGGCTCAGGCGGGCTGCACAGTTCTCAAATTTATATTCCTGCATATTCCAGTGTATGCTCTCAATTGATGCACGTGTCCCATTTTTAACTGCAGGCTTGACACCACTCTGTTTCTTCAGTGTACAAATCTGTCAAGGGTGCTGGCTGAGAAAGTACATAAAAGCATTCCCCCCCCCCCCCTTTGCTTGAGCCTTAGAGTTTTACATACCCAAAGAGAAATAAAAAGATGAGTCTTTGATATTCCTTGGTATATCTTGTGCAGAGATCACTTCCTTTCTTTGCAGTGTCACAACCCAGCTCGTGATATCCTGCCTGTCACTCAGCCGGGGAGAGGGAGCTGGCTTTGCTCAGTGGCACTGATGTCTAGCAAATGATGTGGAGGCAGCTCAGCACCTGCAGATAGACTCAGGACTTTTCTTCTCCTCCATACTGGGCAGAGCCGCAGCACTCCGGTGGCTCAGTCCCAGGCAGGGGCAAATGCTGCAGCCTGTGTGTGCACGCTGCATGGCTATGCCCTTGCAAGTACACATGTGCACGAACCTCACTGGGTGAAAGACAGCTGGCAAGGGAGACTTGACTTGGACCCAACAAGTCTGCTCCAACTCCAGATTCCCTCATTCCGGGTGCAGTTTGGAAGCAGGGATTCTTTTACTTACAAGGAGCATCCCTTGGGAAAGGGAGAAGAGGAGAAAACATGAAAGGAATTCCTTTCAACTTCCATCTTCTAGAGGGTTTATTAATCAATGGTGCAGAAAAATATTTGTCTTCCAATTATGACAAATACTATGAAGGCATTGTGTCCTTTAAAAACAAACATTAAATGCCTTAAGTCTAAATTAAATGCTCACTGAGGGCCATTCATTGACAAAAAACACTTCCAAAAATAATGATCAGGTCACCTCTGGGATATTACTATTTGACCTTGGCATCCCTGAGAGACAATCTGAGACTGTGCACCGACGGCTTGGCTGATGAATGGCTTTGAAGAAACACTCTTGACCTTAGCAGGCACTCCAAAGTGATGAGCAGCTGATGATGAAAGGCTGCAGAAAGGGATTATTTCCATTTCTGGCCATAATATGCAATATTCAGGTCTCTGATGGGGGCGGGGGGTGGTGAAAAACCCAACAGCAAAAAGGAATAGAGAGGTTATAGATCAATATTTAACAAAACATCATGTAGCAGCTGGGCTGAAAAGAGACATGCTTCTGGTTGAGCAAGGCTGGTGGAGGATGAACATCTTTCCTAAGCCACCTCTAAATTAATTTTAGAGGCAGCCTTTGAGCCTTTCCTCAAAGCCTTTGGTCTGTGCTTTATTCCTGATGGCATCCCCACTGCTGTTCCTGGGTTATAGCATCCTCTGAGCTGTCCTCTTGGTCTCCCTGCAAAACCTCCCACCTCATCCTTCATGTCTGAAGAGATCCTGCTCATACAGCCCATCTCATCCCTTCGAGCTGTGCCACCCCTCAGTCCTTTCTCCCAAGCCACAGCATCAGCTGAGGTGTTTGAAAGAGCCACACACCTATGCTCAGGGCCTGCGACTGCTTCAGCTCCTGAAGCACTCACTTTTCTCCCATTTTGAAGGCAATAAAAGTAATGAGAAGAATGATTGTGCCATCTGCTCCTGAAGATTTTCACCTGCTCTAGCAAGGCAATTTGTTTTCCTGACTCTGACAGACACCATCCCCTCAGCAGCACCAGACAAGCCCAGCAATCTGGGTGCCTTTTCCATCCCATATGGGCTTTCCCTGGCACAGCGAGCTGCACAGGAAATTTGCAACTTGAAAAAACTTCAAGGTGCATTACTTCATTTGGAGGGACCGAACAAGGGGTAAAGAAGTTGCATCTCTAGAAGATGAGAAAATCCAGTGCAAAACCAGTTCATGTTTCAAAGTCAAGCTGAGACCAATGAGGGGCGCTGTGCACCCCAAGTCATGCCAATCATTAAGCATGGGGTCATTATTGCCAGAAGAAAAAAGGAAAGTCACACTGAGATTCACTTGGAAAGTGTGGCTGCAAGCATGGTGATACCCACGTGGAGCGAAGCTGGAGCAAGGCTTGCCAGGACTGCCATAGAACAAAGCTGTGGGTCCCCACAGAGTTGGGCTTAGCAATAACAGAATTATTACAGTAATGGTAATTTGTATCTTGAGCACTTCTTTACTTGGGGCTCAAATGCTATTAGGTAAATGATAAGGAAACATCACAACTTGCCTTGTGAATATTAAGGCCACACACTTGACAGTTCAGTAGTCTTAGATATTCAGAGGTCAAGGACTTGTGAAGGGTCACAATATGATAAACTACTGTCTGACCTCAAGCATCTCCTGCATTAGCTACTAGCTCGTACTTCTCCATCCATCTCTCCAAGGAAATGAACAGATTTTTCCTTCTTTGCAGTTAAATGCTGAAAGATGTATTGGTTCAATCGAGAGGCACAGCAAACAGTCACAGGGTCTTGGCTCCAGAGGGATTTTTTGTTCTTTTTTATACTGGCTAATTACATTTAAACAAATTCTCACTATTGAGCTTGTTGGGAAGTGTCAGCTCCTGTTTTTGTCATCTGGCCTCACAACACTCATTCTGGCTGAGTATGCCTAACACTTTCATTAACCTTTCAGGGCATTTTGCTTATGAAACAGTGAAACAAAGGAACAATGTGCCCCTTTGCTTGAAGTTTCAGTTCAGCTGCACTTTTACTGGCCTGAGTTTTGAAACAGTTCAGGCTCCATCCTGCATGTTCATTTATGCCCACTCAAAGCCAACTGCAGAGAGAGATGCAATACTATAGATACATATATGTATGTACACAGATACATAAAGTCAAAATGAATCAAAGCATCACATATGCTTTGGAAAGGACTGAAAAGCAGGACTTCAAATCATCTCATTCACCAAGGCATGTGGCCCTTTGTGATGAGGAAGATAAGGCTGCAGAGTCTTCTGGGGAGTCATTCACACTGCCTAACTGTGGGCAGCTAACTTAAGACACCTCAGTGAAGACCATAGGCATCTCACCACAGAAAACCACAGTTTAAGAGAAAAGTATAGGGCTCCAGAAGGCTCCGAGTCAGAGACAAGGTAGAAGGACCTTCAAAAAAAATCAAGTCCATTTCCCTGTCTCCAGGCAAGATCAGCTCCACATAAACCACTCCTGACAGATGTTCATCTGTTCTCTCCTCCAGAATTTCTTCTGCTGCTATTTTAAGCCTATCACTTCTTATTGCGAGCAGTGAACCTGGGGAAAAGAAATTGTAGTGTCTTCCTCTGTGGCAAACAGAGTTGGTGAGCTATGTTTGCCATCAGCCTTTTCTTCTGTGGAAGAAACAAATCTGGTTCTTGTTGCTCGCTTCTGCAGAGGCGATTTCTGGACCCTAGGCCTACTTTCCATTTCTTCTCCCCCACCCATTTCTAGTGCCTGCTGCCTACCTTAGGTGCTCTTCGTTTATCCTCGAGAGGTACCCATTTTCCTTGCTCTGCCTTCCAACCATATGTTTCTAAGTGAGGGTCCTAAAATAAGGCATTGCAACAACTCTCACTCAAGATTTATCTGCAATTGCTCAATCTCATCCAGCCAAGAGGAAGGTTTGAAAAGTAGTGCTGGTTTTACCTCATGTGGTTCTGAGATATGCGAGCACTGCAAAAGAACTGATGTGGGATTTCACCCTAATCTCATCATCCATGAGCATCTCTGTCAGGTAAGACAAGGCACTCCAGGGCCAGCGTTTTTAGTTTTTAATGATGAAATTTTAGAAATGAAAGATTTTTAAGATTTCTGGCTTCAGGTAAGGAGCTAACTCCAGTCTCTCATAACAGATCCACCCATCACCTATCAAAACATGCAACACCACACACTTGCAACACAACAGAAACCTGAAGGTGAATAGGAGCGTCCCAAACTCTCCTCCTGGAGCATGTGTCTCAAACTCCTTTGTTAGACCTCCTAAGTCTGGGTCTACTGTGAATTTGCTCCTTGTTGCAAGGAAGAGCCAACCCTACAGTCCCTGTTTTATATCCTCTGCCTCCAGGTAATAACAACTTCATCACTTGCAGCAGAAGTGCAGGAAAAGCTCCTTAAAACACGTGGGCTGGGACATCTAAATTCAAAAGTTTCTTCCTAATGACTATGATGGATGGACCTATTTTTGGTCACAACACCTCCAGCCAGTAACGATAAAGCAGGTGAGGAGGAATGATATCTGAGGGTAAGGCCATGATACATCTCATAAGTCAGACTACGTGGAGCCAGGATAGCCAGTTTTAAATTGCAAAGCTTCCAGCTCTGGGGAAGGATGCAATCCATCTTACAATGGAGTGAACCACAGCCTAAGCAGATGCTAAACTTCTGCAAAGCTGATTAAGCAGTACCAGTGCTAGGCATGTGTAGGAGACCCACCTTTTGTCACCAGGCAGGACAGCTGGACTTTTCCAAAGGCATCTGCAAGCTCATTCCAGGTTCTCTCTCTGCCCTGGAGAAAAAGCAAGGAGACAAATATTCCCACTTCCAAACCCCTACATATGCAGGAATAAAGATAAGAATATGGATCAGATGTCTTTGGGAAGGGCAAGTTTGGGGGTTCTTCTTGTCATGAAGAGAGAGGCTGGGTAGAGCGGCAGCTGTTACCGTGAAAAAGCAACGAGAGGAGCCTTTGCCCTTGCAGACCCTTCCCCACACTCCCCGCTCATCCCACAGTGCAGCCAGAAGCAGTTTTAGCCTGAGGGATGGTGACAGTGTCCCTGATCAAAGGTCGGACAAGGAAACCAACTCACTTTGCTGCACAGGAATTGAGGGTCTCTTCTGGAGAAAACCTGTGATCTGAATCAGCTGGGCTTTGATCTTGGCTCAGAGTCCCTGCAGACCCTATTGTGAAAAATGAATACAGCCATCCATTAAAAGTTTAGCACTTTCTTGCTCCTGTATGTAGAAAGCCCCCAATCTGCAGACGGTGCACACAGATCTAGCAAGGGAGAGGAATCATGAGCAGGACATGAGCAACAGCTCTGTGGCCTTGGTGGCTGCAGTTCCCCAAAGGAGGCATCTGGTCTCAGGAGCATAGCTGTGGAGAGCATGTCTGAAGCTTTGTTTCAGCTGCTGAAAATATGCAAGAGTTGAATCTCTCCTGCATATTTTTCCTCTTACAAGGCAAAAATCCTGTTAATGGCTTGTAATCTCTGGCATTCCTAGTGGCAAATAGCCAGGGTGAAACTCAGGACGAAGGAGCCGACTTTTACTGCTTTTGTTCCTGCCGATGGGAAACATTAGCATGGACAACCTGAGATGTGCAATACATTGTACTCCAGGAAGAGAAAAGATGGTGCTGCAGAAACTAAGCTGCTAAGTGGGGTTTACACTCAAAGGCTCAGGGCTGAGCAGGGAGGGAAGGTTGCCCTTGAGCTCCTGAATACCCCCAAGCAGCAAGCTGACCACCTTTGCCTTCTCTTAAACCATTCACTTCGCCATCTCCCTTGTACTGCCTCTGGCCCCAGCAGGAAGACATCTCTGCTTACTTGCCCAAAGCCTTGCTCTTGGGCTCTTGCAGCAGTCGGGCTGTGCTGCTGGGCCATTTCTGCACAGAAGGATGAGCGAGGAGTAATCTACTCCCACAAGATATGGAGGCAGACTTTTGGATAGTGTCCAGGTTTTTATTAATAGCCCAAGCTGGGGGAAGGGAAAGCTGTTCCTCCTTTCACATAGAAAGTGCTAAGAGGAGGAGACGTTTCTGTTTAAGCCTTCTGCAGCCTGGAGGGTTTCTGTGGGGGTATTTGAAACTCCTTTTTCATTATATATATTTTCATTTCTCAGGTGGAACTGGGAAGAGTGAGGAAATTTGGTGTTGACTTATTAATTTCTTTTTAATCCTAGCTTGTGGAGACGCCCGACTCCTGGGACAGCAATAGCTGAAGCAGAGGAACCACAAAATACAGAACAGGTTTTGGAGTTTTAGGTCTGAAAGCACAGTTATAATCCCCGCTTTGTCCACAGCGTCCCAGCACACGATCAAGGGAGGCTTCGTCTCCACAGGCTGCTCAGTCCCCACGGAAATCGCAGCACCACAACCTGAGCATCTGAGGTTCAGCCAGGGCAAACATCACCACTCTGCCAATTATTTTAGGGCAACTCAAGACATCCTAAAGCCTCAAAAAAATTCTCTAACAAATTACTAGCAGTACAAAGATGCTAACAAAAAGGAAAGGATTTGGGAATTATTGCAAGCATTATCAGCAGTAGAGAGGTAGAAGATGGAAACATGCAGTTCAACTTCTGCACATGATGCATATTTTTAGGGCTCTTTTAACCTTTTCTTCACAGAGGTTGGAGGTAAGGCTCTAGACTATCTTAGCTGACATCATGAATTTGCATTTCAGAAAAATCTTCAGAGACAATTACTCATGACAGCTCCGCCTTTTCTTTAGCTAAAAGGCAAGCCAAGGAGATGCAGGGAAGCCCCAAGGGCACAGCAGGAGGGCAGATGCACTCCCAGGTAACAGCATCAGCCACCAGCCCAGGACGGGCAAGCTCACCTTCACTCCGCGGAAAGAGCACGCGTGGTTTGTCTTCAAGTAGCACAAACAAATCGGACACCGGTCAGAGGGGGCATCCTACCTTTGAGGAATGTCACACTCATTCCAGCAGCAACATATCAGCTTTCCGCTGTCAGAAGCTTGTGTTTCTCATGGCCGTAACGCCAGCAGCTCAGAGCTGGAGAGGCTCCTTTCCTGGGCTGGGAGCCAGCAGAGACGAGGCCCCGGGAGGGTATTGGCACCATCGTGCCCCTCCTCACTGCCCGCATCTCCCACGCGAGGGAGGCAGCTGAGCGTGCTCCTCTATAGAGGGCTTTTGCAGGCTGAGATTTAATTTGCCGTTTTAGGGGGAAGTCGATTCTTTCTCCCTTCAGTAACCTCACACAATTAACCGGTTTGAATTTTCTTAACACTAGCTCATTCTACCTATACGTAATGGGTTCTTGGCTCCAGTGAGGCTTTCCCATCCAAACAGCATTTCATCTAGGCTTTAACAAAGTCTTTCCAACAGCTACTGCCTCACCTTTATTTTGCGATTGCAGCAGCGGCAGATAGCGTTCCCCTGCCAATGCACACTAAGGCCAAACACCAGAAACTCCTGATTTTATTGGGAGGCAGAGCAGGCCCTGGCCAGACAGAGCCCCAGACTGTCCAGATATTAGTGTGCAAGAAAGCAGCTGTGCTTGCAGGTTACTTGTAAGGAACAAACAGAATGGCCTTTTTCAGATTTTTTTCCAGAAACAGGAGCACATTTTCTGCACTTGGGTGCCCATACTGTTTATGACAAGAAAGTAACGCCCTCTGAACGAAGCCTCAGGTCCAGGAGGCTGAAATTACAATGGAAAGTGCTCGAAAGCAGCGCTCACTGGGCTGGGAAGGGCACGCTGCCTTTCCTTCTGCTGGCCCTCAAGATCGTAAGCTGGGGGAAAAAGAAAAAGGCTTCTTCTGTTACTCATTAACCAGACTTCTGAGTTTATTCCCACCAGCCAGCGTCTGCACTTAGAACAAATCCCTGTCCAAATGCAAGGGAGATGTTTGGCTTATAGGGTTGTTAAAATGATAGAGAGCCAGACAGTTCAAATGATACTGCCTTATGTGATTGCAATACTCAAGGAATCTTCTTCAGTCACTATTATAGGCTTTTATAGCTGTGATTCCTTGCCCATCCCCTGACTTTTACATGACATATATAAACTGTATGTATGTGCATGTGTATATC
The DNA here is from genome assembly GCF_040807025.1 of Struthio camelus. NCBI lineage: Eukaryota > Metazoa > Chordata > Aves > Struthioniformes > Struthionidae > Struthio > Struthio camelus. The sequence goes on from NC_090961.1 coordinate 4,005,868, forward strand.
TCTGAGGCAAAGCCCTGATGTTCCCGAGAAGCATCTCCTGTTGCAAGATACACCCCAGGGCACATCTGGAGCATCACTGCAGTCAGAGCGTCATGGTACTGATTCAGTTTTACATCACATTTTCATTCACAGTGAGACCAAGAAACAGCCGCTTAGAGCACACCCTAACCTGCAGCCCTGACATGCCTGGCTCCCAGGGCAGACCTGAGGCGACCCCTCTTCCACCGCTTCCCTGTGGATGCAAACCTGCTCGGCTGAAGTCAGTGCTTCAAAGAGCAAAAATTGGCCCCCAAATTGTCCCCCCGAAAGGCTCACACATGCCCTGCGATCCCACACCTTTGGCAGTCCTTCCAGTACCACTAACCAAGAGCGACCACGAGCAGAGATGGCTCTTCACTGTTCTCACCTGCCCTGCTCCAAGGCTCTGACGGACACCCACGCTCAGGGTTTACTGCTCGGACCTTCCATCTAAACCCTCCCTGTCTGCACATGTCATTTGATTCTCACTGCAGTGCACCAGGCACATTTTCAGATGTGCCTCTTCCTTCGACATTGCACCAAAATGATTCAGTCCCCTGGTCTTTATTTAGGAGCCAGTTATGACATTGATGGCGTTACATATTTCCCCCTGCTTCCAGAGATCTATAGTTGTGCTGTCCTCTGATAGGCCTCTAGACTTTCTTCTCATGAAATAAAGTAGTCTGCTTTTCTGCCCTGATAAAATAACACAGATTGCATAAGGAAAAGGCATCACTAGATCAAATCAATCCATAATACACGCCACTATTTTAAGATGTACCACTAGTTTTTAAGTTACAGAAAGCAAATCCAGCAGTTAGATTAAAAATCAGCAAGTTACGCCTGCAAACGTGTTCAAACCCACTAATTCTGCAGTTACATTTTGAAATCTGGCAACAGTGGGTGGAGGTGGGTGCTTAGGACGAGCATGTGCTGGAGCTATGGGATCCCAGGAAAACCTTGCAGAAAAACCAAACAACTCTAAACTTAAGTATTGCAGCACACCAGTCCAAACGCACATTGAGCCACAAGTGTGACGAGCACAGGACAACTGCAGCTGCCACCAGGCCAGCACGGTGAAATTGCCCTGCAGGTCCCTTAAAGGCAGAGCTGCTGCAGCTGCAGGGGAGGTCTCTTCAGTGGGACTGCAGCAGAAAGAGTACAACCCCATAGGTTACCTGAAACACTACACAGTTTGGTAAGGACAGTCTAGCAAGATCAATGACTTCTGCTCTGGAATTACCCCACTGCTAGAAGTGCAAAGGTCCCAAGGTTTTTTACTGTTAAATACATGCTGGAAAGTAGCACAACTAGAAAGAGCGAATCATGCAAGCCAGGAGAGAGAGGCAGGGAGAAAAACATGCAGGGAACTGTCTATTAATTCTTGCCTGTACTGTCATTGGCTTTAAACAGCACTAATAAACCCTTGCTGTCAAGGAGCATTTCCTTTCACCCTCTAATTTTAAATAATTATTATAATAAGGATTCTACTACACAATACTAGGAACAGCATCCCTGTCACTAAAACCATACCTAGTAATTGAAAAACAAACCTGCAAAGGATCTAGCAGCCACACGCTCGAAAGAAAAAGAACATTAACTACTACGCAGCAAAGTCCTTAACTTGTCATAATATATTAGGCGTTTCATTACACACTCTGCCAAAGCTGCAGACACACAGTAACCAAGCTATTGCACAGGAAGGGAAGAACAAAAGGTCTAACTTCTTCTGGGGCTAGCAAGATCTGTACCGATGTTGTCCTGCTATCGCTCAGATCAAGCAAACACACAGGACCATCACAGGTGCCGTTTCCCCTTCAGGCCTTACGTGCATCACCAGCAAAGACAACTCCTGGCACCATCCATACCTTCGCTAATTTTGTGCTTTGATTTTTCTCATTAAATTCCATCTTACAGTGAAACTGGAAGATTTTCTCTTTTCAAGCTACTGCTGCTGTAAGATGGCAGTAAAGATTCATGGCATTGCAAACTGCATGCCAGGACCAGAGTAGTAGTGTAAATCTAATTAAGACAGAGGAAGAAAGTCTGTAATCTCCCTGGTCAATTAATCAATTTTCCAATTAGATAACGCACTGATGGGTGGGCATGCAGCAGGGTAGCTGGACAGGCTGGGGAAATGAAGTACGAGCAAAAGGCCTGTTCATTAACCAAGTCGATTGCCTGGCCACTGCACGAGTAAGAAACCCTGAAATCCACTGTCCCTGCTTTCCAGCGAGCAGTCTCCTACGGCCTGGCTGGTCATGGCACTGCTTTAACATGTATATGAATATATTTTCCAGGCACTCAGCTGTAATGCAAAGAAAATGACAGCATGAACCAAGCAGGCTCATACCTGCTGGCCTTGTGGGCAACGGCCTTCCCACCCCTGTTTAGAACCCACAAAAATAAGCAAAAGCAGAGGACCCTCTGTAAAAGTTGCTTTCTTCAGGAAAAATAAAATCCTGTCACTAAAAATAATCATAGCAGAAAGTTTTATACCAGTCCTACTGCAGGCCATTAAGTATTTCCCTGTTTAGCACAGCAACATTGCAATATAGATATCACCCTTCCCATTTCATTGAGAGTGGACGTGAGGTCTAGAGAAGATAATTTGCTCCAAAACAGAAAGAGTCAGGTGAGGAACCCAGACTGCTTCTTTTCAGTCTTTCTACATTCTCATTTCTGCTCATTTCTAAAAGAGCTGCTCTTTATGTCCTGCCAGCTTTCCCTTCTCTGTGTTTTACTGTCCTGAAAAGCAGGGACTCCTAGCTTCTGTTTAAATTTATTATTGATAATAAGATAAATAAGCAATGATTGCAAAAAGTCCTAAAACACTTTCATGTGTGATTTAAATGCACCAGTATAAAATTTGGAATAATCTCACACACAGATGCACGAACCAGGAACATGTAAAACAGCAAATTATCTAGTTGCCAGCGCAACTTTCTGATAATAAAAGGCAGCTCAGGACAATTTACCATTGTTTAATCTAATTTATTTATTTGCACATAATAGCAGTACAGCCCTTGGGGAAATATAGGAGAAGAAATAATTGGAGTTGATTTATTTGTATTTGTTCACTCCGAATTGGAACAGAAAGTTAAGAGGTGGAATATTTTGCAGAAAATCATTCCAGAAAAGCAGCACTCTTTGAGGGAGCCAGTTCTCTGGCTTGAGAGTCATCCACCTGGCTGGTTTCCCTGAAGGCAAAGAGCAAAACCAGCAGCAGCCATCCCAGTAGGCACTGGGGAACTGTTGTTCCCATTTTCCTAGTGAAAAAATCCATTCTTTTATTCAATAAATCTATTTTTTGCTGCTGAAAGTTATGATTTTTGTGGGAAGTTGATTTTCCTGTTAAAATGCCAACCCAATCCAGAAATAATAGAGCAGGCCCTGCTAGGGAAAAGTTTGAAAAGGTTCAAGAAAGTCTTGAAGCTATTTGGGAACATGTGGAGACTTCTAGGGGATAGAAAATGCATCATTTCAGAGGTAAGAGGAGAACACCGGGGCTTCTCAGCCTGCCTGACATCTTGTTGGGGCACGCAGAGGGCACATGTCCCTTCACCTGCTTGACAGGAAAACAAAAGGTTTGAGGAGAAAAGCAGAAAAGCTCATTTTGTATCAGATTTGATGCATTAAAGACACCTGCACGCACAACAAGCAGAGAAAAGGCACATGAGCTTTCAGCAGAGCACCTCTTCCCCCCCCCCCACCCCAAATATATATGTATATAGAGCAATTTTGGATTATAACTTGGCAAAAAGATTCCTACCAAGTTTCTTGCTGCAGCATCTTGCTATATAGGAATATTTCCTAGCATTTGAGCTAAACTAGCTGCTGCCAAGACTGTCAGCAGTGGGGCCCACTGGAGCTCCTCCTCTTCCCCAGAGCCAGCTGCCACCAGCTGATGCCACCTGAGCCCTGAGCACTCCTGGGTCCCATTCCTCTGCCACAGCAAGATCAGCATGCATGTAAGCATAGCAAAATAGGACACTGAAAAGAGAAACTTTGCTTCTAGAAGAAGCCATCTCAAAATATATATGCACAACCACACCTGATAATTACTATTTTCCTATAGCCTTGCCTTATTGCTCACAAGAGGAAGATTCCAAGCCAGAAGCAAGTTGCCTCATCCAGTTCCCATGTCCCAGCTGATTTTATTCTGTCCCAGGCTGGGGCACAGCACAGCAAAGCTGGGAAAGGACCACAGCAGGTTGGCTCCCCTCCACTGATGGCCCTCTCTGGGACAGCACATAGCTTCACTCCAGCTTCATTTTTGCTGCTCAGCTGTGCGTCTAGGAACTTTAAGCCCTGAGCCCTTTTAGTGGTATGTTTGCAGTTTTCCTTCCTTTGTTATCCATTTAACATCTTTCTACATCAAAGTACTCTGTTTATAGTTCCCTTCTCTAGGAGGATCTGAACTGCTCCTTCAGCTGCATCGCGAATGCACAGGCACAAGCCACACCACACAAGCTGAGAGCTGCCTCTAGGCTGCAGATAGGGTCACTCTTAACTCTGCCCATAGCTGAGCAGAGCAGCAACAAGGGACCCAGATCTCACAGGGCTTCCCAGCTTCATCTAAGGAAACTGAGAGCACCTAGCACTTCTCTAGCACTAGACTCTGCTTTTTTTTTTGAGGGGCAGGGGTGTAAGACAAGGTGGAAATGCTTCATTGCCATACTGCAAAGACCAAGATTGCAATTAATGATTTAGTTTGTGCATAGCTTTGCAGATTGCCTGAGCCTAATTATTCCACTAGATGGACCCAAACCATTCTCTGTGCCCTATGCTACAAAGGGCGAATGGAGACTCCCCTGGAAAGGCTGGGTGGTGGCAGCTCTGCCCCTGGAGCAGAAAGACCTCAGCTACATGTTTCAGCTCTGAGCAGTCCTGGTGTGCAGGATTACGACATCCTAAAAAGCCAAAGTTGTGTTACAGTTTCTTCTTTGGTCCCATACCAGCACCTCATCTATAGGGAAACATTCCCCTTTGGTTCTTTGCTTTAATTAAATGAGTGTTACAGCAATCAATTTAAATAAAATCATAGCAGAAGACCACAATTCTGCACCACAGTAGGCTGTGCAATTACGCAGCCACCACAGGGTATTCCCACAGCTGCCTCCCACCTGCACTTTACAGAGCAGGGTGGCCATGAGCAGCAGACAAGGAGAAAAGGGAGCCGAGCTCTGCTGTCTGCCTCATTACCCAGCCTCCTATGTCTGCATTCCCTGTGAACAGCTGGCAGCCCTACAGGATGGGTGCCCATCTTAAACAGGGCAACCACTGATGCTGCTCTTGAGCCCAGGTGAACTGCCCCGTTGGGGATTCTGGCCCCCTATCCTGCCGACAGTTACAGATGGCATGCCTCTTCTATATTTTATTAACCTCTGCCACCATCTGAAATCCCTAAGCAGCTTAATTTCTGCTTTCTTAAGTCTACTGAAATGGAAAGTTTACCCAGAGTGATTTTCAGCCGAGATGACTCAAGACAGAGTCCTCAACTGAACTCACTTTACTTTCTAATGGTAAAGCCATTTTAGGCTCCTTTTACTTGTAAATACAGATGAAGTCAGAAGGACTATGTCCTCAGATGGTTCAGCTGAGCCATTGATCTCCACCAGCTGGGCACCCAGCTCCAAAGTCAGGGGACTGCCAAAATCTTGCCCAATGTTGTTACATGCAAACATACAGCACAACCCTTGGGACGCCCTGTGTCCCACCAGGATACGGGGCCTCACTTGCGAGTCAACGCTCAGCTGCTTTCAAGTCTTTTAGACAATCACTGGGAAAACAGAAATGTTTTCCTTCAGATCCTTAGGTAAAGGCAATCCACTACAGCTGTTGCCTAATACTATGTCCTGAGCAGGAGTCAAAATAATTATAAGGCAGTTACAAGTAAGTAAGAGAGCATTTAATACCCATGACCCTGGGTATTAAAACCCAGTCAGGTCCTGTTTAAAGCAGGCTGCCACTTGCAGGCTTGCAGCCTGACACAACACAGATGCATGACCCTTCCTCCCTGCTCATGCTCCCAGCCCTGAGGAACACCTGGTGGGTTTGCCCTCTAACCATGCTGGTGACCAGTGCTCACCCCAACCAGACAGACATCAGCCCACTTTGCTGCTAGGGAGGCAGCATTTACTTCTTCCTTGAGGTCACGCAGCCCCAGTGACTGACAGCTGGTGGAAGGACAGATGACAAAGACAACTTCAGAGAGGCCCAGTTTATTCACCACAGCAGCCTCCACAAACAAAACCCTGAACTAGACTCCATTAGTGCAAATACTGATGAACCAGCACCCTTCAGACAGGGGTCTCATGCCTCTCTGCAGCAGCAGCCTCCCACTTAGCAGACACCAACAGCCAGGGCTGCTTCAGGGAAACAGAGGCAGAAAAGCAAAGCCATACAAACAAGGTCACAAAAGCAGCAAGAATGCTGCATACTCACTCAGATACAGAGCTCCTCAACCAAGCCTAACAGGCAGCAACCATTGCCCTAAACCTGGGTTCGGGTCCAGGTCCCAGCACCGGTGCTCTAGTGAGGGCACGCTCCCAGCCTCTTGAGCCCTGCTCCTCCACACAGAGCAGCCTCCCTCCTCTGCTCAGGGGTGCTTCATAGCTTTCTGCCAGTGGAAGCTAATTAGCCTGCTTCCTCCCCAATTTCATTTTCACCTGTTTCACTTGCTAATCCCTTGGCCGTCCAGCTTGTTCAATTAGCACCCTCTCTGCAGCAGGTGAGAGCGGAGGAGCAAGCCCTGCAAGCAGAGAGTTAACCCTTTCCTGAAAGCCAGTAAGAAAAGAAAGTGTGAGACCACAGCTAGGAAAATCCCCTCCTTTCCCCACGTGCCATGGCACACTGTTTCTGTCGCTGGATGTACAGTCTTGCTGATGGCAATGGCTTCTTCAAGATGTGCTGCAGTTGGAGTAGATGCACTTCTCAACGGGCATGTACTGCTCCAGATAACACCAATTTCCCTACAGATTTACCCCTCTTTAGCCAACTGGAGCAATTACGTGCTTTGCTGGGTTCATACTGCAGCAAACCCATGGTTTGATCCAGAAGGCGCTGGGGAATTACTTGATCATGCAGTTCGCGGCTTCCCTGAGACGACCGGACAGAGACAGGAACTGTTCTCCTAGGTTTGCTTTGACCTTATTTGCGTAAGCTTCTGTGCAGTGCCTGCTATTTGGCATTTATTCTGGGCTAAGCACATGCACGATTCATTGCCGTGGTTCTGCTGATGAATGGAAATTCATTAAGCCCCTGTAACTCAGTCTCCTGCAACTATCTACCCACATCGTGAGCGCTGCCAACAAGAAGAGATGTCATCTGTGCAACTATGTTTTTTTACTTCCATAGGGATGTTGCAGGGCTTACTGAAACACCTTTATATATAATGTGTATACATGTTTATGCATATATCTTTATAGCCCAGGCCTTTGTCTCTTCAATTAGATGTTAAATTATCTTAAACAAGGCACCCAGAACCCAAAACAACTGAATTCACTGGTTCTTCTTGAAAACCTTTGACTGTTGGCATTTGTTAGTATATCTGCAGTGACTCCTATCCTGAAGTTTCTGGTGGCTCAGAAGCAGATAGATAACAAGGCCACCAATTAGTATTCACCGTGTGGCAGCGCAATCTGGATGGGTGTGCTGGAACCTGTCCTGCCTGTGTGCTGAGCCCTTGCGCAAACACAACAGGTTGCATTAGTATTCCCAAGTGCCGTCGCTCCTTGCATCTTCCCCACAGTAATTATCTTGAATCCAGAACTTATCAACTAGTGAGTGACACAGCCCAAGACAAATACACAGTTGGAAATGCCCCAGTATGTCTGATTTCACCAACTTGCATTATAATCCTAAATCATACTGTATAATGACTAACCCTCCGGCTGTGTTTGCGCACTCCTGAAATATATTAACATCCGCTTCCTTGCCTGGTTCCAAGCATTAAAGGCACTGCTGGATTTGAACGGTAATCCTTGATGCAAAAGTGTAATCCAAGCATGACTAGTGCACGTGTGTGTAACTGGCCATAATACCGGATTAAAGGAAAAGCATCTGCCTCAAAACGGTCTTTGCAAATTCTGTGCTGTTTAGTGCAAGGAAATGAAACAACTCAGTTAGCAGTTTGACTTTCATTTCGAAACAACCCAAATCCCCGTTTCTCATCTTTTCTCTGATTTAGGGGAAGGATTATTGGGAGCCTTTTGGAAATGCTCTCCCTCCCCACCGCATGGGTGCTCACACATGCCTGGACCTCTGGGGAGCCCAGGTTTCGAGGAGAGCTAGTCTCTGAAACGTCCAAGTCACTTTGAAACCTGAGCAGAAGTATCTAAACACCCTCCTGGCACTGGAGGGCTGTGTGGGGCCCATGCAGGATGGGGGGTCCCGCACAGCTCCGGAGCAATGATCCCCCTTTTCTCCTTTTTTCCCAGCCCTGCTCTTGTGCAGGAGGTAAGGAAAGGCACCGAGGACCGGGGGCTGTTAGCTGGCACTTCAAAACTCCTCCCGAGCTTCAGAGCGGCAGGAGGAGAGATGCTCGAGAGGCACCTGGAGCGCGGGGAGGCTGCCGGACCGAGTGGAACAGCTTTCAATTATCACGAGCTGCAGACAGGGGAATGAAAATCGCATCCTGCCGAGCTGCAGTCGCTAGCAGCAAGGACAGCTCGCTAACGCATGCAGCAGCCTGTGGTTTCTGCCCCGCGTTACTGTGTGCCTTGCCTATGCGGAAGCAGCGCTAGGCTGCAGCTAGACAGGCATGAAAGGGAACAAACGCCCTGAAGCATAAGGAACATGATGAATTTTCACCAGGTGAGGATTTGGCTTCTGGGCATCTTGCCGCTGCCTGGACCTTGACTGTGCATTGCGTGGCTGTTGCCTGGACTTTTAAGAGCAGGTGCCAAGGCACCCCGCAGGCATTCGTGCAGGGGTTGGAGAGCTTATCTCTCCTTCCATTTCCCCGTATATGGTAGCAGGGACGGCAGTCTCTGCTCTAGGTTTTATTTCTCTCAGCTCCAACGTTGCAAGACGGAGCCCTGGAGCCACATTGTACCCCTGAGCTCGGAGACAGCCACTCAGTTGTCCAAGCTCACTGTAACCCTCCCCACCTCTCCAAAGACTGTCCCTTTTCAGAGGGTGGCGGGAGAAGGACCCACTTCAACATCCCTGTCACATCCGCTTCTTGTTTTCTTGACCATCCTACTCTCAGCATCCTCATTTGCAATTTTCACATGTTTCTGCTCAGTTTCCCTGGACCATAAATCAAACACTCAAAAAAGGCAAGCTGGGCTGACAGAAGACATCACCAATAAGCCAGACAAGACGAGAGATACCATGGCAGCAGAAATCAGGACAATGCTTTAATAACGGCATCTATTTTATTTATCATTCCAGCTGCAAGTTCTCACCGGCTGTGTCTCGCTGCTCCGTGCCATGGAATAGGAGTGACAGCTGGAATGTAATAACAGCTGACCTGAACTTTTGTTGAGAGCCTGAACAAAAGAAGTCTGCAAAAGAACTTGAATGAATGTAAAAAAAAAAAAAAAAAGCCTCTAATACTTTTCATCTATTGCTTTATTTTTGCCAAATTCTTCATGCCTAACGCACACTGGTCAAAGACCAGAGCTGGATCTGTCTCCCCATTTGGGATTAACACCTAGGACTGGGTTACTGAGTTCTCCGTTATGCTTTGTCTTATTATTTGCACTAGGGCCAAATGAGTGTGAAATGCTGCTACTCTAATTTGACAGTGTGTACCAGCCACTTTGCCTCGGAGAAGGTGACTACCCAAAGTGCCACACAAGGACAAGCAGGCTTCTTGCGCTTGCAAACCTTCCTGCAAGGGCACTCCTAGCCTGGCCGTACTGATCAAAAGTATTGTCCTTCCTTCAGCTGTGCTACTGCATGACACACCGTGAAGTGGAACGGGACCTTCTAAATATAGAGGCTCTTTTAATGGCTGCAGAAGGTGAAAATATCCTGGATGCATTTATCTTTGCAAGGGAGCACCATGGGGATTTAATAATTAAGCTGTGCACATCCAGTTGCTATGGAGCTTTTACCAATCCCTGTATCCATCATCCAGATGAAAATGGGTCAGTGTAGCTTTTTACGGTCACCAGTTCCCTAATCTGGTTCCTCCCCCATAGACAAGGCTCCGGCAGGCGCAGCTGACCAGTGTTTGAGCCCATCGTGTCGGCAGAGTTGGCTATGGTTTGCACCAGAAACCAGACTTGGTGCTGAGGAGGCCCAGAGGACTTCTCAAAGGCGCTCAGCAATGCTTTGTAATTCCCAGTCTCAGGTCTGTAACACGGCTAAGCTCGTGGGAGGTCTCCACCATGACTCGCTGCAATGCGGTTGCCCAGAACTCTGACCCTGCAGGAGCCACTACAAAATCTGGATTTAATATGTGCAACACTCTCAGTCCCAAAAAAGAAAATGAAAAACCTTGTTGACCAGAACAGGTTGCTGGCTGTTTCTTTCCTTCCTTGTCTGGTCATAAAATTCCAAAGGAAATCTGTTTTAGAAAGAGAAGCTCTTCCTGGTGGTTAACTGACTCTATTTCGCTTATCTTTGCTTTCAGTGAAAAAAGTCAACAGCCCTGACCCCCTCTAAGTGACTCTTCGGAAGAGCTGGCATTTCAAATAAAAGACATCATGGCCCCTTCCTTCAAACTGCTTTGGGGAATATATGTGTATTTCTTGACCGCCTTTAACTAGGTTTACGTAAAAGGTCACAACGACTGTGTCTTCCCTGGATCCAGAAGAGGAAAAGCCAAAATAGGCAGCCGAGCAGCTGTCCTCAAGGTGTTTTTGACCTTATCAAATATAGGCAACGCAGGAAAGCACATTCAAAAAATACTGCCGGTACAATTGGGCAGGCGCCTCTGAGATGGGGACTGCGAAGACTCCTGTCCCTCGGCACTACTGACAAGGGCCCTGCGACAGGCACTGGAGCAACTTCACGGCTTTTGAGAATCGTCAAGCAAGAGAAAGCAGTGGGATATGTGCCTATACCATGGGCTTAGTTATAATCTCCCAGACCCTTGTTTGGAGGAGCCAGAGGGATACATTATTATTACTTGTGTTCAGTGCAAGAATGTTAAGATCGTCGTTTTCTAAAACAGCCGAACCACTGGAGATGATTAGTGTTTTGCTCTCTCAAAAATATGCCAAGATGGTTCTTGGCAGGAAAAGCTGTTCCGAATTAATAAAGGGATATTATAGACCCGCTTCCTGAGATGCTACCTCCGGCACATCCGACACGTCTGCCTGGGGAAATGAGCCCAGCAGCCGGTGCTGTTTCACAAGAGCCTCCTCACGCGTCTTCCCTTTGCAGAGATCAGAGCTGGCAACTGTCTTGCAAGCACGACCCAACGCAAGGATACATCAGGCAAAGCTCAGCTCTTTGCAGCCTGTTGCATCAGTTTGCTGCATCCCATGAGAACCAGGCGTCAGAGTTTCTCCCCTGCCCGCACGCCTCGCCATCGTTTCTCACTCCTCCACAGGGTTCAAAGACCAGTTGCTCCTGAGCAGCGTGGTAGGACCAGCCTGGTCCTCCCGGTGGGAAGGCAGGAGGCAGGCAAAGACTCTTCCCACCTTGGTTACTTTAGTGTTGGCTTGTGTTAATCTTAGGACAGCGATTGCACCGCAGATGTCCTAATCAGCACAGTGTGCAGAGAAGAAAGGCCAAGGGATTTCTTTTCCGACAAATACCCAAAGCTCCTTGCCAAGGCAGTAATTTATAAGGCTTGATATGCCATAAAAATAAATCGGATGGATGCTTCAGAGTGCAAAACAAAGGCCTCTTTTTGGATGTTAACACTGAGAGCTTGAACAGGAAAAAGAACTTAAAAAATTGGTTTATAATTTTATGGTAGGGAGAAACTTCCATAGGGAAGAGGTGCTGGAAGCGTACACATGTCCGGCTGCCATGCAGACTCAGCCCAGCGTTGCTCCCCGGCCGGCCAGGCTCCGGCTGGGAAAACCGGCCACTTTCTCTCTCTGAAGCTCAGGGCTGCAGGGGGTTGAGATGCCTTCACGGACCTGACCATGGCGGTTTGCAAAGTGCAGGGAGGTGCCTGCAGGATGGGGCGAAGGCACGTGGGGGAAGGAGTCCACGCAGCCTTTGTGCAGCTCCGCGGCACCTTAGACACCGAGGACGACGGCGAATAATTCACAGCCCCAGGACTGGGCTCTCGTTAGCGCGCTCGTCGCTCCCCCGGCACGGCTGAGCCGGGCGCTGACTCCTTTCCGAGTGAAACGCGAAGTCCACTTAATGAGGCTCGATTAAAACGTGGAGCCTCTCGTGCCGTCCTGCAGCGGCAGGCCTGCCAGCTCGGCCGTTAGTTGGCCTGTCGGTGATTAAAGCAGCGCTGCCAATTATGTGTTTACTGCTTTTGTTCTATTCACTGTATTTTGTTGTACTGTATTTCTTCTTCCTCTTCAACGCCTGAAAAAAAATAAAAGGGATGTTGACCCCACGCACCCCTTGGCCAAGGGGGAAACCAGAGCCAGCTCCGAGCGGAGGGTTATCAAAGACCTGGTACACCTGAGGCACAAGCAAACTGCAGCGGAAGGGGAAATTACCTAATTTTCATGGAACAATTACTGCTGCAACAGAAGAGAAACAGCTCGCTCTTTGATGTCTTCTGAACAAGGAGGTAGTCCCAGAGGTGAGGCGAGGCCCCGCCGGAGAGAAGGAAAAGCCTATCGTGCAAGTCTGAGCTCTTCCAGCGCCGTTCTTCGCTCCCGCGGTTACACCTTGCGCGTTATTTATAGGCCGGTGACTTAACCAGGTGTTCTTCTGCCTCGAGCGGCAGCGAGGTGAATCAGCGCTTGTGGTACGGGCGCGAGGTCTCCGAGGGCCACCAGCAACCCAGAGCCTCGCGGCCGAATCCCGCGGCAGCGGCGCAGGCAGAGCCCTTCCCGGCGCCCGCTGCGTTCAGCCTGTCTCCCCCTCCGCTCTCATCCGAGGGATTCGCCGCGGATCAGCTGGAGCTTATGTTGTTACGACCTGTCAGTCAGAAGAGCCAGGGAAAGCAGATGAAAAGGATTCTTGTGATTAACCTTTTCTTCTTTTCCCCCTCCGCCTTTCCTCATTGCTCTAAAAGAGAGCGATTTCCTCTCTGTTCTGCATGCGCCTATGTGAACATATGGCCCTAGACTCCAAATCCTACCGGCGCGGGGGGGTTGTGTTAGCTTTCGGAGCCAGCAGTGCGGCCCTTGCGAGTCAACGTCTCAAGGCCGGACCCTCGTGCAGGGGGAGCAGCCGTGCCGCGTTGCCCCAGGCACCGTGGCAGAGCAGGTTTGGATGCCGCTGGTGCAAAGGGGCACTGACTTCTACCCTGATTTTTTGCAGAACTGATTCTTTGCAGCAGCAGAACCCTCCTAAAGGTATGTCTGCACAGTCACGTCCTACGTGGTGTGATGCAAGCCTGCTCCAAACTGGAATTACAGAGTTTTACACATTTTCCCCGACATGTGGCTTCGTTTTTCTTCATTTTTCAAGGTCTTGCTGCAACATTGCCAATATCATGTTCTAAACAAAACCTATGACTCTTTCAGCCACGTTTGAACTGCCACATGTTCACCTGCAAGCAGCATGTCCTACCCCAACATGAGAAGTGCCGGCCGCTCCAAATCCCTGCCCAGACACTGCTACGGGCGCTGAGCACGAAGCAGAGGCTGGTGCCTAGCGCACAGCGCAGGATGCAGCTATTCTTCCCAGCTCTCTCGCACTTTCATTTGGGCAGGATTTTCTGCTGGCAGATGGGAGTGGGTTGCAGCATTATTTGATTGCTACCTATTTATGGCAGTTTCACAATATTGTATTCAACCAGGACAAGAAGTGGCTTGCAGGAGGTTGGACATGTGAGTGGGAAGCCGGTACGAGTCGCTTTTCTCCAGCCCTGGGATTATGCAAGGGGAAATGGTGTGGCCAAGCTGAAGTATTTGGTCGCAGGTCTGACCTGGGTTAATATGGAGGCAGGCACTGGCTGCACCTGGTGGGACATGTTGTTCTCACCCAGGGTGGAGAAGAGGACAACCCACCCTGCTCCCAACCAGCCCTGTGCAAGGTGCTGCCTCCCCTGCAGCTTTTCACTGAGCTTCATGGGATCTGTAGTTCGCTGGTCTCTTTGCACCCGTCCCCCTTTTGCACCGAGCTTGCTGGCCAGACGCCCTTCCTCTTAAGGCCTGTGGGGTTGGGACTCGGACAGAGTCGCTTGGTGTTGGCGTTTTCAGTGAGAAATTGTGATTTAACGTGGAGAAGCAAAGAAGAACGACAGTCTGGCTCACCCAGCTGCATGGCACACGCTCACTGCTGAGTCTCACCCGCTAACCCGCCTTCCTGAGGTGAACAACCCCATTAACAATGATTAGGGTTCCTCCTCAAAAACAGTAAGAGAACGGTCCCCGTTCCAGCCCAGGCTGGGAGACACCGAGCCTCCAGGTAAAGGCAACAGGAACTGCATTTCAAAGGCTTTTGCCTGGCTCTGAACGTCTCCTTCCATCAGAGCGCCGAGCCGAGCGCCAGCCGCCCACTCCGGGCTGAGCGGCTCCAGAAGCGCCCCGAGCGGGGCGAGGGGATTTAACGGGGACCGCTGCATCGCTCGCAGCCGTGCTCTCTGCGGAGCTGCTCTTGGAACAAACTTTTCACTGTACCTGAGGTTGCCGGTGTTATTACTTCCATGGCAGAGACAATATGATTTATTGAAGCTTTTTTTATTTCCCAGTGGTTCACCCAGTGCTGTATGTGTAGGGAAGATAAACTGTCTCATTATTGTCCTGATCTCTAATCATGTCACATTTTCAGCTACTCGGCAATGACAGTGACATGTAGTGTTTTGGTCTACTCCTCTGCAAAAAGACAAACCAAAACGAGGGGAGGGGGAAAGGGAAGCGAATGCTAGCGTGAGTCTAAGTTTAAAATAAAATGATCCTGGCCTGCCCTCAAAGACCAAAGACCGTGCGGCAAAAGTGTCCAGAGATCCTCTTGAGGAGCCTTTCAGCTCATCAGCTGCTTCGCAGTGTGGATGGCAGAGTTATGCCCTTGCGCATGGTAAGTTTGGGGGGTTCGCACCTCCCCCGTTAGGTCCTGAGCAAAGAGCGTGCCAGCTTGTACAGGCTCCAGGAGTCTTATTCCGGTTCATAGAAGAAAAATGGCATTTTTTTCCTCCCTCTGCATCGCATATTAACACACAGAAAGCAGGGGAAAACTCTGCATCCCCTCTGGGCTGGGGATGTCGTCGTTCCCGGCTCCCGGCCGGCAGGAGCCCTCGGGGCAGCAAGGGGCTGCGGGATGGGGCCGAGCCGGGCTGCGAGCTGCAAGCGTCCGGCCACCCGCTCCTTCACTGCCTGCGTGCAAGATGGCTTGCGCGTGTAAGACAACCACTCCACCAGCAAACGCTGGATTTTTTATGCTGTCATTAAGCAAGGGAATAATATGACCAGATGCTCTGAAAGAGACAACTGGATTCATCAGTGAACAACAGAGGTGCCGTAATGATTAAACATATTAGGTAGCGAAAGACAACAGAGGATTAATTTCAACACTTTAATTACAGTACCTCTAATCTTCCGCTTCATCACTATTTTCCTTCTCTTCCCTTCTCTATTTTGTCCACATGTGCTTCCAGAGAGTATCCTTCAGGGAAGAGGGAGGTGTGAGATATGCCAATGTTTATTTTAACAGCTCCTTTTTTAGGGCTCTGCTGTGAACACGCTCCTCCTGTTGAACAGTCTTGTTGCTATGGGATAAAGTGATCCAAGTTCCCAGGGTCTGTTCTTCTTCGCCCCTCTGCTTACGTGCAGCTCTTGCACCGCCCTGGCTCCCCGGCAGCGCTGAAGGCCACCCGCGCGCGGGACGGGCCCAGGATGCTGGGTGCTCTCCAAGGCGTTGATGGCCCAGCTGGTCTCGACAACCCTGCAGCAACCACAAACCCTTCTTCTGGCTCTGGAAATCCCAGAGACGGGGAGAGATTTTACATCACTTGCCGCTCTCCTCCCTGTGGCTGGCCACCCCCAGAGACACCATGCTGGGGCAGGATGGACCTTTGCCTGGCTTAGTTTGGCTTTATCTTCTCATGGGGTTTGAGATATGCCAATAATTGCCAGCTCCACACCTGGGCTGAAATCAAAACCAGCCGGCTGCCCAGGAGCCTTATGGAGAAAGTGAGCAGGGGTAGAGAAAGTTTCTGGCCCAACAGCTTTTGTAGTGCCTCAGTCCTCCTGTGAGCATGAGCGTATACTGTGTTTGACATGATAGAGTACTTACGGTATTGACTTAACAGAAGAGAATTATAATATTAATACCACATTTAATATTTAAAGTGCAAAATGTATTAGAACAACACTATGGGCCATCAAGTCTGGTACCCTGTTCCAACAGTAGCTACTGCTGCACGTTTTCAGCAGAAAGTATTAAAACTTCTAACACAGCCCATTAGATAGCATCGCCGCTAGGATGAGTTTCCTCCTGACCCCTAGCTGACAATCATCCTGCGCCCTGGTGCACAAGGATTGATTGCTCTTATGCTGGTTTTATCCCATCTGGTTTAACTGCAGAGGTTATTTTTGTCCTGAAGGCTGGATCATTTCACAGTTCTTCATCCCAGCCTGTGTCCTGGCCACTCAAGCCGAGCTGAGGCGAGCGCCCCGGTCCCGAGCCTGGGGACAGGAGGGCAGCGCTGTGGTCTCTGCGCCGGCGGAAGGACTGACACCGTTTCCAGAAAGGGAGCATCTGGCAGGCCTATTCACTCGCATTATTATAACGCAGTAACGATGGCCGGTAATTAAAGGACTGTCAGTTTTTCCTGTTCAAAACGCTATTTCACTGAATTTTTGAGAGAAAGTGTTACGGCTAAAATCGGGGCACTGGGCCCTGCCTCATTTGCACCAGCGTACCCTCCTCTGGCTGCAGTGGCGGATGTGCTACAAGGTCATACCTGAGTGGTGCTGGATGTCTGCAACATGCTAAGGACTACGGAAATGTGGGATGTTCTTGTCCCCAGAGTTCCCGGAGACTGGTATAAAAACTGTTTCCCTAATGGAGGTGTATGGGTTTTTGACCCTAAAAGCTGCAAGGAGATCCAAGGCCCTGACCTATCTGCAGTGCAGGTGCAAGCTCGAAGCCCTATGAGGTGGGACAGGAACCGGGCACAGATCCAGCCCAGACACCCCCCTGGGGTTCAGAGCGAGAGCCCAGGTCCCGGCCCGGCTCTGGACAGAGCGCAACTGCTGCCTCAGGCTGACAAGCCAACTCCTACTTCAATGCACTAATGACCAGGGAAAGAAATCCATCTGTTTTGTGCAGGTTGCTGGGAACAGCGTCAGAGCCTGTCACTTGTGTAACGTGAATATTGACCTCGGAGTACTTTGGCAAGAAGGAAAGGTGGCTGCGACTTCATCAGTAACCACAAATCGATGCCAGCCGGGATGACGAGGGTTTACAAGGAGACCCAGCTTTCGTCTAGCCCCGTGGAGGAGACAGAGTCACCTCCCTGCCTTACATAAAGTGCAAACGCCAAGACAAATCCTGTGCTTATACTGTGACCGAAGCCTCGTCTGAACCTGGGACTTTGCCAGTGTAAAAACTGAGTAAAGGATGCAGGATCTGACCTATGAGAATGACTAATCTAACAGAAGTTCACTGCCAAGAATAGAAACTCTCTGCAGTTACATGGCCTAGGCTGGAATATGCCCCTGTATTAGATTACGTATTAGAAGGGGGGGAAAAAAAGAGCAAACAGCCTCCCAGATTTAAAACCACCTCTCTCTATAAATGGATGTATATACGTACACACACATGCACAGAACCTGGCTACCTTTCTCAGCTTTTCTCTGAGCTCTTCCATGTACCCTACAGCTGAAGGCTGCCAACTCTCCAGCAGTGTTTGCAAGAGGAAATCTTGATTGAAAGCACAAATATTTGTGCTCAAAGATACTGGACCTAACCTAACACCTTTCCTTCAGACAAACTCAAGTCTGTGGTTCATGCTATGGTCTCAAAGTGCTTCCTAAACCCTAGATACCAAAGCCACCCACCGTCCTCTGGATGGTGCCTCTCACCATAGCCCTTTCGCTGGCTCGGAGGTAGGGCAGTAAGTGGCGACGGAGCTCCTGAAAGCCACATCAGGGCTTTAATCCTTCCCCCCATCTCTCTGCTCACCAGTGACCCCGCACTTGTGCATCCCCATCATGCTGAGCGTTGAAAACAAACCCAAATGCTCTGTGCCACCATGCGTTTTCGCTGAACCTGACTCCCCAGAGCGAGTACAGCTGACTGCCCCGCACTCACGATCAGGATGACTGGCAAATTAGTACTCAACTTCTAATTTAAAATCCCAGCACAGCTATTGAGACTCGCCCTTGCGGCTTCACATTGCAGAATTGCGATAAAACTTTAATTGAATGGCTTCCTCAAAAGGGGACTTCCCTGAGTTAATGTCAGCCTCTCTGAGTGACCCTTTGCAGCCACAGTATGTCTATTTTATTATGGCATGCCATGGCCAATTTGGTGGGAAAAGGAGAATGCTTGGTCCGTGGAGGGAAAATGCTTTAACATTCATTCAAAGTGACAGTGCCCTAGTGCAATATGACTGGTAAATGCTAAATTGCCACAGATGGCAGATTTATGTTTTCCTTTAGTGAAGGTCCCTTGCCTGTGTTGCTGGGGGCTCAAGATGTGTACTTGAGGAAGGACCCGCATTGCTGCTGCCAGTGCTGATCTGTTAGTAGACACCTTTTTTGGTAGCTGGGGGCTCAGAAGCTCAGACATGAGAAGATATGCAGAGAGCGGCATGAACTGTTTGTCTTGGAAGAGGTGCTCAGCTCTCGCCCATTGAGAGAGAACTGATTCACTGCAAAACAGCTCCAAAGATGAGAGGATGCTGATGGGCAAAGGAAGAAGCAGCCTGTGGCTGCTACGCAGTACCAAAGTGGCTAGAGGTGGCTCTGCCCCTCTGGGTTTGGGACGCTGCTCTCGCTTCCAGACCTATTTCTCAGGGTGCTTTAAACCTAGAGGACAGCAAGGCCATGAAGCTGCCAGCGCGCAAGCAGCCATGGATGTTGTGCAGTGAATTCCTTATGTAATCCCTCCTTTGCTTTCCCCTTTTCATTCTTTTTTTTTTCTGGTTTTATTTGACAGATTTGCTTAAAAAACAGCGTGGGAATACAAATGACATGTTCAATACAGATCAGCTCATGGCTTTACAACATCCCAAAGAACGTTAAGTACTGCATTATCAAAAGTCCTGAGCACAGGCTGAGAACAAAAGCCCAGTGCACGTAGCTTCGAAGAGGTGATGTTTGTCATATATTCCACAGATTGTTCCTCCCAGCACTGCGGCACACAAAAGCCGCTTCCCGCGGTCGGCTCCCCTAGGCAGTACGTGGCTTCCTATGATGATTATACAACAGACACTTAATGGCAGTGAACTTGCTCAGCCTGGCAGACCTGGGGACTGTTTGCAGGAGGAAGTTGCCTGTGGTTAGTTAGAGCTCTGTGGGCTCAGATAGGCTACATGCCTTCTTAATGCTCGCTGGACTTGATGTGGAGATGCCCATTGCCGCCATATGGCTTTGGGACCCGTTTCTAAGAAGCTTTAAGCGAATCACTTGAGCCGTCTCCCTTCCTCAGTGCACTGCTTCACCCCAGGCCGAGGAAGCCACTGCCACACGGAGCCTATTGGCCCTTGCTCCATGCCAGCTTTGCAGATATTAGGGGCAGCACAGCTCAGGGTTTGTCTGGTGGCAGCCCACGAGCCAAGAGCAGCCACCTGCGTATGAGCCCCGAGGGAGAAGCTGCTGTGGCCTGGCATGGCAGGTGCTCAGTTACACATCCCCATCCAGCACATCCACAACAAAAAGCAGGAATGCAAGATGTAATTCCTTCTGCTGCCCCGGCCAGCCCATTTCACAGCTCCCATGAAGCTCTGCTTGTCTCCAAGAGTTCACTGCCAAGTCCTGCTGAAGTGCTCGGTGGCCTCCAGCTCTGCCCTGATGCATCCGCGTTGCAAAGGCAGCAGCTCTACACATTGCAAATGCTCCCGCCAGGTGTACCAGCACAGTCCCGGCTAGCTTGTGCATCTGCACCACGTTGCAGTGGGCAGCATAGTCACAGCTAATTGCATCTCGTTAGAGTCCTGATGCTTCGTTTCTACTGTGGATAGGAATGGAGAGCAGGAGTCCTTTGCCTCTAACTTTGGCCAGGCCCTCAGAGCAGCCTGTTTCAGAAACAGACCCGTGGAAACCCGTGGATGAGTATCTCCAGGGATCCGGGCCTTAGACTCCTACATCTCATGGAGAGAGAATGGCAGCTTAGCTCTTATGTCACTTGGATATTTTGGGAAATGCTTCTTAGAACGTCGTTTCTGTCTGCTGTGGCCCTGCCAAAATTCAGGAAAGAAAAATTATCTACTGATAATTTCACTGTTCCTCGCTGGCCTACCTCCTTCTGATCAGCCACTGTGGTGGATCAGGCACTAGACATTTCCAAGGAATCCAAGCAAAGTCTATGCAATTCCATGCTTTGTAGGAGAGACCCATTTTTCTTATGTGTTAGTATCTCGTGGCTGCACTCCTCCAGCTAACAGCTTGTGCAATACAGTGACTATAATCCATGCCCATCTGGCTTTTATGTATTCATGAAGGGCCTGATCCTGCCGCGCGCTGTTAGCCTTCGGGGAGGAGCTGAGCCTTTCTAACTCCTGCTGCTCCCGAGAAACTGAGGGTCTTGGCACCTACCATCATCTGGCAGGAACGTATCCAGGCTAAATTAGTATAAAGAGGGATGTGTACATTTGTTTTTACAGTGCTGTAAAATTGAAGTTATTAAGAAATCAGACTATAATTGCCCTCTTAATGAATCTTATGCTTCGGCACTCATTCAAAGAAACTCATCTCTATTGTGTCAGGTATAAAAAAAGCAGCTTCATTGCCATAGTTTATGACTTTATTAAAACCAAGGATTTTATATTAATAACTATAGGCTCCTCAGCTATATTTCCCCAGTGAAGGAAATGTGTGCATTGGTCTAGGTCCAAGGTAATTTGTAAACACAAAGTATTAAAAGGCTCAACAATTCTAAAAAGTTTTAATTGGAAACTCAACAAACTGCTTTGCAACATCTTAATGCTTCAATATGGAGCTCTCAGATAATGAGGAGCTAATTAAGGGGCCAGGATTCATTTTTTTTATGATATCTAGCTCCATATGGGCTCTGCATTCAGTGCTTGCAAAACTAATGAAGGTCACAGAAGTAACAGCAAGGAAAGAAAGGAACATTTTGAGCTTTTGGTATTGTCATGATGGTAGGCAACAGTCTCAGTATTCCTGCCTGGGTTTCAGGCCAGGTGCTGAAGCGAGCTTCATTTAATTCAATGGGACAGTCTGTGTAACTGCTATCACAGCGCTAAGTTGCATTTCACAGTCCACTGCTGCTCCCCTGGGCTTTGCCACTGCTGGGGGAAGGAATAGCTTCGGTTTCCATATGCCAGCCCTAAAAGCCAGGCTCTCCTGTGCACACAAAACCAATTGCACGTTGCTAGACATGGCCTACAGAACCGCACAAATGTCATGGCATATCTTCTTCAGAGGTGCAGAAAGAGCTTTTGCTCATGGCCTAAGCCGGCCAGGTGCAAACCAGGTCTGGTCCAGGAAGCATATAGCTGCATTCGTGCCTCCCACGCCCCAAAGCTGCAGCAGATATGCTCTGCTACAAGAATTTTGACTCCAGGGAAGAGGGCTGACTGAAAGACCAAAAAGCTTGGTGAAGCTCAAACATAAAAACAAGCATCATCCGTCCACCAGTAGACACTTCATTCATCCCGAGGTAGTTATGAACCAGCTGGAGAGCATTGATTCATCTGACTCAAAGGACAAAGGGAAGCAATGTCATGACAGGCAACTTGAAAGCTGTTTAGTTATTTACATGGCTACAGAGCCAGTGCTCGGTATGGCTGGTAGATGCTACGGGGCCCTCTGAGCACAATGTGTCCTCTCTGCAGCAAACTGAAGCCCTCACAAATGTCTAGTAAAGTGCTTTTAAAGTAATCCCTTGTAAAATATTAACAACACATAGACACATATACAAATGTATGGTCAGATGTTTCACTGATGTAACTCACTGACTTCCATGACTAAATTTGGACCGGCAAGCCTCATGCCCCAAGTAATTAAGTCACAGGCTATAGAAAGCAATCCACTGGGACTTACTTGTCTTTGAAAGGCTCATCCACTTGAAAAGTAATACATACCATTAACTATATGACCATATGGCATCCATTTATAGAATATTGCACTACAGGCAAATAGGACAAAGGTACAGCCCCTTAAAGCACTTTTCTCATCTCATTAACTTTGGGTACATGTTATGGGAAAGCTGTTCTGTCTTTGTTGTGTTCAAGGACATTTTGCGCTGTTGAGTTTTGTATTAAATGAATTGCACTAGGAAAATTAGAATCTAAATGTGGCTGTGCCTTGCCCTAAAGCAAACAGCATTATTTTGCCTTTCTGTAATTCAATTTATTTCTACAGATCAATGTTTTGAAGCAAATGTGTTCTTTTGTCCTCAGATCTTGCCTAATGACGAAGAGGACTCTGGGCACTTGGGTGCCCGCAGAGGCATTCCAGTGCCTGGGATGTGGCAGACTGTCTGGCCAGGACGCTGGTGGGCGCTGGTGGTACCCACCCATGTACACCAGTGTGCCTGAAGGAGCCACGTGCACCTCCCCAAAACCGCACAGACCAGCTTACACGATCTATTAACATCTACAGAAGCGTTAAAGAAAGACTTTCTGGTGATTAGAGTAATTAGCGTAGCTCCTTGGCTTGCAAGCAGACAGTGAAAACAATACGTAAAGCCCACGTGGATGCCACAGATGCTGGGACCTACACAGAAAAGCAGAACAGCTGGCAATAACTGTGATCCAAAACTACACAATGAATGTGAAAGAGAAAGGCATATCCATCCTGATACACACAAAGAGCCTAGCCCCTCTTGCAGGCAACCGCATCTTTCCCATTGATTTCAGTGGTCACTGGATCCAGCTCTAAATCTTTTAAGAACACTGCGCTCCCCTGAAACGGGTTGGTACTGAAGAAATACATTAGTTAAATAGAAATGACTGCAGGTGCCTTAAAGGTTTTTGGCTTCCCAGATTTCTCTCGTGCATTAAAAAAATCAGAACTGCTGCCAATTACACCATGGTTCTCTATTCCCATTTTTAGCTTCTTGGAGGGAAAACCACTCCTTTATATCGAAGATCTCCACAAAGCTGGCAGCCCAGCGCACTAGAAATATGGTGTGTAGCACACAGAGGAGTCCTCAGAGAGCTGTCCCCATTTTGGTTACAGCCAACATTGCAGTGGGAAGAGTAGTGCTGACACAAGGTAGTATCTCAAACCTGTGTAACTGGCTCAAACATCTGCATGTGGAGCATCATTCGTTGCTTGTGGTTTAATCCAGCTCTGGGAAACCACGTTACGTAAAATTTCCCCTGCCTCTCCTCCTGTGGAAGAGGCAAGCAGGGATCTTTTGCTAAGGCCAAGAAATTGAAATCCATATGTGCATTTTGCAGAAATCACCAACTGCATATATTTGCTTTCCTCAAATTGGTGTGCTTCCCTCCTTCCAAGTCCTCTCATACATCAGCCTGCTGAGTTGGAAGGCTAAACCTCACCAAATACCATAGCTGATCAAGCACCACTTAGCTGAAATAGCTTCACACGTGGTGGTGCTAGGCACATTCACCTCCTCCGCTTTTTGGGAAAGAGGCAATGGTCTATTGATGCCAGAGGAAGAGGCTGCAAAGCCACCGGGCATCCCAGCTGCACACAAGAGCCAGCCCAGCAGGTCTCCTTGAGCAGGGGACCAGTCCTTCCCCTTCACCTGGGGCTAGCTGCAGCTGAGAACTCAATACTGCTCAACATTACAGCAGCTGGGGTGACAGGAGATGGGACCCCACATACCCCACGACATACAGTGGCAGTCAGCAGAATGAACTCAGCAGTGGTGCTAGGTGCCCGTTACAAGGAGCCCTGTGGCAGTTCAGAGACCATAAGATGGAAGTCCATAAAGGGATAAGGGGAGATGTGTGGCATTTACTAAAGGCTGTTTAGAAGAGCATGTGAGCTTCCAGCATCTTAAGCTCCCAAATATTAAGAGCTTTAGGAGCATTCAGCTGGAAAAATGCCTCATATCATTGCAAGGTAAGGGAGGCTGTACTGCAGCATTCTGCAATGCTATGAGGTCTTTGCTTTAGCAAAACCAAGATAATCTTGACTGTATTGAGTGCTCAGGCCCAAATAGTAACAACTGCTCATCATAATAAGTTTTGCAGTGCCAGATGCAATACATGGAAGATTTTTACCGCTGTAAAACTCTAGCAAAATCATGATGAAAAGCAGTCCAAGCACCCAAGACGGAAAACGATCCAATTCCATCAGGCAGTCCAAGGCACAATGTCTTCAACTCTAACGCACACAATAGACAACCTCATTTCCCCCTAGTTGCAGCACTGACATCAAATGCTGTCAGCTCCCCATACACCACTGCACCATCACCTGGGGCACGCTGAGGTGGCCAAACACTCAGCAATTACCAAAATAACCAAGAACTCCTGTTATTCTGCCCCTCTGCTACAAACGTTCACTCGGACGCAGAACACACAATAAGCAAAACCAGGAAGTCTCCTAATGTTTTTATTGTTCATTAGATAACTGTGGATAGTACAAAGTTTTCCTCTTAAAAAAAATTAATTACCTTCACACTTCCATAAACAGGGCTTCCCATGGGAATCTGATGCCACAGACTTTCCACAGAAGCTATTTCCAACCACCATAATGCTATGTAGATATTATAACAGTAAGAGAGTATTCTTGTAATTATCAACATGAAATTGGTTAGCTGTGTATAAGGGTGAACACTGATCTTTTTTTCTTTTTAGAAACAAAACCATCATTTATTAATCCAAACTACATCATCGCATTTACAACATTCATTGCATAAACTGGACATACAAAGTTTTGCCACCTCTGGTAAATAACAGACATACATTATACAATATATTTGCTGAATACATAAGTTCAAACAATATGGGTACAACAACTTGTTCATAATACATACTTAAACCATCGTGTTTAATAGTTACTAAGACACAGATCCATGAGCTACTTCGAGTCTCAGCACAGTTAATCTAAGTGACAAAAACACAGTTGAGAGACAGTAGCTGCTATGGAATGCAAGAAAAACTAACCTGTGATAGGGCTTATTCAGACAGCGAGAGCTCCTCACGGGTCAGCTTTTTCGGCTTAGAAGTACAAATCACACATCCATCACAGCTGACCACGATGTCAGAAAATGTCCATGCAACCCACACAGAAGAGAGCGAGTCTCCCAAGGATAAACTTTCAACAGTCATTGCCTTACTTCTTTAGTATGTACTATAGATTTGCTATAGGAACAAAAAACCAAAACAAAACCCAAAACTTAAGTGATTCTTTAAGTGCAGTTCCAGCTGCAAGTACATGATTACTCTTAAGTCTATAACACAGGGCCAGACTTCCAGAAATGCAGAGGTAATGCTGATCTGTCAGGTTTATGCTGAATAATCCTCCATGACATTGATCTTAATTTTGGCAGCTGTTTATTTAAAGTGTTTCCTTGATATTAGTATTAATTCTTTTCTCCCTTTTTCTTTTTTTTCCCCCCTAAATCAGTTTCTAAAGAAGGATGGACTACAACTCGTCAGACCGGATGACATGGAAGAGGGTGACATTGTAAAGTATTTGGTGCCCGTTGTTCCAGGCATAGAGGGCACGATCCTTGGGGTTGTAGTCCAACATGGAAATGTGCGAGTACTTGTTTTGAAACGGGATGTCGATGTACTCATAGGTGGAGGCGTTGGTCTGGTAGGCATAGTGCACCTTGGTGCCTCCCGAGTAGCCATTGGTGACGTAGAGCGTGCCGCAGATGATGAAGGCCTCCCCAGCACTGCGTTTCGGGTAGCTGGTGTTCCAGGTCTGGAGGCTCTGCAGCGTGTTGGGGTCCAGCTTACTGATGACAATGTTGCCCGCGTTCTGGTTGGTGGCGTAGACGGCCCAGAGGCCGTTCTCGTCCACCATGAGGTCAATGTCCGAGTGGCCGCCCCAGGCATAGTGGTACATGTTGTTGTAGCCGGCATAATCCAGGCTGCGAGTCTTGAGAATGGTCTCTGTTTTCAAGTCAAACCTGATAATTATGTGGCTTTGGTATTTATTGAAATAGATAGAGCCATTGTAGACCACTTGACCAGTGCCAGACCAAGGGTGAGGGAGACGGTGAGAGGTAAAATTGTCAGTATTCATGAAATCTGCCATGGATTTATACTCACGGACAAAGCGGTTGTTGTGGTAGCTGTCCATGTACCAGACCTAAGCAAACAACAGAAATATGTGGTGTTAGAAAGCAGTGGAGAACCACCTTAACCCTCCTGTGGGTTAGGAGGGGTTTCACCTTTGCAAGCCACCCCAGAAACTAAGCCAGGTGCTCAAATATAATGATCTGACAAAGAAATTAGAGATGCCTGCATTTCCAAAAAGCTTTTTTTCCCCCCACTGAGCCTCATGGTGCTCGTGAGAGCAAGGGCCCACGTGAGGTGACCTCTCCAGCTTCCCCTCCTGCCTTGGCACAGCCAACTTGGCAGCAGCCGAGGGGCTCTGACGGCCGGGACATCCTGCAGAGGGTACGGAGCACCATGGGGAGCAGCTGCCTGCAAGCTCCTGGGTCAGAAGAAATCCAAAGCAAACTGCCAGGAGGACAGATTCATTCAGCAACTTGCTAGAAAAGGATGCAACCAGAGCATGTCACCCGTGCTCAGAAATAAACCCAGGCTGCAACGCAAAACACAGCCAAGAAATCATCCGGAATAAGAAAGGTGTCCCAGATGGATAAACCAATATCTCCCCAGGAGCTCGGGAACTTAAGCTGTTCCTCGGAAGTAGTGTGATTGACACAGTCCTCCTAAAGGACAATTAGCATCTTTCTCTGACTAGGTAAAGCCGGAGTATTACATTGCTGCTACTTTTCCTTCCCGTAAGCTCTATCATGGTAGCACTTCCTAAATGATATCATCTGCTGTGCAGAACTCCATTAATTTGGCATGCAGAAGCATATGAATGCAATTGCTTATTGTCAAGGAAATTGGGACAAAATCTACAGTGATTTAAAAATCATACACTTCTGCATCAAAAGCTTCAACCTAGGCTGCTGAGAAAAAAAGAGAAAAGAGAAAAAGACATCAAAATAAGAGAAAAAGACATCAAAATCTCACTACTGGTAGATTGGAGAGATATTTTAGATCATCGTTTAAACGTCAGCTCATCAGGAACACTACCTAAACTTCTTAAAAAAAGCTTTAGCCATTTGCAACCCATCCTGAGGCAAACGACCAGGCTAGACAGTTAAGAGCAAGACGAAACATCCATCCTGTTAGTGACATTGTCTGCATTTGTTGCCTAAAAGTAAGACAGCTGCTTTCTAAAGCAGGAGCTGTGTAAACAGGAGAAGAGCTGCCAGAATGCCTTTAAAGACACAGATTTGGCTAATGTTTCAGCACAAGTTTCTTTTGCAACCCCCTTGCAAAATCTAAACACATCGTCTCTGCAATAGTGCTCTTTCCAGGGTCCATCAGAAGACCAGACAAACATCTACCCAAGGTGTGTGCATGGGTATTGTAGCTGGCTTGTTATATTTGAAGGGCCAAGTGAGGTCAGCAAAAACATCATAAGGAACATTAGACCCTCCGTCAGTACTGCCCTGACTGCAGCCACTGCAGAGGAACATGCGCCAGATCACTCCAGTCTTCATACCTCCACTGTGGGCTTGAGGATGGCAGCAAAAGTAGCAGGGGGGGAAAAAAAACAAACAAAACCCCAACATGTTGCTGAGCCCATGGTAGAAAACTGCCAGCAGCCTGGGAGGGTTTCCCCAGTCGGAGGCAGTGCTGGAAAACACTCTGCAGCTAATGCAAAGTCTGTATTCAACTAAACTAGCTTGGGAAATGACATAAAAGCCCTGAAAGCCAATTGCCTCTCTGCTGCTCCCATATCATTATTTGGTATTAAAAAATTACGCATCTCAAGGCATGTGTCTCAGTTTTAGACACACAAAGAGAAGCCCAGAAAGAAACCCTAGTTATCCTGCTAGTGCTGCAAGGTGGCAAGATGCAACAAGATCTTGTGCTCTGGAGAAGCAGAGATTGATGGAGAGCACTGCCTTGCAGCACCGGCTGCCTCTGAGCAACTCTCTCCCACACGGTCTTGCCAATACACATCGATCCCGGTGCTCAGCACCCGCCTGCTGTCTTGCCACCAGCCTTCTCCTGGCAGACTTGCTGTTTTGCCCCGTTGCGTTCAATGATTTCACAGCACAAACAAAAAGCCCTGCAAACCACCAAACACCTCTGGCTTGGTGACATAACCTGGATGTGACATACTGCCCAGTTTCTCCCCATCACCAGCTTCCACACTCTGCCAGGTAGCCAGTGAAATTCACTTAATTGCATGCTTCTAATAAAATTCACAGTAGATTTATATAATAGATACACACATACACGCTCTTATGAAGCTTGGGCTATATTCCATGAGAAAACCGCTTTGTCTACTCTCAGGAATAAAAATTCACTGCAGAAAAAGACATAGATAAAAATTTAAAAAAGAACTGGTTTCAGACAAAGCTCTCTGAAGACACAGGAAGATCTTCAGCATGGCATTAACCAGCTTCAGCTGTGACTGGCCTGACTACCCCTCTGCAGACTTGCAGATCAGTACAGTACTCCATCAGGGCCCAGGGATGCAGCAAATGCAGTTGTGATCCAAACAGGTTGTGATGTGGGTAAAGCCTTCCCATCCCACTTCACCATTAGGATCTCGTTGGGGTTACATGTGAAGTTTTGCTTCATCACTGTAAAGCACAGAGGTGGTATATTGGGGAACCAGCACCAACCACTTGGCTGCTGGAGGGGCATCTCTAAATCCCTTGAGGGAAAGAACTGGGCATCCCATATCGCTGCTGTTCAGGCTCACGGCATGTCCACGGCCCAGCCAGTGGGACGCAGCAGACAAGGGCCAGCAAGAGAGATCTCCACCTCCACTTGCTGCCATCAGACCAAGCAATTAAACCTGCATCAATTCCAAGGTACAATAGCAGCAAATGGGTCATCACAGGGGCCTGTCGCCAGCTCTCAGTCTCCAGCTTTGAAAATGAATACTTTGGTTCACCTTGCTAGTTGTGTCACAGCGGGAAGCCCTTATCTGCTGACAGGACTCCCATCTCTTCTGACACTATCTCCAGGCTTTTCCTAAGGCTCCCGCCAGCAGTGCTGGAAGCTGGGTCTGGCACCACAATGAGCTCCATCTCTGGAGATCTCGCACCTCTCCTGAAGCCTCCCAGGAACACGCGTGGGAGGCCAGCAAGGAACTGGAGCTGGAGAGACACCGACGCAGACCATCTGTCCATCTCCCGAACACCCATGTTCGGAGTGAGGAAACCTCCCCAAGCAGGATCTGCACTGGCAGGTGTGGGGGCTGGCTTCTCCAGAGCATCCCTAGTCCTCACTTTGCTACAGAAGGACGATCACAGGGCAAGCTCTCAAAATAGCCTCCCCCAACACAGCCCTCAACTGCGCCTTCATCCTTTGATGAAGGCTGCTTCACACAGGAGGGAATTTCCATGTAGCCAAGGTCTGTGATTTTTGCTTTGTTTTTCTGCCTACAAATCCTCAGCAAACACTTGAGATATTTTCCATTCCATCAGTCATGGGAAGCCTGGATTGATTTTCAGCCAGTTATTGGCCTCCTACCTCATTGGGATCAAAACTGAATGGTCTGAATAGAAAAAATAGACCCAAACAAAGCAAAACAAATCTCTCCCTGGCTGCAGTCAGTTAATTCTTCACAACAGTGACAGCAGAGGAGGGAGGGCAAATGGAGTCAAATGACATTATTGGAGGTGCTGGCAGCAGAATGGCAGCAGCGACCAGGATTACGGGGCCGTTCCACTTGGCCCCAACTCCTTTGCGCCTGCTGCAGGCACAACCTCTTGTAGGCACATGAGGTGGCTCTCCACAGCTGGAAAAAACAAACCCGGATGAGAAACACCAGCCCGAGAAACACCAGCCCAAGATTTGATCCTCCCTCCTGCTGGGGCACAGACCTCGTGGCAACATTTCCAAGATGAAGCACTCATTCAAAGGGAAGAAGTTGGCTGGGAAGAGACTGAAGAAGCTCTCCACCTGCAGCAGAGAGGCAAAAGCTTCCCGTGCCCCAGGAAGAGGTCTCGACACTGCGCTGCTCAGCTTGCCTTCCTCATCCTCCCTCCCCGCACAAGCCTTGCTAGCTTCTCATTGCAGACAAGGTCAGTGGAGCCCTACGAGATGAATTCAGGCCTGTGCAAGGGCTTCCCAAGGCACAGCATGGGCTTCAGTGCTTGGACCTAATGAGTTTGCAATGACCTTGGCCGTGACTTCGGGGGGAGCACAGAGATGAAGCTGTCTCAGTCTTACCTTGTTTTCTCCCTCAGGGGCGAGAGGATCCGTCATCCATGATCCAAACCTGGACCCAGAGGTTTTAATTGTGATCGGGTCACTTATTCCGGTCAGCTTGCCACAAGCTGGAGGAAAAAAAAAAAAAAGTGCAAGGTTGGCGAGCGCCGCTTCAAACGCTCGCCCACTGCGGCTTTGGCTCGTGTGCACACGTTCCCACGGGACGGCCTTGCCTGCCTGACCCCAGCAATTGGGCCAGTGGCACCAGTGCTAAAACTGCCCGTGCCGCTCTGCCTGCTGCTCTCCCCAACCAATGGCAAGCTATGTTTTTAGTTAATTAGAGCTAATTAGGCCAAGAACAACTGCCACGTGCTTTTGTTTGTTTCATTCCTCTTCATAACAGTTCTCCTTATTGCGCTGCCCCCCAACAAAACAAGCTTTCCTGAAGACAGCCATGCTGCTAGCGTTGCAGAATAGCAAATGAGAAGAGTTAGCCAGGGTCAAGCAGCCAGGTGGAGAAATTAGCTGAATAGCTCTGCTCATTTCTGTGATAATAGAGTGGGTGCAGCCAAGACAAAGAGACAGACGAGTCTATTCCAGCCCTGCTGGAAACATGCATTTGTTACAGGTTATGCACTGAAGGGGAAAAAAAGTGGTAAATTATATACACTATAAATCTCTCCTCTACAGAAAACATCTACTGGCTTCTAACAGCCACTTTTTCTGTTGACTATCACATCTGCACACTTAAGAGACACTAATGCATTCGCCACCCCTCCTCCCATCCCTCTGAGCTCAGCGAGCCCCAGGAGAGGAATGTGAACGCCAAAGGTGCATCCTGAGGCCTCAAACTCAGCTGTGGTGCTCAGCCCCTCTGAAAGCCTGGGAGAGCAGGGCCTGGCTGCTGCGGGTGCTCTGCACAGCCAGGAGCTGCCACTGGGA
This sequence comes from Struthio camelus, assembly GCF_040807025.1. Taxonomy (NCBI): domain Eukaryota; kingdom Metazoa; phylum Chordata; class Aves; order Struthioniformes; family Struthionidae; genus Struthio; species Struthio camelus. The sequence continues at coordinate 4,037,354 of NC_090961.1, forward strand.
CTCCTGCCCGAACTCCCAGCACCATCCGACCGGGAACGTGAACCTGCACAAAAATGGCTCAAAATTAAGGGCCTGATACGGAAACATGTTTAGGTGCCTCATCCCATGGATTTCAAGCCCCCTCAATTCAGGGGGCCCATCAGCATATTTGCAAGTGCCTAGCTGCGTTTTTCAGCCCTGAACACCCGGCGAGGCCAGCTGCACCTCTCCCCCTCCACGCGCTGCGCTGGCAGCCGGGGGCAGCCTGCTCCCTCTCTGCAGTTCTGCCTACTGACACCAAATCCAGCTGCTCTCCGGGGACCCCGTGAGCTGCTGCCTGCAATGCTACCGTCTCAGCCTCTCAGCAGCCAAGGTGCAGCCATATGCCGATTTCCCATTTGCAACGATAGCCACAAGTTTCAGCCAAGCTGCCATTCCGGGCTGTTGAAACACTAGCATTTAAGTATACGTGCACGGAGAAGTGACAGGTAAAGAGATAACGTACAATGCAGCAGGAGGAACTCCAGGCTCATATTGAGCGTACTGTTGCTACAGGAGCAGTCATTTAAAACCTGGACACGCTCTGTGCGCATCAGGTCTTGCGGGAGCATCTCCTGAGCAACGCACGCTATGGTCAGGGGCTCAAGGGGGAACGATTGCAAGCTCAAGTTCAGAAAGTGTTTCCTGACTTCTCTCCTTGGATGTGGAAGCCTCTGGCAGGCTCATCCAGGGGGAAGGTCACAGAGCTAAAACGGAGCACCTGCTCCCGGGGCTGGGTTTCGAGGCTTGCGCTGCACTGCAGTACGAACAGCTCCTTTACTCAGCGGAGGAAGTCTGGGGCCAGCACCTCAGGTGGGAGTTAGCTGAGGTGCTGCTGAAATGCGTGTGGAGCTGTGCCAGCTTCTGCCAGCTCAGGACAAGGTTCTTCTGCTCCAAATTATCAAATACCTAGGCTTAGGCAACTAATAGATGTTACAGGAACCCTTTCTCCTCAATCTGTTCTTCCAGGCCCCTTGTATTCCTGATTACGGCCACTGGACACATACATGCACCTCAGCTCGGAGCTGCTGGGCAAAGGGGTCACCCTTCCCCAGGGATGTTCAAGGGATGAAGATATTCCTGATATGAATCAGTAGCACTCAGCCAAGGGGACCACCAGGCTTGACTGCTTCTCCCTCTTTGCACCAGGTAAAAGCGCTGGATGGCAGGGCGCTGAAGGCCCTCGATCTGGCAGAATCGAGACAGTAATACGGCTACCTTTTGAGGACTTCTCCCAACATGCGGTCAAGAGGAGGGAGAGGCGTGGGTCATAGCTAGAGCAAAAATCTAGGCAGTGCTGTCACTCGTTGGGAAGATGCAGTCCAGGCAGGCTGATTGCAGGAGGGCCCGTGAACAACCCCAGCTTAGGAGAGCGGGAAGGCAGCTCACGGCTGCTCTCCCCAAGGGTCTTTTGGAGGTGGTGTGAATAAATTTAACAAGTAAGTCTCAGGCAACCCTCTGCCCTGAAGAGTGGCCTTCAGAAGCCAAGTAGATAATGCCTCCTGGTCTCTTCTCCTCACCTCCCTCTTGCTCTACTCAGCACTCAACAAAAAGGTGCCTTCTTCACCGCAAGGACATCAGATGCACCTCAGTGACCTTCCTGGGCAAATACATTGCAAACAAACCCCTTCGTGTTACCGTGAGGGAGGGGGAGGTGAGGTCCATGCTAAACCAAGGGACACGTGCCTGGCCTTGCCTACCTAAGGCACCACAGAAAAAATGCTGCACTTTTGGGCTTTGCAGCAGCAAAACAGCCTGTACTGCTTAGTGCATCATAAAAGTGAAAAAGCAGCAAAAGCAACCCACAGTGCCTTTAGGTCAATGACACAAAGCCTGGGACAAAAAACGCTCCTTAGCTCTGCTATGGAAAGCACAGCCCCCTCACCACTCATTATTTCCTTACGTTATCTGCTAAACACCTTTGTTTCTGCCTTCCTCTTTGGAGCTTAAGGGATATCAGAGATTTCTTCTGCCTCCTAAACGGGGAGGGCAGAACAAATCAGAGATGCCACACCAAAAAGCACAGAGCTTCCCCAGCCTCACTGAGCCACGGACACGCTCTGAAGCGTACGAGAATTTATCCTCCTGCCTGCCTGACTTATTCAAAACTTCTCCATTCAGGAGGAGAGCAAGGCATCGACAAGGGGATGCGAGGGGTTAAAACAATAAATGCCTAATCTCTTGCAAACTCCTCTCGCAGAGGCCCAGCCTTCCTCTAATCACAGATCTGCTGAATGCTGCCTGCCATTATCAGAGCCCTACATTGCTGTCACTTTATCTTTTCCCTCCTATTTCCCTGGAGAGAAAGGTTGTATAAAAACTCATTGATTAAAAAGAAAAAAAGAAAAAGCACCGCAGCAGCTGATAAGGGTAAACTGCTGTTGTTTGCAAGTAGCGAGGCTACATCTCACGCACGTTTAGCTGGAGGCACATTCATAACAGCTCTTCAGCAGTGCAAGAGCGCTGCTCTTTCACTGCCTTGGCATAAACCAAGTGCCCAAGATGCCCAGTGTCAAAGTCTTCTCTTTATCATACTCCACTGACTTGCAGAAGGGAGTTTTAAAGTCCCAGCTGTGATTGCTTAAATGCTGAGGCTCGATTGCCCAGCAGCACCCTGCCCCAGAGCAGCCTGGCACCCACGGGTGCTGAGCTTTTTGCAGCCTACCCAGCCCCAGAAGGCGCAGCTGGATGGTGAGACAGCCCCAGTCTGAACAGCCCCGGGCAGGGGGTCCTGATTTCGCAGCTCAGACACAGCGAGACGCAGCAGGACTCGCACCCTGTGGCATTTGCATGGTGGTTCTCAGGTCAAATATCTCCAGTATTTCACTAAACACAGGAATAGTGGAGATGCTGCATTCAGGATGGTTTTCCTTTGGGGACCGTTCTTGATGCTGAAATACCCTGAGCGTTTCAAGGCATTCAGGGATGAAGGTGAAATGGGAAAGCACGATCTGGTGCCCACACAAGCCCGGGACACAGGGAAAGCCTGTGAATAGCAGTTATCCGGGCATGCACAGAGACGCTGGTTCATTCCAGTTTTCCCAGCTCTATTCAGGTCCCTGTAACTGTGGCCCACTGGGGCCTGCGTGTCCCCTGGAAAATAGCACAAAATCAGCCTCTTCCAGACTGACTCTCCAGGCAGACCCAGCGGCTGAGGCGAGCAGTGGTGAAGCACCACCCTCAGGCACGCAACCCCTTCCTTGTTCTCTGGCCATGCAAGGAATTTTCCACCAGGAGAAGATATGCTTTCCTTCAACCAGCTAAAACGAGAGCTACCAGCCTCTCAGGATACTAACACCCCCGCTCCATATTTCTCCTAAGATCCAGCCCACAAGTGATGTTTAGCAGCTCGGCAGCAATTTCTCTGCCAACGCAGCCATCACGCCGCCAACGGCGCCGTCTGACTCCGGGCTCTGCGGTGCCTGTTGGGCTGGTGCTGCTACAGCCCGAGAGCTTTCCCTACTCGAGCTTTCCATGAAATCAAGGTCTGATCCCTCATTCCCCGCTCCTAGGCCCTTCGCAGCAGGGACAGAGCTGTAGTTTTGGAGCAAAAGGCTGTCAGGAGAGCAGACCCTGCTCGTTACACTGATTTCACAGCGTGGCACACTCTTGCCAGTGCTGCTAGAGGGCAGGAAGGCCTTGAAAGAGATACCAGAAGGAGGTGAGGTCCCTCGGGCAGATTTTGCAAGCCCACGCCACGTGCCAGAGCCCCGTGCAAGGCAACAGGGCTCCCCCAGCTCTTGTTGCCACCTGGTGACACTCAGCTTGCCCCTCAGTGCATCCTGCAACCTAACGCACTGCCCCGCACCAACACCAGTTTTAACGCGAGCAGCATCGAGAGCCTGCCCACCGCCGTGGCAATAGCAATGCCGAGCACGGGAATGCGCGTGGCCAAGAGCCCTCCCGTCCGATGCTGATGGAAATGCACCTGGCACAGGCACTCTTAGCAAGAGAGGAGGAGGATGTGCTTGCCCTTTCCCCTTCTCTATACTAGAATCGTGGGCTTTTTTGCTGGAATTTTTTGCTTAGCCCCTATTTCCTGGAGGAGTAGCACGTATCAGCACTGCAAGAGTCAAGGAAAGCTTGTGCTGTCAGGCAAACGCGAGCCCACTTAGGGCAGCTCTGCTAAATCCACCCTCTGGTTCAAGGAGGAGTGACATCCTCTCCCATCTTCCAAGACTTCTCTCAGGAACAGTAACGGAAACCTTAAAGTCCCTATACAAATAGTGATCTTTAAGAATGCAAATAGAATAAAGAATTCACCGTGCCATTACCGATTCCCTCCCCTCACCACACATATGCAGTCCAGGGTCAGGAAGTGTTTCCACTACTGATCCATCGACACACTTAGGAAACCCGAAATACTGAAAAGGACCTTGTCTAAAGAAAACGCTGCTGCTGCACTGGGGATGTCAGTGCTGTCTGGAGGATGGGGAGAGGAGAACTGGCCAGGAACACAGTGCAAACCTGCTATTTTCCCTGTCCATCCCATGCTTTTGCAGCAGCTCCTGATCCTGCTTTGGGCACTCCCAAGCTCTATTCCAAGCTCGTGAGCTCCCAGACTGCGGCACGCTAACAAGCACTGGGTGAGCAGCACTTGTCAGCCCATGCATGAGCAAATCTACACTAAAACACATTATCTGAAGCTCCAGTGAATCCCTCTGAGCAGGTAATTTGTAGCAAATAGCAACAGTCAGCGAACAGGGCCTCATCTTGCGCCAGCAAAGCGTCTAGAAGGTTGTTACCCGAATTTAACTCGATTAACTACCATTTTCACTGGTTTACACTCTGGAGAGATAAACAACATTGGACATTCAATCTATGCTGCTTGCTCTAAGTGACCAAATAAATCACCTGTGCGGACGAGCAGGCAAACCCTCCCAGGGCAGACCCCTGTGAGCCTCGGTCTCTGTCTCCACTGCACCTGGGGGCTGCTGCAAAGCCCCAAGGCAGACAAGTGCCCAGCATGCAGGGTCACAGCGAGCAGCCACCGAGAGGGTGGACAGGCAGGAGGAGAAAGAAGGGGCACAGCCAGAGAGCCTGAACAAAGTCTCAAATAAATTCCCAATAAACCAAATGTTTTTAGAAAGAGCTGCCTGGAAGAGTTGCAAATGTTTCTAGGAAGAACTGCTTGCAAGAGCTCGCTGTTCCAGCTGCCTTACATAGAGCTTTTCATCTAAGAGGGCTGTATAAGGATGTAACATACCTATCTAGCACCAAGCTTAGGTCCAGCTTAGAAGAAAATAAGAAAGAAAACCTCTGTACTAACCTTCCCCCAGGATAATTCCCTGCCCTGCTGCAATGCTCCCCTTCTCAGCTATCAAGTCCAGGACTGCCCCTGCCCAGCATTTAAAGCCCCACAGAGTCACCCAGCAGGCCAGCAGCCCCTTAACCCTTCCCAGGTGTCATACTGCATTTACTGCTGACACTGGCGTGAGCCACAGCTGTGCAACAGGGCAGAGACCAGGGCTGTGAGCTCCTAATCAACATCAAATCACACCTTTAATCTGTGGGGATACAAAATATCCAAAGAAATGCAGCTCAGGAAAGGTCCAGAAGTCCATCCTGCTTGGAGCTTGGAGCCAGAAGGCCTCTTGCAGCCTGGCAGTGTGTGTGAGGCTGGTTCTTGGGACTGCGGGTAGCAGGGGAGGCTAACAGTGCAAGAGCAGACCCTGCTTTCGCAGGTTGAACGGGTTGGGGACCCCCTTCTCAAGGTCTGCCACCACTCTGCGGGGAGCATCATCGCTGCGTCCCTTGGGCTGCGCGGCTCCACCGAAGCCGGCTGGAGCGGTGGCGAGGAGGACTGGGATGGTTTTGTTCAAAGAACTATCCTTGGCACAGTATTCCCACGGCTGTGATTCGCACCCCCGGTCCTGCTGCCGTTCTCCTTCCCATCACCCACAGCTTCTCTTCATTTTCAGGAGCTGGGCTGAAGGCTACGGATGCAACAAACAGGCGCTACTCGGACACCACCTCCTCGTCTCAAACCCACCTCCGCCTTTGCAGGGGGAGGAATTAGAGAAGCTGGGAGCCGGGGCAGAGCTGCCCTTGCGTGAGGGGCCAGGCTGGAGGTGCTGGGCTGCCAGGGGTTTGCTTTGTCACCTTGGCCAAAGGGACTTTTCTATGCCTGTTCCCCATCCTTTCATATCTGATCCATGGCAGGATTGTCTTTCATCAGATGTCTGTACAGTCCCCGTGGGATACAGCTCTAGGCTATACTGTTAGGTATTGCTAAAACAGAAATTACCAAGTGATTACAACCTCCATCATTTCTTAATGAACAGTGAAACTTGCACAGTGAAATTCAAGGGGCTAGAGCAAGGTCTGGACTTCGCTGACACCCCACAGCAGCCCTGCTCGGAGGTCTTGCTGGCTTCCCTGAGCCGGAGCAAACGTCACCGTCACGGGAAGAGCAGAGAAGGACCGCGGCGGGCTGCACGCGCTACACAGAAAGCAACAGCTCGATTTGCCTCAATCTGTCCCACCCCCAACCCAAACCCGGGGCCATCAGCACCGTATCGTAAATTAGAAATGAGATTCTCCCCGCTCACTTAGCCGGCAGGGTTTGCGCCAGCCGCCCCGTCCGTTCCCGAGCGCTGCGGAGGGCGATGCTCCCGGCGGCGCTGGGCGCCCGGGCTCCTCCGGTGCAGCTCCCCGGAGGTATTTCTGCGCGTACCTCACTGCGCCTCTTGCTCGAATACCTCTGAGAGTCTGGGCTTCAGCGAAAATTCGCTTTCCTCTCTGAGATTTCAAGCGACAGGCAGGTTACAAGGAAAGTACAAGATAACAAAAGACAGGATTAAAATGCTAGGGGAAATACAGGGGTGGAGGCTGCTTACAGAAACGCAGAAGTGTCTCGAAACAAGCAAAAGCAATTCCAGCAGCACAGACAGGGGAGAAGCAGCACGTTACCTTGCCAAAGATACATAATGCTGAGAAGCGCTCTGCTCTTTCTTGAAGTTTCCTGAGAGTGTAATTTCATACGTGCTACCAAAATAGACTGCAGAGCAGTTAATGTGTTTAGATTATCTAAATTGCTTAACAAGAAAGTCAATAACGTACGTAGAAATTAAATCAAGTCAGATCTTTCGCAACAAATGGCGGGCCGACTTCTTGCAGCCGCGGGAGGCAGTGCCCTTCGGCCCCCCATCTCCACCCTCTGCCTCGGGCCAGATGCTGGTTTTAGCTCCAGCAGCGGCTCCCCGCTGTAAACCCACAGCGGGGCTTGGGTCAATTAACGCTGTCTAAATGAGATCACAGATGAACCCCTTGGGTTTTAGCATTGCTATTGGCTTGGCCTGCCTGAAGGAGTTCCCTGCGCTTTTGGGGAAAGGAAGCGATGGGTAGGATTTGTATCCTGCCTAGTGTCACAGCCCACGCCAAAACATGAACCCCCAGCAGCTCTCCTGAACAGGCCTTTGCAAGCAGCGAAAGGAAAGGAAAAAGGCAACTAAGTCACAGCCCGCACACATACCACTTAAAAAGGTATGCAGAGGAATTGCAAGCGCGCAATTTCAGTGCATACGGTACAGTCCGGTGTGCAAGGTCCAGTTAGCAAAAAGATTGGACACTGATGTATAAGCAAAATGGGTGCACGTGTTTGCTTTGCATAAGCACTATTTAAAACAGGCTGGGTATGTACCACATTTCACTGTCCACTTATGCAAACGCTGCAAAAAGCCACATGCCTAGTTGAGGGCCCGATCCTGAAGCACTTATGCCACGAGTAACTTTGGTCATGCAAGTAATCCCCAGCGGGACTACTCCCAAGATTAATGTTACTTATAGCATAAATATTTACAGGATCAAACCTGGCTGTGCGAGCTCATCCCTTACAGCCAGGCAGGGCCCAAGGAGATGTCCAGTCTAGCATCTCTTTCTCCAGATGTGATGTGTTAACATTGATGGTGTTTGGCCAGTGCCACCATGTTGTTCTGAGCCTACCTAATTTTTGCATGCATGCACGAAGCCTTTCTTCAAGATTTGACACTCTGTTCTGAAGCTCTTCGTAGTCATAGGCGCCAATCTCTTCCTGGAGTTCGTTTAGAACTGACGTCAGATTCTGGACCTCCTCTTTAAACTGCAATACCAATTTTGCATCGGCTTTGTACTCTTCCAACACTGGTATCAAAGGCCTAAGTTCCTCCATTTTCGCTTTTATTGCCTGCAAGGTTAAAATAAGCTTGGTTCAGTGCTATGCGTGCAAAAATCTGCAACACTCTGCCTTGACCTGGTTGCTTCCTACGTGAGTGCAATGTTCATAGCCCACAATTATTAGCATAAAAATTATTTTAATTATTACTTTGGTCCAAATGATGTATTGGAAAGAACATATTAAACAGGCTGCAGAACACCAAAATATTTGGGAAAGGCCTTTATTTGTCATTTTTAGAATGCAACATCTTAGGGTTACATGCTTCAGATCACATACACAAAGAGTTCTTTTTTTTTTCTTTCCAAAAAATAAAATAAAATAATATATATATGCATTGACAAGGGTTTCAAACTATTCATGAAATGCATCTACAATTGCATGCAAAGGAAGATCTTGGTTGTGTGGTTCAAGGTTCCTTAGTGAGATATGGTGCTAATTTGGAAAATAATCAAAAAAATAAATGCATGGTGCAAAATGCTCTGTGGCCCTCTTTTCATGGTTACATGGGAGTGAACTGCTTCTTCAGTCACTGCAGCATTGAAAAAACTTGCTTTTAAGTTAGCCCTGTAAGCAAGAAAATGAAATACTGTTGAGGATCTAGCTCACTAACCTGCCTTATATAGATAGCCATTCATAGACAAATACTCTTACGGAACTAAAGAGAGAAAAAACATAAGATTTCCAAACCACTCACACTTTAATGCTGGCATTAGCAGAAACAAAATGCTGTGGCTGTTATTTAAAATGATGCCTTGGCAGCAAATTATACAAAAAATCCTTACTGTTTTTAGGCATGCTATAAAGAGCATAAAAATCAAAGTCATTACGCAATTTATTTTGCAGAAACGCAGACATTCTTTTCTCTAATTAAATAAAGGCCTTGTTTAAAGGCGCAGTGCACAGCATTTTGTTGAAGATGCTTTGCTCCAGCAGCTAATGAGCAGACATAAATATGCATGCACCTACCCGTTAATGAAGCATGGTTAGTATACACAGGCCACCTGGCACTGGAGCCCGTTAAACTAACGTATATCCAGAGCAGGGCAGAGACCAAATCTACCATGTTCAGGGCTGTGATATTTGACTGTCTGGTGAAGTAACTCTGGAGTGAATGGGATCAGAAACTGGCCCCCTTGTCCTCATGTCTTTGCTTTCCGTCCCCTCCTATTTAAATCAAGAGGCTTTCCTTCCTGCACTTTATGTCTGGGAAATGTATTTACTTACTCACTTATTTGCACTTCCTGGTGCAGGTTTTCCATCAGGAAATAGGGCAGTCTAAAACTCACCAGAAAGAAGAAAAAAGGCAACTCATGCTTAACTCAGAAAGATAGGCCTGAGATCCAGACTGCTGAGCTAAATTAGTGCTCCTGCGGTAACTGGAAGTTGGGGAGGGGAGGAGGTGGAACTGGTGAACGTTTTTAGGAATCCTCTTCCCAGTTTTTCATGATGTAGTCTTGGTATTGCAGTATTCAGCGTATCAGGTAAGATACAGATAGTTTAAAACACCAGTTAGCTGGGTAGCTGACTGGAAACAAAGGGGAAACCTTCTCCCCAAATTGCACTACACATTTTCTCCATTTGTTTTTTATTTCTATTAATCCAAAATTTTACTAAATTTTAACATTTCAGATATTGCTGACAATCTCTTTTTGGCAACTTCACTTGTATTCATTCAAGTTCTTGCAAGTTCGAGCGCTGCTTGCAATGACAGCTTCCTTTAAAAGGCTGCTATCTTTACTTCTAATTTGCATGACAGCGGGACAAAACATATATAATTCATCAAAAGGTGCTGGCTCTGTTCCCAAGATCATTACTTCAAAATTGGACATTTACACATCCTTAAGAGGCACAGTTTGCCAGGCTGAGGACACTGTACGTGTCTTCTTTGCCTGGGGTTTATTTGCTTGCTTGTCTGCCTGATTGATACACGGACGGGAAGAAAGCGAAAGGGAACCGATGCGGGGTCAGCCCATTGCTCTGCTCCACGTGCTTCAGAAACGCCACCACAGCTCCAACCCTCGGCTCTGCCGGGAATAAACGGGTCCAAGGCACGACCCTAGGGCTTCCTGCCAGGCGAGGGAAGCTCAGGAGTGAAACCCCAGGTCAGCTGAAGGAATCACGACTGACTTCAGCTGGCCCCAGATTTCACTCTGGATTCGCCCTCTCCCGGCCGCTCCGACGGCCGCCGCCGAGCACGGCAAGGACTCGGGACTAACGAACGAAGGGCGCGCACGGCGGGCGCCCCACCAGCGCGTCTCACGCTCTGCCGTGGCCCACAGGTCCCGGCGGGGTTGATCCTACCGCCTGCTGCGGAGAAGCCGGGGTGCCCTATTTTGGACATCCAGGCGGTTCGTGGGTGCAGAAACTCGGAGAATTTTATTTTTGCCCTAGAGAAAACGTCTGCAGGATTTCACGGCAGGGAAGCGATCCTGCAGCCTGGATCTGGCTATGCTTTGGGTAGGTGGATGCTGCACGGCCAGCGGCCACCAGCGCGGTGCATGACGCAGCCCAAAGCCCCAGCAGGGCAACGCTACTTGACCGAGGGCTGGGGACCACCACCTTGCTCTCCCTGCTGAATCCCTGCCTGCAGCTTTATTAGCGCTTTGGAAAAAAAGACATACCTTAAACTGCCTTGCCAGGTGCTGCTTGTGGCTTTCTTCCACTTGCTTAAATTTTGATTCCAGTCCCCTCATCTGATTTTCCATCTTCTCGACATACTGTAGGTCTCTCTGAGTCCGCCTGTCCAATACCTCTATTGACTGGGACATGTTTTGCACCTGCCAAATGAGAAGCGACTTGTTTAAAAGAAGACACTTGCACGGTCGCCAGGTAGCACTACCCACATCCCAACACAAAACACTGCCCTTTTCCCACACAGCCTACAAAGCTAAAGGGTAATTAGCGTCTGCATTATTTACTAGTTGATCAACAGCACCGCACAGTATCGTGACCCCACACTCTAAAACAGAGCAAATCAGCTTCATAAACATTCGTTCTGCCATGCCCCAGAAAATAATTTAAGCATCAGACTTGCGAATCAGGATTGCGGCCAAGTATAAAACGCGTTAGTCATAACGGCCTCTTCAATAGGCAGAAACGGCACGCGCCGCCTGCCTTTGCAGAAGGAAAGGCTATTAGTTTAGCATCCGACTCTGAAAAGGGCTTTTGCTGAGGTGCACGTTAGCGTTTCCTCCTGCACGTAAGCGGCACTTACTGACTGCCTAAGTGCAGGCTTTACTCCCAGCCAGTAAAACTTCATTACCCAAAGAGCCTCGCTATGTACGCGGCAGCTGCCACAACACAGGCGGCGGTGGGTTAGGCTGCCCTGTGACTAGTGAATAACGCGGTCGCTGGCACGGGCTGCGGCGCGCAAGCCTCCGCGCTGCCGTTCCCTCCCCTGCTGGAGCCTGCCGGCTACCGCGTCGGGCAGGATCTTTCCTCACCCCAGCGATGCCGCGTTCCCCCGCGCAGCCCGGCCGCGCGGCTCCCCGCACGGGGCCCATCTGTGCCTGCCGAAGGATGATGTAAGAGCGCTGGCTGGGCCGATCGTGAGAAAACGAGCTGCTTGCGCTCAGGAAGGTGTAAAGAGGGGAGGGAAACGATAACTAGAATGACCTGATTTTGAAGGTTGGCTGTCATCTGACTTATTAAGATATTTCCCTCCCACATTTTTTTTCGGCTGCAAAATGTTAAATGAAGCTCTGACTTAGCCAAGTACGTAAGCACGTATCTAACGTTAAGCGACGGGTGTAATTTAAGGTCTTTGCATCCGGGACGGCTGTGTTTGTACCACGTTTTGTACATTATGGGGCTCAGCCCACGCCTGGTGCTCCTACCGCTTCCACCTTACCAACAAAGTAAGACTGAGCCTATCGGTACTAGGAGGGATGACGCCTGCGTTTCAAATGAATCAGCCAGCCGAGCACGATGCTGAGTCAGGGCCCTAACATTAAAGGCATCCTGGTTCAAGTCTCTTTGCCTGTGGGAGTCTGAGCACAACCCAAATGTGAGCCAAGACTGTCGCTGCGGATACCCTCCAAAACACTTTCCAGAGTTCATGCTGCCACATCAGCTCCTGTCTGCAGCCTCGACAAAGCTAAGCGTAGAAAGGCTGAGATGGGCAGAGAGCGACGTTAAGTGCAATATTTCCTCCAGCAAATCACACTGCACTGCTGTGACTTACCTTGAAAGACGAAGCAAGGAGATGGTTTGGCACCCATACACATCTAGGTCTCTTGGAGACTACTTGCTGAAACCAGCATAGGTCAAATGCTAACTTTTGCATCTGTAGCTGAAGTGATCAAAATACCCATTGCTAACGCATGACGACAAGAAAACTATTACAGGGACCTATTAAAAATGTATGGACAACCTATATTTCAAAGGCCAGCAGGGAAGAAAAGAAGTGTTTTGTACAACCAGTACAATTGCTCTGGGGTCTAATAGTCTTTCTCAGGAAAGGGGAAGGTATTTTCAGTCTCTGAGTCCCCACAGGTCATCAGTAATGCCCAGAGACCAGCAACCATCCTGACTACTGCTGAAGACCCAAGACCCAAGACCCACTCAGGGACGCGTGAGGAACGAGGAGGAGGAGAACAAGACCACGTCGGTTGGAGAGGAAAAGAGCCAGCCTGTGTTGGGACTGGTCCAACGTTGCTCCTGTACCTCACTCTGGAGGTAGGTGAGCTCTCAGCAGATACGGCCAAACGCCTCTTGTCCAGACTGCTCAGGCACTGATTTACCTGGCCTGGAGGAGTTTGAAGACCTCTCTTTGCCCTGAGGCAGAAGAGGGGAAGTCTTAGACAAGGATGACTGTTCCACACTCTCTCCTGTTAGATATTTTTATCCTCTTAATCCACCCTACCCTCCTCTGAGCCTGCATCTACATAGCAGAATTTTTAAAATGGGCTAGAATAGGAATTACTTGCAGGGATCATACAAAATTGATCTCATTTACTCCACTAATGCTTAACTCCAATTAAAGGCCAAGCTGCAAGTAATTAGAAGCAATCAGAAAAGAGTTTTTCCTGTAGTGAGACACTGGAGTGTGCCAGCACCCCTGCCCCACAGGTCCTGGCTGAAGCTCAGGCAGGCTCCTTACGCTGTCTCTTGGACAGCGGAGATGGAGAGACAGACTCTGCTAGGAAGTGAATCAGAGCATCGCACTCAGGCCTCTGCTCTGAATCACCTCTGGAGGAGTCTGGCTCTCCCCTGACTACAAAGGAAATTGGCCTCCTAACGTGCATCTCAACTGAGATATCTAAAATTAGCTGCTGTGCTATTTCAGGGATGTGTTTTGCAAGTTCATTCTTTGTTGCCCATATTGTTTTCAACCAGACGAGATTCTGGTGAGACATCTAAAACTCAGTCTCCGTCGTGCTTGATCTCTGACTGTAACGCGTGCTTCATCATCTGAAGATCTACTTGTTTTGCTTCATTAGCATATTAAGCCCTTGATCTAGCAAAGTACTTCGGCACATGATTAGAATTCAATGAGACTGCTCACATGCTTAAAGTTAAGCACGTACATAAGCGCTCTAACGAACTGAGACCTAAGCATATTGTCTCTCAGATCCCCAAAGCTTCATCCATTAACTGCTGCCCTTTAAACATCAGCTAAAATGCTTTCTGCCCCCATTGGCTGGAGCATGCACTCTCAACATGAAACCTCATTTTCCATCAAGCTAATGGGATAGATAAACCTGTAATTGTCTTGAGAAAAAGAGCTATTTTATCATTTGAAACAGAAAATTGATACAAATGAAGCTTCCAATTCCTGTCATCTTGTTTGATGCTGAGTTATGTCAGAATTAAACTAGAGGAACAGAGCTAATACTGGCCAGATGACTCGATTAAGATTTATACGGCTGGTGTCATATTTTTAAACTTGCTCACCCCTGCTTGTTGATCAGCCTTTTGTGCCGATTCAGAAAGAGCTGTTCTAAGTCCATCTTTGAGGACTGAATCTGGATGAATCTTTATTATAGGACTGGCATAGTAGCTTTAGGTAGCTGGACAGACTGACTCAACAGCATGAGACATCTTGAAGGAGGTTTCTGTGGTCTACAGAAACGATCAGCAGAGATGGGCTCAACCTATTGATGCAGACACGAGAAGTTTATCTTGTAAGGACAGTAGAAGGCAAAGTGAAGGCTGAGAAGAGATGTCGTTGTCCTCTCTGTAGGCACCATCAAGAGTGAAAAAAGAACTATTTAAGCTAGAAGATAGTGAGGGTGAAGATAAAATGCAGGCAAGAAACAAAAAAAAAATGGCTTAAGCATCAGGAGGAAGCCTTCCCAGAGTAACAAGGACAAAAAAAAAATCATTCTGAAGATAAAACACAATCTGCTTATGAGCAGGATTTAGGTGAAGTCTTGGTTTGGACTTAGTCCAAGATCTGTGCTCAACACCTGACACATAAGGCTGGAAGGGCTCCACGTACTCCAGCCAAAGATGAGCTCAGACACCTCGGTGTCGAAGCGCAGGCTGAACAGTACGTGCGGTGGGGAGCAGACCACACACGCCTTTGCTGACTTATGCTTGTTCTTTAAACCAATGGGGTGTCCAGTACTGCCTTGCAAGTAGCATGAATTGAAGTTTCTCATCATATGTTCATGCCCATGTGTTTAAGGTAGATGGGGTCTTGGCAGCTTTGAACCTTAAGCTACGTTCAGCTGCCAAAGCCTCTGTGCAGAGATTTTCACTGAGGATGCTCTAATTGGTTTGTGTACATACACAAACACACACGCATAAATGCAGCTTGGCTCTGGCTCACAAAAGCAATGCCTCATTATCTCCATAGGTGAGTACTAAGTGTCCTTTGAAAATCCAAACACAATTACCTCTTTGACACATTATGTTCCTTAATCTGCCGGCAGAGAGAAATAAGGAGACAGGAATTTTCCCATCACAAAACTAGAGTTAAAATGTCAGTCGGGGGAAGGGGTAGCAGGGTTTGAAATCCTTCTTGGGAAGCTGGAAGTTCTCCTTTGCAGTTATATTTTCCTATAGGGATTATCATTCCAGCCTTGATCAAGACTGGATGTCTGGCACTAAGAGCCTATTCTTTATTTTGGGGTTTTCATATAGGTTAGCGTAGGAGTGAGATGCAGACAGATCAGCACGCAGGTAACATATCCTCAGAACACATGCCTTTAAATACCATTCCTCCCTCACTGAATTCACTGGCAGCCAGAAAGCTGCATAAGGGAGGAAAACAACAAAAAAACAAAAAAAAAACCACTGAGTGTTTACAGCCTCTGCACTGGAAGTGATGTTATTCCAGGTCTTGCATACCCAGCTCGCCCGTCCATTAGCAGAGGGCATTGGGTCAAAATCCTACTTATTTTACACACGTGACCAGTTCTGGGAACACAACGGGTCTCCGACTCCTGTGTCGTCCAGGAAGATAATTCTTGCTCCCTCTTAGACAAATGCTGTTCTGTTTGACCAATTACTGTTATTGCTTAGAGAAATAAAAGCTTTTGTGTGATTATTTTTAGAAGTCCATGACATACTGAAGAACTGTTTTAGGGCTAAGTGTTTCCTGTCTTGGTTTATAGTACTTATCGCATAGGAAAATCAGTAAAGCGTAGGTTTAATATTGTTATGAGTGACTAATACATCAACTTCCTGAAAGCAGCAGGATGAAAATTATTTTGTCATGCATAACACATGCCAACATAGCATTAGGGCAGGAGGGGTAATTACATATCCAGCACAAGAGTCCACTTACATTTTAAAAAGAGGAGCACCATTTCACATGAAACAGCATTTCTTCAATGAAATCTATTATCTGGAAAACTTCTTGTTATCAGGAATGCTTCCCTAATGAGATTCTTTGATCTCTTTGGACAGTAGACTATTAAAAACTAATCAAGTGGATGTCAACATTAGAAAGAAAACCACTAACTGTCACTTCTGTACTATTTGATGTTGACGGCTTGTGCTGTTTTATCTGACCTTTTTAATATCAGCTTGGCTAAGAGTGCATGGGCTTTGCTTTTTTAATTCTACCCTCACGCCTCTTTTGGAGGCTCATCCTTTGAAACTGCTTGTGCTAACGTAATAAAAAATGATGAGATTTACCCGTTTTTTAAAAAAAAATGATGTGCTTCAATACCATCTCTCTAATCTCAACTGTTTTAACCCGACCTTAGGCTGCGGTCCCTTTTCCTCCATGCCTCCAAAACACAAGAGGTTCTTCCTCCCGCCGCGGCCGATTATTCCCCCCTCCAGACGCGGGGAGAGCGGCGGCACGGGGGGGCTGGCCCACAGCGTCCGGCTCTCCTGGGAAGAGAGGCTCAGCCCAGCTCTCCCAGACTTTAACCCCCCCGCACCGAAGCACCTCTCCCAGCATGGGCCAGCCGTTACCTTTTCTAATAGTTGTCTCAGCTGCTTTGTCCTGGCATCACGCGAGCACATCGTCTGCTGAGGTGCCACCACTGTGCATATACAACGTCCCTCGCTATCTTGGGCAGAGCTGTAGACCTGCCAGCTTTCCTCTGGGTTGGTAGGCAACACCTAATTAACACAGGGAAAGACGGGTTAAGGAAAAAGGGGGAGGCCTGGTGGGAGTGTGGGGAGATGAATGTGGGAGGGAGAGAGGCTGAGTGGAAACGGAGGGAGAAAGCAGCATAAAAGTGGTAAATACTGGAACGGTGGAATAAACAGGCTCCTCTGGGGGCCCAGCAAGCAGGATTCACTTGTAATGCAAAAATATGGATTGGGGACAAATAACAGAAGGGTCTGAAAAGGAGAGCAAGAGCCGAAGCAGACAAGGCAACGCAAGCAGGAAAGCAGGCACACGAGAAAAATCATGAAGCGGCGAGGTTTGGTAGCGTGTTGCAAACTGCTGAGCGCATCAGGACGCCCACCGAGCCGGTGGGAAACCTGCTCCACGCCGTCATTAGATGTGCTCAACTTCTCCTTGACGCTCCGAGGAGGCTGGGCAGCCTGAGCCAACAGCGAGGATACAGCGTCCTGGCTGCGAGCTGAGCAGGCATCGGCGTGCATCTGCAGAGCGCTCCCAGGCTCCGCTCTGGGAATCAGCTCTTCCGAGTAAACCGATACCAGGAGTTACATTTCCCCCCTCTTCTGGCAGACTCTCCGGGGGCAGGGAGGTTCACCAGGACAACTGTTCCTCTCCAAATATTCCGAGGGTCCCAGGGAAGGAAACCCCGGCGCTGTGCCCTGCAAAGCATGCCAGCAAACAAGGGACGCAGCCAGGAGGATGCGACCGGCGCCTCTGTCGGAGCTCCCAGGACACACCGCGGACGGGGAGCCCAGCAAAAAACACAACGCGCTCTCCAGCCTCTCTCCTGCCCCTTGTACCCTCCAAATCCCGGATCTTAACTCCCCTTCAGTCTCGCAGCACTTTGCAAAATATATTATTTAATCACAATTCAGCCTCTGATCACTTTGAACGTACCACTGTTTTACCAGCCAGAAAGAAAATGTTCTTTCTACTGTTTCAGTTTATTACAAATAATCTTGCAAATACCCGTGTTGATAGACACGCACTAACTGAGAGACGGCTAGGCAGACAGACAGACAGTTTGATTCTCTAGCTAAAACAATCCCCAAAATTTGGGTCCCATCATCCCCGGTAACATGGCAAAAAAATCTCAGCTTCATTCACAACGAGCGGAGACACTACACAAAATACTTGAAAGAGGGGAGCCGCAAAACGTTAGCTTTTTTATAAGGTGCAAGCGTGCAGCCTGGAGGCGGAAGGTACCCATTTCTTTCCTGCTAAGGGAAGAAAGAAGGCTTGTTTTCCTCAGCCATTGCCGAAGTGGTAAGACCAGGCTCCCCGCTAGCCCTCCAGCAAAACAAGGACAGCAAACGCACGGCGTGACCAAAATACACTGCAACTTCCCCTCCGCATTTTCCCTCCCATTAACGGCTGCTGGTGGAAGGCGAGGGAGCGGGGCGCAGCCTGCGGGACTCGCACCTGCTCCCCCCAGCAAAGCGGCCGCAACTCGGCAATTCCCCCGGCCGGAGGCAAGCCCGGAGGGGAGCCGGGCGCTCGCCCCCAGGCAGCGGGGCTCCGGGGACCCGCCGGCGCCCTGCTCCCCGCTCCGCTCCCCGAGAGACCCGGGCGGCCCCCGCCCCGGGCTGGGCACGGACCAGCCTCGCGCCAGGGGACCCAGGCGGCCGGGGGGGAGCCGGGGCAGGTCCGGGAGCCCCCTCCCCTCCTCCCCGCGCCGCCGGCCCCCCGCACTCACTCCCGTGCTGCGGTCCAAGGTGCCACCCGTGGCCGCGGTGAGTTTAGTGGTGTTGAGCCCCACGAGGGAGGGCAGCGTCTGCGACATCCAGTTGGTGATCATGGCCATGGTGCTGAGGACGACTCCAATCTTGAGTAAAGGCACGGACATGTCTGCGGGGGTGGGCGCCAGGCACCCTTCATTCTGCACCGGCGCCGGGCTCCATGCCGCTGGGGACGGGCTGCGCCAGCCCGGCCGCCGGCGCCGCTCGCTGCCGGCCCATCCTCCGCCGCCGCGGCTCGCCGGGGCCGGGCGGTGCTGCCCGGCGCTGGCGCTGAGGCTGGAGGAAGAGGGGGGGGGCGCTGGCGCTGCCTCCGCTCGCCGCCGGGCGAGCCCCGTCGGAGCCGGTGCGCGGTGCGCGGAGCCGGCGGGAGGGGCGGGGAAGGGAGGGGAGGGGAGGGGAGGGGAGGGGCGCGCAGCCAGCCCGGGCCGCCGGGGGTGGGGGGGCGGCCAGGCCTGGGGAGGGGGGAGCGGAGGGAGGGGAGGGGAGAGATGTAGGAGGGGGAAAGAGATTCGGGGAGGAGGGAGGAGATTCGGGGAAGGGGGAAAAAATTAAGAGAAAGAGGAAAAGATTGGGGGAAAGAGGGAAAAATTGGAGGGGGGAAGATCTGAGGGGAGAGATTTGGGGAGGGAGAAAAGATTTGGGAAGGGGAGAGGACTTGGGGAGAGGGGAAGAGATGTGATGAAGGGGAAAAGATCTGAGGCGGGGAAACGGATTTGGGGAAGGGGAAAAATGTGGGAAGGGGGGAAAAGATTTGGGAAGGGTGGACAAGATTTGGGGAAGGGCGGGGAAAGTTTTGGGGAAGGGGGAAAGATTTGGAAAGGAGAAGGGCTTGGGGAGGGGGGGAGAGATTTGAGGAAGGGGGAAAAGATGTGGGAGGGGGAGGAGGATTTGGGGAGGGGGAGAGATTTGAGGGGAGGGGAAAAGATTTTTGAGAGGGGAGAAGGCTTGGGGAGAAGAGGAAAAAAAAGGTTTGGGGAGGGAGGAGAAAAGGCGTGGGGAGGGGCAGGGTTTGGGGAAGGGGGGCTGCAGGGAGGAGGGCAGGACGGGCCGGGGGGGCCGGGCCGGGCCGAGCCGGGGGCGGCTCCCCCCGCTGCGGCGCAGCCCGGCTGCGGCGCGGCGCTGCGGCGCCCCCTGCTGGCTCGCGGCGGCGCCGCCGGGAGCAGCGCGGGGCCGGCGGAGGCGGCGGCACCGCGGCCGGACCCGCCCGCAGCCCCCGAGGACGCTCCGGGACCGGGACTGGAACCGGGACCGGGACCGGGGCGGGGGGAAGGGGGAGTTGCTGCCAGCCAGAGGCGCCGGGAGCAGCCTTCCCTCCCTGCGCGCACCGCACCTGCTTCCTCCCCGGCTAACCTGGGCGCTCCCCAGGGCGAGGGATAGCCCAGATTCGCCCCCCCCCCCCACCCCAGGCGCACAGGGCCGGTGCTCTGCGAGGTGCTCTACAAACCCACAAGTGTCCCCGGCCAACTCTGCCCGCCCTTGAGTTGGCTGTGCTGGCTGCAACGGCAGTGTCACCCGGTCCCCAGCAAGCAGGGATGCACGGGCACGGCATGGGTTGCTGCTGGAGCATCTGGAGTTTGAAGAAAACTCCCTCCACCCCAGCTCTCTCTAGCAGGTAGAAGTGACATCCCCACTGACTTTCCACAGGACTAGCCCCCAAATTACCCCCCTTCGCCCCCTATCTCCCTGTAAGGCGTTCTTCGGGGTGGTGGGGTTCATGGCCCCCTCCCATGGTGCTGGGGTGCAGTACAGGATGGGCATGAGGGGTGCGCGATGGCCTTGCCCCACCAGTCCCTCCTGGCCACACAGCACCCAGGCCTCCGACTGGGCACTGGCCGAGAGAGGGAGTTTGGGTGCTGGGATCTGCTCCCAAGGGCGTGTGGGAAGGTCAGGACTCCAGGGAGACCAGCCTCGGTGCTCAGGGATGAAGGGAGCTGTGCCATGAAATGCCTTCGCTGCATGGCTAGGACTGTCTCACCTAGCCGGGACTGGCCCTGAGCTTGGGAGCTCCTCAGCGCATCCTCAGCACCGCTGCTCTGGGCAAGGAGGACCGGGGAGACGGCAGAGCAAAGCAGCTCAGTCTCCACAGAGAGTGCAGGGGAGCTTCAGTAAAGCACCGAAATGAAAGCACATTTAACAAGTCCACCAGGTGGAGAAAAAGAGATGAGCTGGTGTGTAAGTGCTGAAGCCAGATCTGATCCAGTCCCTCCGAGAACGCGGCAGCAGAGAGTCCGCGGCTAGCGCATCTTGCAGGCTGCAGCGTTCAAAGTGCCAGCACCTTCCCTCAGCTCCCTGCGTCCCTGAGCTGTGCCACCCCTGCCCTTTTCCCCCTCCGTTCATAATAGATCAGCTCTAATCCAGCTAAATAAGCCACAGGACAGGTCAATCAGCTGGGCTAAGATCAATGAGAAAAACCTCCTGGACTCTGAATCAGCCACTGTCCTGCTTCAGACTCCTAAACTAGCTAAACTATTTGCATCCTGTGCGGTCAGCTTTGCCAAGCCAGGACCTAGGTGCTCCCCAGTTTCTATGTATCCTTTCCGTGGCAAAACTGCAGTCGTTTTGTGCAGCGCTCTGCCTGAGGAGGTGCTCAACAACCAGGAGGCATTTCATGCTGTGAATGCAGGAACAGACTTATTAGGCAAAAGCCTTGGATGGTGTCGGCAGGAGCGAAGGAGGCGAATATGCCCAGTCCCACGAGAGCTGGCCAGACTGAAGTCTCATGCAGGCTAGTGAAAAAAAATTTATGGCCTTGGAAAAAGCCACAGATGCTGGTGGAAGATGAAAGATTTTTTTCCTTGCTTGCATGAATATCAAACGAGATAATCCCATGCTGGCCCAGCTGGCTACTACCTTCACCGAAACAGTGACAGGGTTTGCTCCGGCAACAGCAAGATCAGAGTCGGCCCTTGCACACTTCCACAGAGTGCAATCCTGGATGCTGACGTTTCCAGTAATGCTAGTCAGCAGCTGGTGATCTTTTGAAAGAAATCACATTTCACTCTATTCTGTTTTAGTCTATTCTATTCTAAGCAGGTTCTTACATTGTGCTCAGCATTGTAATAGCTGAGAACCTGCTTTCATATCTGATTTCATCCTGTATAAAACAATTGAGTGCCTCGCTTACATCATTTTAATGTTCATTTCGAAATTGGGTTTGAAGTAAAGTTTGCCTCTCATATTTGTCTGCTCCAAACACATATAAAGGGACTTAGATCTACAGATACTTCTTCATTTAAAATTATGTTCAGAGTGGGGGAAAACCCATTCCTTTGCTTCACTCTGGATTCCACTAGGACTAAAGAGAGATTCATTGCCTGCCAGGGTGTGCAGGTGATTTTACTTGCATGCCCTTCAAATGCTTTACAATGATTCAAGTTTCTGCAGATGGGGATAGCGAGGCCTAGAGAGAGGAGCAGCAGCCACAGATCCCTGCTAAATCAGGAGAGGACCCCAGTGCCTTTTCCAGCCACCCAGTACAGACCATCTGTGCAGGAGGCTGGTGGGCCAGGCTCCAGCAGCGTTAACCGGCAGCGTTGCATTGATTTCCATTGCGTTTTACCTTTTTATGTCAGCTGAGGGAGTGGCTGTGTGTATAGCAACCTGGAAGAGAGAAATCCAGGTGAATTTTTTTGTTCCTTTTGCTTCCAGCGTTTATGAAATAGCCAAGAGTGGCAGTTTTCTTGGGAATCTTTTCTTTGCTATTAGCATACAGGAGTTACGGCAGGGACATCTAGAGACCAGCTGTTCTTCTGCACTTTCCAGACAATTCAATGACTTAATGCATTTACTACCTGTGCCCGTGAGCAGGATGAGGCTCTGCTATTGCAGCCCTCAGGCCTTAGTTAGAAAACAGCCTGAGCTACCACAGACTTGCTACGGCCCTTCTCCCAAACTGTCAGGCTTGCCCATGGCAAGGCTACACCATGTCGGCCCAAAGCAGAGGCCTGCCATAAACCAGGCTCCCAGAAATGGCTGTTCTCTTCTTCAAGGGCGATGGATTATTGGGAGGGAACGGGTGGTGGTTGTTGCTTTGCAGTGAGATGCTGCCAGTCAACGCAGACACCACTGGGCAGGAAACATGAAAACGACCACTGTCGTTTCAGTGCCTGAGCTAAATAAAGTGCAAACAGGGAAACTTCCTTCCTAGCTAATGACTCAGGTCCTTACAACTTCCCTGGTTTTAAAAGCCAAACACCGCAACAAAACAAAACAAAGACAACAGAAACCCAGTAAGGACATAAACTTAATTCAGGAGACCTGACATTACCTTTATTCATGCTAGAGCAAATCAGGAGAAATGCTAGAGAAATCGAGGAGGAGACTCGGATTACTCTTTTCAACTTGACAGCATTCACTTACGGGCCTTTTCCTGGGCAAAGCAGGGCCTGACCCTTAAAGAGCAACTTTCCCTTGAAATGTCTGCAGCAATCGCTTTTGGTACCAGTTTTGTCTACCTGGCTGAGTTTACCTGTCTCCTAATTGCTTTGTTTTTTATCGCGCAGGGCATTGGCTTGGAAAAAGGCTCCTTCTGTCCCCATGCTCCAAGAGCAGAGCCGCCTTTTTGGGTGTCACCAGGAAGGGATTACTGCTGCAAGCAGAGAATGAAGAGCAGGAAAAGATGAACTACCAGGAAACAAAAGATCCCATTTGCATGCATCTATCCTGAGCAGTGAAGGAGGAGGAAAGATAGGTAAAAGAAAAGAACAGAGTCCTTCCAAATAGCTCCTTAGTGGAAAAATCCACTACCGGGGAAAGTTTGTTTTCCCCACAGTAATGCACAACGCGGCTGCTGCCTCAGTGAGCCCTACGAGAGTCAACGTTTGCAAACATGGCCAACCCATCCCTGCCTGCGTGCTACACGATGGTCATTGTCTCCCTCTCCTGGCTGGTTCACAGAAGAGGTGATGGAAGTTTCTGTAGCTACCAAGCAGAAGAGGCCAATGGTTTCCATAGGCACTGGGCAAAGGACTCCTACCGACTGCACAGTGAGAGGGAGGGGGCTGGCTTAAAATACATATGCCCATATATTTTAATAGC
Organism: Struthio camelus; assembly: GCF_040807025.1. Lineage (NCBI taxonomy): Eukaryota > Metazoa > Chordata > Aves > Struthioniformes > Struthionidae > Struthio > Struthio camelus. The sequence continues at coordinate 4,060,836 of NC_090961.1, forward strand.
TTCAAATGCTGCTGTTGCTCCAAGCTGGCTCAGTGTGTGCAGGTCGCATCTCAGTTAATATCCAACATCTACAGCGAGGGTGTGTGCAGCTGAGCCAGCTGTCCCGGACCACTGGCAGCAAGCACAGCAGGCACCTTGCCAGCGCTTGAAGCGCCTGTCCTGGGAGCGTGGGACTGGATAACTTGGCAGGGCACTCTTGCCTGCCCTGGGGTGGCTCTGCGCTGTGTGGGAGAGCCCAGACCCCAGGTGTCTCCCACTCCTCCTCTCTGCCCTGGAGACCTGTGAGATGCCTTCCACATGCTGTGCCCTTCAACCAGGGGGCTGCAGGAAAGGGCTGCTGTTTCTGGAGAGACCACACTGCCTAACTTTATGGATCTTGCTTAAATACTTGAATCAAGTGACTTTTCTCCAATGCTCCCTTCTATAGTCAAGGGAGGAGCCCTGAACTGGCCTCTGAAGGATCCTCTCCCTCCATTGACTCTTCACCACCCCCGGAGTCCTGAGTGATGCCGGGGTGCGAGTGTCCCTATTGCTGCTCCACTTGCAGGTGCTGCTGCACTTAATGCATCAGGGATTCACAGGATCACAGAATATTTTGATGATTGCATGGAGGCAGATGAGCTGCAGCAGCAGAAGTGCCTGCTCTCCATCCCCCATCACCTCTGCCTCCAAGAACGGGGAGAAGATCCCAAGAAGTGGGAGGCAAGTGCAGCAGCTCCCTAGCACACCACAGCAGATGTGGCAGCAAAAGCCCAGAGGGTGCAGAGCAGCTCTGCATGGGGCTCCCAGCACTGGGCCTGGCAGGGGGGGCATGGGGCTCCAAGGCCCCATGGAAGGAGCTGTCAGTAAAAACCCAGCCCTGCTGCATGCAGCAAGCTTAGACTCCAAGCCCACCCCAGCACAGCCACAGCCCCAAGGAAACGCGCTGCCAGCAGGCAATCACTGCACGTCTCTGCTGTCTGCCAGGCATCGTGGGGGCTCGGGAGGGCAGAGCCCTGGGCTCTGCTCCTGAGAGAGGGAAGAAGTTTCTCATCCCTTTCTCAACCTCTTAAAAGTGCATCCTCTTCCCTTATGTTGCCCATTGCCTGCCTTGTGGCAGGAGAGATCCAAAATCTCTCTGCACAAGCCCACGGAGGGGTGGGAGCAGCTCCCAGCAGAGCAGGTACCCTTTGCCCTGGGAGGTGGCGTGGGCAGCGTTACCCTCACTGAGGGCCATGGATTTTGTCCCTCGCATCATCTGGGGGGCAGGGGAGGATCTTCTGCTGCATTTGCTGTGTGGGCTCCGTCCCTCAGCAGGCCAGGACTGCCAGAGCAATGCAGGTACCACCGAGTTTCCCTGATCTCTCACACAGGGTCTGAATTCCAAGCAATCTTACCCCTTCTGCTATTAATGTCACTATTTATGCAACCATCAATCCTACAAGCGCCAGTCCTGGAGCTGGACCTGCGACCACTGTACAACGAAGAACAAGCTCCTCCTGTCACAAGGAAGGCATGGGTGGACAGATGGGGAAGTGAAGGAAGGAAGGAGAAGTAAAGACAATTCAAGACCCCAAAGTGCTTTGGAAACAGTGAGCACGGTGCTGCAGAGCGCTGCCAACTCCCAGCGGGACTTTGCATAAAACCGCCTGCCGGTGGGCAGCGTACCGCTCTGCTGCCGGAGCGCAGTGTTTGCTCCGCAAAGTTAACTTCCAGCTGTGCGCATTGGGGCATCTCCTCCAGCACACCCAACACCCTGCAATCTTTTCCTTTGGTCATCCACACAGCGAGTAGAAAAACTGTGCAGCAGAAAGCATACGCTCTCCATGTCATGTCAGAAGAGAATAATCCCCTTTCCAGGTCTGCACTTTGTACTAAATCGGTGTTTAGCGAAAGCTGCTCTTGACATTAAACCCACGCTCTAGCCGTGAGTGCCAATACATGTCAGAGCCTCTGGGCCAGATCAGAGCCCATTAAAATCAGCGCAGGTTTTGCAGGAGCTTCAGCAGGTTCCTGTTACTTAATGTTTTGGTTAAGAAGGATGATCTCTTCTGGCGTATTTCCCTGGGTCAGTCCCACGCCCCCAGTCAGAAAGTGCCTTTACATTAAAATGTTCTGAGTGTTGCTTGCTATAAAAAAAAAATTGTTCTGGGTGTCACTTTTTCTGTTACTAGAGCGCTGGCTGACATGTGCTATTGCCCTGCTGCTTATCTTTCCAAAAGATCCTTCATGTTTTGGCTGATTTTGAACATTGTCTCCCAGCCAGGATGGGAAGGTGGAAGTCAGGAGTCCTAGGCTCTGTTCCCACTTCTGAGAGGGGAGAAAGCTTTGCAGGGGCAAAATCCAGAAAAAAAGCAAGCCTGGTGGCTGGGAGTCAGAGCTCCTGGGCTCAGTCCTGAGAAAGAAGTCACAAGTAATGGTCATAGCCTGCAAAAAGAGCGAGAACTAGGATTTTCAGGTGCTCTTCCCTGTCCGGCAGTTGGGATTTGCTCATGCTACGACCTGGCTCAGGCCCCATGCCTCAGTTTCCCCATGGGTGCCTTCCCCTTTCTGGGGGACAGCTCGACTGACCGACCGCGGCCTCTCAGTTGTCCCAATACTCCCAGGAAATCCCGCTCCCTGCCCTGGTCTCCCCAAGAGCCCCATGCAATCCCTCTCCAGTAACAAACCCAAAGGGACGCTCCTCCGACCGCCTTTCCCAGCCCACCCCAGTGCCGCCAGCAGCTGCTGGGAGCGTTACTATTCTCTTTTGTTTGTTGTTTCATCACGACGAGGAAAAGCCAACGCTTATCACTCATAACTGAGAATTAGCTCCTTCCACCGTCTACGCAGCCTACGGCCTCCATCTATCTAATTCACTCCGATAGTAATTAGTTTTGTATTACTTTACGCAGTGATGCTAATACCGATTACAAGGACTGATAACTTGAGTAATAAATATGACCCAAGGCTGAAAATTACCTTTCTCTTTTATTGGTTAAAGCTGAAGTTAGTGAAATGAGACATAAATTGGTTTATGAGATGAGGCAGCTGCCTCCTGTTACAGGCTGCAGATTTGCAGCTTAATCCTACTAGTTTCAGCGCGTCTCGGTGACAGGAGAGGAAAGAGCCCAGCCATCAAATTGGGAGCTTGAAAGTCTCCCACTGATGGCAAGGGCTGGCCGGGAGCCCAAGCAGCTTTGGGGAAGAGCCGCCGAAGCAGTGCCCGGCGGGTGCACCAGGCGCCGCGGGAGCCGCCGGGCCGGGGACGAGCGGCAGCCCGAGGGACAGCGCCTGCTCCTCTGCCAGCTCCCCCCTGTCCTTGGGAGCAGCCCCGACATGCTTTTAGGGAAATCAATGGGGAAGGAGGGGGAAAAAAAAAAAAGCGCTTTTTCTTTTTTTGGGCTCACAGAAGCCCGGAAGGTTTAATAACTCCCTGCTCCAGGATGGTATTTCTTCCTGTGTGGTTTCAATGATTTTTGCATAAGTGGATGTCCAAGCGCTGTTGGCCCTGTTCTGCACCTTCAAAACTTTGAGGAATGCAGAGGTTTTTTCCTACAAATACCACAGCAGAGGGGGCAGGCTGCCAGCAAGCACGAGGCACGGCAGGGGGACAGGACGGACAGACAGACGAGCAGATGGCATCCTGGGCCCCCTCTGTCGATAACCCAGGCTTCACTACAGCAGCCAAAACCCACTGTCCTTTTGGCAGCACCACCTATTTCCGCGCATGGAAAACAAGGCAGGGGACAGGTCCTTGGAGGGCGGAAGGCAGCTCTGCTCCTTCATGGCCCCGGTTGTCACCAGAGCTGCCCAGGAGAGCAAGCCACGTGCTTTGCCCCAGAAACACTCTGCACAAACCCACTCGCACAGCGAGAGCACAGGACCCCCCACTCTGGGGCAGCCCGTAGCAGCGAGCGGCCCCCACCCATACCCGGCAACCACGTGCAAAAATCATCCCGTTCAACCCCGCCGAGATGTTCATCACTCCAGGGTTTGATCACTGACCTGTGAAGAGCCAAAGCAAGATGCAAAATGAACTAGGAGGAGTCTGGTGGCTGGAGGAAATCCCTGCCCGTCCTGCAAGGCTGGCTGTGGGGCTGGGGCTAAGGCAGCCCCCGAGCCCGGCCTGCCGGGGAGGGAGGGCACAGCAGGGGGTCCCGGGATGGGGGCTCATGCCAGGGCAGCTCCTCTGTGTTTCACACGGATAAAGTGGCCGTGCACTGTAGGCAGGTCTCAAAGCCTCTGCCAAATGTGGGGCACTGAGCCCGCGGTGCCTGCATCGGTCCTGCGCCCTTTCGGATGGGGCACAGGCGTCCTCCTCCTGCTCGGAGAGGGGTGCTGCGGTGCCACCAGCGGGATGACAGCTTCCTCCCTCTGTGGGAGAGCGGTCCCGGAGCGGTGCCCGGCAGAGGGACGGCCAGGTGCTCTCCCCCCCGACACTGCCCATTTCTTCCTTCCTTGCATGCCGGCCCCGCGTCACTGCAGAGAGGGAGAGGAGGGGATGGCAGCAGCTCCCGCATCGCCAGGGGAAGCTGCCTAAATCTGAAACCTCTCTGCCCCAAACCACGATCCCTCCTCCCTCCGGCACGGGATCTCAGTAGGGGATGGCAGAGACTCCATGCATGTGATGGAGATGTGAACCTGGCACCACCGAGTTAAACGTGGAAGACGCCGGCCTGGGCGGTGCCTGGGTTGAAAGGCAGATTTGGGGATTGCATCTGGCAGCTGTGCTACAGAAACAAGATGATAAAACTCTGAAAGGGATCTGCAGTGCCAAACAAGTCAGCAAACACACTGGCGGGCAAGCTCTCCATGCCCGGAGAACGGCGGCCTGCGGGAACAGGCTATCTCCAGGCAGCAAATCCCATGTAGACCGAGCAAGCGAGGATATATCCCAGCCAAACCTTAGCTCTGGAAAGTCAGGGTTTTAGCTAGGGTTTTAAGCCTTGAGCCAGTGGTCTGAGACCTGCTTTGAGGTCCCTCCACCGAAGTCAGCTAGCAACGCTCAGCCCCACAGTTCAGGGCCAGATTTAACTCCCCGCTCCCACCCCAGCTTAAAGTTGGGCAGAAAGTTTGAATGCCACATTCACAAAAAACAAAGCAAGACAAGGGAAAAGTAGCCAGCCACAGAGGCATCCTCAGCATGAGATGTGATAACACGGTGTCCTTGGTGAGAGAGAGGAAAAAAAAAAAAACCCCAAAACAAAACACCAGTGCAAAGAGATAGGGGCTGAAAGGGCCAACAAAGGGAAGGTGACAGCACCTCGGGAGGCATGTGCAACCTGGCCAGGTGGTGCAGGGCTCCTGTGCCAGGGACACACTCCCCAGCTCACTGGGTGGCAGAGTGAGGGGTGGCCTGATAAAACCACCAAGCTTAACCGAGAAACTGCCCCAGGTGCCCAGGCTCGCTGGGCAGTCAGCAGGGTGCCGGGTGCTTAAGGAGGAGCCACTTTTCGCCGATTTAAGAGCATCCCTGGCAGATCCCTCACTGCTTTGTCCAGCCCGGCGCATGCGCGCTCCCCCGTGTATACCCTCTCACACAATGGGTTTCTCTTGGGCAGTCGCTTGCAGCTCTTGATACCTTCCCACCTCTAATTCACAAAGCTTGGATTTCTTTGCCTTCCCTCGTCCCCACCCCCCCAAATTATTTCCTTCCCATCCCTCCTTTGCAGGGCTCCAGGCAATTAAAGGCAGCTCTTACTTTAGCCATTTCTTCCCGAGGGCAGCAGAAATACTCTGAGGGTGCAAACACAAAAGGCTTTAGCTACTGAAACTTCAGCATCCAGAGCAGTGACAGGAGAGAGCATTGTCAGCAGGAGAAAGGAAAAAATAATCTACATAAACCATCGAGGATGAGAGCCCAGCTGCTAATTGCCTCTACGGGAAGAAGCCTCCATTCCCTTCCTATTTATAGCTTCTTTTTCTTTCTTTTTTGCTTCCAGGCAGCATCACAATTAACCCCACAATCTAGAGCATCCTCTTGCAATTACTTTTTTCCTTCTTTTTTTTTTTCCAGTCAGAAATGAAAACAACAAAATCCACATGCACACCACGACCTCCCTTCTCCCCCTCCCCCAAATATCTCAAAGAAGTCAAATGGACTTTTATTCCCACTTTCAAGGTACCTCTTTTGTGTGCCTCCTCTCCTGCGTCCCCTCCTCCCCCCAGCCCCACGACTCACTCCGGGGCTGGAAAAGTAAAGGCAGACACTAAAATCTGGTATAAAGGGGAAGGGGTGGGGGGGACGGGAAAAAAGATGCTCCTTTCCCCCACGAGCGAGCGGCGGACGGAGACGTCAGCCCCGAGGCGCGGAGCTGGGCGCGCACGAGCGGCGGGGCTGCGGGGACGGAGGGGGCGCGGGACGAGCCGCAGCCGCGGGGGCTCCGCGCACCCCCGCAGCCTCGCCTCTCCCCAAAGCTCAACTTTTAATACCACGAGATTGGGTGGGGGGGGGAGCAGACACATAGCCCACATCCCCCCCACCCTCTCCAGCCCCTCGGTGCGGCTGCAGCATCCTGGCCGCGCCGCGGCTGAAGACACCCCTCTCCTCGCCCCATCCCGCCGCTCCGCTGCCCTGCGCGGCCGCGCTCCCCGGTTTTGGTACCCGAGCTCTATCGCTGGCTTCAGCCAAGCGGGTGCTGGCGGCGGGGGAGCCACCGAGATGCAGTTTGCTCCCCCCGTTTTCTTTCATGCTCTCTAGGTTTAACAGAAAATGGCGTTGGGGAGAAAGCGGGGAGGTGTGTGCGGGGGTGTGCTGAAAAAAGAAAGCGAGCCACCTACTTGAGTTAGTTCTGTGCCCATCAGGATGAGAAAGAAGAGGGTCAGGAGCTTGCTTGCCGGTTGCATGTCTCGCACCCAGTTCTAGGCACCTTGCATACAGATCACCTCCTCTCCTCCCGGGCGAGCCTCCCTGTGCCGATCACCGAGTGCCTCGCTGCCTTCTCGGTCCTTTATTGTTATTATTATTTTAGTTAAAAAAAGACAAAAAAAGGCAAATTAAAAAAAAAATCAGAATGGGGGCTCTCAGCACCCCCAGGAAGCAATGCAAGAAATCTGCTTAGCAGAGCCTTCACTTTGCATATTTATTGGGATCCCAGTTTCTCTCCTCTGCTCTCTGTGCTGGCTCTCCGGCAATTTTTTTTTTTTTAATGGCTCCCCTGATCGAAAAACATTTGCAAGGAGAAATTCAACGGAGCACGAAATGATTATCTCTGCTATTGCCAAAAGTTTGCCTTGAAAAGGGGGGGTGATGGGGAGAGGACGGGGATTAAAAAAAAAAAAGAGAAAGAAAGGAATTGGTAGGGCTGGCTACTAGCAGGGGATGGCTGTGGAACAGGATGTGACATCAACTAAGGCGGGGGAAATTTAACTAAACACAGTGAAGGGAGAGGGGGGAAAAAGCACCTCGGGAGTGTGATGTAGGGGAGCAGGGTGGGCACAGGGCTGAGACAAGGAGGGATGCTGCACAGGCTGGAGGTGACCCTGCTGGGAGGGCACTGACAGCAGCAACCAGGCACTGGGCCAGGGTGGCTTGGCCATTTGGGCAAGCAGAGGCCAATTAACCCCCTCCCTGCCTGCTGGCCCTAGACTGCAGCCAGGAGGGGAGATGAGACCCCCAAAATGCTGAGCTCATGTACTTTCTTTGCTACCTCTGGTCTTGTTCAGTTGCAGTTTGAGGAGAGGGTGCCAAGACCAGGATGGGGGAAGTGGGGGGGGTGGAAATTGCACCTCCCCACCCAGGCATTAACACCAAAGACACCTTCCCAAACCAAACCCTCTTGTACAAGACCTAATGCAAAACTCAGACCCAGATCTATTCAGGCCAGCGTGCACATGATGAAAGTCCCCATGCGGCACTTTACCTGGCGTCCTTCCACTCCTCAGCTCCCAGGACAACTTCAGCAGCACAGCTGGGTTCACCAGGAGTGACTGCAGGCAGTGCTTGTTCCTGGCACAGCTCTGGCTCCTTCCCTTCCTCTCCTCTCCTCAGAACAAGAGTGCTGACCCCTGATTTTTCTTTTTCTTAATCGCACACTTCAAATGGTTTCTAATCCAGAGTTTACCCAGGACCTCCCAAATTCTACCAGGTCTCTTAGTATCTGGCAGCACAGGTGAATAGCATCACCCTCCTCTTTTAGAGGCAGAAAATGTAACACAGAAGTTCTCCTTCTCTTAATGATTATTGAATGTTTTAATTGAAATCACTTGCCAGACACCCACAATCAGCAGAGACCCCACAAGAGGATTTTGATTGCTCCTTGCGAAGGGTGTCTTCTTTTTCGAGTCCTTTGCCACCTGCTATTGCTGGGAGCAGGTTATCGGGTTGCCAGAGCCAGGCTCCCCGCAGGGATGAGCTGACATACGGCCCTTCCCCGCGAATGGGAGTGCAGAGCACAGCGTTCAGCAGAAGTCGGGAAATTTGCAAAAAGGGGACCCTGGGCTGAGGTTTAGCAGCAACAGATAGCTGAGAATGAACTGAACAAAGATTTCAATGTGTTCCCACCAGAAAAATGTCCAAGGAAACGTTTGGACTGTGCAGATGGCTGTTATGTTGCCTGGACCTCCCTACACAGTCCACTTGGGTTTCTCACCAGCATCCTGTAGTTTCAGGCAACTCTTTCTAGGTGATAAGGCTCTGAAATAGCCCTTTTCCAGGTTAGCTGCAGCATGCCGCCAAGGGGGTGAGCCCTTTCCCCCACCTTTTTTGCTTTTATATGCCTCTGACTTCACTGGCTTTTGTGGCAATAGTCACAGTTTGCACTTGGGTAAATGACCAAAGCATCAGTTCTATAATTAGCTTTAATTCATTGTTCTTTTAAAGGCTTTTATAATTAGTATCAAGAACCTTGTCATTGAACTGGAGCTCCAGACTCCAATGTGGAGGCCCTGTACGGTCGTCCTCCAGGGAAGCGCCTGTCCCAGGGAGCTCCACGCTGCAGATGTCAATCACAGAAGGCAAAAGAAACAGAAAAAATCTGCCCAGTGTGACACCACATATGAGCTTGCGAACCCCCACTGTCTTACGCAGACTTTGAAGAACAATGCTGGAAAGTTGGAAAGGGTTCAGGGAAGAGAACAGTTCAAGGTCTGGAAAACCTGCCCGACAGAGTGAGGCCAGCGAGGCTCCATAGGTTTCACCAGCGAAAGGGAGGGTTGAGAGGGGACTGCCTGGGGGAAAGGTTTCTTACACATGAAGGCTCTTTTATCTGCCACCTAAGAGTCAATAGTTTGGAGTGGATTTTGGAAAAAAATCAGGTTAGAAATAGGGCCTATTTTTTTCCTAAAAGGAGGGTAATCAGACTGTGAAGTAACTCAGCGAAAGGCATGGTGCCCTCTCCGTTGCCTGACATAGTTAAATCAGAGCCAAGAGCCTTTTGGAAAGATGTATCCTAGCTCCGCCACAGATTACAGGCAAGACGCAGTCAGTGAAGTCCTGCTGCAGAACAGATCAGAAAGCTTCAGGCGTGTAACACGATTTTGGCCAGCACCCTCTGCCCGAGACCACACTGCCTCTCCGGAGCATCCTGCTGCCAGGACATGCGCTTGATCTCAGTGCGCAAGCATTGCGCTGGTGGGGGACAGCAAGCTGCCCCTGGCCCTGCCTCTCCTGCCCCCACCCTCCTCTGCAGAGCAGCCACATGCAGCCATGGTGGGGTGAGATCAAGAAAGGTCTGTCCTGGCAGTCTGTGGAGAGGTCAACCATGGGTGCCTGGAAAGGTGAAGTAATCCACAGGCTGGTGCGCAATCTTGCTGGAATCATGTGCATTTTTGGGTGTATTTTATAAAATTTTGCTTGTGAAATTTTAAAAAGCATTAGCCACAACTGTTTGCATGTAGCGGTCCTTTGGGATTGCAGCATCCCCGACTCTGGTTCTGCCCCTTAGGAATTCGGCACGCCAGCCCCCCAACACCCCGGCCGTCCCCTTCTTTGGCTTCAGCTGAAACCAGACTTCCCATTTGGGAAAAGTGGAGGGTTGTCTCCACAGATGAGCAGGCAACCCAGCCACCCATGTTGCATTATCGTCCTTCCACCGGGAGCCAGAGGTGCCGCTTCATGGAGCTCTTCAGAGAGCCGGGCTCGAAGGGCTTTGCGGGACGGCCTGGCTTTCCCACTCTGAGACTAAGTTTGGGAGGCCGAAATGCCCTCGGCAGCACGCTGAGCTCCAGCCTGACCCTCCTCCCTGTGCGCTGAGTTTTGGCTATTTTGGTCCTTTCACATGCGTGACAGGGCCCCATCCACCGTGCTCCCTGAGCAAGGCCAGATGGTGGCCCTTCATTCGTGTGGCCTAGTTCTCTCTGCCCTTTACTAGTGCCTAGATTTAAAGAACAAAACTTTCTGTTTTCTCCTCAAAGAGCAGCTTGTTAGTCTCCCTCCCCGGTAGTTTTCCCAGTTCTGCAATCTCCCCTCTCCTACCATTATGGTTCTTGAAAAGCCTCTTGTGGAGCCAAGTGGCTCTTGCTCGCGAGGATCCCGTTCTCTTCCTCTCCACTGAGATGAAGCTATTGCAGGCCCAGTGAAAAGAGCTTCTACCAGGCTTTGCTACCTAGGACATTTCCAAAACAACTTTTTCAAAAGACCTATTTTCACATTCATTTGCATTTTCTTTTATATAAATCCACTTAAGATGCCTTTCTATCTCTTTTGTGCCCTTTCCTCTGACGTTTTGGTGTCAGGCTTGCCAGGGTTAATGTGCAGTGAAGACATGGATGTGTAAACGCTTATAAAGAAGAAGTCTGCCATTTTCTGCTCCCTGGATTGGTCTCTCCTGAGGAAAACCATGGGAAAATATCCCTGTGGAAACTTTCCTTCCCAGGAAGCAGTTCCCTGGCTCATGCCAGTGAGCTGTGTGTGATCAGGCAACCTCCATCCTCCTGGCTTCAGGGCTCTGCTACCACATGAGAAATGGTCAAACAGAGCAGTGCAATTGGACGACACTGGACGATGGCTCCGCAAGAGACAATACAAAAGCTGAGGAGACTATTTAACCGACCTGTGTAGGAATACACATTTGTAAAGCGTTCCCTTCTCCTCCCCTGCTCACCATTTATGTATAATAAGTGAGTTCAGGTAGAGCTCATCTCTTCCTGGGGCCTTGGCTCTCCTGACATTTTGTTGGTGGCCCTTCAAGGGCTGCCCAGCATAAAATTAACTTTCCAGACTGACCCAAAGTATAGATCCCTTTGCCAGAAAAATGCTGTCATGGGGCTACCTGGTGTGTGAAAGGAGAGCTTGCTGCTGGGGCCCCTCCAGGAGTGCTCCCTTCAGTGTGCAATGATGGCTCGGTAGCATCCGATACTGGAATAACAGGCAATCTGTCCTCAGAGAAAATCATGCATGTGATCCTCCTGAGCAGCCTTCTTCATGCAGATCAACGATGAACACTGGACGTTTTCTTCTGGCAGCCTGGATGCTACCGCGATGGCCCATGCAAGAGGTTCTGCTTCCACCTCCTCCGAGGGACGCCTCAGGATCCCAGCTGCACACATTGGGGGTGGATTTCTCCAGTGCATGTTTGTTATTGGCATCAGCCCAAAGGAAGACAAAAATTGGTGTTTCTTGGAAAATTGGCCAGCTTTAGTAGAGGATGCTAATAGGGACGGTACGGATGGAGATTCCTGCCTGTTGCAGTGAACAAAATTGCTCCTCACCATACCTTCAGCCTGCCTGTGGTCACTTACTGCCCTTGTCCTTCCTCTATAAGTGTAACTGTTTTGAGAAAATAACCACATTTTGCTGTACGTTTATACAGCATGTAGTCCAAAGTGGCTCTGGGCCATTATCAGGCAGTGTTGTGGTCCAAACAGTAAATGTAAATTAATGCGTTTCCTCCTGTTTCATTACTAGCTACTGTAGCTTCCCTGGCAAGGGTGCAGACTCAGCTCTTCTCCCTTGGCACAGGTAAAGGTACAACTAAATAAGTATGTGCTCCTTTAAGACAGGGCTCCATGTACCTCGGGCAGAGCATCACCATAACGTGATGCGGCAGTTGCTAAGGTAACAGCACCAACATATTTTTTCATGAATAGCAAAGTAAATTGTCATGGAACAGTAAAACCCACATACATTGCCAGGATATATGTTATGTTGCCCTAGGGTTACATGTATTGACAGGATGTTTATTTTTTATTTTTTTCTTGAAAAACAATCCTACACGTGCCCATGTACTATTTATGTCCGGAAACATCTTGTTTGCAGCTGCCTTCATCCCCTCCAAGCAGAGGCTCCAAGCCAATGGAGTGTCTTTGGCCAATGCACGCAAGGGGCTTTCATGTGGCTCTTCCAAACTCTCCTACACCTGAGCCTTGTCTATGCTGTGATCTTTGGCTGCCCAAGCCAAACACAAGATTAGAAACTGGCCCATTAAAACCTCCTGTTAGTGGGCTTTGCGTTTGGACTGAAGGTCCAAGGAGTGCAGAAGCATTCCCAAACAACATCCATTTTCCACCTGTGCTGGGTAGCCGTGGCACCACACTCCAGCTGATGGAGGGAGCAGGGTGGTGGTTGCAAATCTTTGTGCTCTTTCCTTGCCAGAGCTAATTCTCTGGGCAAAACACTTGTCTGCGCCATCTCCAAGCTTGCATCGGGGAGCAGAGCTGCAGCAGCACCTTGCCTTCTGGGATGGAACTGCAATGGATTGGGCAGATGCCTTCATGTATGCACCACGGCTGTGCTCTGCACACCCCTTGGCTGTAAAATTAATGTCCACAGGGGACTGGAAAAGGTGCTGCAGTATCTGCCCATAGCCTGAAGTGCTGTGAACAGCCTAGGGACAATATCAACTGATTGCAGACGTATGTCACAGATTTACCTCCTCCTCTGAGGACGTAGTCTCTTGGGAAGTTGATCTGGGGTCAGGCAGGACCGTTTCCCTTGCATTTTCACCTGCTGTCTCAGCACTGGGGGTCTAAAATGCACCCAAACGATGGAGGAGGTAGGAAAGGAAAGCAAGATGCCTGCATGCATCTGAAAAGGTGGCTTGCTTGTATTTTTAGTAAACAACTCTCACTCCTTGCAGCTCTTTACTTTCCTGTTTAGAAATGGGTTGAAGAGCAGACACCACTTGACTTCAGTCCATCCACTAATGCTTCAGGGAGAGCAGGTGAGCACAGGTCAGAAACAGGCAGTGCATGTGAGGAATGGTAAGAACCAGCCTTTTACATCAGAGAGAAGAAATGATAAAGCAGCTGAAGAAATGAGGAGGCGGAGAGGATGAATAGCAGGAAGATAACTGGAAAAGACAAATCAAAAGGCGAGGGAATGCTTGTTGGCGATTAGCTGTTGAGTTTCTGTATTAACTCCCCAGAAGAAAGTGCAATTAAGTAGAGGACAACAGGATGGTTTCTCCATGGAGAGCTAGGGCTGAACTTTGTAGCTATGCCATTTTCTATGGCCCAGCTCATAAAGCTGGTCTTGGATGGGGGACTCATCTTCGGAGCACCAGGAGAGACTCAGGGGCTGCGGGAGGGAAACGAGAGCCTGCTCCAGATGTTGGGTTGTATCGCATTGTTTCAGCCACTTTAGGAGGCTTACTAGTTAAAATGATGGCAATAATCTTCCTTCTCACTCCAGCAACTTGCACATAGGTAGGCATGAAAACAAAGACCTACCAGGTCAATTATTGTAACGTTTGCAGCTTGTTTCTTTGTTGGCTGCACTGAGTTGCACATCTGCTTGCAATGGTGAAGGGAGCCAGGTGGTGGATGTGTGCAAAAGGAGATGCTGAGTCCTTTCCCCATCACTGCATAAAGTCTCCAGTAACCCCAAGGCAAAGGCTCCTGTCAGCTGTAGTGCCCCAGGCAGAAACAGGTTTGCTGCAGTATTGTCCCTACTATTTGCCTTGAATTCCTTTTCCTGGTGTGAAGGGCATGCAGATATTTTGCCTTTGCGTCGTAGCGACTTCCTAGGGTCTTTGTAGGTGTATCCAGAATTTCCAGACGGAGGCACAGCTAGTGTCATTAGCTGGCATTGTGTTTTCCTTTGCTTTCTGGTACAGTTGTATTTTTACCTCATCAGACACTTCAGTCCAAGCCTCACAGTTGGAAATTTTATATCATTGCTTTTAAAGAGCGGAACAGTGCCTCTCCTGGCCTCCTCATTACCCAACTAATTCAAGGAGTTGAGTAAGAAAGATAAAACCACAATCAGGTGAACTCGGCTTGGGAGGGCACAATTGCCTGAGCCACCCTGTCCCAAGCACCGTGCAAAGCATCACTTTCCTTCCTAGCACTGTAAAGCGGCTTTATGTTTTCTTCCTTTGCACCTGATGAATTTTCTCCAAAAGAAAAAAAATCCACATTAGCCCATTTTAAAGTGCCTGCAAGCTTCCCAGCAGCCTTGAACTCACACAAGGATCAATGTTTCACGATAATAAACTCTTCTGGTATTCAAGCCAGGCAAAAATGTCCAGTATATTCCTAGGGTTTCTGACACCTGGAAGGAGTCAATGCTTTCTGCCACGTTTTCGCATCAAACAAATGAGGTCAAGGAGGATAATAGCTAACATTAGAGACTCGGCAAGCTAGATTCACACAGGGAAGATTGCCTTGTTCGCGTTAGCAGCCTGATCTCTTGCAAAATAACACTATATTCTACACGCTTTCCTGAGCCCCTTGCTCCAGGAGAGATTTCAGAGGGCAGAAAAAAAGCTGAAAAAGGTGAGAGTCAAGTCATTTTGCCAAGTTTACCTCTTTCAGTTTATTTGTAGCACACAGATCACAGACTATCTGACTGGTTTATGGGGCTTTTAAATTGCATGCTCTTGAAGAGTTTCCATGGCATTTGTGAAGTGCAGCTGATTAGATGGAAAGCAGTGTTTGCTACCATTTGGGGTTCTGCTCTCTCAGATATTTTGCAGCTAATGGAAACATGCAAAAAGCCTCATACAAAATGAGATTGGGAAAAATAGAAAAAAATTAAAAAGCAAAACAATGAATTCCTAAATTTCCAGAAGTAATATTGGCTCATAGGGAGGGAAGTGCTGACAACAGCTTATGTTGCTAAAAAAACAAGTTTGCACTGTTTTGGGTTCAGCGTTTTAGCCAACTGCTAAGAACTATAGAGTAAATCTCAGCATTTCCCAGGGCCCAGATTGCATATTGGACCATATACTCTGAAATGTTTTTATTTAATTTGAGTCCACATTATGCTGCCTACATATGGTGACACACACATTTCATTTTATGTAGCAGATGCTGCTTTGCTATTGAGAATGTAATATACTGAGTACATTATAGTATCATTTGGTTTAGGGTAACTGCAGTGCTTTTTTAACTCCCATTAGCCTTAATTTTAAACCTGACTTCCTCTCAAAATGAAGCCTGTGAGATCACACGCTGCGTGCATGCGTGTGCATGCTGTACATCCATTTGCTTGCCCATCATTCCTCCTTTCCTTTTTAGTTTGCAGGCCAGTCTGCATGCAGTATGGGCAAACCCATTTAGGTTCCCCTCGCACTGCACAGAGACTTCAAGTGGGAGATCAGGTTCATAATACAAACCTGCAGGAGACCAAGACTCATTAGCTCCATGATACAAAGGACAGTGCATTTTTCCAAATTCCGTGTAATCCGGCCTTCCTGGGCTTTGCAACATCTCAAAGCCTTCCCTGGGGGTTTAGCTCCCAGCATATTTGCTTCTTTGATGTGCACTGGATGAGGGGTGCCTGGGGAGCAGGGGCTGCAGGTTTTTTGCAGAAGAAGGAACTTCTCTGGGAGGCAGAGCTGAGGACTGCTAAAAAATTGAAAAGATAGGATAATAAAGCCGCTCTCCAACAGCATCTGGAAAGAGCAATCAATTAGGCTGCGTCGTGCTGCTCTGCATAGAGACAAAGTCCGTCTCGGTGTTCATCAGGGGCCATTTCAGCTGTTCGACTGATTTGAGCTTTGACAACCTCTCTGCTAGCTTGCCCCATGGCCCCGAGTTTGATCAGTGCAGATGGGATTCCTCTTCCAGTGGCAATCGCATCTGATAGGGGCAACCCTGACGCCCAACGCCACGTGGGACGATGTTTGGCCGCAGCGCTGACCCCCCCCTTCTGCTGACTGCATCCAACACATTCTCCTTTGTTTTCAGGCATTTCATCGTGTTTGCTGAGATCTTTTAAGAGGCAGCAGGGCACAGTTGCGGCTAAGACGTATCACATTGGGACAGCCAGGTAACATTTTAATGCAGCTAATATTGATAATACCTTGCTCTTCTCAGACTCTTCTCAGCAAAATATCATCAGATGCTTGGCCAGCAGAATAAAGACCCCCCAGGGACCTCCATCCAGCTGGCACAGATGAGTGCTTGGTCCTTCATTCAGGGCCAAACACAGGACCCACGGGTCTGCATGCATGTAGGACGGACGCAGGGCTGCCCATTGCTGCAGCTGGTGGTGATCCCCGCTGATGCACGTGCTCAGGAGGCTAGTGTGACCGTTAAGTCACACCGGTGCTTGCAGTGCTTCAGCAGGTCCGCAGCTGAAATCTAGGCGACCAAGCGATGCGCCAACTTTCCCATCGTCAGCAACCCAGCTGCAGATGTTTTAAATTCTGGCCAGGAAGTGGGGCTGGAGGATGCGCTGGGCACGTTCCCGTGGCGCTGGCCTCAAGCCTTGCCCATCGCCGTTTGCTGCGCCCGGCACGGACAGCACTGATGCGCGGTGCAGCAAATGCCCCAGTCCCCTCGCTGCTCTGAGTGCACAAACTCTGCCTCGTTACAGTACAGACTGCCAAGAATGGCCAGAAACAGCACTTAGTGATGCATAATATATGAAAATGGCTCATGCTGCGCTTTTAGATACAGTGTGTGTGTGTGCGTGTTTTTTTCATACTGTTACGACACTCTCCTGCAGCCTTGGAAGCTTCATCGTAAATAATTAAAAGCAACTTTAAAAGACCCAGTCTATGCAAATTGAATATTTATGGCCACCAAACCCCTGTCCTTTAGATTTAGGGTATGGCATAATTAAACCAGCTTATTAAACTATATACCACAGGTCAGCCTGGGGATCAAACATTTGGCGTTTGTTTAAGTTCCTAGCAGTAAATAAAGAGAGTGCAACAAAGAGCAACTTCAACTAAAGCCTGAAGGACGGGAGCTGCTGAGACACCTGCCACGCGGTTGGGGACACACAGCGTGCGAAGCAAGAGCATGGCCAGAGCGGGGCTGGGGAGGTGACACGTGGGTGCCAGGGCTCTCTGCCGTCACCTTGGGGGAACAGGGGTACAGCCCAAATTCTCCACGTGCCTCCATTTTCCAAAATATAAAGCAGAGATAACGATAGTGGCATGGTAAACTTGCCATGTGACAAAAGTTTGCCGAGGTGTTAAACGCAGTAATACTGGCTGCTCCCAGAATCTCTTACTTTTTTGGAAAGTTTCTTTTGCTCACCTCCGCTTTCTCAGCTTTGTCCTGCCACGGTGCTAAACGCCAGGAGCCCAAGGCTGGGTGCGCCCAGCCGAATCAGGTTTGTCTCCAAGTCCCTCTGCAGTTAAATGCTTCAATCAGAGCCCACCAGAGACTTTCAAAAACACTGTGCTTCCCAGCTGGCGTTGTGGTTTTGTTGTTGTTGTTCTGTTTCTTGGGAATCATGACTCACGCTCCGTGTTTTCAAATTGAGGAGCTCCATTATCTCTGCAAGCGTCTCCAGGCGGTCGGAGCCGCGCTTCGCTCCCCGGAGCCCCTGCCCCAGACCGCGCTTACAAAGAATAATTCATGGGAAGACCAGGGAGCAAAGGACATGCCGGGGAGCCCTTTGCATTTTCCCCAGCAGGACAAATGCTGTCCCACACCGCCGGGGAACCGCATCTCCTGGCGGCCGGGTATCGGTGCTGGGCAGGCGATGCTCAAGCTGAGCAGATGAAAGCGTGAGCCGGGGCGAGGCCTCGCGCGGGGTTCGGCCCAGCAGCGGGAATACCCCGCAGCCGCGGTTTTCCTCGGGGTAAGGCAGGTGCCTTTCAAGAGCTCAAAGGGCCTTCAGATCTGTTTGCAGTCGGTGGATTGAAACGCTCCTCTGATGTATTTGCATACTTAAGCATAAGAGATAGGCGAGAAGATGAAAGGGGAGATTTTTGTGCGCGGCGAGCCGTGACCCGCAGAACCTGGCGTTCCCGGAGGGCGCGGGCACCTGGCCTGCTCTCATTCGGGTTACCAGGAAAGGAGAAAAATATTCTTTTTTTTTAATCCTTTTCTTTTTGTTTGATCTCTGCCTTCTCCTGCCCTTTTCTCTTTCTTGTTTGTTGTCCTCCCTCCCCCAGGAGAAAGCTCCCGTATCTGCCAAAGCGAACGGCAGAGGAAGACGGATCTGCGCTGTATGGCGGACAGGCAAGCCCCTGGGAGGACAGGACCCGGCGGCCTCGAGCGGTCCCGCATCCGAACCCAGGGGACCCGTGCTGGCCTGTGGCCGTGGCTCTGGTCCCTTCCCAGACTGCAAGACAGAAACGCGGCGGGGGCCAGCGCTCCGTGCGGGGTCTGCGACACAGCCCCGGCATCAGAGCCCCCGTGTTAAATAACCGAAACCCAGCATGGCTGAGCAAGGCGAAAGTGCCACCGAAAGCTTAACGGGGTTGCAAACGAGCGCTGCTGGCTCGGTTTGGGCAGCCGCGTTTTGTTCTCATTTGCAGCGCGACGCCGGGTGAGCACCGCTCCGATGCCTCGCGCGGTCCTACGGGGGGAGTCAGGGCCGGCAGCCGAGCTGGTGCCTGCGTTTGCCTTGCTTCCAAGTGCAATTTTCCCATCTAGCCTGTGGCCAGCGATAATCGACAGGGCAAATGTGCTCGTACCGCTTTCCTGATGAGTGGCTTTCCACGTCTGCTGTTCACTCCTGCAGGCGTCCCAGTCCTTCTTGCCACCTCGCTGCAGGAATTGTGCTGCTGCTAACAACTGTCTACCGGGCGTACGCCACAACTCATCTCTGGGAATTGGGCATCGTTTTCCTGATGTTCCCCGATTTGTCAGCTGGAGTTGATCCTGCTGCTACATTAGCAGGAAAAGGAACAAAAACAGAGCCCAGCTGCCTGCATCCCTAGCAGCTGGCAACTTGCTGGAAAAGGCAGAAGATCCAGTGCTGTGATAGATGGGCCCAGAGAGGTTTAGCGCATGGTCATGCACTTTGATCTAACACCTTGAAATGCCTTCGGTGCTGGCACAGATCATCCCGCGCGTCCCGTGCTCGCTCCCCACAGACACCCGCCAGGACCCACCTTTCTCCTCGTGCTATTCTCTCCCCCAGGAGAGGTGGCAAGCAGTGCTTGCAGAGCTGCCACAGGGAGCCAGGACATCTCTCTCCGCAGGTCCCTTGGCGGGTAACCCGGCAGTGGTGATCGGTGCTGATGGGCTGGCCCCAGGGGAATATCCTCGCAGCGCCTCCTTGTCTCCAGCCTGCAGGGTACCCAGGATCCTGGCGGTGAGCTGGCCCGGAGGCAGCGTGGCGGCTTAGCCTCGTTTTCCCAGGAAAAGCATCTGCCGGCCCAATTTGCCAACGCCTCTTCCTGCGGCCTGGGAAGCCGGAAAGAGAAAACGTAATAGTTACTTATGCTTGGAGGCATTCAGCTGGGACAGTTGTCAGGGTCATGGAAGGCCTTAGTAGAATTAATTAGTGATATCAGTGATAATTAGGATATACAGAAATGCGTGCTGGCTTTTGTGGGATTATGTGTGGAGGAGTGAGAGAGGCAAGGATAACATCTGAATTAGTGGACTCAAACCTATTTACGTCACTAAGGGATCAGGTCCTCACCTATTCCCTTTGGGATCCTCTTCTTTAATAAACTTAACAGAGGGAAACGTTTTCTTGAAGACATCCAAGGGGGTTCCCTTGGGGATCTTTGGCGCACGCGAGCTTGAGAACAAGGCTTTGTTCCCTCATGCGTTCAGCAGTCTCGTCTAGTGTTTCAGCTGTTTCTACAGGCTTCTTTTCCCCGAATCCCTCTCCGAGCCCGACAGTCCCCGTCGCAGGAGGGTACCTTGGAGAATCGCAGCCGTCCCCCAGGGAGCCTTCCCCTCCCGCTCCCGCGCTTTCCCCGCGCTGGCTCGGGGGTTTTTGGTGCCTACCTGGGAAGCAGCCCGGAGCCGGGGTGTCCCGGGAACGCAAGCAGCCGCTTTGGCCCAGGCTGCAGCCTGGATGGAGTTAGCCCATGCAGGAAGGGGGAAGGTTATACAGACCGTCGAGCAAACCCTTCCGGCTGTTTGCCAGGCAGCTGCAGGCACTTGGTGCATCAGCAGGCATGCTGCCACTTACCCTGGGATCACCAGTTCCCGCCCGCTCCTTTTCTCCCCCTCACGCCTCAATAACCAACATGAAGCAACAAATATCCAACGCGAGGCGGGCAAATAACCACCTTTATAGTTTGTCCCTGGACCTGCTACGCTTGCTGCTGGAAAGCAGGTGAGCTGCAGCGGGAGCCCCAAAGGGGCAGGGGCCGGGCTGGAGCGACCCCAGCCAGCCCACCTGCCAAAACCTCCCCAGGGTGAAGCTGCTCCTGCTCCCCTTGCCTGTCCTCAGGGAGAAGCAAGGATTAAGCTCAAGAAAGAAGCTAAACTGTTGTTCTCCCTGGCTCTCCTACAGCAGTTTTTTTTTTTTTAAATTAAATGGTTGCGTCCAATTGCATTTGCATCGTGTAACGTTCTTATCCCAGGCAATCACTTTGAATCACTGTTCTTCAAATCCTCTGGGGCATTTGCAGCAAACAGAGGGCCCAGGTCAAATCATCCTCCTGGTTTATTTGGGAATGTGCTTGTCCGTGTTACCACTGCATTAATGAAGCATGTAAATCCCAGCCAGTTGTTAAAGACAGGAAGAAGGGAAGGCAGAAGGGACTTTATGCCCTTTATATGGAGAGCTTTGCTGCTACGAGAAAATCTGTGTCAGTGTTGCAACTTGCCAGCTTGGAGGACATAAGTTTCCCATCCAAATATTGCTTCTTCAGAGACTCTTGCTGTTCCCAAGAGATTCTGCAGATATTTGTGAAGTCCAACTTCAGTGTGCTGTTAAAAGGGATTTACAGAAGCCTAATGTGAATGTAAATATTTTAGCTATTAAAAAAAAAAGGTAGAGATAGGTTGCTTTTCTTCTCCTTTTAGCTTTCCCTGAAGTGCTGGGATGCAGGGATCAGACCCCTAAGCCTGGAACTGACTCCTAAATAAACAGCAGTGTTTCTTTGTGTGTCAGTCATCTGTCAGTCTGCGCAAGAAAAAAGCCCAGTCTCAAGAGGGGTCTCTCAATTCCACATCAATCTACTGATATTACTTAATATTAAAGCAAAACCACGGGGGAAGTGGAAAAAAAGATTGGCCAGAATCAGTCTTTTTCTGGCTGTCTCCCTTTCATTGCTCCCCACAAATCTTAGTTAAAATCCTAAAATCCTTAGCTAAAATCCTTTCCTCCCAGTGCTCCCTTTCCTCAGATTGCAAGTTGGGCTGGCATAAAGCAGAACTGCTACTGCAGTTACTATTTTACTGGGTTCTCTTCTCTAAATTCATTGTGACATTCCTGCACACCCATCCTGCTTGGATCAGGTTCTTGTTGGCAATGGTATTTTGGGAGCTTTGTGTTTTGACATCAGGTGACAATACAGGCGAGATAAAAAAAAATTAAATAGTTCATAACGATGATCATCTATATATACAATAAAAAAAAAGTAAATGGATTTTTTTCTAAAATTAGCTTTAAGTATTTCGTGTTTAAATTGTTGTCAATCAGAAAAAAAAGAGATAAATTGATTTTTTGCAATTACGCAGATTACTAGCAGAATGCTGTTACACACCATCAGCAGTGCCACTCGTGCGGAATCCAACATCCACGCTTTTCTGCGGGCTGTGGATCTATCCTGAGGAACAGATATGAACACCACAAGCAGGGAGTCAGTTTGGTTCCTGGTCTGGGTTTGCTGAACGGAGAGGTGCTTGAAAAGCGTTGGAGAAACGGTGTCTAGAAGTTTGGGGTTGGGCCCCACCACTGATAAGAGAGACTCAGGAGTCACAGTGAATCATCTCAACACACACAAAGCGAACGAGCCGATAATGTAACACCCACTAAGGAAGAGTCTTCTGTGTGTTAATCTCTGCGTCCTTAGCCTCCTGATGTGAAAATAAAAATTCTTCCTGCTAAAAAGAGGACGAAAAATATGCTAGGCATATCCAGCGATACCGGGGCAGTATTTCCTCATCTCTCCTTATTTGCAGTGTTAGATCATTTAGACCCTTTACCACAGCTCTGGAGGAGATGCATTTACTTACACTGGCTTGTACCAGGTCACATCTGGAATCAGCCATCCACAGGGTAAGGAGTGACAATATTTTATGTCCAAGTAACCTGTCATGTGAAAGCAATAAATTTCATATGCTGCTTAGGCTGATCTGATTTTTTTTTCCTGCAGGGACTTATTTTGTAATTATTAACACAGGTGCTCAGACCTACGTGCAAAGCAGCAGCCCAGCCGAGCTCAGTCTGCCCCGCTCGAATAGCAGAGCCAGCCGGGGGACCTGAGCTCTCCTCAGACTCACGGGGAGGACGTGCCCAAATCCCCCCACTCTGGGGTCCTAAAGGGTCTGAGGAGCAGCACCACCATGGCCTGGGCTCAGCGGGGAGCATGGCATTGGCGATTCTCTAAGTCCTCATCCTTTCACCGTCACAGCTCCCAGGTGCAATGAGCTCGTGCCTTAGGAGGGAGGGAAAAACCCCTCAGGAGCTGCAAAAGAAAGGAGTTTCCCTCTTTAGCTCCTTGCCTGACCACCAATGCTGCTCGTACACTAGTTTACTGCAGTGAGCAAGCGACCCCTGGTCTGGAGCCTAATGTAACCTGTTACTGCATGGATGCAAGGCCATTTACCCTAATTGGCCTTATCAAGATCATTCTTGCAGCAAAGCCCCATCTGTTCTGCTTAGCACCCCTCTGACCGTCTTGCTAAGCAAAACCCATCTATTTCCATCCCTTTGAGAACTTCAGTGCTGCTGCAACTTCTTCTCCCTACTGTGAGGCTGACATTTGCAAATATATGTATTTATACATAATTCCTTCTTTTGCTGATGTGTTTTTTCCAGTCAAGCTAGAATGAGATAGATGTACTTTTTTTTTTTTTTTAATTTAATAGTGAGGTGCTGTCAATGCCTCAAGCTGCCCATTTTGCTTCTGCAGGAGTCAGGTATTTACATGCTGGAATAATGAACCATCAGCTGAGATGCTGCAGAGTGACAGGAACATTCTGCATTTTATGGCCGTTTGTGAAAACAGTCCCCAGTCAGTAACTACAGATTTTCCCAGGAGGAAAAGACCCTATTTGCAATTGATATTTTCAGGGAAACAGTGAGCTCTGAGCTGGTACAAATCAGGGAAATGGCACAGGGTGAGATGTTGCTGTGCTGGAAATAGCCCATGATCAGTGCACTCGATCCTTATCTAGACATGGTTCTCTGGGAGTGGGAGTTGGAGAAATAGAAATTCGCATTTTTATTACATTTTCTTCGCACCTGCCTGCTGAGATTAGTGGCTTTGGAGCACCATAATTCAGCCCCTTCTCCATGATTTTTTGCAACTTTTGATGCCTAATAGCAAGCCAAACCCCTAGCAGGCAGCCCCTGCTGCCCTGTAACATGCTGGGGCAGGTACACATCACCAGGAGGGCATCATGACTCCCTGCATGCAGGCTCTGGTCCCAGCCCGCTGACACAAACAGCAGGACTGGAGAAGACCTGAAATTCCCATTTCTGAGTGATTCCAACACTCTACAGCAAAGTGATGAAAAGAAACTTGTCCCAAACAACATGACCCTCCGTTGCATGGAAATAGCTTGCTGAAGGTCAGCTATGCTGCTCCTAGCATCACGAGGCAGCTCGGCCCTGCTGGTTAGCAGGAGCAGAATCAGACACTAGATTTATTCTTACCGGGAGTAATGTATTTGCCAGGTGAGCTCTCTCCAAAAGTGCAGAGAAAAGTTGAAGAGTAGTGCAGCAGTTAGTAAAACCAGCAGCAATAACCAGGAGATGTTTTGAAATGTGTGATAAGAAACAATTCCTTGCTTCCAGGCTGGCAAGTTTTCCCCCATTTTTTCCTCGCTTTTTGGAAGATTTTAGAGTGGTAAAGATTTTAAATACACCAAAATAACGCAGCTTCAGTCGGCAAACAGGATTAAAACCTGACTCCCGAAAATGAAAGGAAGCCAGATTACTTGTCAAAATTAAATTTGCCTTTGGATGCCGTTACTTACTACATTAAAAAGCTCGGGGGATTAGGAGATAAGAGAGCTAAATCCAATCTGGAGACAAGCTCAAAGGAAAATGTCAGCCAGCCAGCAATCCAAGCTCTTTTCTTTAATAGGATCCTCCTGAAGTCAAGGGAAGTGAGAATAATTATTTAATTCTGTTTTGGAGTCTGCCTTCTTTATCTATCGACCTGGCTCAGCATCACTGTTTCAGTGGTAAACCAACCGATGGCTGGGACTTTGCAGCTCCACAGCGCTTTGCTTTACCCTCCCTGCAAAACAGGCCCCATCGGCCCCCCTGCTGTTTTGGGTCATCCACTACAGTATTTAATTGCGATGAAACCATCTGGCACCAAGGAGCAGGGATGGTCTATTAGGACCCTTAGTGGCTCACTAAGGGGTAATTCTTCAGCATAGTCAATGGCCAACAGTAAAAGTCCTCTCTCTCATGGGATTTTTTTTTTTTTTTTTTTAAGGTTAATACACAAAAATGCATACTCTGCTGAAGCAGAAGTGTGCCAGTGCACATCCCTGTGAATGGCAAATGCCACGGTTACTTCTGCAATGGTTTTGGCTGCCTCTTGTGCTTTGGTGTGAGTGGATTCACCGGCTGTAGGAGCTCCCCGGCAGCTCAGTGAAGGGCTCTTGCCTTTGGCTCCAGGCTCTGGACTAACCTCCAACAGTAGCAAGCAGCTGGAAAAGCCCAGCTCCTTCCAGAGTCCAAAGACTAAAGGGGACAGGGCCTTTTCCTAGCAGATTCTTACTTGTTTTTCAAAGCCCTGCCCCAAATCAGTGCACTGAGAGGACAGGAGCGCAGGCTTGGGGACTAACCGTCACGACCAATAACCCAGGAATGCCTCCTGCGGTCGGCCTGCTCAGAGCCCTGTTGTACAGCCACGGAGCCCAAATTACAGCATCTACCCCAAATATCCTAACACCGAAAAGGCTGTAACCATGGTTGCACAGTTATCTGCAGGCATCGTTATCCACACAGACAAGCACATATTGACTCAGAGGATGATTTAATTCTTCAGTGCGATACAAAAAAGAAGCCACGAGAAGCCCTGTGCTGGTCAACGTGCTGACGGATTCACATCCGAGCTGCCTTAAATCAAGCACCTGACCAAGCTCTTTGGCTGCTGCTGTGGATGGGAACTAGCAATCAATGAACATAGAAGCACGTTAAGGCTTAGTGAAAGGGGTCTGAGAAACCTCACGAGCAGGACTGGCCAGCACATGCCGTGGTTGCCGAACCCGGGGGAGATCAGAAGATGAGCTATGCTTGCAGGCTCTTCTTTAACACAGATCCAGATGGAGCTGGGAGTTCAGAGGTGGGCAAAAAGCAAATGCTAGATATGAGAGTGCTACTTTTAATAGGAGAAGGAGAGCAGGCTTCTGTAGAGAGCTAGAAAGGTCATGCATGAGAGTATAGTGGAATGCATGTGTCAAACCACAGGTCAAGAATTATTTATCTGGAGATATTCTTCTGTCCTAAAACGGAATCCAAAGATAGCTGTGGAAAGAATGGATGGGGCTTCTTCAGAAAATAGGGAAAACATAGGCTTTAACAGATCCCAAAGTCTCTGAGGTTGGAAAACGCACCTTCTTTTGTAGGGACACCAACTGTGCAGCTTGTAGATGATCTAGATGAGAAGTAAACATCCAACAGGACAGAGAAACCCGATTTTACAGTCTTCTATATGCATTTCTGCTTGGATGTTTTTACTGCCAGTTCAGGCACGTGTTGGTACTTCAGAGAAGCAGCTCAGGGCGAGAAGCTCCTGTGGTGTATCCAGCATCCGCACTGACTCACCACTGCCAGTGGCTTTGGTTACAGCAAAGCTCAGCAGACAGGGAAGGCATAATCAAGGGTGTCCCTGCATGAATGGGGCTGGCACCCTCCCCAAGGGCACGTAAGATACTAAAAGCTCCTTTTATTCCCCCCACCATCTTTTTTTTTTTTCCACTAGATTTGGCTAAAGCTCTTCTGCCTCACCTGCTGCCTGTAGACACCTTGTTACTTCCCAGCAGTTGGCAGTAACAGGTAAACATATGCATGGGGATGTAGAGGGACCAAATGTAGGTCACCAGCAACCCTCTCTTCGCTGAGCCTGGGGACCTCACACCACCTTCTTTCCAAAATTAGACTTGCTGCTGTCCTTCAGGTCTTAAAAATCAGGCAGCAAGGTCACAGCTGCTGGAAGGGCCAGGCTCTGCAGAGGATCCTTCCCCAGGGATGAGGAATGTCTGAGCAGCCTCTGCAAGGACAGTGCACCCAAAGGGACTTCTCCCTTGGCAGCTAAATGCAGCATCTTTAGATAGCAGCATCTTCAGATATTTGAGCATTTGGGTATTTAAACAAATAGCAAGGAGAATGAGGGAAAAACCTGCAGCAAGGCTGGCCAAGCGGATGCGCTTGAGAGTCTTCTGGGGACTTGGCTTTAATAACACAGGCAAACAGTTCAGGTGACGTGGTCCTATTGGGATGCCATCGTCATCCGTACCCGTGCCAGACCTGGCCTTACCAGCTTGGAAAAGGGAAGGAGGGCCTTCACGCCTGATGTGTTGCTTTTTTAAATTAAACTAGGAGTAGGGAAATATAACATTTTTCTTCAGTAATTCATCCCCACAGCTCCCTTATTTTGTCATTTTAATTAAAGCTGGTCCCAGCCATAGTTTGGATGTTTGCAGCCATCAGTATTAAACTAAGCTCAGGCCTTAGGGACCAGGCCCCTCCTCTGTTTTTTTTTCCCTCCCCCTCAAACAGCAAAAAACAACAGGATCTGAAGGTCTGAAAAGGGTCTTGTAACCTACAGAGGACACCGTGCTGTGGGGACCACGCAAGGTCTCCCCGCCGGCAGCCAGACCTCGGCATCCTGCAGCAAACGTCCTGGCTGATGTCCTGGCTTTAATCATGAGCTATAAGGTATTCAGTGTTTTTCTTAAACCCACAGCCCCAGGGCTCAGTAGTTACCTGGGAATCGCACATTTGACTTTGAAAAAAAGCCTTCGTTTTTTAGCCTTTATGGTGTCAGAGCAAAGGTGCTAAAACACGACCCAAGCACCAGCTACAGGCTCAGAAACAAAGAAAAGAGGCAAAGAGAAAAGAGCCCAGGGAAGTTTTGTTAAAGTTGATTTTCAGAGGCAGCTGTGGGTTTTTCCTGTGCCCAGGCTGGAGTAGGTTTGAGCAGCAGCACCACTGTGCTTGAGGTTTCTGAGCATCGGTAGCATCCCAAGTCACAGGGCTGCCAGAGCACAGTTTAGCCGTTGCCATAAGCTGAGATTAGCTCTCAGTGGGAGCTAGAGATGTGTGGCCCCGGTCAGCACCTTGTCCCAAAGGATCCAGCTTGTTCCAAGGGCCCCGTGGTGGTGGCAGGCAGCTCGAGCCCTCTCCCAGGTGCTGCTGCTGGCTCAGGGCACGTGGAAAGAGCCTGACTGAAACCAGGGGAGGAACATTCAGCTGGCAGGTGCAATTAAAGTAATAAAATCACTCTAATCAAACATCACATCCACCACCTTCAATCTAAAGCCACATAGGATACTGCACGCATGAGAGAAGCTGAAGATGGGGTTAGCAGCTTGCGCCGGTAAGGACAGGAGCATCGGCAGGAGCAGGAGGATGCTCTTCTCCAGCAGGGAGGGAAACAAGCCCACGAGGTTCCCGGGAAGGGAGAGAGATGCTGCTGCCAACTCCAACTAGCTGAGCAGAAGCAGATGGGAGAAACAGGAGGAAGTATTGCAGAATGAGTCAAGGCTGTGATTTTGCACTAGGGAAAGCTGTTCTTACTGGGGGAAAAAAAAAAAATCTGGTCAACAAGTCACTAAGATCATGGAGAGAGCCGTGCTCAAACAGCAACCACAAGCCCTATGCAGAGACCCCTAAACCTGCAGTAGCTTTTTGCTGGATCTGAGCTGGAGGAACACTGCTCTAGTCAAGCACAGGCTCTGAAAACAGAGGAGCGGGCAGACAAAAGCTCCAGCCTAAACCCCAAGCATAGAAAGAAAAATATCCTGGTAATACCCTTAGCTGCCAAAGGAAAGGACCAAAAGACTTACCCCAATCCAGAGATACAGAGGAACCTAAAACTTTCTGCTTCCAACCACTCACACTTACACAACCTCCCTGGTGATGCCCTGCTACTTCATTAATAGTCATTAAAGGCATTCAACACACCTGACCACCCAGGTGTTCCCATTGCGAGCTGCAGAGGCTTTCTGTAGTGGAAAGTGGCTTAAGCCTGTCCCTCCCCAGGGTCTCTGAGGAGCTCCCTGGTTCCACCTTGGCCCTTGACAAATGCCTTTTTGTTTTCCCAGGGTGCTGCGCATTAGCAGCAAGCCGTTCCTGGCTGTCGGAAAGGCCGGGGGTGTCACCTGGGCCCTAGTCCATGTCTTGCTGGCATATCTGGAACATCAGACCTCGGATCTGATGGATGCAAATATCATGAGCCATGTTTTCTGCCTGTGTCATTTTGCTGCATCACGTCCAGCTTCCCACGAGCCGTGGGAGCCCGCAAAGCCAGGGACGTGCCACATCAGAGCTCTTCCTTGCTACCTTATATCCAAGAGCAGCCAGTCCCAGGAGTTCAGAGGAGAAACGGGGTAACACCCCTGGGGGGAAGTCCCTCCTCCTCGTACTCGCGTCCACGTGCGCTTGTGAACGAAGCGTCGCAAGCCAGAGAAGCTGAATCAGGAGACGGCAAAGCCCACCGTGTGCTCGTCCCCAGGCGCAGGGCCGCCGCAGCTCGACGCCTTCCCCGCCTGCCGTGCAGGGCTGCAGCCGCGCGGGGGGCTTGCAACGCGAGCCCTGCGCAGGGCGGCTGGCTGAGCCGACCTTCCCGGAGGTTAGGGACAAGGGCAGGCGTCGTGCACACCAGCCCCGGGTTGTGGGAGTGCTGCGGAAACGCTTAAGAATAAATTCGACGCGTTGGAGTCCCTTCAGAAAGACGACTCAGTCTCATTTGCATGTCTCACCCACAGCTCTCCAAACGCTGCTGCTGGGGGAAAGTTCCTCCGGTTTTCATTTTGTCTCCTTGCCTGGCCTCGCAGGTGCTTCTCCGATTCCCCTTGTCCGACCTCTCTTGAACGGCAATAGGGTGATGCCACACGGAGAGGCCGGGGGTGAACCGAAGCCGGTAGATGAGGACAGGGACCCGCGCGCACCAGAAGCGTCCAGTGCCGCTTCTGCACCCGGGACCTGCTGCCGCTGCTGCCGGCTCCTTCGGCCGTCCAGGGCTTGCTGGGCTCGTCCAGACGCCCCGCGGAGGCTCTCCCCTTGCCGTGCACTGCCCGCCCCCTCGAGCCAAGGGCTCACGCTTTTCTGAAGGTGAAGTGGATTGAGTGCTAGTAAAACACGGCTAAGCTGGAGCGTTCTTGGCAATGACGTGGTAGGAATTAGCAATCCTGGGTAAACCAGTGCCGGGGCATCGCTCCCTGTAACGCCGTAGCCTTAGTTATCTCGGAGCAGAAAGGAACCTCACTTCAGTATTAAAATATTTCATATTTCAGTACCGTCATCTCTACCGCACTAGCAGTGAGTCTGACCCCACATCAGCTGCTGTGAAAGTAAGCTCTGCAGAGACTGCGGGGACTCTGGGCTCGGTGTATTTTACGGCAACGGCGTCGGTTTGGCATTACGAAGGGCAGCAAGGATCCCTCCCTGCGCTGGGTGGGCAGCTCTCCTCCTGGCACCTGGTGCTGAGACGCGAGAGCTATAAACCAAAGCCGAATGGACACCGAAAACATTAACTGATCCGCCTATTTCTGCTGGCCACGTGGAGGTAATTGCCATGGAGTAAAACAGAGACAAGATCCGTTTATATATCTCAAGCAGCCTTTTTTCCCCTGAAGGAAATTACCGCCCCTCCCTCAAGTACAGACTGTCTGATTTTTAGTCTCATAAGGTACATTTGACACAATTTTTTTTCCTTCCCTCATGCTAAACTCAGCACACCTGCTGGGTATGCCTGCAACAGAAAGCGGGGGGAAAATGCTAAAGAATGGGGAGAAACATAAATCACGAGTTTTTTATCACACATACTAGAGAAACTATCTGGGGCGATACGGCTCGCTTGCTGCCCGTTGTAAGAAACCGGTAGGCGTGAGCACACACCGCGTCCAGAAGCAGCCGAAGGTTAAAGCTGAGACTCCTCTATGTAGGTCAAGCACATCTCCCGCGTGGGGCTCGCTCCGACGCGCCTCAGCGAACCGCCGACGTTCCCACCAAACGGACCGAATTCGTAGCTTGGAGATAAAAGCGCACGCTGTGAGCGACAGCTGCCTACGTCCGCGCGCGCAAATGGGACTGCTGCTGGGAAAACCAACGCTTAACCGCCGGCTGGAGGGCGTTCGGAGGGTTAGAAACGGGACAGGCTGGGGGGGAGCGGGGGGAATTGCACAGGATTATGACCCCTGGGTATACACCCTTCGGAGTGAGGCGTCGCAGGCGGTAATGCGAACACGTTTCTGGGATGTTTATCCTAATCCCTAAAGCTATTACTCCTCCGCTTCCAAACTGAAATATGGTTTACGGACAGAAAATCTTTGGCCACAAATTGATGAGCGCTAAATTAATTGGAGCCAGCTGGGAAAGGGCTCTTCAGCCCACTGAGGCTATTTCCATGAAAACATCTGGTCCGAGCACCGCTAGAAGTGTCTGAATAGGAAGCACTTCCCTGGGACAGCAGAACTGGACGAAAAGTGTCCAAAGGGATGCGCGATGTGCACAGGGCATGTGTTTTGTCAGAGAAACTGCTTTTTAGAAGCACCGCTGGGAAGATGGCTTGGTGGCTGCTTCTTGCAGGCTTGCCCTGCGCCTCTCCCCTCCCGCTCAGCTGCACTTTCTTCAAAGACATTGCAAAAAATTCTCTCAAAAGGTTTAAGGCATTTGATTCCTTGAATATCTTCCTTTTAGCAAGAATCCGCAGTGGGCTCCTTGCTGCTTAGTTTGCATGCTGCCACCGAGGCGGCTGTTTGACGAGGGGGCAGCTGATGGCGTGCTGGTTTCATCAGGCCACGCAAACGGGGCACTTCAGGGACAGCCCTGCAAAACATCTGGCACTAAAGGGGCCGGCAAGGCTGGGCAGGGTATGGGGCACTGCAAAACAGGCCAGATGAGTGGTAGAAATAAGGGATTTTAATGAGAAACACCAAGGGGCCGTGTCCCCGGGGTGCCCGGTTGTGCATGGGTAGCCTGCACTCGTCTGATGCTGCAAAAGCTGTTGCAGCCGTGGCTGCGCTCCGGCTCACTGCAGGTACCGCTCCAGGCACCGGCCATCCTGGCCCCTGGGAACACTTCCATGCAACGAACAAAAAATGATGATGTAGTATCAACTTTATGGCCTTGGCTCGCTGGTACGGAGTAGGAGGCAGCTTTCAAACCCCTGCCGATCATTATGGGCCATACATCCTCGTTTGCTGTTTGTAATAGTCTGTTCCTAATGAAGCTTGAGTCGGAGCCAGTGAAGTTGTGCAAATGCAAAGGAGAGAAGAAGCAGGTCTTGTGCTTTAAATCTGCATTAAATTGTGTTCACTGAAGAGATTTTAAATATTAACGATCATTTTGCACCTCTGTGTAATGAGAGGGAATGAGGCTGAATATATCACCTGGCGTGTTTTATGTTTAGGCCTGGCCTACTAAGTATCTAAGAGAAATGCATTGGAAAATACAGCCCTGTACATGTTGTTAAACATGATATGGGTTGCACCACATTCTTCAACGGTTTTTCAGTCTGTTGAACCAGTGTAACGAGGAGAAGGATCCTTTACACAAAATCACTAGTTTATGACCGCAGTTTATACACTGAACTTGACTGCTATTTATCAGACTAGAGCTGGCATCTCAGGGAGTGATTTGGAAACAGCAAATCACTTAGTACATTGCCTCCAAAAATAAAATAAATAAAACCCCAGGGAATAACCAATGCCATGGTCACCACCTCCATCATGATCTCTGCTCTCGACATGTTTTTATCTTCAGGTTATGTTACAGCAGTGCTTGAGAAGCATCTGTCCCCATTTCTAACTACATCAACTTCCTTATAGGGCTTTTCAGTTTTTTTGCTTTTCATTTACCCCTCTGAACAATGAGATTTGCTTCCAGGGGAAGGGACGTTGCAAGTGGGAGCGCACAGTCTTCTGTGACGAACAGATTTTCCCCAAGAATCCCATAAAGGACTTGGAAAGGACATTTACAGCTTCATAAAGCACTTTGCTAACGACTTGCTTTGCCACTGCTAAATCAACTGAAATCATTTAGTGCTGTCCTCTTGCAACTTTCCGCATTTGGTCTGCAGGGGAAAAAAAAGAAATTAAGAGTGCTGACATTCGCAAAATACATCTCAACCCATATTAGATGGTGTTAATTAAAATGACTTGCCGAGTAATGAGCTAAAAAAAAAAAAAGAAGAAGAAGAAAAAAAAAAATCAATCGTGGTCTTAACGCAATTCAACTCAGGGAGCCCTGGTCTGCGCTCCGGGCAGACGGATGCGGGTAGCCCCCAGCGCTGCAGCAGCACCTCTGCACCTCGCGCCCGTGCATGGCCGACGCTGGCTTCGTTCACCTGGCTTCAAGACGTTCTTGGAGATCAATACAGGAAGCTAAGTCAAAGGATGTTTTAAGAACCAGGAAAAAAAAAGGCAATGAGAAGAGATTAAAAAAAAAAAAAGTGATAAGAAGGAAATGTACGCTTTCATCCCCAGAACGGCACCGTTCAGGCTGCTAGATTAACAGCAAGGTGAATGTTTTATAACATCAGCGGAGGTACGCTGTATCTGAAAACCCTGAATTACAGGATAAAACGTAACTGTGTCTCCACGTGGAGAATTTCAGTGGAACAAAGCTTAGAGATGTAGTCTCTAAGCATTTTACTGCTTCTCCTCCCAAATTCATGTAAAGACCTGCCTTAGTTTAAGTGCCTTCTTAATAACAGTGCTTAACTGAACCGGGGCCTGTTTCAGAAAATACAGTACAAGGCTTCTGCTTTCTAAAGCTCCTATTGAGTGTCACACCAAAATAGGGAAAACTCACCGGTTAAAGCAATCGAGTTGACAGTGCTGGAGAAAAGTGGCCTTTATTCATCTTCTGAACAGGTACATTCAGGCAAGCAGCAATAAAAGCTCTCTGCTTTTCCCAGCCCAGCCCTGGATGACAACATGCAAAGATAAAGGGGACATTCAGTCTTCCAGGCTTGCCACCAAATCTATACAGCATATAATAAATAACAATAATGGTCCTTTTTCACTGATTCTCTCTTGAGGCTGTCATCCAAGGTACCAAACTGGCATTGCAGCAGAGGTTTTGAGGGGAGAGCCTGCAGATACTGTTCAGCTGGGCTGGGATGGGGGGAGGCCATCAACACTTATGGGTTTTAATTAATCCTCTCTCAGGTGGGGTTTGGCTTTGAAGCAATGCTGCAAAACCCAAAGTTTGTATTTCTGAACTTCTTTACTAGGCTGTTATGCGATTTGTCACA
Source organism: Struthio camelus (assembly GCF_040807025.1). NCBI lineage: Eukaryota > Metazoa > Chordata > Aves > Struthioniformes > Struthionidae > Struthio > Struthio camelus. The sequence continues at coordinate 4,094,447 of NC_090961.1, forward strand.
TGTTGGGTCCCAAACATTCCCATTTCACTGTTTTAACAGAGTTCCTAAATGAAGGTGGGGAAGGGTTAAAATCAAACAAGAAGAGACACAGTTTATTCCTCTCTCTACCTCTCATCAGCCCTTGTGTATTTGGACACACTGTAGAGCTCACACGCCTCCCAAAATTTTAAATAAATAAGTGATTATGGTACAAGCATTTCTGTCCCTCTCTGATGCCCTCCCCGTTCTCTCTTCCCCCAGCTGCATTTCTCATGCATGTGATGGGAGCCAGGGGAGAGCAGATCTAAATCGGCTAAATAGGGGGAGGGAAGAACATCTTGTGTTTCCTGTGCTCATGGGAGAGACTTCTCCTTCCCTCTCACACTCACCTCTGGTAGTTGGAAACTAGCAATGCAACACCGCTGTGATGACCATGCAGGAGGAGAAGCTCTGGATGGGGCTGGAGAGGAAATCCTTTCTCTTGCCCATGCATGCGTAGCAAAGGAGGGGAAAAATGTCCTACTTGGCCAGGAGCAAAGGAGGCACTGTCAGGAGGGACCAGAACTGGGGACCCAAGATTTTGATCATCAGCCTCTGGGCTCTTCACCAGCACCAACTGGTGTAATTGTGAGGAGCCTTCCCTCAGCAGACCCAAATAATTGATAAGCACTGTCAGAAACAGTTCGAATAACGGCAACCGTACCAAGAGACCTTGCAAGGAGAGGCCTTTATCTATCCCAGCAAAGTCCCTGGTGCGTGGCCCTGTGAATCATTACGTTGGTCACATATGCACTTCAGACTTAATTTTCTTAAATAATGTATTGTTCTATGGGATGAGAGCAGGGAAAGTGCTCCGGTAAGTCTGTTGGTACTGACATAATGAAAGTAGCTCTGAAATGTCATAGCTGGGATACAGGTCTTCAGAAGATGGGGCAGAACCTAGATCCTAATTAAACCTACATGAAAAATGGATCATGTGCAATGGGATATGCAGTAGGTTCATCTGAATCCCCCTCCTCCTCCCTGCTGATAGTGATAAATATCCCTAAATTTTCCCCCACAGGGTGATAGGAGTGCCAGCCTTCACTCTGGGGAAGGCAGAGCTGGTGAGACAAGTGGGACAGCAGATCAGGATGGTTTTTAAAAAGAAAGGATGGGATCTAGCCAAGCTGGGGTGAAGTGTTTTGACAAAGCTGAATACCTACACAGGACTGGGCTGATGTTGGGGGCTTCAGGCACAGACTGAAGTGTGCTCCGGTAGCCCAGGATGGATGTCACCCCCTACACAGTACTATCTCTGCACCAACATGGGAGCGAGTTTGCTCTTCACACCTCGGGTGGATTTAAACATCTCCCCCACACTTTCACAGCCAGGAAACATTGCCTTCAAAGGAAGACTCTAAGCAAACAAATGGGAATATAAACTATTCATCACAGTCTGAAAATTATTCTATTTGAGTTTTGTGAAGTGCAGAAAGGGTAAAATACAGAAACGGGCCTCCCCAAATGCACCTGAGCTGCACCAAAATATTTCTGCTTTGGGGATATGTGTCCATTTTTAATTATCTCTGTGAGAGAGTGTGTTTGAGTAACTGGAGGAAAGATGGGAGGGTAAATATAAATCTCTTCTTTTCATAACGAATTTTTACAGAAACCAAGCCAAAGTTTGTGTAAAACATCACTTTTATATCCAAACTTTGAAAGAACGCTCTACCGTGGGGGTATTTGCTAGGGAGAGATGGAAGTTTCTAACTCACAGGATAGCCACAGGAAAAAGGCAGTAGTCAGACCCTACAGCTGTGTTTTCTTCACTGGTTTTCGATCTTGTCCAAATGCACCATCATCCGGTTCTCCATCCCTCAAAAGCACTGGGCACCAGTGTCAGGAGCGGCAGGGAGGGTTAGGCATGTAACTAGTAGAGTTCCCGTTTCTGTCAATTAGCAGTATGAGATGGGGAAAAAGATAACTTTGTGTTGCTTGTAGACTTAGCAGGGCTCCCTTTAGTGAAAAATAAATATAAAATAAATATAAAAAGTGCCAGTGTCATTAAAGAAAAAAGCAATAGGGATATAGACAGCAGAGGAGCCTGTTGCCTTCATAAAACAGTTATCAGCATCTTTGTCAGAAGGGAACCTCTTTCTCTTTCTTGATAAACCACCAAAGATGATGGGATGCAGAAATAAATGATGAATGAAAGGCCTTAATTAAATACAAACCGAGAGGGACTTAGGGCGTTGTATTTTAATTCAGTCCTCTGACAGCATTTCATAAGCCCGAGGACAATGTCTTACTCACAATTTGAAATGCAAACGAAACGAACTGCTACACAGCAGCCTCCACCCCCCCCCCACCCTCAACAGAAAAGATGGGAGAGTTGAAAGCTTTGGAAAAAAAAAACCCAAAACTCTGAGGGGCTGAACAGAATTAGCCATTTTTTTAAAAAGGTGCTGCAGCAAGCAATTTGCCTAGGCACCAAAGGTGAATGTGCAAGGCTTCAAAAGCTGTGAGCCCAGCAGGAGACTCAGGCACCCTAGCAGAAAGGGCTCCCATAGTCTGAAACCTGGTTATGTGGTATAAAGACAGAGAGGAAGCACCAAGGAAACAGGCTATTCATGCTCATGTTTTCACGTCAGAAGATAAAACTGACTGTTGGGTGGATCTAAGAGAAACCAGATTTCCATGGTTGTGTGCGTATCAGTCCTTGGCGCCAAGGTGCAGCAGGTAATGTCAGAGGAGTTCTCTGCATGTGGATCATGGATCTGGGAAAAGGAAGGAAAAGTATGTTACTTCCCCCAAGCAGGAGATGGTCACAAAGGTTCAAGAGCACAAATCCCAAGAAAATGATGGGAAATGTCTTCCCAGATAATTTCAGTGCCTTCATAAATCCCACCCAAAATACTGAGCCTACACAACCATTTGGGGCTGACCTCAAGAACAGGATTGTTCCCTGTAGCTGAGATAGTAAAGGCAAGAAGAAAACGATCCGCCACTGTAATATTGGAATCATTGACTACAAACATGCAGGGGCCAATTAAAACATTAGCATAGCAATATTACAAAGGTGTCTCCCAAACTATCATTTCGTCTTCAATCTCCATCACCATATAGCACAGGAAAAGAACAGAAGAAACATTCCCTCTGTGAGCTTTTTTTTTCCCTCCTTCTCCCCTAGTCCTTCCAGATCTAATAAACAGGGCTAATAGACCTACATCCAAAGATTTACTGCATTTAAGCCTGACATGAGGATTCAGAGATGTAGCCCTTAACCGCTGATTTGTATTCAGCACGAGACGTTAGCTAGAGGAGCAATGCCAAACTCGGAGCTGAAATTCCAGATTTCACAGTGGAAGACTTAAAAGGCTAAAGGCACAATGTCATCAGAGAAAGTCTGAACTAATCTGAGAGTTTTTTAGGACTCGCAAGCTCTCCTTTTTGGTTATGGGGAGATTTAGGGGTTTAGAGAAGGGCTATTCTCAAGGCATCTTATCAGAAGACCAGATTGGAAGAGGACAACTCTATAGAGAGAAATGGAGGTGGCCAGGTAGCAGCAGGTACGTGGACTTCCAGAGCTGGATGTGTTCCCGTTCGTGAGTCCCTGTTAGGGCCTGAGCAAGTCCCCTCCTTCAGAGGCTGCCCTGGAAGCTGGAGATGGGGACAGACTCTGGAGGATCCTCCACAGTGCATTTTGTGTTCTTCTCCTTTGCCTCCAGTATTTTGAGTCTTTAGGATGTAGCCAGAAGCATTTTCTAACTTCCTCCTTCAGTCACACAGTTGAGAAGGAGAAGCTTTTTCCCCGGGCCAGAGCAGAGTCCCTGGTGCTCCCAGAAGCTCACTGATTTCAGCAGCGTCTCCCAGAGCGTGAAGCCATCAACGTCGAGATTCCTTTGCAGGATCAGGGTCTAATTCAGGTCGATATGATAACAGGGTTCAAGGTCCTGCTGAAGGAAGGGCTGGTGCAATATGCATCCCAGTGTGGAGCGATCTCATATTTCTTCTTCAAATACTGGCGACCAGCATATGTCTGTCACCCCTGACAAGGCATTGTGCTTGGATGCTGGGGTCTGGCTCTCTGGTCCTCTTTGGTGAACAAACTGACAGCTTAATGCTCTATCATCGATATTAATGAGCTTAATAAAGGTGTGTAAAACCGGTCCCAGAGGTAGGGGGAGGGGAGGGGAGAAAAGGGGTGAAAGCAGCAAACCCATCTGTCTTCTAGGTTTTGAAGCTTTGACTATAGATTTCTTTCCTCCACCCAGAGTCAGCCAGAGCAGGGAGGGGAAGACCTGTGCAGTTAAACAACTCAATTGATGAATTTTATCTATGACATTCAAGGGCTGATTCCTGGGCCAATCGTAAAAAGGCACTGCGAGAGGATTTTAATAAATCCCTTTAATTAAAGTGATATGTTTTAGAATTAAATTATGATGAAAACTATAAATCCTTTCCCAGTGAATGGAGTTCAGTGCACTTGGGAAGGAACAGGGCATTCCTCTTCCTTCATCTTTCCTTTTTTTTTTTCCCTCCCTTAACACAATAGGATTCAAACAATTAATTATCAAATAATACTGGAAGTCATGTCATTTATCACCCTACAGTCCCTTCTTTTAAAGGAGTGAGATTTAACCTTCATCTAACTAATCCTATGCTGGCAGAATGGTTTTATGTTTTTTTACTTCCCTCTGCAGGACCCTAGGGCTTTGTCTTGAAACTGCTCCTTGCTGTTTGGGTGACCTCAGCTTGCCAAAGCCTTTTCAGAAGTCTCAGCCCCAGGGCTCGTCCCCAGTGAGAGATTCAGCTAGTCGGCCCCAAGGATACGCAAGTAAAGGTGTCACCCGTGCCACCTTCCTTCTGTGGGAAAGCACAGCAAGCTGCCTTCGTACCGAGGGCTTTGCACAGGGAGGGCTGCAAGGAGCTGGGACAAAGTGGATGAGCCTCTAGTCCCTGCTGCCGTCTGACAGAGACGGCACTTGTGCATCCCGTAGGCAACCGCAGCTAGAAATGGCACTGAAACCTGCTCAGCTTTGGCTCAGCAGAAGATTGGTGGCAGCTCCTGTCCTTGCAGCAGGCCCCGATCACGCGGTGGGAGCTTGCCTGCTGTTTCCCATGATTTCCCAAAGTGAAAAACACTCCTGTGGGACTGAGCTCTCAGTCCTGCCAAGTCCTGCAGGAGACAGGAACTGCTGTCAGGTAGGAATGCATAGAAAGAGCAGAAATATGCCAGCTTCGCTCACCATCGATGAGATCCATCAAAAGGAGGGGTGGATGGGAGCTGGTGGCTGCAGAGCGAGTGGCGGCCAGTGGTGAGAGAAGAGCACGTGCAGAGCTTGGAGGAGGCAAGGGCAGGTCATGCCAAGCCATCACTGGGGAGGTGACACTACCTGCCTGTGCGGGGACAGCTCTGCTGCGGTGGTGTCTCCAGCACTGGGTTCCCAGGTGCACCGAGCATTAACCCCATGCAGCTGGGGGCAAGAAACCTCGAACCCTGAGCTGAGAGCAGCAAAGGATGGAGTTGCAGGGCCAGAATTTGGGAGAAAAATATTTATACAGCGCTGTTCATGAAGCTTTACCTGCTCGATTGGTTGCCTAATCCATCACAATTTTGTTATACAATACAAGGGCTGTTTCCACGCAGCATAGAGACAGTCAATAAGAACTGGAGAGAAACTCAGTAGTGAGGAAGATCGTTACCCAAGATACAGCTTTGTCGCAACTGAGGCAAACAGAAGGCTCTTTGTTAGCATATTTACCTTCTTCCACAATCATTACACTTGCTGCATAAACAGAACTGTTCATTTTCCTCTGCCAGCCCGCTCACCTCCTCCACCGGGATATCAGAGCAAATAGCTCAGGGTACCAGGCCATTATAATATCCTTTTCCAATGAGACTGTGAGTAATTTCAGGAAGAAAGAAAGCCAAAACAAAAAACTCAGCTAGAATAACCGCTGAAAGGTTGTGAACAGGATGAAGGAAATACACAGGCAGAAAAATACAATCCTGAGAAAATAAGAAGACTAATAGTGGACCTTCCTTAATATTAGCTTCCTTGTTCCTATAGTAGGACTAGTGTCCTGCTGCTATGTCTGTAATCCACAGAGGGTTTTTAATTTTTTTAATTAAAAAACTGAATCTTCATAGGTTTTCGCAGTTTCCAAATGCTGCCAGCACCTAAACCTTTTGGGCTGTCCCCACTTGAACTCAAAGGAGAAGTGTACATAGGATAAGCTTCCTGCCCTTCACAGTTTGCAAGGCACAAGAAGCAAATAACTGCTGGCTTTTTATGGGCCAAAAGCAAAAAGGACCTTCTCCAGGTGAAAACCTTCATTTACTACTGTGTGCCTCAGAATTAAACTTTTCAAATGTTAGTAAATAATGCAAGTCTGAATACTTTTCAAAAGGAAACAAGACATAGGCAGCTGTAAAGTCTCCCACCCGGAAATCTTTTCTGAAGCTTTTCATTTGCCATAAAGTCTGAGGGAACGGAGGTCCTTTGTGCAGGGACATTCAGTGAATCTCACCTTGGGGTGGCATGTACAAGTGTGCCCTCTTCATTGCCAGGCAGCCCATGGGCTTGTCCTTCACTGTTTCTGGTAAGGTGCAAAAACCTACCGGAATCAAGAGAAATGCTATGATGAGAAGAAGAGGAATAGGAAATGCTGTTTGAGCATCATAAATTTCCCAATTAAAATTCTCTTGGAAGACGGCAATTGATGAAACACAACTTGTTGCTGGTAAAACACAATTGTTCCCCATAATTAATAGATGAGATACCTTTAAGAAAGGCAGAGGTCTCAAGGAGTGGAAGGTGCAATTATTGTTTTATTAAAGATTGATTACATGTGTGGCCAGTCATTTGAATAATGGCTGTGCTGACATCTGAAATGGGATGATAAATGAGGTTTGGTGTACCGCTGCGCTTCTGCACGCAGGTTGACTCATGGATGCTAGTGAGAAACAGCAGCCTCTTTTCAGCCCAAAAGGTCACCTGAAATATTAAAGAGATGAAGATCAAGTAACTATGAATAAGGTCAAAGAGAGTGTTACAGGGACAAGACTGGAATTAATTGAGTGATAATTGTGCTACATTTCTACTCCTCATTTTTTTTTTTTATTTTGTTATGGAAGGCTTCCAACGGGAGGACTTCACTCAGAAGGGAATAGCAGCATGGTTTTAACCAGCCACAGCAGAACAGTTTATGTGTCCAGAGCAGAAAGGGAGGTGCCCATGTTAAATGGTAGAAGCCATCAGAGAAAGGTTTGTTGCCACCATAATGGTTTTATCTGCTCGGGGAAAAATGCCGAAGAAGCACAGAGCATCCCCAGCCCTGTGCACAACCCCAGCCCACTCACACACGTCGCTCAGTGAAAAAAATGCAGCTTGCAAGGCAAACCCGTTTTCTGAAGTGGAGGGTGGTGACCCCAGGGTGTGCAGGTGGGGTTTTAGCTCTTGATTTGCTTCTGAAAGACACCAGCAGCCGCCCCATACCCTTCTACTCCCCTTAAAGAAAACAGGGAAGGAAAGCATTGAAAGCATTCATCATCTGGAAAGTTTGCATGGCAGGAGTTGCAGTAAAAAGCAAGGAGTATATCTTGGAAGTAAATGCCTTGATTATAGTCCTCATCAGTTTTGCCTAGTCTACAGTACTAAAGAGACCCTCTTCTATCAAAGTCAATTAAATGGTTGCTATTCTCCCAATACTTAGCAGTAAAACAAGGGCTGCACATATCCATTAAACTTGTTTTTGCTGATGCAGTTCATTTATTGCCAGATTTTAGACTCATTTACGAAGGTTTTATCCTGGTGTAATAGGTGAGACCTAGCAAACTCAATCCAGCTGATTTATTCCAGCATGGTATAAACACTGAAATTGTTACAAAAGGGATAAGACAATTTCTTTCATTTCAAAGACCTGCAAATTATCTTTTTGCATCAATAAACCTTAATAGATCAATGGTTTGCTAAATAGCCAATTTATACAACATGCATGCACACAGACATATATTTATCTATATGCAACTTTTGAGACGCAGATTGATCCTAGGGGTAGGAAAACTTTCTCCATGAATACACCTTCAGGATTTTTTCTATGATCTGTACAGAGCTGCATCTCACTGTGCACACTGTGCTTTCCAAAATTACTTCTCTAAGCTTCGTCCCCAAATAAACAGCAGAGAAATCCTGAAATAGGAATCTCTAGACCCTCAGCTGCACTCAGTCTTCAAACCTAAACTACTTAAGAAAAACAGGCTTTCTTCTCTTATGTGGAATTTGCCTGAGCATTTGTTTGTGACAAGAGGAGTAATGTCGATAAGGCTGGGACTGAGTGTCTCCCTTGTACTTGTCGGTCACAAAGGCCTTTACTAGCTCTCATGCTCCACAGTCAGCCATACCTATCCTTTTAAATTCAGTCTTCAGAAAACCAGCTGCAGCTTCTCCCTCTTCTTATTTATTTCTCATACGAAAAGCTTCAGTACACAGAGTGGTGAGAAGAAACCGAAATCTCTGTCCCGCTTCTATTCCCCCCATTGCTCTAATAGTGCCCCATGCACAGTAAATGTGCATTCCCTCGTGTGTGTGTGTGTGTTCGGGTTTTATTTTTTTATTTTTTATTTTTTTACTGGGGATGACAGGTGTAATCACGGGAAAAAATCACAGCTACAAGGCACGGTCAAAGGAAAATTTAACTTTTTATAAATACGTATTGTATTTCAAAGAGCTTCAGGGGAATTTGCTCACGGAATGTAGCCTGGAAGCTGGAGATGAGGTGTTGAACTCATCAGTACTTTAAAGATGCCTCTGCTTTCTTAAGATTTCCTTAAGAAAACTCACAGCAGTTTTCTTAAAAGGAGGTGCAGATAACAGGGTAACGGTAGCACGTATAGAAAAGGGAAAAGGAGAAACCCATGTTTGCCTTTAGGCAGAACGCTAGGAAGTTGGAAATACAGAGTAACATTTTGATGAGCATCTACCCATATTAAAAGCTTGTGTCACAGTGACTTTCATATAAAGCGAAGCAGATGCCTTTGAAAATATGATCCATACATCCCAGTGGGAATCAGTGCCTCAGTCCCATGGGCTCTTTGGAGACTCTCCATCTTTAGCTGCTGTGGTTCTCACTCCTTTGCTGCAAATACACCCAAACAAATGCATATGTGAAGACAGAAACCAAGGACTTTTTAGTCTGCGATGATGTGCTTGATGTGCCTTTGGGGTGACCCACAGTTACGGCTTTCATCTCGCCTTTAAAGCGGCTGCAAGTACAAAGCGCTAATGCTTTCTGGCAACAAGCAAGGCTATAACGAACCTGTTTAAATAAAAAAAGAAAGAAAGAAAAGGTCACCACACCCTTGTCTATTTAACATGGCCCTGCAGAAAGACCCGGTGACTAATTAAATCCATGGGCTTCACAGTTAGGAATACTAATCCTTACATCTGCACTGGTCTTAATTATCCACCTCAGTGTGCTTCTTCATGATAGGGAAAAACAACCCACGTTCAATCTAATTGGCTTAATTTTTATAACTCTATCCCCCCCTGAGATCCATTTCTAAAACAATTTGGACTGTTCTTTCAATATCCTTTTCTTATATCCTTATGATCATCTCATTCATTTTAATTTGGAAAGAGGCCCCATGAAAGAAAGAGAAAAAAAAATCACATTTCCTTTGTTCCATGTAGTGCATGCTGTGAATTTCCTGAAGGCAAAACTTCTGGGGCTCTTTCCTAAGCAATCCTTTAGCGCAATGTCACATTGTGCTCTGTGTTTGCACCGCTGCGGCTGCAGAAAGTCCAAAGACGCCCCAGCAAAAATTTGACTCCTCGTGTTAAAGTCGGGCTCCTCTTCTCAGAGCACTGAAACGCCCCAGAAATGCTCAGATGAATGCAAGTTTGCCCAGGGTTTGAGTCTTTCACCCTCTCAGTCTGAACTTTAGTTATTAAAGGCAAAAATCAAAGTGAGAACTGAGAGATTTACAGTGTCCAGTAGAGGCTCTGCACATGGCGATTTACACAGCTCAGCAATGGTCTGACTCAGAAAGAAAAATATCGGGGACCTATGGCTTGTGAACACCCACCTGGCATTTTCCGCACTCTTGGAGCTGCAGTCTATCAGATCAGTAACTCTGTTAATGAGCACTCTTGGGATTTAGGACAGGGCGTAGAGCCATAACAAACAGTTTGGGGCATGTTTATTTACCTTTTTAAACCACATTAATGTTGATGCTTAACAAGGGTATGCTACATGCCATAAACACAGGGGGAAGGACCTGCAAATACCTAACGATGGCTTTGATCTTGTTTTCATGACTAGCTGCACTAAAGCCGTCAAGACTAAGTCCTTATTTTGGCTATGCCAGCCAAAAATAGGTGAGGTCTCTGTGGCTGCAAATGCTAGCCTAACCTGAAACGCAAGAGCGAGGGCACCCGCCAACAGCACTCTTTTCAAATTCCAGTCTAAAAGTGTGAGTCAGCCTGTCTCTCTTGAGCCACCTAAGGCAAAAGCAACTAGCTTCAGGTATGCTCTTAAAGTGGGCTTCGTCTGTTCAGCAGCGAAAGCAAGCAGCTTCTGTAAGCAATTTGTCCCACCTGTCTTCAGAAACCACAGCATAAAGCAGCAAGCAAACTCCAAAACCTGAAGCCTATGCCAGAAAGGGTATAATTCCCTTTTTAATTAATTCCACAAAATTTCTAGACTCCTGCTGTATAGGAGAACGCATCTGGGAATTAAACAGTATGAGCATTCTGTTAAAGAACAGCAGAGGAACAGACTAATTTACTGAACAAGGCAGGTGAGCTGAGAGAGGTTTCTGGGGAGGATGGAAAAGCAATGGGGAGCTGATGAAGCCACACGACGGGGAAGACGGACTCAGCCTGAGGCAAGCTGGTGTGGAGGAGAAACCGGGAGCGTTGGAGCAAAGAGCCCCTAATTTCTGCTTCCCTCCATTGTGCCTCTTGGCTCTTGTGCACTGCAAGGGTCAGGCATCCTGTCCCCCAGATATACACGCTCTGGAAACATGCGTTTCCCACGAACTGAAGCTATGGACAAATTATGCATGCAAGAAGCCTTCAAAAACATATGAGTATTTATGGGACATCAATTCATTTCCAAGCCTTTGTGGCAAACGTCAAGTGCTGGTGCAGTTGGGCATGAAGCTGAGCCCTCTTTAACTCTCGCTCTTTCTGCTGCTTTCCTCTTTTCCCCACCTCTCCTGCAATGCAAAGCGTGCCCATTGCAGAAATATATTTAGCTGTTCTAAAAGCAACAGCATAAGTGAGTCAGTAGCATCCAAGTTCAGTAATGAGATAACTTCTCAAAGCAAAAGACTGCAAGAACCACATGCCGTAGCTAAGCTCGAAAATATTAGCCCCGTGCTGGCAATCTTCCTCCTAAGGAAAATTTCCTCTTGTTTTCACAAAGGGAAGGAAGCGGCACTGGGCCTCACGGAGGCTGACACGGGAGCTAACCAGCAGGGGCGGATGGATAATGGCCCAAGTCGCAGTGGGACAACCGGGGGCAGCAGCGACGAGGACAGGAGCCTCGCAGGCAAAGGGTCCCCGCGCGGCCCTTGGCAAGAGGCTCCCCGGGGCTGCTCTAACTTGAGCCAGCCCAGCAGCGACGTGAACCAAGCTGCCCTGCGCCCTCGCCAGCAGTACTGGATCTGGCCCCGGAGCTTTAACCGAAAGGAAATTGTCCCAGAAACCTTGGGGGGATGTTAAAGGAGTCACTTAGAGCCTTGCTGGGATAGGTGCACACGGGTGGAAAGGAGGAGGGGAAAGGCTAGGCAGTTAGAAATGATTTTTAGCATAGGTTGCTTGATTGTTAGCATGTTGATGAAGTTTTTAATAATATGTAAACCTTTCCTCAGTTCCTCCACCCTGGAAAATTACACCACTTCTTTGGTTCAGTTAAAAGGGCTGCCTTGGGGCTACGCAGTTCTTGCAGCCGATATAATCATTCGTTTTAGCATAAGAAATAGGTTAGGCTTAAAAATGCTTTCACTTGCTGAGAGCACCAGCACCCCAGAACTATCTGCCAGACACTTAAATCCTCCGCAGCTCCAAGAACAGCTCCCTTCTTAAGGAGATGTGCTTTTTTATTTGTTTTAATTTATCACTGGTATTTACTTATTGTTTGGTGGATTTTATTTTTACATACGCAAATATGACCAGATAAAAAATCAGCAGGGTTAATAAACGCTTTATAGATGCCAACAAGAAAACATCGGCAGATGCCACACACAGAATGAAGGTGTTAAAGAGCTTTTACTGCCTCTCCTGCTCCTCAGGAAGTGCCTTTCTTTCCTTCCCTCCTAAACTACTATCTATTGAATGAGGCTGTAGTTTTTCCATGCTGTTTTTCCACACAGAACATACCAGTTACCAACCAAAGATGTACATCAAGGCACAGAAAGTCTCCTTTCGGTCTCTGAGAAAACATCTTTGGATAAAATCGATTCTTTTGCTCCTTAAAGCCTTTTATTTCACACAGGTGGCTCCTGCAGCATTTTCTGAAATACGGTCCGTACGGACAGACAATATAGATGATTGCATATTATTTCTCCTCATTACTATCGTTACCACAAGCTCAGAAACATCAGCTGCCTGCCATACCATTCATAAAAGGCTCAGCTGAAACCTAAGCAGCGGACATGACACAGGACTGATGAATTCAAGACCGGCCCTGGCCTGGCCTGGTGGGCCTTGTAGGCGCCTATAATTTCGTTTTTCCTGCAATGATTTATGACACAAGGTGCAAAGCCCTGCATGTGTTATTCCTGAGGAAGGTGCTGGGGTTTGCAAATAGCTTTGCACTTTGGGGAGGAGATGAGAGGGAAAAACAAAACCATACCATCACCACCAGCAAAAAATGAGAAATCGTGTAGCTTTGCAAAAAGAGGGAGCATGCAAACTACTCACCAAGTATTTTAGAGATGTTGGTGACTACGAAAATACTAATGTTATTTTGATTGCCTGTCAACGAGAATTATTCATCCTAGCAGAAATTTGCAAGGCTGCGTTTCTTTGGTATTTAGACATATGGGCAGAGGACCCATCACAGTGATAAATGAACTTCTGCAGATTTAGAAAACCATCTAAATACCCCAATCTGGACAGTGCCCTGGAACTTTTTCCCATTCCTGTGAGAGCATGAAGTATTCTGATCTCTGTGTCCCGGGTTGCATGGGAAATTGGCCTTGCAGCAGGTGAGCTTAATGCAGAGCTCATCGAGCACGCGATACGGGCTTCTGCCACTGCTGTCGCAGCCAAAGGAGGTTGGGGACCATTGAGACCTGCCGTTCTGGACCACAATAAATAAATTAATGAGCAAAACTAATACAAATTGAAAGAGATATTCATTCTTCGTGGCACCTTCCCAAAGGGCTGGACATCCTGAAGCATGTCCTGGAGGTCTCCCCACCCTTGGCCAGTCTCCCTGGCATCAGCAGCTGGACCGTAGGCAGCTATGGCTCTGCCAGTCAGGGAAGGGGAGCTGCAGGGAGGACAGAGCTGTTTGCACGTATGGCAAAGAAGCGAACGGGTTTGATTTGCACGTGGCGCCGTGGGACACGGCTCCGCTGAAGTCAATAGAGAGTGGGTGCTTTGCCCCAGCTGAGGACAGGTCTAAGACTCTGGTTGTATTGGGTAAAGTTGAGAAAGCATCTTTATGTGATCCTCGCTACAAATCATCTATACAGTACCTATAAATATCACCTGTCAAAGGAAGCAATACTCAATGATTTATTTTTACAACTGGCTGAAAAATTTTCTTCGAGGAAGCCCTTTTAGCAGAAAATGGCTTTTTAACAAGGCAGACATCTGGCAAAGTTTCTCATTTTGAAAAGTTCCTCATCCAGAAAAGAACAGTTTCTGAAGATTTCTGGAATTCCAAATGATGAAATGAAACTTGATGATTCTATCTTAGAGGTTCTCCCTCTTCTCCACAAAAAAAAAAAAAAAAAAAAGGAGGGGGAGTAAATATATTTAAGCCTGTTTCATTTTAAGTCATAAATTATGTTTAGACTTCTACCAAGCAGGGGACCCATTACTGGGCCTCTGTAGCATTGTACGATGCAGAAACATCTCTGGCTTAAGGAGCGTACAGACAGGTTTCCAACTGTAATGGGCAAATTGCGAGAAGCCTGCACGTAGAAAAATGAGGCTGGGACTCAAGACCTGCATTTAGTCCCTTTATCTGCCCCAAAACCCCTGTTCCCTCAGCCAAGTCATTTAAGCCACCCTCTGCCCATGTGCCATAAGAAGAGGTCAGACTTTATTTGTGCCTGGTGCAGATTCATTCCCTGCCTTGTGGCTTCTGTCAATGTCTCCTTGTCCATGCAGGGGCCCCTATTTCGGCCAGAGTCTTTCAGAGCTGCTGCAATAAATGATAATAGTAACTATATGATGAGCTTCCACCCTCTCCCCACCTTAGCTTTATTTCCAGGCTTGATTGCTGAACTCGTATTTCATCCAGATAATTTACGCTACCTTGGCCACAAGCAAGTGGGCAGTTTATTATCTGCAATTGGCCTCTGTGAAAGGGTTGTGTATGCTCTTGTAGAGGTGGGCTTGAGATCTGGATTTTTTAACCTCTGAATGATGTTTTCCAAGCCCTTTCCCAGGCGGGGAGAGATAGTGTGTGTTTGTGGTAGACACAATTTCCATTTAAATTGAGGATGCTCCTCAGTGCAACACATGTACCAGTTAAACAAGATTCTTTCCTCCAGCAAAAGGCAGCAAATTATATGGAGGGAAAAATATGCCACAAAGGGGAAGGAGAAGGGAGAAATCACAAAGACCTAATATGAAATCCAGCTGGATATATGTTTGCTATAAAAAAAATCTAGATCTTAACAAGGCTATGGGTAAAGCCTGGATTACACACCCCGCTTTATGCACTATCTGCTGTTCAGCTGCTGCTTCCCTAGAAACCTCCTTTCTCTGCTTGCCAATCCGATTAGCTCTCTAGAAAATTACAAACAAAACAAAATCTTGTACGTTTAAAAAAAATGAACAGAAATGCAGTCACGAGAAGAAAGTTGGATCGCGCCCCCCGCCCCGAAAAGCAGTTGAAGTGGATACTGATCCCATGGGACGGATGTCTCAGGTGGATTTCTATCACATCTTATCTGGTCATGGTGGCTGAGGCAGGACAAGGGGACACACACACACCCCAGCCTCAGTCTCACCATCCCACTAAATAGCAAATACCTATGCAAACCACATGAAGCCCTATGAAAAGGCAGAAACCAGCCTGCATCCGCTCTGGGAAACACACTCACACATGGGTGCCGGCAGATTCAGCTGGCAGGGCTGTGGGGCGCAAGGAGGGGCACCAGGAACGTAAGCTGCTTTCCAGGCACCGAGGTGCTGAGCCATGTTCCTCAGCCTGTTTTAGTCCCTCCAGGCAGCCCAGCATCCAAGCAGTGGACTCTCTCCTGCCATTTGGAGGGTCATGGCTAAGTTTAAATCACAGGTGTGAAGTAATCAGCTCCATATTGTACGTGGGCGGTTGCTATGGGGGAAGAAATGATTAATTTATCATCCATTCCAAGATCTGGAGAAAGAAAGAGAGAAAAAGAGAGACAAGAAAGAAGAAAAATAAAAAAAAAAAGCAGCGTGATGCTGTCTGAGCTGCACAAGAACATTGTTTACGGTCCAGAACTTCCACAACAATCTGAACATAAAACACAGTGCACCGTATTTGTAACATTATGTCCTAATGGGAAGGATATGACATTTGAGAAGGAAGAGGAAGGAAATAATGGCGTATTTCCAACTAGCTGGGGAGATTGCACACGGATTTTAATTCCAAAGACGCTAAACAAATTGCAGACGAGGCTCTATGGGAATAAGTAGTGTCTGGTCGTAGATCAGTACAACTTGTTTTTCTCTTGTTTCCCTTTAAGCAAAATGGTATTGATCTTCATAGAGCAGTCAGTAAAAAAGTCAAGGAGGCAAACACTTTTTTCCTCACACCTTTCTCCTAATCCATGCGAAAAGGAAAACCCTGCACTGTGGTACATGCAGCCACGAGAGGGATGGTATAACCCAAAGCTGCAGCCTGGACAGACATAACTAATAGCAGAAATCGAACCCACAGCTCAAATTCAGGTAGCCCTGAACTCTAGTGCCAACATGCTCAGTTTGCAGCTCCATAAAAGCAAACCACTGTCTTTTAGGTCACAAGGCAGAGGGCCTGTGAGAGCAGAGATATGGCAGTAGGAGACCTGGACATGTCTGGCTTTGCTGCTGGCTCAATCCCCCCTGTAAAACAGCCCGGATGCAGCTCTGAGACATGGCCCCAGCGTGAAGGCACCTGTCTAGGGCTCAAGAAGCACCAGCAAAGACCACAGCGGAGCTAACTACAGCCTTTTTACAGCAACGTGCAAACACTAGCAGAAATAGCCATTGATATAGTAGCTGTTGTTTGTTGTTTCCTCATTATTTTATCTACAGTACTTAATATAAATCTTTTGGGTCTGGAGCATCATTGACCTTATTAAGAATACTTGATCGTAAATAGCTGGCTTTCAACCAAGGGCCTCAAACCCTTTTAGAAACATTTATTTAGCTAGGCTACACAACACTCAGCAATAGAAATACCTGTGTTTTGCCAGACATGAAATGAGAAAAACGGAGGAAAAATATAGAGAGTGAAGTGTAGAGAATGTGTCATCTTCCCCCCTCAGATATACTAAAAAATACATGAATAGCGCAATGAAGAAAGGAAAGTTAAGGCCAGTACAGGATGTAACCGTATTGCTTCCTCCCTAACTCAGATCTCATGACTGCTTGTTGCTCTGTTCCCTTATCTGACCATATTATAGATCTATATTGAGCCCCATTTTTCTTTTCTAGGCAGACCAGCGTCCATCGGTAGCAATTTAACATCAAGTGGGCAAGCAGCACAGGCATTCAAAGTTATTCTCTCTAATGGAAAAATGATGAGCACGTTTTCCAGCAACTAGACCTGTTCAGGCTACAATATGCCATAAATTATACACAAGCACTTCTGAGTGGCCATCTTTAAGGGTGGTTATAGGGAGCATCTGCAGAAGCATCTCCTGGCTGATATGACCCCCCTGTTACGGTGGGCTTCCTGGTGAAACATGGAGATGAACGGGTCCTGCTGCGAGAAACGAATGCAGCAGCAGGAATGCTGATAGAAAATCAACTAACTTGGAGTATAAAACCCATAACAACCAGAGATGAGAGAGGCTGTGTGGCACTGAACTGCTTTTCCAAAGACATATCTCAGCACCCAACCTTTTTTCCAGAGAGAGCTGAGGCCAAAGGCTAAGCCACGTGTTTTCTTCCCCCTCAGACACTAGGGAAGACAGCGCCATGAGGCTCCTGGGCAGTTCAAGGCATGGTCCCAAGGGAGAAAACCCTACAGCTGGAACCACATAGGACCACATAGGCTGGAAGAGGTTATGAAGGTTTTGGCTCCCATTCACATTAAAACCACACATTTCTCCTGGCATCTGGGCCACCTGGCCTTGGCCACCAGTGCTCGGGAACCACCAGGGGACCACCGCATTGGATCACGCTTGAAGACAGCAGGTCCTACACAAAACAACATTCATATTCTCCAGTAACGATGGACTGATTAACAGTTGCCTCGTGCGGCAAAGGCACTTTCTGGCCTACAGCACGAACCAGTTGTTCTGCTTCACTAGGCAGATAGGCCTTTGCAACTGAAATGTAGACCAGAAAAGAAAGTGTGCGTGGGGGGGAGATATTTATATACAATAAATATTTAACTCTGCTTTGCATTTCCTCCTGAAGAAACTTATAGCAGGGATTAATTTTACACATTTTGCCTGCTCAGCTAACGCCCTTCAGCAAGGTTAATCTTTGCCCAATGTGAGTTTGAAAATTAAATCCACACTGGTGTATAAACTTCCTCTGTAGTTTGATTCAATTTCTTTCATTCACCACCAAAACGATGTATGCACTTCGAATTCTCAAACACTTCCTCTCTGAGCAGATAACTCATGAATAGGCACTCTCCTCCTTCCTTCTCCCTCTCTCTCTCGGCTGTGTATCTTAATTAATGCTTCAAGTCTGGCAGCTTTTTGACTTCCACTTCAACAGGGTCTCTGATCAGTCTGCTTGAATGGAAGCAGACTCAAAAGGGACAAAAACTGTCCTCAAAAAGGGACAGTTTTTTCTGGTTGCTGCCCCTGCTCTTTCCTGAAATTCAGGCACGGCGTCAACTTCTTGTTGCATCTTTGCCAGAGCGCTCCTTAGCTCAGCCGGGCTCCATGGGACTAAGCATGGGACCTGCAGCAGAGCCGGCCCAAAGCAGCTGGGAAATTCATGGCCTGCAGGGGCAAGGGGAAGGGAACCTGGCCTCAAAAAGCCCACTTGTCCCTCCTTAGTGATAAAACACTGGGATACGCAGCTGAAAAGTCTCAGCTCCACCTTGAAGGTGTCTTTGATGACCTTGGGCCCCTCATAAGTATTAATAGTTTTGCTGTCCTAGGGTCCCTCTGAAGAAGGCCAGCATTTCTATCCTCCTTCTACAGGGCTAGGAGCATGGCTCACACAGGCTAAGGGACATGTCCAAGGTCATGCTAGCAGTCAGCACTGCATCAGAGGGCTCTGGAAAAGGTCCTCCAGAGGGGCAGCACATCTACTGGCTCTACGCCTGCCTGCACTGGAGAAATGGAGAGGAACGGGAAATTCGCAGAGCTACGGAGCAGCTGAAAAAAGCCAAGCGTGGTGCGGAAAAACTTTTGCAACGAGGAACGTCTCATTGTCAAATTAACATATTAATAATTAGGCAGAATGAGAACGTTAAGTCCCAACACGGGGTGTGATGACAGCACATTTGCTCTCTGCATTCAGCTGCGTCGAGCAGCGATGCCAGGGGCACCTCTGAGCGTGACAGCCGGCGTTCTACAAGATGTAATTTTAGCACTTCAGAGCTCTCTTAGTTATGCATCTCTTAAAAAACAAGCATGTTGGCTTCTCTCTGAATAAGAAAATCCGCTGCTTCTTTAGGGTTTTCATGTTTTTGATTTCTTTGGGGTGTTTATTTTTGCTCTGGGCTAT
The DNA here is from genome assembly GCF_040807025.1 of Struthio camelus. Classification (NCBI taxonomy): domain Eukaryota; kingdom Metazoa; phylum Chordata; class Aves; order Struthioniformes; family Struthionidae; genus Struthio; species Struthio camelus. Next base: position 4,113,484 of record NC_090961.1, read on the forward strand.
TTGAGGAAAACCTATTAGAAACAAGTATGAATTGCTACGTTTCATCTGGCATGAAGGTAGAAACACACAGAGCCCGTCTGAACTATTGAGCTGGCACCTCTGGAGAAAACCACCTTGCTGCCGTGATGCCCAAAGATGGAAAAATCTGCAGCCAGAAGTTACAAGGAATAAATGGAACGGCTATGGGTGCCATAAATAAAATTACAAGAAATGAACACTCTCCCCTCCCGCTTTGCAGAGCAAAAGCAAAAACAGTTTTCAGTGTTGTAACTTGGGGGAAACTGAGCGAGAGCCCAAAATCCAGCAGGTAGATCACGTACCCTAAGACGCTGCTACCACTGAAAGTCTCCTCGACGGCCGAGGCATCTCAGGGTAGCCCTCCCAGAGGGGCACCAGGATCCCCCCAGCTGGAAGTCCCAAGTGAGGCAGAGATGGGTAGAGGGTAAATTACTCCCAAGGCTTTAACGATCCAAAGGATCGCTCCATGGTGACTTTGTAGGACAACCCCAGTGGACCACGGCTGGGTGCTGCTGACCTTGCACAACAACACTGGTTAGCTGCTAACTGCAGCATAGCATCCTGCTGCTCAGAAAAGAGCAATGGAAATCAGCCCAGGTGGAAGCAGCACAGCTCCAGCTGACATCCTGATGCCTGGCACTAAGTAGTGATTTCCAGGCGGTAATTCAAGCTTTGTGTTTTTCTGCCATTGCTCAAGTAATGAAGCTGCACTTTTGTAGACTATAATGTCAGCGGTGCCTCCTAGTTGAGTTCAGGCCTTGGATTCAATCAGATGCCTCAGAAAGCTCTAAGGCACTGCAATTTCATGTGCCCTTGCATAATGCAAGGAAAGTCACACTGGTTAAACAGCCATGGGCAGATGTGGAGAACATCAGCCCCGGTTGGATTTGAAAGTGATTTTGCCAAGCCAAGTAGGCAATTGGTTCTCACCTGAAGGTAAAACAAAAAGAAAATAGAAAGAAAAAAAGAAAGGAAGGAAAAAAGGTCTTCTTGCAGCGACACGATGGTTTATGGATAATTATATGATAATACATTGCTTCCCATCTGCTCTTTTTGAGCTATGCAGCATGGCACAGCAGAGGGAAAAATGGAGCAAAATGGGACAGTGGAGCAGGAGACAGCAGCAGGCAGTGGGTTGGTGTCAGCTTCATCTTTCCCCATTCCTGAAGCGCCCGGATGCAGGCCAGAGCCACAGGAGATGGGCAACGGTTACTGTGCAAATTGCAGCTTTTATCCCAAAAGCCCAGCACTGGCAAGAGCCAGGGGCAGTGAGTGGTGGTGACCTGGTGAAGTTGGTGGCCAGAGCGCCAATAACTCCTGTTGCCACAACAAGCTAAAAAGGTGCTGAGTGTTTCCATCAAAGCTGTAGATGAAGGTCAAGGGTATCACCATCACTGATACATGTTGCATGCTTGCTTTTCCTGTGAAGGCTGTGGCCTTCAACTGCTGCAAGGCAGGGAACGTGACACACTGCCCAGGGCAAAATGAAGGGACATGAGAATCAGCCTGACGTGACTCATGGCTGCAACATGCTGTATTTCAGCAGAGGCCTCCTGTGCTCACACACGTGTCATCTCCCTTGTCCCTGCAGCATCCATGAAAGCAGGTGCTGTGCACTGCCTGGGCTGTGCCTGGGTGCTCCTTCCTGGACAGCAGGATGCTCTGTCCCTCTCTGGTCTAATGGACACATTCTCCAAAGCAGGTTCCTCCTGGACTTTCTGAGCAAGAAGAGCACCTCTTCAACAGGTTGCAAGAGCATTTGAATTAGTTTCGTATGAGCCTTGCGCCCCATGTTCTCAAGCACTGGTGTGGAAAAATCTTTCAATGTACATGCAAGTACCTGCATCCTTTACCACATGCCTTTTAGCATCTTACAGAAGAAGATGTGGTACTGCAAACACAGAGCAGTACTCTAAGGGTGATTAATATCTGTTTGCTTATTGAAGGGGGAATAACTATTTGCTTATTCTGGTAGTTGCAAAAAAAAAAAAAAAAAAAAAAAGTGAAGGACTTTTGAGGCATTCCAGACCTCTAAGGAAGCAGATCTCTTCTGCTCAGATCAGCTATGTAACAGACATTGCATGTCTAGTAGAGTTGCTCACTGGCAGGAAGAGCAGAGCAGAGAATTGCAGTGGCACAGTTCCTGCACAAGGTGTTAGAAGGGAGGGGTAAATTTGTCTTGCAGTGTGTTATTTTTTGCTAGAGACTCTGCAGCTTAATTTACAGGTGACAGTGAACTGCCAGGAGGCATCTCCAGCTCACTTGCTCTTTTTCATGGTAAGTCATGGAGGTTTTTTTTCCATGGGGCTTTGGGTCATATCAGCTCAGTTCATTTGATTGAGACATTAATAATAATAATGAAGGATCAAACTAGCCCTAGCTGAGCTGGATAGAAAGCAGTTGAACACTGAAAATACTCTCTTACCTTTTATGCGTGAAAACCACACTCTACCCAATACTTTACATATTCTCTTCATGCTCAAACACATTCCTCTCCCCTTCTAGTTATAGCCTCCCACTTTGCCTCGCTGTTTTTCTCTTTCTAGCAGAGCTTTAGCAGCACTAAGGCAGACCAGTGCTCAGTACAAAAAAAACCCATTCACAGTTTTTCTTCTGGATTTTTTGCCCAAACTCACCCAGACCGTTGGGAATAAATCCCCAGGATCTGGACTCTAAATTTAATCACAGGCAACACTTCTTTTTTAGCCATTTTATTTTTGCCCAGCGTGCCAGTCTCATGTAAACACAGTATTTAAGGCGCTTGGGAGGAGCATCGGTTCAGGAGATAATAATAGAGCACGGTGCGCTTCAACCAAAGCTGTCTCGTCTCGCAAAGAGCAAACGGGGTGCGACCGCCGCGTTTCCCACGCACGGCACAGATTGCGCTGTCAGCGGGACGTGCTGGAGCTGTGACTCCTTCTCCTCCCTGCCCTGCCGGGCCATATGGCCCCGTGGCAGCGCCACCATCCCTGCTTCCTACCCGGCTCCCAGGAGGAGCCGGGGCAGCAGGTAAGCGGGCAGCGCGCGCCTGGCACACGGCAGAGCACATCAGCCCCCAATGCAGGCTCTTTCCTCTGCCCAGCGCCTACTTTTATAAACCACGCGGGAACGGGTTATTTTAGGGACTGCTCCTGCTCGGCTCGCTGACACCTGCCGAGAGGCTCCAAGATGTTAGACAGGGACAGGGAGCTGACACACAAGCAGGTAGCACGAGTACTTGGGAAATGGGCCTTAAACAACAACAAAAAAACCCAACAGCAACAAAAAGATCAACTAAAGAAGGAATAATTCCTCTTCTACAGACAGCAAGCAGGTCACAGAGCAATGAATGTTTTACCCTGGAAAGCAGCCTGGAAGCAAGCCTGTACGTCCTCATCCCTGGCCGCAGCCTCCTCGTGGCTGTTGCCCCAAGGTCGGCTGTGAAACCAGGCGCCCCGGCGCTCCCAGCCCGCTCCTGCCCTGTTGCCAAAAGACTCTCTCTCATTCCTGGTCTGGTTCCCAATAAGTCCCCCAAACATGAGCTTTGTCAAACCCGAGCCGCAGCTTTGCCCTGCTCGAGCAGTCGGGCCCCAGCAGAAGAAAGCCCGGGGTGCAGGCAGCAGAAGCACAGATACCTTATCAGCCCTGCCCAACACGTGGGGCACCAAGGGCCAGGCTTGAACCCTGGCTATGCCTGGGTTTAACCCCTCTGCTCGCTCCAGAAAGCACCTGCGAGTTAACTGCCTTGTCCTAGAAGAGGTACGTCCTGGTTAAAGCAAGGAGCAGCAGCAAGAGGAGTTCCCCTGCGTTCACCCAGGTAGAAAAGGGCCGGGGGGCCTCCAGCAACTTTGACTGCAATTTTAAGGATTTTGTGGCAAGATAATCCCCATCCTCTTCCCAAGGACAAAAAAGAAAGCAAGAAGATGAAGTCCGTCTCATGCATAATAGGAGAGGGGCGGATTTTTAAAAGTCTCCAAAAAACAAAAGATTTACTTTCCTCTCAAACAAATTACCCTACAAATCCAGCTGCTTGGTCTGGCCCAAAAGCATATTTCTGGTCTCTAGTAGGGAGGAAAGGAGGGAAAACAGATAGATAGATAGATGACCCCAGTACCTTATTGTAGCTGGCATGCCAGGGCAATGGCTCTAAGCAGTGATGGTCTCAGAGGTTCAGGCTGGAAATGCCCACAGGTGATTCCCATGTCCACCCCCACTTGGCTCTGCTGCGGCCTCCTGGTTGCTCCGTTCAGCTGCCCAGGGCTTGCGTTTCATTGGATCTGACCTACCTTCTCCCCCCCCCCCCCCACAAGTTTCCATCCTTGGCCCATACACCACCTTTATTTATTTGAGCACCTCTCAACAAGATGTCATTCCTTTTGTCTCCCCGCTCTGGGACACGTTTGGATTATCTGCACACCAAGCCTTGCAGCAGCAGCCAGGGCATCGCGAATCCCAGCAGCGCCTGCTCTTCCCAGGGCGTGCTGAGGCTGCCGCCGCTGCTACGCAGCTCAGCTGCCGTCCGGTGTCTCGGGAGCGGACTGAGGAGCGACTCAGGGAAAGCTCAGGCAAAGAAAAAAGGTGAAGCAGGGTCTCAAAGCCAGCAATAGTGGGGTTTTTTGTTTGGTTGGTTGGTTTTTTTAAGCCATAGGTCTTGAAGTTGGGTGTTTAGGAGCAATAGTGCAGCCACCTCTCTTTCCATTTGACTTGGAAGCTTTTTAGTCTTTGCTACGAGCTCCTAAGCACCTCCTAGGAGCTCTGAAGTCAAATACAGCAAACTCAGAGGGTTTCTCAAATTCTTATTCTCTGGCCAACCACCAGAGAGGCTGTGGGAGCTTCATCCTTAGAGAAGCTTGAAGCTGCTCCGGGTTGATCCTCACCCCCAAGCTCTGCTCTCAGCTGGCCAAGGCCAGGTGCCTAGCACGGTGCCGCATTGAAGTGGCTGCCCTCTCCCGCTGTCCCATAGCGGCATTGACACGGATGAAACACGGGCAGCTCTCGCCGACTGCAGCCTGCAAGCGCGGGGCGAGCCGTTCTGTTGCTGCCCTGTGCTCAGCCTTAGCCCTGCAGAAGGGGCTGCCGAAAACTGTTGTGCCAAGAGTGAAGCTGAAGGGCCTGATTTTGCTCTCAGAGAACTGATTCGGGCACTGAACAGGCCTAGCAGGGCAGAGGGGGGCGAGGAAAACCTCGGACTGTGGTGCAAACCTGAAAAGTCTTGGGTCGCACTGGGTTTCGATGATCCTTCTGTTTTCTGTTGTGGATCTTCCAATAATTATCCTCCATATTTCACTTGGCAGACAAAATTCACTGCATTGTCACTCCAGCACCAAACCATGCACTCTTCATTGTATGAAAAGAGATGAAAAATATATCATGCTTTCCATGCCTGCCAGCTCCAGGTAACGTTCAATGCCTCATGCAGATCTCAGCAGGCAGACCTGAAGAGCTTTTTTCTCACGGCAGATCAAAGCCCCTTCCTGCTCATTTCAGGGGTGAAACCCCCAAGGCATTTGTGAGAAGTGTTTGCTGCAAATAGCAATGATCTACTGCAAATCACAACGGGCAAGTCAGCATGGAAGAGGTGAGCATCACCTTGAAACATCTTCAGGATCAACAGTAAATCTTGCTTCCTGGGTCTAAATAATTCAATCTATTTTTTCCCCCTAGTTGTTTCCCTCAGTTGCGGTACTTCTGCATCTAAGGGGTCCATTTGGAGGAAGATTTGGCCATAATATCCAAAGATTTCCAAGAGTACTCCTATAAGCTAATTACATACATCGAATAAAGGACTTTGCCTACTTACCCGACAATCTCCCTTAGTCCGGGCTCTGCCACTGCTGGCAGTCGAGGAGAGGAGGCAGCTGATGGGGAGCCCAGCTTGCCTTGATGGCTGCGAAGCTGGGCAGTAGCTGCGTGCGCTGAGATGGAGCGTGAGCACGTGTGTACACGCTGCACTGCAAACAAGGACACAGTTTAAGGTGCAGGCCTCTTTCTTTTCTGAACCTGCAACCCAGCAGCACCGACCAAACGATCTTTTTAAGAAGCCCGTGAGATCCAAAGCGTTGCAAACGCAGCAGTGGCAGCTGGCACTCTGCACGCAGACGCGTGCCGTTCGTTACAGCAGTTTCCGGAGGAGCCGTCACCTTCTCCCGTGGCCCAGGAGTGAAACACGAAGAAGGTAGGGAGGAGAAGGTGGGCAAGGCATCACCCGCTTCGCTCCCCCGCACACGGCAGCACCTGGGGGCTGAGACGTGCGTCTGGGGCGGGGAAGGAGCTCACCAAGAAGCGGGAGAAACGGTTTTGCTCCTTTTCCTGAATCTGTTGCTGGGTGCGAACATCCGCTCAGGCAGTGGCTGTGGCGGCTGGCAAACGCTCCTGGGTGCCGCGATGGATGGGGACAGAGATGGAGAGCTGGTGGCCACCCCATTTCCTCACCTAAACCCCAGCAGTGAATCCACCTGTCTCAAGCTTCTGTGCTGTTGAGTTCATCCGTGTTCCTCATCGAGGGAGAAAAGATCCCGGGGCCTGGAACTCAGTGTTCTCTCTCCAATAGGTCACTTTTGTTACTTTACAGCATATATTACTTTTGAGTGCTTTCGCCACTCCTCTGACGAACTCTTCATGCTCCGCTGAGCAGAGGGGTCGTGGGGAAATCACGCTGCAATCAACTTCAAGAAGACATTCACATCATGTTGGTTTAGGTGGAAACAGTAAACTTGATTTATTGAAAAAAATCTATTACATTTATTCCTTTATTACACAGGTTTAAAATATTTAAAAATAGCTCTTATGGGCATTACACTTAAATTTTATGACATGTTTATTGGACTTTGAAGAAATGTACAATATGTCATTTGACAGTATATTTTAAAAAGGGCCTTATGAACTAAAAATTTTTTCCATAGGTTTATTTTTCTTATCAACATTTGTTCAAGTCATATATATTAAGGGAGGAGGGAAATAAAATTACACAAAAAGAATGTCTGCAAATACAAGTAGTAATTTTATTGCAATATACCGTAGCTAAGTGGTCTGGGGAAATTGGAACAGTTTTGAACTTCAGTACAATTACAACACTGTGGAAGTCAACAGAGGAATTTTTTTTTTCTTAAAGCAAAGAAATAGAAGGAAAAAAAAAAGAAAAAAGCTCCCTTGATGAAAATTCATGGTAACAGAATCACATGACCTAGACGGACTCGCACGTGTGTACATACATCGAGATATGGCTTTTCTGTGGCAGAGAGGAATGCGCAACCTTTTCTGACCTTCCCACTGCTCCTGTACGAGGCTCTCGCCAAGGTGAACTAGAAGCTGAGTCCTGATATATATTATACACTTGTTTTCACTGCTTTGCTGCTGGAGTCTGCAGTGTTTAGGGTAGCACCTTTATTTTTTTCCCTAAGTGGGGAAAAAAAACAAAACAAAACAAAACAGAACACGACACGACAAGGGAGACAGATGTACCTGGCTCTCAGAGAGGGAAAAGCACCGCGCGGCCCCGCAGCGTCGCAGCCTCTGCCGCCGTCCTCGAGCACGACGGCCCTGGGAACGGCGTCGCCTCCCCGCGCTCGCCTACCGCCGCTCTCTGCTTGGGAAGGAGGGGGGGAAAAGACATCATATATAGGCTTTTATTCACAGTAAATGTGATGTCATTTCCATTACGGTGACAGATCCCCCTGGGCTCAAGCGTGCTGTAATACTCCAGGCCAAATAAAAACCCTGCAACATCTTATTTTCCAGCCGAGAGATCTAAACAAGGAAATGGCCAGGGAAAGAGGAGGGGGAAGGAGAAAAAACAAAAAAAAAAAAGAAAAAAAGAAAGGGGATGCTGGTGTCAGCAGGCTGCAATCTGAAAACGCCGCGTGAAAAAAGCCATCCCGGCAGCCGTCGTGGGAAGACAAAGAAAATTGCACGCTCCGGGCAGCCTGGCTGCGGGAGCTGCTCCGGAGGCGCTCGCAGCCGAGGCCGCGAGCGAGCCAGACAACCGGGCAGTTTCATCCTCACGTCAGTACATCGAACAAATACATAAATTAGCACCACAAACATTCAGCAACTGAGTACAATCTGGTATGATTACCACCGTATAAAATGCATGAATATTCTTTCCCAAAAAAGAAAAAAAAGCACATTTAATACTTTCTACATGGGCCATATGAGCTACCATAATACAATTAAGAAAAGCAGCAGGTCTTCTACATAGCAAATATGAAGGTGGCATGCATTTATAATCAAAGACTGTAGCAAAGGCATGCAGTCTGCATGGGAGAGTGGCTAAAGCAAAGGATGCTGGCAGACTGGTCAATGGCAGGGTATCACCAGTGTTGCATTAAAGGTATTCAAACAGATAGCACCACAAAGAGAAATGTAAAAACAAAGAGCACCTTTTTTTTTTTTCTCTCTTTTTTTACACTCTATATTAAGAGAGGACAAATGGATTTTCCCTGCCAGTCCAATCTGCCACTAGGAATGGATTTGTTTTTTTATTTTAGAAGAATGTTCGGGGGGAAGAAGGCAAGAAAAATTAATTTAAACCATGTATGTTAAGGCAAGCAAGTGTATAAAAAGGCAGAGGTTCAAACTGGATCCCGTTTTTAAATCAGGGTTTGGTAGAAACCTTGTTAAAGAGTGGCTTTATTATTATTATTACTTTGGAGCGAATCATTCCAAAAACATATCTGTGGCTCTGGGGTTGGTTCGCCACTCCTTTGGCCCCCGTCCTGCAAAGACTTGTACCTCAGCTTAACTTCAAGCACAGCGCACGAGCAGCCCCTTCCGCCGCAGGCTTTGGGTTACGAACGGGCAAGCGACGGCTGGGGCCGGGGCCGGGCCCAAAGCGGCGCAGCGGCGAGCGTACCACTCCGCGTTTCTAGGTGGATGCATGGTTGGGACGCGAGTGAGAGCTGTTGTTTCGATACAGACAGGGTCACATGCATGTTTTGAAGCCAGAAACGTTTAAACATTTAAAATAATATACAATACAAATATTTACTTACAAACATACAAAAATATAAGCACCTTTAACACATGGGAAGGAGATGCCCAGTGTGACTTTTTGCTATCAAATTCATCGGGTTAATTTTTCGTAAAAATAAAATTAGGTGATTAAATGGAGGCATTGAAAACTCTGGAAATGGCCATTACTTCTGCTTGCTAGACCTGATCCAAATCTCACAGAAGTCAACAAAAGGACTCTGATGAACTTCAGCAGGGTTTGGATTAGAGCCAGGGCTGTCATGATTTCAACGTCAAGTTGAACGCAGGAGTTTCAAGTTTTTTCCGTTTTCCTTAGAAACAAACAAACAAAAAATAACCTATAAGCAAGCGCTTGGTGTCATTTCACGGCAAGAAAAAGTCTTTGCTCTGTTTCCATTTCTGGATACCCAAGTGGAGGCGGTGGAGTCCGTTCGATGGCTGCGAGCGAGAAGCTGTGGGAGACAAGGTGCCGCGGCCGGGAGCGGGGCGCGGGGCCGGCTCGCTCTGCCACGCGTGCTGCGCTCAGGTCATGCGATTCTGCGCCCGTTGCGGGAACGCTTCTCTCGGTCGGCGATTCGGTACGTGTGGGTGCAGTGGCACAGGAGAACTCGGGCGAAACGAGGAACAAAACAAAACCAAAAAAAATAACCCATCACTGTCCAGTTTCAGAACGTGCATGTGACAAGGATTTTCTTTCTTTCTTTTTTTTTTTGTTTTTTTCTTTTTGAATTCATTAAATGGCGCAATGAGGTTACGAGGTTGCTCATTTGGAGACTAGTTTTCAGGTGGCTCTTAGCCCAAGAAGCAAGCTGGTCCCACCTCGAATCCAAATTTCTGTGACGCTTCTCCAAAGTCATTGAACATGATGTCGACTATAGGTACTTGCTCTACTTTGGGCGTGTTGATTTCCAGAATAGTCTTCTGATAGCCTTTCTTTGCCTGATGGGGAGAAGAGGGAGAAAGACAAACTCTGATGATGCCTTTGACACAGAGACATCAAGTTAGTGCTAACAAGCATCTGCTGGTCACCTGGGAACATGGAGATGATCTCGCCTAGGTGCTTTCTGAACTGATCCACAGGGACCCAGCACCCAAAGCCAGTATGTTTACCCTGCAGATTTAGCAGATATGTTTGCAAGGGTGCAACTGCACCATCCCTATGAACCAAAGGCAAGCGCGGTGGGCTGGCTGGATTGTTTGGGTCTACATGCTCCACAAAGACACACATGGCAAGGCAGGAGTCTCTGCGCTCTCGTATCAGTCATGGCTATGGAAAACCGAGGACAGCACAAAGATGGGAAAGCTCAGCTGGGATGGCAGCATGCCGTGGACAATCTTACACGGAGGGAAGGCGTAAAACAAGGAACCTGGCTTGCAGAAATAAAGACAAGTCAAACAAAACACTGGCCAGAAGGACAAAGCGTAAAGCGATTCAGCAGCAACTACAGTCACAATTAATGACCTCTGTGGGGTACGGCCGGTCCCCAGCACCCACAACTGCGGAGGGATGGCTTGCGAGCAAAACTGGAGAGAGATTACCGGCCTCAGCATGGGCTCTGGAGCAGAAAAAGCTGTTGCCATGCAGATCTAAAGGCACTAAGTGTGTCTTTTCAGCACATCTCAGAGCTGGAACAGGGGACCAGTAAAACTGTGGCTGTGGTATAGTTGTTTTGCCTCCCGGAGGACACGCATGGGTTGTTGAGCAAACGTGAGCGATGTAATTTGAATATATTAGTTTGACTAGTATCCGAGCGCTACTGAAAAAGACCGCATTTAAAGTTTGATGGAATTCACAAGGTGAGGTTGTCTTTTTATCATGCCTGGTGGCCATACAGTTACTCTCGAAATATAAATAATTATTAGAGGAGCAGAAGTACACCCAAGGGCATACAAAACTGCACAAACAAGTGAATTTATGGAGCAGCTTTTGGCTCTACCTTACCCTCTGATTCGTGAGTCTCAAAAGAATAGGCTATATCATGGCTACTGAGAAAGGGCTGTAAGATGAGGAAAAACACATCCACATAACAGCCCAAACATTAGCCCTGAAATTCCCCTGGCATTTGCTACGACAGCCTCCATCATGGCGGGAGCGCGGGTCGGACCAGGACCTCTGCAGCATCCGCCGCGTTGCTCAGCCAGGCTTCCTTTTTCAAACAGTAGGGCTCGATCCTAGATCTCCTGCGGTTCAGGGAGGAGGCCCTGCCGAAGGAGCAGGAGCGCTGCCTTCTGCAGGCGCTGGGCTCGCGAGGACGGGCTGCAGGCGGAGGGGCCTCGCTCGTGCCGCGTCCGCCCCCGAAGGAGGTGGCGAGCCCCCCTGCGCTCGCAGCCACCTGCTGCCTGCGTGCCGCCGGCACCAGGGCCCCCAGACCCTTCACCCCCTGCAATATTTTGCCTCCTTTTTACAGCCCACCCGGATACTTCTTGCACCTTCCCTAGGGGTAGCAGATGGAGGCATGCCTGGTTTGGAAATGATGCTGAGTGCTCTAAGCTGGGAGCGCCGCGCCGGCACCGAAGCAGCACACCGGGGGCCCGAGCTCGTTCAGGCTCCCCCAGGGCTCCCGCACCGCTGGTGGCTTCCACTGCAGTCCCTGCTGCTTATTTTCTTGCTACAATCTTTTCTTCGTGACATTGAGACTGGTTAACAACAGGCTGCATTACGGCTTCTCCTGAGAAACCACCGTGGCAAACAGACTCAGAGGAGGTGCCATCCTGTTTCCTTGCAAATATCCCTCATTAGAGGGAAGAGCAATATAGGGAGGGCACCTGAACAGAATCACTTAAACTGAAAGTGTTTTCATCAGACACCTCAGCCTTAAAATTTGTGCCACGTGATCTTGCAGCATCCCTGACACTTAACAAGGAAAAGGGAGGGGAAAGCTTTTTTTGTTCTGAGGGCACACTGCATTATCAAGAGACACAAAGTACTTGAGGCTAAACTTCCCCATGTGGCTTCTGAGGGTTTGCAGTAGAGGAACGAATGTCCTTTCCCTCTCTGCAATGCCATTAAGAGAGTAAGCGATTCTGATTTGATTTTCCTCGTTACTGCTACAATAAAAAACGCGTGTCTGCCAGCACAGAATCACTTTAATCTCAGATTATGTGGAGTCTCTATTTTTCAGTGCCGTGGGCTTCGATCATTGCAGTTGCAAAGGGTGAAAATTATGCACGTTTTGTAGCAGCAGCAAACTGGGACTCAAAATAAATGCAGCTGGAACTTGCCTTGCCAAATTTTCAGCTCCTGAGGGCACATTTTTTCAGAGCTCAGTCCCAGTTCAGGTACCCGACAGAGGGAAGCAGGAGCCAAGGCTGGATGCTGAGCCCCTCTGAAAGCTCTGGCTGCTGTTTAGTGGCCAAAGCGAGAGGGAGCAGCAGCCTGGCTTACGCGTGCATGGGGGGGGAGCGGGCTGGAGCTTAAACCCAGGGGGAAAAGGTAACGGGGAACAGAGGTGAAGAGACCTGCTAAAAGTCGCACGCGAATGCTGAAGCAGGGCAGGCTGCAGCTGTGACAGCTCCTCCGCTTACAGTTAGGTCTCGCTTTGGTTTGCCCTTCACCGAGGGGCCAGCGGCTCCCACGCGGAGCCCGCGCTCGCACGCTCAGGACAAGCCGAAGCGTCGCGTGGCAGCTCCGTCGCCGATCCGGAGAGTGAAGCCGCGCAGGAGCTGCGGGCTGTAACCCGTCCGGGAGCGCGGCGGCGGCAAAGCCGGCACAATCCCCCCCGAGCGCCCTCCCGGCGGCTGGCGCAGCAGCACGCCGCAGAAAACAACAGCGAGCCAAAGGCCAAACCCCTTAATGCTCTGCCCTCCAGCGTTTCCTGAAAGCGCTTAGCAAAACTATGCTCCAAGCCTGCAAACCTCCCGTAAGGCCGGGTGTCGTTGCTCGCCTCTTCCCCCCGTGAGTACACGCGGGGAGAGAAAGGATAAGGTGGACCACTCGAAAAGCAGCCACTCATTTCAAGCAGGGTCCCCCTTCCTTCACGCGGAGCCAACGAAAACCGAAGTGAAGGCTGGGTCCTAGAGGTGCTGAGGAGCTACAGCCTCCGCCGCCCCCGAGCGGAGTCACGTATCCCCGGCACGGAGCAAAGCAGGTTCTGCATCTCTCCCGGTGGCACCAAACCTCGAGGCCGCTAAATCAGTGGGTGCAGAAATTTCAGCAGCGGGGTGCTCGCAGAGGGTCCCTGCGGGCGGCCAGGGCAAGGGACACTCACCGCGCAGCCGTCGACGGCAGCTCGGATGTAAGGGTTGTTGTCGTAGGACATCTCCTCGTCGTTGGAGCCCAGGAAGCGGATGGCCTTGTCGTAGCTGTCCGTGGTGGCGTCGTGCCAGGCTACGGACTGGTAGCAGTTGTAGGTGATGTTCTGGTGGGCCGACGCGCTCAGGAGCCTCAGGAAAGTCATCTGCACTACGCCGATGGGGTTCCCGTCCGAGTCCACGTAGGAGAGCTGCAGGAAGGGGAAACACTAGGCCGTGAGGGGAGACGCGGCACGTTTGGGGAGCTCAGGGGACCGCGGCGGCTTCACCCATCCTCGTGGCCCTGGGCACGTGCTCCCACCGCACCACATTGCACAAGGCTGCTTCAGCCGCCGTGCTGCCAGGGCACGGCTACCGAGGGGCACTTCCTTCCCTTTGCTGGCTGTAGTCGCTCTGAGAGTTAAGAAAAACTAGGCTAAAGCAGGGCAAGGCAGAGAAAGGACGGGGACATTTCAATCCTGGTGAAACAGGGGTGTTGCAAAAGGGTGCAGGGCTGAACTAGGGATGTGCATCTTGACTTTAGTAAAGCAGTTACTGAGCACACTTCTCCAGCTTGTGAAGAGAGGAGAAAGCAGATTCATGTAATAGTTCAGGGCTTTATTTCCCTGCCTTGTTTGACATGACTGCCTGACCTCTGTGGTATCTTGTCCTGCACACGCTGGAGTATTTTCCCATTCATCTCTCAAGGCATCGTCTCTTAAGCAAACTTTACACCTAATCTGCAGAAATTCTCTTCCTGCTGCTAAGGGCTCTGGCTGCCGTGGTCGGGAAAGGCTGCGCTCAGCGAAAGGGAAGGGATGTTGGCTATCCTCGGAGCACGTCACGAAACGTCCAGCCACGCAGCCACCCTCGCACAGGCATCTGCTCCGTTCTGCCCACCAGACTCCCTTCTCTAATACATTTCTGCAAAACACAATTTATTGAAATCCCCTCCAACACCTTAGGATTCAGGCCTGGTGATAAGGCCGAGGAAGATGGGACTTTCGTATACCACCAAGGAAGCAAACGCTTCACGGGCCAGCGAGATTGCTTATGCAAACTAATTGTACTTGAGGCGGCATCTCCAGCCACGGCCAAGCTACAAGAGCTGCTGTTCACAACTGTGATCTCTAGACAGCTGATTTCTTTTGAAACGACTGGGAGAAAAATTCAGGTACGCAAACAGCGTAGTGTTCTTCGAGGTACCATAAAACCATCAAGCTGCGGTGCGAGCTGCAAACAGTAGAAGAGATTCATAACCAGACAATACAATCACGAGTAAAAAGGTAGTAAAAATAAATAAATATACCAACCGGTTGTCAGGATACCGTTGCACTGTCCTCCTGAGAGCTAAATATGACTGAACACGAGAAAGCCATACATGCCAGATGTAGAGAGATACCAGAGAACCACCAGGACATTGAAGGAGGGGAACACAAAATGCTGACTACTTAGCACACGCTCAGTGACACACAGCCCTGCTGGTCAGCAGGACCCAGCTCTCCAGGGGATCTCATTTCAAATTAGCATTCAGTTTGGGAGGCTGACTGCTTTTTAAGGGCAGCTGCTGCTCTTTCTTCCGCAAATTGCATAAGGTCCTTTCCCCAGTTTTGAAACCCCAGCCAATGGGAACCGGTTGTGCACACAAGGCTTGCTCGTGGAAACACAGTTTTGCAAAAATCAATCTTTTTTCTGTGTGATAGTATTTGCTCTTGACAGATGCCATACGGCAATGAACGATAACAGAACCGGGGGGAAGGCCTTGTTAGGGCTAGTGGGAGTTATGTGCACACATGTGTAACACAAGAGGAAAGCAGAGTCCTCAAGAAAGCATCTCTAACCCTTTTATCCCTCTAAATGCAGTTCGGCTGCATCATGAGAAATAGTACAAAATTAACCGAGAGAACTCTGCGTTCCTCAGATATCGATCAGTGACGGTGTGGAAACATCAAAACAAGATGGTTTCTCTGTATTTCAAATTTACTATGTCCTTTCTGCTTCAAATGTCCCCAGAAGAAAGGCAAGCATCGCCTGCATTTTACGCCTTGTACACTTAAGCACTGAGATTCATATTCAGCCACCTACAAATGCAGCCTGCGTTCTTGGCAGCACCGAGCACTGGCTGCTCCCATCCATATGCAGCCCATTGGAAATCTCCCATGGGCTCCAGAGAGCCTTCGGATCAACAACCCACAGAGCACCAGGTCTGGGCTGTGGGGAAAGACACCAGGACCTTCCCCATGAAGTCACAGCAGCAAGACTGGACCCAACAGAAAACTCAGACTCGCTTATCCAGACACATTTCTCTCCAATTTACCAATCCCATAGTTCCAAACCACTGACCGGGGCAAAATTAAAAAAAAAAAAAAACCCAAAACAAACTACTTTTATGCCTTGTGTGCTTAACAGTATTGTGTTCTACTGAAAAATGTCTTCTATGTGCTGGTGGCTTTTTTTTTCTCCTCCAAACAGTAAATGCAGGATAGGTAAAAAGCAAGAAAATGGCAACACAAAGATGGAACAAAAGGCTCCAAGTAGCACTGGAATTCCTATTTAAAAAACAGGCCCTAAAATCTAGGTTGGCAATTCGGCCTCTAAAGTAGCTGACAGACTGGAAAAAGCAGAGAAGATGGAGAAGAGGAGGTACTCATAATATTAATTGGTGAAGTGCTCCATAATTAAGCTATGAGCAATTGCCCTCCAAGTTGCTAAGAGGCTGAAGCCTTGGCTTTATGGCCTTATTCAACGATGCAGACACAGCTACAGAAGCCATTGCCTTCTTGTGGGCAGAATCAGAGCATGTGTGTTTAGCAGCACGGAAATGTGGCATAAGAAAACGACGTGGTGCTTTTCCTTAATTGTTTGCCTTTTAAGGTGGAAGTTTCTGTGTGTGGCAAAACACCTCTGTGCTGGTGGTGGGATAAAGGATCACTAACTGAGCCAGCTCTCAGCTGGGATGCATCAGATCACCTCCAATGTCTTTTCGTGGGCCTGTTGGTTTTGCCCGCTGCATATTCACCTCTTTTTAAATCCTTCTGATTTGACTGAGCTCCTTAGCTACATCCCACTAATCCTACAGAAACTGATACACAAGCAGGACACTTCTGTTGCTGAAGGAGATCCAGCTCACATCAGTCATTAGCTCCTCTGCGATCCCTGACCAAAGCTTGGCCTCTGTGAGACAAGTGATGACTGTCCTGTTGTAGCATCAAATATTAGACATTTATTTAAGTGTCTCAGTGTCTTGCTTTCTTGCTGACAACATGTCTTGTTTGATTCCAAGACAGTTTTTTTTCCCCTTTAAAAATCGTTAATCGTGACAAGTCAAGTTCAAGGCCAGCGTGCTTGACAAAACTTGCCTGGTTTGAAATCTTCCTTTAAATTCATGACTTCACCTCTCCCAAGCTAAGGCACGGTGTGGGGCATGAGACTCTACTGCTAGGACAACCTAACCCACACTGGAGAGGGAAAGATCCACAAGCTCAGCGGCAACTCTGGGATGCGCCGACCAAGGCGAATAACGCACGCGGGCTGCGACTCCGCGCAGCGCCCAGTTCCAGCCTGGAGCGTCATGTAAGAAGCCTCCCAGCTCCTCTCAGGATAAGGCTATGCTGCTTGCGGAGCAGCAGCATGAAGGCACCGCTTGCCCTTGCGGTACCTGGACCTGCTTAGGAAGCAGCAAAAGCCCTATTAGAGGAGCACAGGGCTTCCCCGGGCCTGGTTCACCCCGCTGCAAGTGCCCTGCTGGGGCATATCTGCAAAGGCTCCAGATCTGCAACGCACAGAAGCACGTGTCAGGGGAAGGCTCATCTGCTGCTCCCAGGCTTAACAGTCAGGCAGAGCGCTGGGCTGAGAAAGTGCCTGCATTGGTTTTTGTTTTGCTTTCAGTGTTCCACCTTAAATGTTTTAACTGCGTCTTATTAGTCCAGCATGCAGAGTGCGACAGGTCTGGCCATAACAAAGCAGGTGACGTGCTCTGATTCAGACTAGAGGGCCAAGGTTAGCCACTTACCAAAGACCCCCGCTTGTATTGACTATACCATGTGGAAGGCTGTTCTTTGGGCCAACGAGCCATTTTACTCTGTAAAATATGACACGGGTTAAAGAAAAACAGAAAGCAGTGAGATGCATCTTACCAGTTTACCGCGCTTGAATTCACTGAACCAGGAGCCTGGGTTTTCCTTTGGCCAAGAAGTAATTCTAGCCTAGTTTGTGGACGGCAAGTTGCAAAGGAAAGAGAGAGAAAGAAAGAAAAAAAAAGAATTAAAAAAAAAAGTTACATTCAGTTCCACAAACAGAGTCTGCACGTCTTATTGAAATTTGTCCAGTTTTCCAAAGAAACAAGTTTTCTTAACCTTTATACACCAGTGACAAAACCAGTCTGCTGAGCCCTAAGGTCCCAGCAGCCTCTATATGAGAATATGAATGGCATGGCGCTGCGTCGGGGCGTTCCACTGCTGCACAGCAACGTGGATGGCTTTGGCACCACCCTCCTTTGCTAAGGGATAAAAATCTGTAACCCTAGATACTTTGGATGTGAAACTGTCAGCATAGTCTCTCGGCAGGAAAGGAAACAAGGAGATATTAGTAAATGATCCATGATCTTCATGGGAGGGCTGGGCTGGAAAAGCAATGCTGATAACAGAGAAGGCTGCTGTCACTCTAAGTCAAATCTAGATGTTGCGGGGCTGGGAAAGGTGAAGAAATCGGGATTAAGAGAAAGCTTCCATCTGCCTCCTGCATTTGCGTAGCAGTAAGGTGCAGCCCAGCGAGCACAACCTCCTCCACAGGCAATGAACCGTCATATGTGATGGGGCTCCAGCTACCTGGAGTGATGCCAGGGGTGACCTTGACAAGAAACGAGCTGTCAGAGCATCCTTTATGGGAGACCTGTCTAAGCAGCTGAATCATTTTTTTCCAGTCAAAACATGAGGAAGGAGTGTGTTTACAGTTCACTCCCTTACTCTTCCACAAGCTCCCTCACTTCTGTTGTAAATCTCTCCAAAAACAACGGCTGAATATAATATAGGTGTCTGGAGACTGTCCTTTCCTTTCCACGATGTGAACCATAAAGTGAGTCAGTGCGTTTCTGCAGTGCTAAGGATGGACTAAAACAGGATATGCCTTAAACTCTACTGTGGCTTATAACAAAACCACTCAGCCAATACTTAAAGCTAGTGTGGTAGCTGTTCTCACTCCTCTACGTGGAAAAATAGCAGGCTGAATCTTCTTCTCATTTATGACAGCATTGCAAAAGTGAAACAGCATTTGCATTTGAGGAGCATCACAGCCCGTGGCCGGAGGACTGACTCCACAGTCAACAAGGCAGGGTTAAATAGCCTCTTACAGAGTCAGTGTAACAGGAATCCGAGCAACTGTAAGATTATAGGCAGATTTTGCTGTCTTAGAAGTCAGCATTTTGAACAGAACCAGGGCAATTAAATGCAAAGGAGAAGAAATCTTCTCCTATCTAAATAGCCCTAGCAAAAACTCAAGGAAGATTTATGTTGCAAGCTATTTGTCCTATGCTAGCACATATTTCTGGTGAACGAAATTCTCTCAGCAGCCAAATGTCCTTCTACTGGAGCAAACAACTTTGTCTGCACCGTAGTCCAGCTGCAGCACAACTATGAAACCAAGAGAGCTCCAATAGGCCCTTTTGCAAGAGTTTCCACTTGGCCAGTACAAGACTCGGTCCCTGGACATTGCAGAGACCAGTTCCACCAAACAGAGTAGATGGATACAGGACAAAAATGTTCTGAGTATGGATGAGCTAAGCATATCAGCACATCTTCAACTGTGTGCATCAGTGGCAGGACACCGCTGAGGCTAGTATCACTCATTTAGGAACCCAAATATCCGCAAGAAACACCAGAAAAAAAATAGAGGAGATAAACATTATCTGTTCTGCCCAAAGACAAAGAAAAGATGGAGGAGTCAGCTGTGCTTATGCATGCATACAGCAGAGCAGCAGCCTGGCTACAGGATGAACAACAAGGGATGAGTTAAATGAATCTCCAGTGGACCCACAGTTCTGGTGCCAACACAGACTTCTGCCTTTGTAAAGCAAAGTAAAAAATTAAGGTTTTAGCATTTATCGTGCCTGGGAAAACATCAAAGACTTGTCCTGAAACACAATTTAGAACCAACTTACTCAAAGAAATGCTCTTTGTATACATATTCCTTATTATTTTAGAAGCCAAATTTGTACAACAAAGAAACGTTCTGTATCTTTAATCTTTACTTTGAATTGTTGATTTCATCTGAAATTGACTGTCTGTGAATATTCTTATTAGGAAACAATATATTATCATCACAAGATGAGGTGGGGGGAGGTTGTGAGGACTTACTCCTTCAGATTTCTTGTCAGGGAAGATGCAAGTCTCTCCACCAGCTGTGAAATTACAGTAAACCTTGAAAGAGTCCCTGGAACATCCTTGGTTCGGATCAACCCAGTATTCACCTGAATTGATGAAAGAGGGAAGAGAATGGAAGAAAGAATCAGCATTATGAAGGCAGAATGATTGGAAGGTCAACAACCATCTCACCAAGGACATTTCATCCCAGTGATAGACTAATACTATATGTATGCTTGGAAAAATGGTTATGCCCTTTTTCCAGATAATACTGTGGCACCTTACGAGAGTAGCTATTTTGCATCATATGCACCCATTCTTCTCTGCTTACTGCTTCTTCGGCCAGCCACATTTCTCTTGGGGTACCAGGGCTGGGGAGTGCCCAGTTATTTCTCTTATTGCACTCGCTTGCATTCCCTGTGCGGAGCTGTGAAAACCACCGTTTTCCCCACATGCCCTCCACCCCAGGACGCACCGTCTGGGAAATCAGGGTGACAGAGCTGCAGGTCCTTGCAGGTACGAGCTGGGTTGTGTTGAGTGCCCAATGGATGCTTCATTTGCTCAATTTCCAGTTTCAAGGAATTCAGCGAGCCAAAAATTTCCTCCATGCCATCTGCATAGTCCATGTAGTTGTCGGCGTTTCCATCATCCACCAGCTGGCTGGCATCAATGTTTCGCCTGGTCCTCTTGGATGCCTGGATGGGCAGGGGCTGGATGACTTCTCCAGGAGGACCCTGATTTGTGAGGGAAGACGACAGAACTTCTTACCACACTGGAAACAGGGAAGAGACTGCCAAAGAGGCCATCAGCCAACAGTGCTGAGAAACAGCATCACAAGATACATTATTAGACATGTAAAACATCCACGATGGTACTGATGAAAACCTCAGCCAAGCTTGAATGCTGGCTCCATCTTCTCTCTTCTGTCTCCCTGTTAGTAACTTCTCCCTTCACATCCTGCCTTCCTCCCCAGCATTTCTGAGACGCCGCTCCATTGCTAGAGCTCACTGTCTGCTGCATCTTTGTCTAGAAATCTTCTATTTCCTAACATTACAACATCCATTAAATCTGAATTTCATTCCATACTTATGCCATGGGTTCTACTTACAGGAGGCCCTGGGGGCCCAGGAAGACCTGATTCACCCTTTGGACCTGTTGGACCCTGGATGGAAAAACGGAGGGATAAACATGAGTCACTCGGGAAAAAACATTTGTCACTTATATCACACCCCAAACACTATTCCTAATAACAGTCTCTTGTGGCAAAGATTTTCTTCCTGTCCCTTTGGGAACACAGGAGGAGCCTCTTCCCCTCCTCCAAGAAAAAATTGTTTTTGGTTATTTTATGGTGCTTGGGTAAGAAAACAGTCAGTTAAATATTGTGGTTAAATAGTAAACTTTTGCTTAGGCTTCCTATGGGAAAAGAAGGATCTTTCAATGCATGAAAATGTTAACCATCCAAATCAATTCAACATTTTATAAATCAAATAAAAAACCTAAAATGAATGACCACTGGATTCCGCATGGGCAAAAGACTTTAGGAAGTTGCCCAAGAGGAATTTTTAGCTGCATGTATAGGAGAGCTGTTACATGAAACTTGCTTTAGTGTGGCAATTCTCACCGAGTTCTTTGCTTTTTAGCTTGCCACCTCCCGCTGCACAGTCTATTTTTACTATCCTCTGCTTTACAGTAGTAGGTTTTCTCCTAAGGAGTATGCACTGGATTCCTCCTTATGATCTTTGCTACATTGATGTTGAATAAAGTACAGTGTGTGTAACAGAAACATTTCCCAATTATAATTTCTGGATTTAGACAGCCTGAAAGGGCCTCATTTGCTACAGTCATCTTTAGCTAATTGCCTTAATGCCACTGATGCGGAGCAGCAGCAGCAGGTCATACACTTAATAAGAGATCCTCAGCCTCTTCATTTAACAATGTCTATACTTACTGATGATCCTTTAGCACCTTTGGGACCAGGTGGACCCTGTACAGAGAAAAACACAAAAGGGAGTTAGCATCTTTGTCATCAGAGAAGACGTCATTCTGCCTCTCTCCTTAGAGAGAATAATGTTGCAAGCTTTTGTAATTTGTTTTAAATCCACTTCCTTTCTGTTTCCATGTTTCACACCCATTTGAATTGGATGTTGCTTTTATTTGCAAACATAGTAAAAGGATGTGTGTCTGACCCATCTCCCTGACTGGGGACTGGAAAACCTGCTGTGTGGTTGCCATAACCCAGGGCTCCTGGCTCCACAGTAAAGATGCCCAGCAAGAGCGAACGTTGGTTGCCAAGTGTGCAGAGCACAGCCTTCAGACGTCCAGTGAAGAAAAATACAAATACCAGCACGTACAAGAAAACACCGTGTGATTGCAGATAATTTCAAAAGAAAGGGGGAGAGAAACAGGGCAAGTTAATTTCACTGCCCCAACAACTGCCAAGACGCGTGGACCACAACGTGCCCCTCTGCCTGCAGTGCTCTTCTTGCGGCTCACTGCCTGCTGAGCCACGTGGCTCTTCCCCTGTTACCACCCACCGGATACTCTCATTCAAACAATTTTAGTGGGCTCAGCGAACCCCACTAGCAAGCACTTCCTCATGCGAGGGAACACCAGGAGGATTGTGCTGGGTATCTGGGAACACTAGGGTGCCTCCAGAAGGGCTATGTAGCTCCCAAAGAATTCAGAGACAACTACTTTTCACATACCGGTAATCCTGGTGGCCCTGGGGGTCCGATTGGTCCAGAAGGACCTGTGATACCCTGAAAAATAAAAGCAGCAAAGCATTTGAATGCATCAGTGCTGGTCTATAACTACACAGCTAACCTCTAATAGTCACAACCGACTATTTGATTTTGGAGGTCTCCATTCAAATTTGGAGTTTCATCTGGTTTTTAGATGTGCACACGGTCCAGACAAGAGTGTAAATATTTAATGTTAGCATCCCTCCAAGTTTATTCAGCTCTTTTCACATGACCCTTGAGCATCTACTTCTCCACCAAAACGAGGTCCAGAACGACCCATCTCTACCTTTCACGTATAGAATAAAGCACAGTAATGCAGGAAGTATTCCTCCAGAATTAGCAAGACTGTCCTGCTGAGACAGTGTCTGCCCATCTCAGCTATTATACACCTGCTCAAAGGTAACGAATCCCACCGTTCAAAGGCACATGTAACAAAGGTCTTCTGGAAGGTTTACCTGCTCTCCTTTGGGGCCTGCTGAGCCCTGGGGTCCTGGGAGACCTCTGTCACCTTTTTCTCCCTGCTCACCTGGCGGTCCAATAAGACCAATTAAACCTGGATGACCCTAAGGGAAAACAGCAGATGTTAATTATGATCTTTTTCTCTGCAGGTGACCAAAAAGCCAAAATTTCCCATGAAAGACATTTCTAGATATAAAAGCAAAAAACTAAGGAAGGTAATTGTAGCTATTCCTGATACCTGGAAGTCCCAGAGCAGTAACGAGCACTAGGTTTTTGCAACAAGAAAACGCTACAAATACAGAAACAGAACAGCTGCACTAGAGCATCTGCTCATTTCACATGCTAATGTATATTACAGAAATTTCTACAAGGTTGAGAACCATGCCCTCAAGCAAGCCAGGTGCCTGCATTTTCCTATGCCCTCTGTTAGCGAGTCTGTGTTTAGGCAGCCAAGATGAGGACAGCTGCCTGGGACTTTAAAGGCCAACGTATGGGAACGGAGTGATTCAGCTCCCCTGTACTGTGTCGCTGTCATCAGTGCCCAGTGATGACAGGGATGGGGCAGAGACCCAGCCTTGGATCCAGACGAGCAGCAATATATGCTCACACAGAGCATGTATAGTTCAGTTCATCTCTTGGAGCAGATTCATAGCCAGCCCCCTCCATCTCTCCTCTAAAAAAAGCCCAATACTTCCACAGTCTTTGAGAAAGTGCACATGGCCTGTGACTGTCCTCAGCCTTATGCTGCAAGCTGCAGGGTTCCTTTACAATGACATGTTTTCCCCACAGCCAGACACGGGCACCAGGCTGTGCAGTGATACTGTGTGCAGTGCTCTCACCTTTTCACCTTTGGGACCAGAGTCTCCTTTAAGACCAGGCAAACCAGGTGGGCCCTTTGGGAGACAGAAGAGGGTAAAATAAATAAATAAAGAGAGAGAGAGAATATGAATATACGTAAAATTTGTACATTTATGTTTATTGTAAAGAGTCATAGAATTCAACCAGCCTGGACATACCATTGGGCCTGGAGGACCGTCTGGGCCAGGGGAGCCTGGGAGACCTTGTTCACCCTGTAAAACAATGCAATCCACTCAAACTAATCATCCACAATAGAAGTGTTCTCCAGCTGTGATTATTTTGATTATTCACCCATCCTTATCTGGTCACTGCGGCTGGAAAATGTTTGCCCTCATTTCTCATGGCAGGTAAAGGCAAAAGGACTTACGTTCCTTTCCTGCTCAAGTCTCCACTGGAAAAGCACTTGGGATCTCATGAAAATGTTACCCAGACAGTAGACGAGCAGACCCAAGGCTCAGATAAATCATGCTGGGAGGCGATTTCCATCAGTAAGTTATCTCCACTAATACACCTTACCTGCTGTCAGGTATCCAAACATAGAAACTATCAGCTCACTTGTAACAGAAGATTACCCTGGGAGAAAGCCGTCTTCCAAAGCAGATGGGTTACAGTAAAGCACAGAAAGCTACCCCGTTCAGTAGCGTTCTCAGGCTTTCCTCAGTTTGGGAATACTCACAACTGGACCAGGAATTCCTCGAAGGCCATCGGGGCCAGGTTTCCCTGGAGCACCTTGGGGACCAATTGGGCCCGTCTTCCCAGGAGGTCCTTCCAAACCAGCTTCACCCTAGATACAAGGGACAGTATAGTTTAATTTGCATCAAACGATCTTCTCAAATATTCAGTGAGTACTGGCAGGACATCATAGAATGAATGCAGTTCCCTGCAGAATATTTAAAACTTTCCATTGGTTGAATTTCCTACTGCTTCCTATCCCTTAAGTGCTGAGAACAAGCCTCTGAACGGCCTCACTTTTCAGCCTCGCCTGTTTCTGCCGATTTACAGCAGGAATAGTACTTCTGCTGCAAGCTCTCTGGAGCAGGAAGCTTTCCTTTGTTTGCTCCTGCTGGATGAACTCGCCTTCATGACCAGCAGCCTTGGGGGCTGCCACAGCAATTCGATATATAATTTGCAACCCCAGTCTACATTTGTCTCACCATCCCTACCGAAATAATCACTGTCCAATAATGCTGCGTTTGCCCTGAGACATGAAGTAGGGCTGTGCATACCATGTTATTTGCAACACACTGAATTGCCAAATATGGCATTCAGTCATTTCAGAAAAAGAAAAACATTCCCATAACCTTACCAAACCCTAATCGTATCCAAGGAGTTTGTTAGAAGACAAAGCATACACTTAGATTTGAAGCCCATGGCCCCAAATTCAGGCTAATTTGTTGCAATATACAGCAAAATCAAATCACTTTCTTTCAAAACACAATGTTATCAGAGGGTGAATGTTTTGGCATGCATAGGATAGAGTAGAAGTCAAAACCCGTTCAAACCTTACCTTGGCTCCTTTCTCTCCTTGTCTTCCTTCGGGACCGGCTGGACCAGGGGGACCCTAGAAGAAGCACAAAACAGATACAAAACATGGTTTGATTACCACTGTCTAGTGGAATTATCAAAATGATGCTACAGCCCCAGGGAAGATGACACCATGGAGACAAATATCTCTGAAAAGCTTTATAAATTAGCTTCTTGATAAATTAATCCCTCGGCTCTGCCAGCAAGGGAGGAAAAGTAGGAACACTTAATATTTATGTTTTCATTCGGGTGTTAAAAACTATCAAAAAAATCCCAGAATTTAGTCAACAGCTTCCCATCAATTTCCAATGGCTGTGGATGGCACATCACTTTAAAAAAAAAAAAAAAAACCACACCCACACAACTACTGCTTTGCATTTCCTTCAAACCTAAAAATAACATTACTTTCAAAAAACAAATCAGTACAACTATATCCAGAAAAATATTCCTAAATAATCAGCTTACCCTTTTTCCTGGTGGTCCAGAGGGGCCTGGCTCTCCTGTGGGACCAGGGGAACCCTAGATGGAGAGTGGAGGAGAACAAGCCATAAACATACCACAGGATGAGGAAGGGAAGAGCGAGCATGTAAAACTTGAGCTGAGATCTCGAGTTGGTGCTAAGCCTAGGTGTAGGCGGTCCACACAACTTCTGACACCTCCTCGGAGGTGCAGGTGGTATCTTGTTTTATCCCTTCCCATAACGTAATGCCATAAGGCACAGCAAACATAAAATTAAAGGCTAGATTTTGTTTCTTCTTAGGCTAATTCTTCCTTTCAGAACGTATTGCCAAGCAGCCAAGATACATGGCTGCAACCAGGCTCAGGCAGAGAGGAGGGAAAGAGAGGGTTTTACAGACATCGGGTGAAGTCAGTGTAGTGGAAGCTGGTGCGAATTAGATGCTGCACGTCCTTCTGTGTTAAAGTCCTTGGACTTCAGCACAGAAATTGCTGGGACTGAACAACACAGATCCTGTCCATCGTTTTACTCACAGTCTGCCCAGGTTCGCCATCATCACCTTTGTCACCAGGGGGACCATCTTGACCCTAAAAAGGGAGAAGAAAGAAACAAGCAGGCTTATTGAGGGTATGAGCGGAACTGAATGGAGTGTCAGCAGTAGCAGGAGTGGTTCCGCTCATTTTCACGTCACCAGGCACCATCCCTTCCCATCAGGAATGCCAGCAATAGCAAATTTCCCAACTCACGTGTCAAATACTGAGGGTAGCAAGAGACATTTATATTGCTACTGTCCTAAAGATTTTAGCACGGTCAGAAGAACAATCTTATGGCAGGACTTTCTACTCTTTCCCAAGAAAAGAAAGAGTAAATGCCAGAGGAGCTGCTGCTGAATGACCAGGGAATAGTCATATTTCACAAAATCAAGAGGAATAACCTAAGCGCACTTCTGCGAGACAAACACTTACAGCTGGACCAGGTTCTCCAGGAGGACCAGGGTCACCAGGGAAGCCAACTGGACCCTGAAAAGAGATAAGAAAGATAGCCCCAAGTCAGAGAGATTGCCTTTGGAGAACTGCAGAGCACTGGACACCTGTCACCCCAGCAACAACATGAGGAGTCACCCCACAGAACAAAATCTTAAGTCCTCAACCTCAAACAGTCCTAGCTCACATGCCAGCTTTGCATCTTCAGTATATTTCATCTGATCACAGTTATCAGTCCAGCTCCAGATCTGGACTATGGAAATCTCTGGTCTTAATGCTGTGAATTTCATCTAGTTTTTCACAAATATATTGCACAAGTAACAGTGAAATCCTCACAGCTTAGTGCAGATTAGAAGGTTTCACGTTTGCTTGCTACATGACGTGTAACTCTCTTCACACAAAGATCCTCTTAATGCATTTAATGACTAAAACACTTCATGTCTCTTCTCAGTATAATGCCTATTGCGCACTTCAAATGATTCTGAGAACAGTGCTCAGACAATAGGTTCCAACCAACAATGCAATATCCCAAAAACCCATCTGTTAAGAGAGATGACTAACTCCTCTGCCTCCTCTGCTGTTTCGTGCCATCTTTGCTTATCACATAATAAATTTCTTCAACCTGCAAGCATCAAAGGAGCAGGAAAGACAAATACTGTACCATTGTAATCCGGTATAAATCAGTATAGCTTTACTGGCTTCTGAAGAGCTATGCCAATTAGCTTCATCAGCGATCTGATCCTCAAAGCAAAAATCCTCAATTCACAGAAATTTCGTCTATGCTATTTCAGAAGCTTCACTGATGCAGAGGACCTTGCCAATGCATAAGCTCAAGTGCAAAGTAAACCTACTGTGGGCTCATAGAGATGAGTTTCAAGACAGCACGCAAAAAGACTAGTAACTCGAGTATTGTTGGAATACGTTGTACAGTTAGGTCTTTTCCTCATTAGCCCTGTAAAGGAATGGATTAATATCGCAGATCATTAAGGGGCATAATTCTTTGTCTGCTAAACTATTTCAAATTTCCACAAACATCTTTGGAAAATATCTTTGCACAAGGAAACCTCTGCTGGGCAAGACAAGGAAGCACTGTTCTGACAGAACGTGGTACTTACAGGGCTGCCCTTGGGACCATCATCACCTGGTGGACCTTTGGGGCCTGGTGGACCAGCAGCACCTGAGGGACCTGCTTCACCTTTTTCACCTCTTTCACCTTTAGGACCCTGTAAGGAAAAAGGATGTTTCCATTACCCAGATAAATAATCTCCTGATCTCTAATTATCTTTTAATCAGTTCTGAAAAAGAAGCTCCATTCGTATCTTAAAACACGTGGACATGGTTTAGCAATCCCTTCCCACAAAGATGTAATGTCATTCATGGTGTTAAAGCGTGGGTAGACTATATTCAGCAACTATATGTTATACGACAAATATCCTGTAACATGGCAGTGCCAGCCCCTTGGGGCCACCAACGTCGTCTCTGCCTGGCCCCAGAACCAGAAGACAGCTGGTTCAGTCTCTGCAGTCCCATCCACATCCATGCCTTTCTGAAACCCCACCCCTTTAACCTTTGGGAAAACCACTGAAGAAAAGCTCTTCTGTACCGGAAGACAGAACATCTAAAGTCTACTAAAAGAGCAAGAGTCAGCCTGCAGCACACTTACCGGGAGGCCAACCTCCCCAGGAAGACCAGGCTCACCAGATTCCCCAGGTTCACCCTGCAGATGGGAAAAGGGGATGAACACAGTTATGCTGCTATTGCTATCGTACCGCATGGTCACAGTGGAGAGTGCTCCCAGCAGGTCCTCAGCAGGAGCGTGGAAGCAAAAGCTCATGAGAAAACAAACAAAAAATCATAAGCCATTATTTGTGGAGTAAGGGCTAAACTATTCTAAGTGATTCCAGCTACAGCATTGTCACTCATGGCCTGGCACTGACTGACCCGCAGGCCAATCTCTGAAAGGTGCTGAGTTTCTGCTGATGTGCCGAACATCATCTGTTCCCCTGAGCTCAGTGGGAGCTGTGGGTCTCAGCAGCGCCCAGGCTGACACTGCTTCTCCAGGAGATTTCCTTCTCCGTGCCCTTCAGCAGACACTGCATTATTATTTTCTTTTCCATGTGGGTGCATTTCCATCTTGTTGGCCCATAATAACAACAACTCTGCAACACATATATTCTGAAATAAATCTATTTACTTAACTGAGAAGAAAACACTATTACAAGTACCTCTGGAACAGAATTAAACATGCTTCAAGCTGGGAGAAGCTGCCTTCTTTAAATACACCTACTTATTTATACACCAAGTGAACATGCCAAATGACCACAGCCATGAATTATTCCATCACTACCCCACTCTCCTGCCCTAACTCTCACCTTTGTCACGCCCCAAAATAGTTCAGGCTCCAAGACAAATCCTCCCAGGGTTCTCTAATGAGACCACCAGCAATTGCAGTGATCAGCAGTGTGCAATGGCAGTTGGTAGGCACTTGTCCACCTGAGCCCTCTCAAAGATTCATTTCATGTGCGGGCAGTGGGGAGAAAGGAAGACGATGCTCACATCGTGAGCCAGAGCTACACTGACAAGCAGACCTGGCTTTTCTGTTTTCTTTCTCCATTTCAAATTATCACTGATACCTTAATGAAGAACAGCTTCTCATTAGCAAAGCCCCTGAGTGACTTTTGCAGCAAACTTCCTGCTGGCTTAAATCAGGTTTGCCCGGATGCTTTACCTTCTCTCCTACTGCGCCAGGATTTCCTATTCCTCCAGGAGGACCCTGTGGACCGTCTGCTCCTGGTGGTCCAGATGGACCTCTGGGGCCAGGTGGGCCTGGTGGGCCCTGAAGAAAAGGAGAGACAAATTTAAGACATGTTTTTTGAAGCAATATTTATATCAGTGATGAAAACGAAAGGAGAAAAACATCTTACCATTTGCCCAACATCCCCTGTTTCTCCCTTCTCACCAGGCGGTCCAGGCAAGCCCTGTGGAGGTGTTGGAGGGAATAATTTTTAGCCCAAGTGCAACTCTGACTCTCATTACCCTAAGCATTCCCTCGATGCTGGAAATTACCTGCAAGCCCACTGGGCCGGGGGGACCAGGGAAACCTCTGGGTCCTTCATCACCTTTCTGACCAAAGAGGCCTTGTTGTCCTCTGGGACCTGGCTCTCCATCAGCACCCTACAAGGAAAGGGTCTAACATGGCTTAGCACAGACATGTGCTACATGCAAAGCCCCATCCCCACCTCCTTTGGCAGTCAGTGGCAACGCTCCTCCTCACCGCGTGAGGAATGAGCAGTGCCAGTCATAAAGAGCAATCCTTTGCAGCATTTCCCAAGGACAATTTTTGATAAGAAATAGGATTACGACTAACAGGGGACAATACTCACAGCTGGGCCTGGCTGTCCAATCGGACCCTGTGGTCCTGTAGGACCTGGCGGACCCTGTCAGGAAACAGAAGTGCAGCGTCACATTTGGGAGCACAGACTAAGTACATTCACCTATAAAAATGAGACGCCCTTCCAGCACAGTCTCCATTAAACTGGCACAAACTCTCAGAACAGAGGAGCGGGAGGATCAGGTCACGTCTCCCTGGACGCACCAGCCTCCAGCAGGACTAGGGCCAACAGCACGATAGCACTGCGCCCAAGGACATGTCTAAAGAGTCTCACTCCAAAATTTGTTTTGCAAAACATTTTCTGGGGAGATGGAAGTCAGAAATATTTCTGGAAAGAAAGAAACTATCTGTGTGTTGCTGCGTAACATAGCACGTCTGACATGTCACTGTTACCTCCAATATCACCTCCTAGGGGGTAAGGCTAAATACCTGAAGGACTAAGAAAGCCAAAACCCAGGCAGTCTGCCCTCTTCCTTCAGTACACTGACAAGAGAATCTTGTTTTGGTCATCAGTCACACATCTTTTCTCCAGTAAAGCAATATCATACCATTCAGTTCTCTCTAGATACTTATGTGTAGTATCTTTTCCATTCCTCAGCAACTGAGCATATAAAGAATGTTTTAATATGTTACAAGCAACTAGAAACAACTGTTACAGCTCAATACACAACCTTAATTGCAAGGGTTGCTAATGTTTCACAGACATTTACATAGTGGAAAGGCGACATGGAAACAACTCAGTGTGTTCCAGTGACCCGGAGAAGAAATGCACTTCAGTACACTCATTCTTTTTTACATTGTATGGGTATGTCATGAAGAAAAGGTGAGGGGAGAAATAACAGGAAGAAATTAAAAATGTATAATTTTCTATCTCTAGCAAATAACACAATGTAACCACATGTTGCTACAGGAAAGCAATTACCAAAGACACCTGTCCCACTTACCTGTTCCCCTTTGTCGCCCTTGCTGCCCTTCTGGCCAGGTTCCCCAATCTCGCCCTGTCAGGTATAAAGGCGCACAGTTAGTTCACACGCTTTAGCAACCACTTACATATCTCAACAATCAAGTAACAGTCCTGCGCATCTGGGCCCCGTTCCAAAGATGCCAATTCCCATAAACCTTCCCCTAATAAGTTTTGAAAAAGGCCAGGGGATTTGGCCACTCCAGGTATAACCAAACCCTTTTGCATCCTAAAACGTTTCTGAGCTACTGGCTAGATGCAGGAAGTATCATTTTGCTAACCTTGTTAGCAGCGATGAGCGATACAGCCCAGCTAATGTTTTCTCAGAATCCTGCTGTCCAGAGGGGTTTAGTGAAAGAATGGGGAAATGTAATTAACTTGCAAAGGACAGGAACCTGAGCCCAGGCCACCTGGTACAAGCTTATGGGGAGACTAACTGCAATTCAACAAACAGTTTAGTTGACAATGCTCATGCAGCACAGCCTGCCTGATTCTCTCTCAAATCTGACTCTGCAGATCCAATGGGATTGCAAGCACCACAAAACATACTTGCGTTACAATATGCAGCATATCCGACACCATGCAACGCAAGCGGCACGTCAGCATGGTAGGGAAAGGTCATGCTGCAGAGTTTCTTCCAAGAGCAACCCTGCACAGCAAAGAGACTTTTCTCACCTTGTCTCCATCTTCTCCAGGTGGCCCAACAGGACCTGCTGGGCCTGGGAGTCCAACTGGGCCCTGGATGCCATCCCGACCAGCTGGTCCTTGAGGACCTTTCTCACCCTGGAAATATAATGAGTAGACAGTTTACATGGCACTCTCCTCCACCTTCCAATCTACCCATTAAATACCATCAAGATTCGTCAGCTACTGACCCCTGATGACATAATCACGTATAACAAAACCAGTTTTCAGCAGATATTTCATAGGTCTCTCTGTGTTCCCTGTCTCAGGCAAGACAAAATTTCTACCTCAGGAGACAAAGAAAACACAAATAAATCTAAATGGCGGATACCTACATCACAGCTGCAATTTTGCTGAAAACATAATCATGCTCAATCTGAGCCCTCTGTCATCTCTCTCTTTCACTACGAGGAACAAGACTCCAACTATTTTTTATTCCCACAAGCCAATTCTTACTGATGCCAGTCCTGACTGCCTGAACGCTTACAATGCCTCCTTCCTGGCTACTGAGCAGCAGATGGAAGTTTCTCAGGAGACCCTGACCTCCCTCCTGAGCCTTCTCGACAAAGGAAAACACCTTAAGTGGATAAAACAATTTCTGCTACCTCCTGCTTAAACAATCTACTTGTATTCCTCAAACCTGGAGCCTTCAATCGAATTTGTTTGTTTATAGGAACTGAACAGTGGATATTTTCCAGTTTCCTAGCACATAATTTAATTGCATCTAACTCCTGGGTGCTCTCCTCTGAATAATTAGATGCCACATAAATTGCCTATTCATCTATCCAATAACACATCATATAGACACTTGGCAGTACAGATGTTCATAGAGCTGATTCACCAGGAAATTCTTGCCTCTGGACTAGCAGCTAGCATTTCTAATAAGCCTGCAAATACAGAATACAGTAGTGGATAAACAACTTTAATAACACCGATCAATCAACTTAAGTGTCCTAGCCTAGTCTGAAAACACTGATGCCAGCATCTGCCCATTTTCCTGGATCTGAAGCGGAGCCCCAGTTTGAACCACGCAAACCAAAAGTCAGTGAAATTTCTCTGCAAAACCATTTGGGTGTGAAAGAGATGCACAGCCTTCCTCCTTGGGACTGCCACGACGCTGTGCTCTTCAATCACAAAAATAGTCTCTCCTACCTTCACGTGATGCTTCACGCGCACGCCTCAGGAGCGAAAGACTTGACAGCCTGCACAGGCTGGTGAACATGCAGGAGAGGGACCATATGGCAGGACTCAGCAGCTACCTGCTCGAGTACTGCTTAAAGTAGCCCTTCCTACGGGTGCCAGTGGGATGACTTGGTACACGTGTGCTGTAGGAGCACGCAGCATCCCCAACCAGAAACACAACCCCCCCCGTGCCACCTCACGCGGGCTCTTGGCCGGGGACAGAGCAGGGATAAGGATTTATTTTATTCCTCACCACTTTTTTCAGAGCGGTTGCTACTTCTGTTGCTTAGCTACAGTCTAGGATGGCTTATTCCATTTCACCCATTCTCCCTTCAAAAATACTGCTCAGATTTGGGCCCAATGGAAATGCTGTGGCTGTTGCTTTACTCCCATTCTTGTAAGAGCTGATGAGGTTCACTTCACTGCCCAGAGGCCTGTCCTGTGGCTATTTGTCACAACAAGGTCACACAGGCTGTCATTTCACCTCTTCAGAGTCTGTATACCTTCTTATTGCCTGAGGTCATTTTAGTCCCTAGGATCGCATCCATTTTTGATAGCATGGATGTCCCAAACAGGGCGCTTTAGCAGATAACGCTACCTGCTTTGATGCACCAAAGATTAGACAATTCTTCCTTAATTGGATTCTTAATTTTTTTTTTTCCTTTTTCCTTTACACACCTACCGCAGGGACTGTCTCCACACTCAGCTCTCCAGCATACAGATCTCTATTTGACCCACAGCTGTTAATCTTATACTAGTAACTTACTGGGGCTCCCTTTTCCCCTGCAGGTCCCGGAGGTCCCTGTGGACCAGGTCGCCCTGGCAGGCCTATTGGGCCAGCTGAACCCGCAGGACCTCGTTCACCAGGAGAGCCCTGTTTGGAGAAGGAAGGAAGCATTAATCGACATATAACGCTTTATACAGCTACAGAAAGAAAGTAACCCAGCAGTAGGATGCTGCAAGTGCATAAAGTGCAGATGTCAGTACACAAACGTGTTTGACAGGGTGACTGCCATGTAATGACTGGTACCATCCGCCCAAGGGGTTTAAATTAAAATCCTTGAAATGGCCAAGTTCCTTTTTGGGATGGTGCAGGGAGCTCACTTCCTGGGGGCATATTATCAGAGTCTGGAAAAAGAGCATGAGCTGTTTCCCAGCTAATGCAGCAGGCAGGGTTCGATGATGAATGTTTTCTTCCAGGAGGGCTGCACTGTGCAGGTGGGAACAGCTTTCAGAAGGAAAGCTGGTGACTTAGGAGCAAAATGCTCAGCTTCCTCATTCTTGATGTCCTGAACCATACAGTTCCCTCAGCTTGTCACATATGTTCATGGCTCACACATAAAATGACTGAGCTATTACATGTGTGTCTTGTAAAATAAAGCAGTACCCAGTACGCAGTAAGTTAGTGCAAAGGGAAAAATGGATAAAGTACAGGGCTGTGACTAAACCTCAGTTTTGGCTTGCCAAGCTTGTTAAACGTGTTAGGTGGTGCCTGTAAGGACAAGGATACTTACTGCTGGACCCGGGGGGCCTGGGGGACCTTCATTGCCTTTCAGTCCTGGAGTACCCTGGAAAGAAGACGACAGGAAAACCAAGTCGTTTCTGGAGCTGTGTGCTGCGCTGCCTGTGCATCCTTCTCACTGGAACGACCAGAGGAGCCTCTACTTACAATTGGGCCAGGGAGGCCTCTCTCTCCAGGGAAGCCTCGCAAGCCGGGGGGACCATCCTTTCCTGGGAGACCAGCAGGACCAGGGTCACCCTGCAATGACAATGATAAATACCTAAGGATCTGCAGACTCCATAAGGACCCAGCTCCTCTCTCTGGACTCAACTCTTGGTGAGACATTGTGAAACATGATTTCTTTCCTGAATCTTCCCTTCTCCACCTTTAGGAGAGAGGCAGGCATCCGGACTTGCAAGGAAGCTGAATTCAACAGCCTGCTGGCTCCCCATCCTACAAAGTGAACTTGGACTTCTCCTCATCTCTGTCACACGCTGCAGATCAGACTGAAATAGTAGCCACAGCAGATGGGCAAACAGCCTACCTTGGTCCCTTCCTTTCCAGTGAGGCCAGGAAGACCTTGTTCACCAGGGGGACCTGGAGGGCCTGGATGTCCCCGCTCGCCCATTGGGCCAGTCTCACCGGTTGGACCCTAAAGAAACAGGGATTAAAGAGAAAGTGTTGGAGATCAGCAAAGCAAGCAGCGAAGAAACTGGCAAAGTTTATCAGTTCGGCCCTTTAAGTTGCAATAGGACAGAAGATGCTTCTTCCCTTTGCTGTCACGCATGGTGACACTGGGAAACCTGATAGGGATGCTCTCTTCAACTTACAAGGGGATGTTGTTGTAGAGGTGGGTAAAATGGCATTTAACAACCTAGAGGAACTGTGAACCTCTGGAATTCAAGTGTTCACATAAATGACAGATATTACCACAACAGTTATTATGCTTAGGGCTTTCAATATAGAAAGCTTCCTAAGTATTCTACATTCATGATATTTCTTCCTTGTATTGGGCATAAATAATGCATTAGGCTTGTAGTACATGGCAATTATTGACTGCCTCTGTGCCGTACATGGGCACTAATGGTGACAAGTGTAACATAAGGCTCTAGGCAGAAGGTTCCCGAGTGGCCCATTTGGGAGCAGGACAAAAGCCACATGCACAAGACCATAACACCCCTGCACATTGGTGTCTGCTGGGACCGTGGTTATAATTCATGTCACACTGCAGGGTGCTACTTAGTGTAAGCAGAATGATAACGTCGTGATCACTCAGCAACCACACATCACACTAACTACACACAGCAGAGCCAAATAAAATTGCCACAAAACCTAATTTGCACTTGAGACAACGGATGGAATCAGGGAATTGCCCCTAATCAGGGAATTTATAAACAGTAGAATTGGCGCCACCATTAAAGAGGACAAGTTAATTACTTTATAATTAAAGAGCATACCTCCCCAGCAGTTCAGAAAAGACGACTATGAAAACCCAGTCCTATTCAAGCTACGACTCGACCTATAAAACTGATGCATGAGGCCTGCAAGCCTGCACTCAGGGGTACAGATACCCGTTGTGCGGATACTATTTCCAGACTGCACAAAGTTCATTGTTCCTCACGGTTGTTTAGTCAGGTTCTGTGCAGTATCTACTGCAAAGTTAGGTAGGATGGAAAAGGACCAGAGATGGTGTCTGTCTCTCATCTCACACCAATTTCACACCAAGCTAGGTCTGTTAACTTTGCAGGAACTACCTTATTTACACTGGTGAGAGTGCTGTGCCACTGCTCACCCCTCACATCGCAACGTGCCAAGCAGGACACAGCTGTGGGCCTTTGGGCACTTTATCCAAGCTCCATCCTAACACCTAAACAAGCTGGGCCTCTGCACAAAGACAGTAAACTCAGATCCATTGCACAGTGATGGAGGCTGGGGTGGTTTAATGCTCTGGCCAAAAATCTTGAAGACATCACGCTCGCTTTGATGTAAGGTCACCTCCCCTGTAGCAGAAGTCTCCACGCTGGGCAATCTGCCATCCCACCAGCTCCCAGCTAAGCCAGTGCATCCCCGGGATCTCCATCCTGGGGTGCTGCACTGGCAAGGCTCAGCCACGGAGCCGGTGTGAGCACGAGCAGCTGTTTCTTACCTGAGGGCCTACAACACCAGGAGGGCCTGGAGGGCCTGTCTTGCCTTGGAAACCCTGTTGGAAGAAGGGAAAAGACAAATAGATGACACTTCTCACAAGCAGTCAAGCAAAGGTCACAGACTGCTTCTGGACTGCTCCTCCTCTGAGGAGATTATCAACTATGAAAGGATGGACACCCAAAGGCAAAAGAAAGAAGAAATCAAACAGAAGACGGAAAATCTCTATCTGTATATTTACAGGGGGGGTGGAGGGGAAAAGCGACGATCAAAGTCTTTCAGCTCCAGCAAGGACTCTGAGAGCAGCACTCCCTGGGAGAGTGGGTCCTTCTGACAGCAACTAGATCCTCAGCTCAGCTCTGCTATTTTGATGGAGCTACCGCAGTTTGCCTGAAGGACTGGCCATATATATAAAAAATTTGCTACGCTCATGAAGCCTACAGAGGAAATGGCCATTAAAAAGTCAGAATGTGCGAGTTTCTTAATGCTGAGCAATTCTTAATAACCATTTCCATTCTCCTACTCCCAGTTCTGGTATAATTGCTATTTTATGCTTCACTCCTCAGGAGCTCCGAGACTGGGCGACCGTCTTTCACTTTTTGCGTAGGCAGCACCAATCCCTAGTTCTGCTGAAGCACGCAACCATGTCAGCTTTGAGTTTTGAGTGAAGTTTTATTTCCTTCATCAATACGGGCTGAAAAAAATCACAAATGTGTTTCTCTTTGGATCACCAAATGACGATGAATAACAAAGTCTGCAAATCTGAGACCCATGACAGCTTCTTATAGTGACCTTTAAAGGGTGACAGTAATGAACTGTCACCACTGCAATTGTTTAGTTCTCCTAAACCACTCTTTAAAAAGCACATAATTATCATGCTTACTATAGCATGTTGGCGTGCTTGAGAAATGTCATTTAGGGCTTAAAGGCTAATTTTCTCATTGCCACGAAAGATGATCAGATAAGTCCCAAGCCAATGGAACAGTGTCATGCTAAAAAAATTCCCAACAGTGTTAAGAGTTCCCTGCAGATCACTGAAAATCACAAAATCAAACGGTTGAGAAAATAAACGTTGACAAAATCAACGGCTGAGGTTAGAAGGGACCTCTGGAGATCATCTAGTCCAACCCCACTGCTCAAGCAGGGTCATCTAGAGCACGTTGCCCAGCATCACGTGCAGGCAGATTTTGCATATCTCCAGGGAAGGAGACCGCACAGCCTCTCTGGGCAACCTGTGCCAGTGCTCAGTCACCCTCACAGCAAAGAAGTTTTTCCTCATATTCAGACAGAACGTCCTGTGTCCCAGATTGTGCCCGTTGCCTCTTGTCCTGTCACTGGGCACCACTGAGAAGAGTCTGGTCCCATCCTCTTGTCACCCTCCCTTCACATACTTGTACACAGTTGATGGGGAAAAAAAAAAATCCCACAGTTGATGGGGAAACGGCAAAAAATCTGTATAAAACAAAAGTACAATTTAAACCCCATTTTTAGAAAAATATTTCAACTAGTTCTATGCTAGATTAAAAAAAAATTTATTCTATTACCCTGTCTGAACCATAGGCACAGACTTAGAATTTCTTTTTCTATCTTTTTTTTTTTCCCACTCCAAGTTAGTAAGTCTAACATGGCCAAACATTTAGGCGTTCTTCAGCCTACTTTTGCCCTGTATTTGCTAACTCAAAAGCAAAAGACAGGGAACTACACGACACACAGATTTCAAGTCTGTGTTTTCGTGCATGAAGGTACAGGGTGCGCCAACAAGGCTACTGACGCGGAAATAATATTTAATTTGTTTTTGTGCTTATGTCCTCCCCTTTCGGCATGGCGTAAGGAAAGGGGACACAAAAGGGAGAGAGAAACGGGAAATTATCTTAAGTGATACAGCGTTGGCCATTTGCTTTAAAACTCATCCTAGGTATTAAAGTGGGTAGCCTCACAGACAGCCTAAACTGAACGACTTCTAACAGCTGAAAGCTGGAGTTACAAAAAGGGCCGGCACAGAGGCCCCCGGCCGCAAACCCGGGGGTCGCTGCGCGCGCCCCAGAGCAGCCGGGGGAAAGGGATCTTTGCAAGCTTCTTCCAGCCAAAGATGAACAGAAGTTTGTTTTCTGGAATTATTCGTTCAAATAGGTAAGTCATGACCAGAACGACTAAAGAAAGCTATCAGGGAATACTTTCAAACCCCAAATAATTGAAAGCCATGTTCAAGGCCCACTCGGGAGCCGGACGCTCTGTTCCGGTCTCAAATGTTGAAAGCAGCAGAAGCAAGCAAAGACTTTACTGCTTTTTCTAATCTGAATGCAGGTGTCCCTAATGTCATAGATAACTCAATGAAGGAAGACCAAATGTCACAATCGGACTTTGGCAGGTGAAAACTCTTCTCCTCACCTTTAAGCTGATCCTGACCTGAGGACTGGGTGCTTGAAAATACCACAAGCGTTGCCATAAAGTCAGTCTTACGGAGCGTAAATAAATATCCGTTGTTGCATTTAGCAGTATTTGCATTGCCTTTCTCAGCAAATGCCAGGCAAGTTAATTAAATTTTTGTGAGATAAGTTGAGGGGAAAAAAATGCATAATGTGCAAAGCCTTTTTAATGCTCATTTGCTAGGAAAGGCACTGGAGAAAAATGCAAAGCTGAGCAGAGGAAGTTGGGTTTTTTTTTTCCTGTCAAATAAACACAGAACAAAGCAGCGTCTATCTGCTAACATGCAGCATGCAGTGTTGGGGAGAGCAAAATATCAACAGCAGCAAATGAGCCGGATTGTAAACAGCTGAGGAAAAAGAATAAAAATCTCAAAAATGTAAACCAGAAAGATACTAATCACTGCATGCACAAGAATACATGGCACAATCATCATTGCTGCTTAGGGTATCCTTTAAGCAAAAAAGGGGCAGAAAACAGATCACCAGAGACGTACAACAGCCGCATTATCATACCTTCCACATGCCTCATCATTCTCCTTTGGTGAGAAACAATGATTACATCTGTGCAACAAAATCTTTTAAAATTGACAAAGCAGTATGCGCACAATACAGTAAGGTACCTAAAACAGCCAGGAGCCGCTCCTTGCGTTGCAGCCACCTTCTGCAAAAAAGGCTGGCTTCGGAAAGTGGTTATTGCTGGAGGGGGGCTTAGGCAAAACGTTGCGAGGCCGCCACAAGTAGCTTTAGCTAAAAGGCAGCATCAGCAGGGGTGCTCTTCTTACCGGTGCGCTAAAGCAGTGGCTGATGCGTGAGCGTGCTGCAGTAACCAGTATGGACAGAAAAGCCAGAGCAAAACCATTGCATCATTGCTGTTGGTCAGGAATTGCTTTCTTTTCAAAGCAGGTACTGTTAAAACTGGGCTGTAACTCTCTTCTGCTGTGCAACAGTTCTTGGTGTTGGCCATGCGAAGCATCAGAAACAGGGAAAAGCGTTTATTTCTCCCCATCACAGATTCCACAGAAAGTAAAATCGGTAAAGGAAGCTGCCCCCGACCTAAGCAGCTGTGGTTGAAAGCTGAGAGCTTCGGCTGTGAAGGAGGAAGCCCATTTCAAAGGAAAAATTTCTGCTATCACAGATCTAGAGTTCTGCCACTGGAACACAGAGATGTAAAACCCACACATTTCCAAGGGAAAGAGTGAGAAAGAAAGCGTAGATTTAACGGTATCACACCAAAGCATGGCTCAGGGGCCCAGCCTTCCCCCTTCAGAGGACTAAGGGAAAGAGCGCTTCGGGGAGTCCTTCCTTGGGGTTGCAGAGACAGGCCAAGGGGGCTGCGTGCGAGTCACCCCAGCTGCTTCTCTACTTCCTAAAAGCACCTGCCATACTAACTGCTGGCTTGTGCTGCTGTGTTGACACAGTCTCAACCCCAGCCAGCATCCTCCCACTTAGCAAGGACCGCAGCGGAGCTGGCTGACTCTGCGGCGGCGCCTGTCACAGCAGCAACACAGCTGCCTTCAATTCTGGTCACCAGCCTCACTACACCTCTGCTCACGCTGTCTCTGTGCATGACACACTGTGACACACACTGTGACCTCCACAGTCCACTAAAGGGACAGAGAGAGAGAGAAGTTGGTTCATGGCCTTCACATAAACCATCATTAGACCGACTTGTCCTGCCCAAAATAGGGTTGCTTCCCATAGACCAACCCATGTAGCTGAAGAGACGCAGACCTTGGGAGAAAAACAACATGTGGCAACATCTCCTCAGCTGCACAGAAGGGTTTAGAAAAACCAACCAGCAAGACAAGACTCAGGACTAATGATCTACACAAGATTTTTGGCTACTTACAGTTTCTCCTCTCTGTCCGGGGTGACCAGGCAATCCATCCTTTCCAGGAGGACCCTAGAAGAGAAAAACAGAGCGAGAAGGATCATGACCACTGGCTTGGTAGTTAAACTGCGATGAGGACTGAATCAAATCTGCTTGCATCCTTGCACTAATTCCCATTCATTTTTCAGTGAAATGGGGGTGCTCAAAAGCATAAAAGATACAGCCCTTTCCCACAAATCTCTCAAAGGAAGATTTATCTTACAGATCCAGACATGGAGAGAGCTGTCCACCACAGGGAAAGAAATCACTCCAAAAAGGTTTCTGAGGTGCCCCATCAGTGTATAATAATTGCAGAGATAGAAGTGTTACTCTGGTGTGCTGTCCTCCCAGTACACAGAGGGAAAAACAAAGAACAGAGCAACCGTGAAAGATCCTGGTGATATTGAATCATTAGGAAGTGAGCATTTATAATCAGCCACAATTTACTTGGCTATTTAAAATCTTAAACCGTTGAGGTATTATCATGATGTCTCAATATTGCCTTTTATTGGGTACGTCGCCACTTGTCAGAGAAGCAGCTAAGACTGAGTTGGCACAGGCAATCACAGCTGGATGGAAAATACTTAATGTATTTCTTTGCATGTTCTGGAAAGAGTTACTTACAGGGGGGCCTTTTGGTCCAGGAAATCCAGTTGGTCCTTGAGGCCCTGG
Source organism: Struthio camelus (assembly GCF_040807025.1). NCBI lineage: Eukaryota > Metazoa > Chordata > Aves > Struthioniformes > Struthionidae > Struthio > Struthio camelus. The sequence continues at coordinate 4,154,888 of NC_090961.1, forward strand.
TGGTCCCTGGGATGCAAAACGAGACAGAGAACATGGTTAAAAAGCCTACACACTTTACTGTGAAATACCATCGTTTGAACAACAGACGAGCACAGAGATACAGAAAGCCGGTTTCCTCTCTGCCCCAAAGAAGTGTCACTAGCGTGCAAGCCCTGGCTGCACAGGGCCATCCCTTGAAAAAAAAAAAAAAATGCCTGGAGAAATAAGAACCACTGGGTACATTTACTTGACTTTGGCCTGTCTAGTTGGAAAAAGCACTACAAATGTTAAGGTTTTTGACCTCTTTGTACCTTTCCTTCCCAATGTAATGAAAAATAGCTCTCCTCCATCATAGCTCAAGTGAGAGCACCTGGGAGCCACCAGCTTGTATCTCAAGCAGAAATAAAAGGAGAGATCCTTGTAATTTCAGCGCCGCTGCTCCCGACAGCAGTTTGAGCAGGGGCACAAAGTCCCTCTCGACGCTTCGGCTCTCCGGCACGCTCACGCCTCTCAGACGGCTGCTTCCCAAGAGCACCGTCAGCAGCAGCTCCCTCCTCCCCTACTGTCACAAGCAGCAGAGAGCAAAGCAGGAGGCCAATCTCAGGTACTTCCTGCCTGGGCAATTTTGTCGAAAATTTACAAGGAAAAACACCCCTGCAGAAATAGAGGCTAAAATGATGAAAGTCCCAGCTATCTGGACTAGCATATCGTCCAGACTAGGATGCTATATCCTAGCATCTGTAGCCTGGAGAAAGGAGTAAGGGGTCTGGGAGGACCACCTGCCCCAGGCAACCGGGGCTCCAGCTGAATGAGCTTTCCCCTGCGCCACGGGGTGATGTCTGCACAGGGCATCCTCCATCAAAGCCCCGTTTGACCCTTCCTTGGAGAGTTCAGAAGGTGCCTGAGGGTTGCCGGTGGCTTGTGACACCTCTTTCCACAAGACCAAATTTAACTTGGGTTTCTAAACAGATTTTTACTTTTTGCTGCCTGATATATGCCCACCCTTCCCTGTTTCATGGGGGTACTTGGTTGGGCACTCACTGCAAAACACCTCAGCTCTGTCTCAGCACCATAAACCAGCTTCTTGGGCCATGTTAAACTAACAGACTTTTTCACTGATTTCTGCTGAAGCCCCACTGGATTGTCTTACCCTTTCGCCAGGAGGACCAGGGGGGCCATCACCACCAGAGTTGCCCTTTTAAGAATAAAAAAAAAAAAATTTTTTTTTTAAATTAAAAACATATATCACCAACTCAGCTGCTTTGCACAAAGATTTTAAATGCCACCAACCACATGGCGACAACACACCCCACCGACTCCCCCTGCCCCTCTCCATTAATAATTCTCTATCAGGAGCCATGTCTGGTGACAAACGAGCAGCTGCTCATTCCCCCCAACATTGCTTAATAAAAATACAGGAAAGATAACGTCAGTGAGCTCAGGATATTTCCACTAGATAACGGTCTCCTTCTGTGAGATAAATGCTGCACCAAAGCCAAGGTATTTATCAAAAATTCATGCCGACACAAAGCCGAGACATTTATTTTTAAAGCAGGCAGTGCTGCTGCGATAATGTTTCATTATGAAAGCTTTGCTTCCATTACGCCAAGCGATTGATGTTCGCTTAATCGGTTTATCTAGTGGGTTCTGGCGCAGCGGAGAGCTTCACCATGCCATGATTGACCCACACACTCCTGGCTGGCTCGAAGAACAATGCCTATTGTGTTCGCCGGCCAATCCTCGGCCATCGGTTTGCATGGAAAGTGGGTTTGGCTACAGGTGGGTGAGGAGCGAGGCCCTGCGGTGAACCGGGCTCCACCGCGGATGGGTCCCTACGAGACCTCCAGGGCAGATTCGATGCCACCAGAGCGCTGCAAAGCTGGGCGCCTGCGAAGAGCCAGTGTCACGCTGGTCCTTGGAGCGGCGAGCGCCCTCCCCTTCGCCTCGCAGCGGCCCCCAGTTCCTGCAGCTGCTACATCTCCTACTGGAACATGGGCCACCACGCTTTTAGGACCTGTGCGTGTACTTTATGGTTGGGTTATGAGACATTTGGCTGGGTAACGAAGATTAGGAGGGCTCAGCTTTCAAAATACAACGTTTTTCTCTGGAGGAGAAGGGAAATGGAGAGCAATGAACCAGATGGTCTCTTATATCACTGCTTTTTAAGACACAGTTCCTTCTCTAACTACTGTTAAAGGCTCTCTAAAATCTTACCTTTGGGCCAGGCTTCCCAGTGCTTCCCCTAGGGCCTCTTTCCCCACGTGGACCCTTAAAAAGACACAAAAGACGACATGTCAGCCTTTCTTGCTACCCACAACACCCCGCTGCTGTTTTAAGGCACCAATTCGGCAAAACACTTTGGGGCCTGAGAAGCGTCCGGTGCACGAGTCACCCTGCTGGAAGGAGCAGCAGGGCACGAGCCTTCGGCAATCGGCTGGACCGGGGCTGCCGGGGAGCCCGACCAGCCAGCTTTCATTTTGTTATGACTTAAGCGACATTCGTCGGTGAGCCCCAGCCTCAAATTGCTGTGTGCTCTCCGTTCAGCTTCGACTGCCGAAGACCAGATAAAAGAGCCAGATCCTATCCAGTCAGGGGAGGAACCATCACTTTTTCTGCAGCCCAAGTGATGGCCTTAACAAGCTTTCAAAACGCTCAGGGAAGACAGAAAAAAAAATGCACAAGAAAGGAAAGAAAAGAAAAAAAAAAAAGCATCATTACCGTTGGACCGCGCTGCCCCCTTGGACCCGGTTTGCCAGGTGTCCCCTGGAATCAGAAAGAAACATGGGTGAGTTCGGAGGTAGCAGCACCGCAGCCTCGCTGGAGATCCTCTGCAGGCTGGGCTTCAAGCGGGTGAGCACACAACCGAGCCTTTCGCACACAAGGTGCCCCCAATACTTCCTCGATTCTCGTTTACAATGAAAAGACGCTCGTTTTGCTCTTGGCTCCCGATTCTTGCATTTATTTTCATTTATAATGTTTGCCTAGATGAATTTGACATCTAAGGGAAGGGGTTTCTTAAAAGCATCCTTTGCCTGAGTCGTTTAAAGTACCAAAAGAAATTCAAAGACGAGGCCACTGACACGGACCATGCAGCCTCGGCATGAAACGGCAACAGCAAGCAAACACACCAAAGCCAACAAAAAGCTCTTCCACACTGCCACCCCAAAATCTGCTCTCCCTTTCCCTGCTGATCATCTTTTTTTCCCTTCTCGAGCGCCCGACATGCAGAAAGCCGGCAGGTCCCTGTGCTGCAAGCACACAGGTGTGCACACCGCAAGTTGATGCAAGCACATGTTACAAGACCTGCGTTGCTAAATATTTAAGGAATGCCAGCAGCAGGGCTGGACCCCTAACCTAAGCAATTATTTAATGCAACACGAGCCAGCTAAGCTGCCCCACATATTTACACATCTTTCCCCATCTTTGTGAACTTTGTGCTAAATAAGTAATTTAAGACGTTGTTGCGCAGCAGTGACAAAACAGCAGACTAACGAGATCTGACAGATGCACTCAGCTTCCTGCGACGGCCAACTGTGATCGACTCCGACAGAAGGAAGGCAAAGACGGCTGGGTCCTAAACCTAGCAGTACATTAACCTCCATTAGCACGTACCTAGAAGAGAAGTAACGGCCCAGATCTCGCTTCCTGAAAATACTATTTTGGCTGGTATCGAGTTATCAAAAAAAAAAAAAAAAACCAGTGGGTTTCACTGTCTTCCTTTGGATCAACAGTCCACTATTTTTACCCTTCCCCTGTCAGAGAAAGGAAGAGAGTCACTTTCCCTCTATGCAAAGAACAAGGATGCTTAAAATATCGCTTGCCATTTTCTGTCCCAAATCCATCATTTCAAAATCTTGACTTCTCTTATTTGGCGCTCATTAACGAGTCAAATATAAAACAGGAGCTGGAAAACTTTGGAATCAACTTTTTTCAAGCTACTAAAATTAGCCTTGCTGAATCCTCCTTGTTCTGTGTCTCCATTTAATAAACATTGCTGGCATGCTTTTTAAAATTAATTACAAAAATCATTATAAAGTACTCCATCTGTTTTCCCTTAAACTATGGGAGGCTAAATGCAGATCAGGTGTAGTGGAGGGCAGCCTGCCTGCAGGTAGCCCCATACAATCCTTGCCTGCTTTTTCAATTCTATTTTTAGGCAAAATTTTACTCCGCTTATTGCTATCATTAATCATGCATATAGCACTGCGTACTGCTGCTAAGAATTTATATGGTGCTGTAAACGCACACTAGCCTAGATTTTTCAAACAGGGATATGGAAGGAAAGGCTTCTAAATTCAGATTATTTGCTAGACACCCAAATAAACGGCCTGGATTTCAGCAGCTCCGTGCACCCTCTAGGCATTGTCGGACAGGGGAGGGCAGGACGATCTATTATCCTGTGCTAATGGGAGAGGCTTATTAGTGCTAAAAACAAAACCACTTATTCACGTCTCTAAGTATTGATTTTCCGAGGCAGTTTTGAAAACGTCCCAGAGAACTCACCCAGGGCCACCCAAGCAAGGGCGGCCAGACGCGCTCCTGGAAGCCGTGCCGGCCCCGGCGGCCGGAGGCGAATCCCGAGGGATAACGGAGACTAGCAGCCCCGCAGCACACGGCGGGATAACCCGCGTGGAGAGGGCAGCCTCACCTTCGCACTCCAACCCTGCGTTGGCGTGCCACTGCCCTCTTTAAAAAGCAGGATTTTCTTCCCAAAGGAAGAGGCTCCCGCTATGGCAGCAGAGGAAGCTCAACGCCTTCCTCAACAGAGATAGACGTACGACCTGTTTGCCGGGCCGATTAGGACGACTGCACATCGTTTGTCAGCACGTTCGACCTGGACCGCTCAGAAACGCTGCCCCTCTCTACGGCTCCCAGGAGCTGCCTCCCACCCCCAGAACAGAGCTGCAGAAAATACGTGAAAACATGCCCTGGGACCAGTGAATCGCTTGTCAAAACCGTTGCGGTATGTAGAACAAGCCACAGGCAACATTTTGAAGATGTCAAAAGTCTTTTTTGCTCCCTTAACTTTACCGGCCCCTTTATAGGGCTGGACATTTGGGAGCTGCACGTGCAGGTCTGGCAATCCTGAGCTCCGCAGGGCTCCGGCAGCGCTGCAACCCGGCCGCCTGGCCCGAGCCTAGAGAGCACTGCCGACACCGCTCTTGCTGCCTTTATTTTTCACTACTTTTTTTCTTTAAAAAAGGAAGCCTTTTCGTGTTGCTGAAATAATGAGCTGGAACGCTTATTTCAGTTCTTAGATGGTGACAATCATAAGAGAAACCTGTGATTCTTAGGATTTTGAACCCATAAATAACTGCTTTGGACATTGTAATAGTAATATCTTGTAAAGAAAAAGACAAACAGAAATGATTTTTGGATGTTTTAGCTGCAAACTGGGTTGCCCTGCATTGCACCAGGGAAGTAAATCTTACCAATACTCTTTGTTGACTATATGTAGACGTGCTCATAAAACAGCAAATTTCCCAGTCTCAGGAGAAACGGTATAATTTGTTGAGTCTAACTCAGTGAGGCCTAAAGTTCAGCTTAAGCTGATGGTCTCCATTTCATTTGGTGTGGTATGAGATCCTAGCTCTGTTTCTCACTCCGTATACAATCGCTCTTCACTTATTTCGAACCAGATACTTGGGAGAAAAAAAGAAGGGACACCAGAAGAGTAAATGAAAAATTGCATTTTTGCTACTCTTAAAATTTTTTCGAGCTGGACTCCTCCTAACAAAGGGCAGATTTGTCAATAAAAGCGCTCTCCCTCTCACTCGCGCCCGTGCAGACCAACGCACCAGCAAAATTAGCACAAGATGCTCCAACTGTGTATAAAACGGCCTAAACGGTCCAAACATTTGACACGCACAATTTAAAACAACGGTAAAATAAAAAAAACATATTTCCATCCGACAAGGCCAATCCTTCGCGGGGCGGCGCGGCCCCTTGCCCCACTCCCTGCACGCAAAGCCTCCCCTCCTCTCTCTCCAGCTTCCTCCCCGCGATGCTTTCACGGCCCCTCGCCGCGCGGCGCCAGCTCCCGCGGCAGGGCGACCTCCGCAGCCTGCCCCGGCCGGGAGCAGCCGCCGGCCAGCAAGACACGAGCTCCGCTGCCTCCTCGGAGCCTGCGGCCCGAAACATAAAAAAAAAAAAAAAAATCTTTACAATTCAAAAACCGAAGACGTTTCCTGTGACCCGCCAGAGCGTGCGACGGCTAGCGGTGGTGTCTCAGCAAAGCTGCGCTCCTCCCCGTCCCGCTTGCTCCATCCTCGACCCCTTTCAGGCTGGACTTTGTCAAGACTCAGCCACTCCTTTAGGGATTTAAAAAAAAAGAAACCGTTTGGCCAGGTTTGCACGGGGCACATCCAGCGTGAAAACTCTCTCCCCTCCCCTCGAAAGGGCTCGTGCCACCTGCAACGCGCCGGAGCTAGGTGCCGCCGCTGCAGAACGGGAGAGAGAAGCAGCAAAGCCCCCAGCGCGCCGGGCAGGGACCGGCTCCGCTCGCCGAGACGGCGGTCACCCCAGCCGCCCGGCGGCGGCTCCCACCGGAATAAAACCAGCGGATGAAGCCAGAGGGGTGCAGATGCCCAGGGGACGCAAAGCAGCCCGTCTGCCCCCCGCCGCGGTGCCGATGCCCCGTTTCACGCCACCCAAAAATCCAGCTCAAGGATTTTCTTGCCCCGTATTTGATAAGCCGTGCGGTAATTCCCGGGCTGCAGTGAATTCAAGCCTGTCGTGACAGCTGCCCCAGCCGAGCAGCTCCAGCGGAGACGGAGAGCGCGGGAGCGGAGGGAGGGGGCAGAAAGGCACCAGATTTGTAGCTCACAATGAGATGAAAATTACTCAGTGGAAGAAAAGAGGCGGGGGAACCCCTCACAGATATAAACCTAATTTCAGTGGCGCAACATTAATGCAGTGCAAAGTGATTTATGTTTTCTGTGCTCCTATCAAACACGTCTGTTAAAAGTCATTTGTATTTAAATGAGAATAAAAGGAAACTAATTCTACCCACTCTCCTCACGCATAACTTTTCCCCCGTGATGTGAGCTGGTACGAAGAACGACTTTATACTTGTACTCTGAATTGCCTAACTCCAGCTTGCCTTCCACAAAATAAAAACCACCAGCCTATTTAGACAATCCCTTGACACCTTCATCGTTACTTGGGAGCAAACACTGACTGAGTGGGTGAAGGGGAGAGGTAGAGACAAGCCTGGAGGGTGAAGCCCCACGTTTTAAAGGCATTTCACAGAGATCAAGATTCAGAACAGCTCCATTTACTGAAAGGAGGAACGTGTAAGAGCAGCTCTGGATTTACACTAGTCTAACAGAGCCAGGTGTGCCTCAGAAACTGTCCATATTCTCCACACTGCTAGTATTTGCCTTGTCTCCAGAGTAGGTTTTTGTATCAACTCCCCAGTGCTTCCCACCTCCCTCTGGGAGAAAGCACCTTTCCCCTGGGGTTACACCAACACTGATGGGTCGCAGCACAACCTGCGATTGACACCTGGAGCAGCGAGCCTGGGAAAAAGGGGCTGGGGACACTGCCAGGCGGTGCCGCACGCCCCCCGAGCCAGGACCGGCCTCCTCCAGCATCTCCCCGCAGCCCTGGGCAGCGCCCAGCCGCAAGCCGTACCGCCACGCGTCACCGAGAGAGATGCCGAAAGCATCGATAAGGGAGCAGCAAGCGCAGGACTGCTTCAGAATACTACGGGCATGCAAGCATACACACCCGCCCGGACAAGGAGGACACGCGTGACTCTGTAGAGCCATGCATGTGCATATGTGCAGAGAGAGCGCGCAAAAGAAACATTTTCATCTATGCTCTACGAATCTCAAGGTAGCTCAAAGACGGTTCTTGCTGCTTCTGAACAGATTCACCCCTCTTTAATAATTACTGTTAATTAAAAAGCTCTTCATGCCCTAAGCAATGTCTGACAGCGAGGGAAGAATTCAGGTTTAGAGAAACCTCTTAAAATATCTTGAGGGAAAAATATCCAGTGCTTAATTGGAAAGCTGCTGTCTGCAGAGCTAACTATGCTATTACTGGCATCCATCTCTCTCAACAGCTGAAGTCAGGAGCCTCTGACTACTTCAGGCTCTTGCTGTTCCCAGAGTCGGTTTTGCTATCTGCTCAAGGGACATCATCTCAGACTGCAAACGGGAGAGATGACTGTCCCGGCTGCTTCAGCTGTGAGAGCGATTTCAGAGGAGACGCCTCCTTCACCGCGTGGGACGGCTCCCGGGCTGGCGTGCCCGCGGCTCTCTTCGCTACGTGGAGGCACGCCGCCCTCGCGCGTTCGACAGAAACGCGCCCCGGGGAGCCAGGGATCCCCTTCACGCAAAAACCAACCAGAGTAACGGCCCAAGCGTTGCCCGAGATGAAGCACTCGGATTTGCTGCTAGCTATCGGTAAATGCCCAGAGGAGATGGGTCCTGCTCAGAGCTGAGACCTGCTGAAGGATGCTCCAGTCCCATGCGCAGAAGTCGGAGAAGCACGTGCCAGGGAGAGCTCCAGGAGTCCCGGCACAGGGGCAGACCAGCAGCCTCCGTGGAAGCAACCACCTTGCTTTTTAGATGAAACTCAGCAAAATGGCTAGACCAAGAGGCTCTTACCCGTGCACCCTTCTCTCCGTTGGCTCCTGGAAATCCTGGGAACCCAATTGAACCCTTGGGGGAAACAGAAAAGAGAGAGAACGGTTCAACAAATGGGAATGGCCAACTCTGTCCCTCCACGTCAGGCATTCACTGGCCTTGAATAACCCTGATCAAAAGCCTGCTGACGCCTACAGCTCTGAACGGTTTTTTTTAAACATTCCTTTATTAAAAACAAAACCAAAGACAGTCCTCAAATGACCTCAGAACCTAACTTTCATCCAAAAATAACAAAAGAAAAGGATCCATGCCTCATTAGAGGCCACTGGAAAGGCCCAAGCTTGCAATTGTATTAGATGTCTGAAGAACAGGAAAGCTTTGTTTTGAGCTCCTAGGTCACTTTGCTGCTCATGAAAATTTAACTCCTGGCTTTTCTTTTCTGATGTAAGTGCCTAGGGAATAGCTGCTGCTTTTAAAATTTGAATTAGCAATGCAAAAAAACCAAACAAACAAACAACCCCAAAATCGGATATAAAATGCAAATTAAAAAATAAAACATCAACACCACAGCCAGGAAACAATCTTTCACAGTTAATTATGTCTCCAGTGTTAAACAAGCCTGTTTTTTCAAGTAATGAACATGAATAATGAAAAATGATTCTTAAAAAAAAACGTTAACAAAAACGTAAGTTCCCAAAGCCTCCAGGGCATGTTAAAGCCAGGCTGCAGCTTGAGTCTACGTAGTGAAATTCTGAGTTTTAATTCAAAAAGAACATTTGAAAATGGCCCAAATGAAGGCAGGTGTGTAGATAAGATACAAAGGATTTTTGCAAATCTGAAAATGGCAGTTTTAGTCTTATTTCAGGGAGACACTGATTCGTTAGCCATTCTCCTTAATTAATTAGTTAAAAGTAGCTCAGAGCTTTGAAAATACAAAGCATAACACAGGGAGAAGTATTACCATCACTATTAGTAGCCTGAAAGCTCACACGGAGTCTGTTTACATGCCTTACCAAGAACGTCCCGCAGAGCCCTTACGGGGGCGGGCTGCACACCTTGCCTTTTCCAGTCCTCAGCCCCAGGGCTTCTCTTCCCAGCACGTTACAGGAGACTGATGTGGTACAGAACCAGACACTGAAGCAACGTGGCCCATTCCCACCAACTAAAGACTAGGAGCTATTTTTACCCATTTATAAACTCATCCTGCGTGCGGAGAGGAGGGACAGCGCTGCATGAAACGCTGAGGACGCTGCACACCCAACACCTCCAAAAGGGAGGAGGGTGAAGGCTTTATTTGTCATTGCCTTGGATTTTATACACCTTGGAGGAGCACAAGAGCCAAGGTCTGCTCACTCTCCTCCTGCAAAACGTCCCCCTGCCCGATTCAGGCTTGAATAAACCTCAGGGACGCCCTGGCCTGAAAGCAGTCGCCGTTCCATGTTATCCTCATTAGCTGGGGACTGAGCCCTCTGCACGACACTACGAGCAGGGCTTGGACAGCATCCGATGGTCTTGTCCGCACGTACCACACCTCTCTGGGGACGAGCATGTTAGAGTTACCTTTGGGCCCTGTCTTCCAGGGTAACCTGGTAATCCTGGAACACCGAGTTTTCCCTGCAACACAAATAAAAGTACGTTAGCAGAGGGAAAGGAGTCTTGGGAGCAGCTTCAAATTTGCACCAGGAAAAAGGGAAGATGTCAGGTGCAGAGAAGCTGAGAGCAAGGCAGATATTACATGGATGAAATACAGCTGATGGGGGCATCGCAGTCATGCTTTTCTCTCCCTGGAAGCTCTGTGGGCTTGACGCAGAACAAGAGTTGCTGGGGAGCTAATGGGGAAAGGCTGTTTTTTGCCACCAGCTTTTTCTCAATTCAACGCACCTAGAAATTAGACTGTAGTCCCTGATATTTGTAATTTCTCCATTTCTTTTCCCCTGGTCTCTTTTTTTCCGAGACACTGCACCCAAGCAAATAATCCTGAAGGGACCAACCTCTGAATACACTTGAGTCACTGCAGTACAACCATCTCCTCTGGTCTTTTCACCCGAACAACTCACACCAGCCTTTACGCAAAGCACCCCTAGCTCCCCTTCATCCTTCTTCTCTAAAACTGAACCCCTGCTACTACACACTGGGCGCTGCCCTGGCCACCCACCGGAGACTGTCCAAGAAGAAACAGGTTTTGCCGTAAAACAGAACTGGGCTACTCCGTTCTTAAGACTCACCTTTTCTCCAGCAGGACCAAGAGGACCAGGATCTCCATTGGGACCAGAGCGACCTTTGGGGCCTTCAGGACCATCCTCACCTCGTGGGCCAGGAGGCCCAATTTCACCCTGTTAATCACAAGACAGGCACCGATGAAGGCAGCATATCTGCGATCTTGCATCTAGCACTGTGCAGAAGAGCCAACAGAGACAGCAGTGCACACTTAGCTCTATTTAGATACTCTCTGGAGTTGCTAATACAACTCTTAGAGAAAGTAGGTCTTTATCAAGTGGCTCAGATGAGACTGTCATTGAGTAAATTGCAGACAGCTATTAGAGCACCAAGCTTTCATTCACACAGCCTTGCTGTTATCGCCAAGAAAAGCTGTCTTTTCTTATACCCCAATTATCCCATCTACACGCAGCGCATCTCCACTGAAACAGCCTTCATTAGCTCTAGCTCTGATTGCACCGTACCCCTTTACCCGCTTCCTGGTTCCCAAATTATAGTTTTATGTGCCAGCAAGCCCTGGAAAGTGTTTAATGGAGGGCTGAACTGGAGAATAAAGATTGGGCTCAAGCTTTTGTGCTGAAAATCATTAGGAAATCTGAGAGTGGACTGGACTGAACTATTAACACGAACTGGTAGGACACTGCAGGCTTCAGAACACAAAACAACAGTTGCCGTTTTAGGCAGGGTAAAAAGAGAGGCTCCTAGGCTGCGTAGGCAGGCCGCCTTCTCACACACAGGATGCTGGATGGCCTCAGATTTATCTGCGAGGCTCTCAAGTACCCCTTGTCCTTTCATAGCTCAGGATATATATCATCATAAAATACAAAGCGCTTGTTGGTGGGAAGCAGGAGTTGAGAGCTTTGTTTGAAACAGCTTATGCATATCTGCATTTGGCAAGGACAAAAGCTGCCTCCCTGAGATGCTGCCCTTGCTCACTGCAGCCCGATTTCTTCTTTGGAAAGGAGCAGGGGACTGGGGAAGCTTTGCCAGTGTCAGCCTAGGACACCTCCAAGGTGGCATAGAGAGTATGAACAAGGGAACTGTTCGGTTATACATTTAAATACCATGAGAAATGGAGGATTTGATTTATACTTTACAAGTCTTCACACAAGGCATCCATTTTTGCTTTAAACACAGAGATGAACGACTGTCGGGCTCTCTTGATCAGTGGGAGAGACGGGGCAGGCTCCAGGCTGAACGCTCAGGAGCGAGATACCAAGCCACAAGCAGCAGTCGTTCAGAGAGGGGATGACAACAGCCCCTTCTCCCCACGGGCCGGGTGCTCGCGATGAACAGACGCGCTGCAAAGTCACGTGCCTGCATCAAAGCATTATGTCGGTTTTCTGGTGGCCTGTTTGCTCCAATGTTTTTAAAAGCTTTTGAGACCAGGCAGAGTGCCCTGCTGACAAAGATATGAATCTGCTACAAAACTGCACAACGGCATTTTTCTTAGCATTAGTTGGGTTTCTATTAAAGTGTATTCCTGGTAACTTTACACTTGGCATGGAAACACATTAGGGTCCGCAAATAGAGAGACCTACCAGACCCTAGATACACTATTATGGGGAAAACAGATACTGGAAATAAATAAATGATACAGCTGGATCTTGTAGGATTCTCAGCAGTCAAAGCAGCAAAACAGGGCCTTCTATTATTACTCAGTTTTATTTTACCTTCAAAGTGGGACTAGAGAATTTAGGGATTTATAACTTTTGTTTCATGTGAACATGAAACTCCTGAGTTTCTGCCTAGAGACTGAACATGCCAAAAGGACTCGGAGAAGAGTCTAACTTGCTATTCTCCTTCGGCCTTTTTTTTGCAAGGTAACGTAAGAGCTTGAAAGGCAAAGCGAGGAGCGTACGGCTGCCAGGATTTTGCTTCTGTTCACCTCCAGGACGGGAGGAAGGAAATCCATTTGGACGGGCCCATGAGTTGGAGAAACCAGCGGATGCCTCTCACGTATTTCCTCATCCTCACTAAGGGCCACGTTGCACCCCAAGGAACCTATGCCTCATGGTTCAGCTGGTGAAAGCCTCGCAGATGCTCTTCTCTCCCTGCCAGTGTCAGCCTCTCACTGGGTTACTGCAGGCCCTTCTCTTTCCCTGCTCTTCCCCAAGCACCACCCTGGCCACAGCACAGTTCAGTCAGCCCTGGGGTCTGGCCACAGCCATCCTGCCTCTCTTTGGCTGCGCGCACCTTTCTACAGCGGTTCCCGAACGTCTCCAGGTGTGAGCCTGCTCTTGTGTTTCGGTCCCACTTTTTGCCGCATGTGTACCCCTCAGATACAGCTGGGAGCAACTGCACTTCTGTTGAACTCTTGTCCTCACCTCTCTCCTGACTGCCATGGACCCTCACAGGGTTATAATCACTACAAGATCACAGCAGTCATCAGACTCTTACCCGGTCTCCCTTGATGCCCATATCACCTTTGAAGCCAGGGAAACCATCTTCACCCTAAATAACAGAAAAAGGAAAAACAGACAAGCTCTTTAGGTGGAAAAAGGAGGAAAAAAAAAGAAAAAAAGGTTCTTTAGCTTCACTGCATAGTCCTTACATGGGGAGGACAAAATTAAGTCCATGCCCTGCCCATCACACCGGCTTCTGTAAGTCTTTGCTGTACACAAGCAGGCATGAAAGTGTGCAAACGCTCAAAAGTGAGAACAACATCCTCATGCTGCACAGCCAGGCTGCAACAGCCAAGGTCCCAGAGGGATCACAAGTATGTATTCCCTCACATCCCTCACTGGCTGCAAGTCAAGATCACAAATCTGGCTCAATGTGAACAACAACACCTTGCCAGTACTGGGAACCAATTATTTCCAAAGTACAACTGACTTTATTTTCATGGAGAATGTTTTACACCATGCTTCTAGGCAGCCTGTAGGACAGTGGCAATATTTCTTTCAGCCAAGAAGGTTTAATTGCAGAGCTCCAATCAATAATGTATTTCATCCTACAGCAAATCCCTCATAGGCAATGAAGACATAGTTCCCAGAAACACTCGGGAGTCTGGAAGGTCTCTGCCAGGATTCCCTAGCTAAAACTTTGCTGCCGAACTGTTATGGGGAAAGAATGAAGGAATATGGATTTCTTCAGGACTGGAAAAGGGCAGGAGTTTTCTCCATCTCCCACTCTTCCTCTGGGACAAAACAACTGCATCTTTGATATATGCACATATAGTCTGTGCTGACTTTCTTACTGACTTAGATTTCGCAAGCTGCTCTAATGATTGGATGGTATATTCCATATGCCGTACTTCACAGGTCCAAATCTGCTTGCTCTTATCCAGCTGTAACACACCACACAACCCTTTCATCTCTGTGGAATCACGCCCAGAAAACTAAAGCTACAAATTCTGTCGGGAGCAAATTGTCATGAAGCTGGACTCTGAGCCGTTAGCAATGGCTGGCCTCAGCAAACAGACCAAAATCCAAGCAGGCCACTGAGACTCGATTACTCCCCGGTCAGAGCCGAGATGTGCTGGCAGAACATCACGGCAAGTATCCATCCCGTGCCTGCTCCGAAAATAAACAGAGGTGACCAGTCCCCAGGGCTCTTAGCCCAAGTGCTCATCTAAGAGAGCACACCCCCATGTAAGACAGAATTTCTCAGGCAGGCAGCCTGCAAGACTAGCCTGCAAAAATGCTCAGAGTCTGTAGAAAGCCAAGCCAAACATGTAGCGTTAACTCACCTTTTCACCTTTGGTACCTTTCAATCCACGAACACCATCTGCTCCCTTGCAGGAGATATAAAGAGATGTTACAAGGGTACACGTAAGCTTAAGATTTAAGAATCATTAATAATAGTGATTTTTGCTTCCTGCCAAGTTGACAATGACATCTGTACAAGTTATGTTCCTAAAGGTATTGCTACTCTAACATCAGCTGCTGATTGCTGGCTTTTGGTTTGTCAGTATTTGATACTCAAAAATTTCTGCTGACTTGATTGGGCAGGTGGGGTTGGTGGTCTCTGCTCATTTGTGGCATAAATGGCTGGAATCAAATTTCCAGGAATAAAACTCATGATGAAAAGCATGTTTTCTGTACGTACTTTCCAAAAATATTTCCACAAGCGCCTTGCCTGCATGCTGAGCTCACCTGAGTATTAACAGAAAACCAGTGCAAGAGTTGTACAGACACTTGGGAAGTAAATTCACTTTAAAAACACCAAGCACATATCCAGAGGTTTCCGTGCTGCTCTGCAGCGGTTAGCAGTGCTGCAGCAACACTCGCAAAAGTTAAGCTTGGCTCCTTTTGGCTCTCGCCTCTGTGCTTGAACTGGTTTTTTTTGTTTGTTTGTTTTTATGAGTCCTGCTGTATGGGGAAATCTGGGAGCTCCTCAGGTCAATGACAAAACCTGGATTTCCTTTCTCCTGCCTGACGGGATGGAGCTGGACCACTTGCAGAGCAAGTAAATATATTTAAGGTTGCTTTTGAAGCACCCATTCAGCTTTTCCTCGCCTTCCAAGGCCAGGCAGCCCCATGGGGATCCTGGCCCGCTTGCCCAGCTGCTTGGCCACCACTGACACCTGCCTGCAGAAGAAGTCCTCGCGGCAGAGGCAAGCAGCGGGATGGGGACAGCAGCAGCCTGCCCAGAGCCCTGGCATGGCAAAAGCCTGTTAATGACCCTCTTCTGCCGAAAACAGCTCAGTTCAGCCCTGCAGGCTCAAAACCAGTCTTTAGAAAACTGGAGTGCAAGAGAGCACTGCCTGTAACCTGCGGTTGCCTCTGTCCGGAGTGACACGGCACAGTGATGCTATTAAGCACGTCGCTGCTTAATCAGCTCCCAGTGGCTGCGATCGCTAGTCGTAAATAGACGAGGTAAAGAGGATGTAATTTTCCAGAAGATAATGCTACTCTCAGGATTTGAGAGATGCAGTCAAGTATTACCTAGCACTAACCTCCTCCCTGGAGCTGTCTTGTCGCCCTGTTTGTTAATATGCTGTGCTCAGCACCCAAGCCATTACATCTAATAGAAAAGCTGCTGACACCAAGAGCCCTGGGGTGCAGACTCAGGGTGAGAGGAGAGCCCGGGGGGGACAGACAGGAAGAGAAAAAAACAGCTTATCTAAGGCTAAAGCTGGACCGGGAAGATGTGCACAAGAGGAAAACAGTCAGTTATTTATGCAGCACAATGATAACTAATTGCATTAATGCAGGTCACTCCTCATTTCCTGAGCTACTGGTTCTCCAGTGGGGGGGCAAAGAGGAATTTAGCACTTCCAGTGCAGAGGAAGAAAGGGGGAAGCAGGACAGAAAGACTGCCTAGAAGAACTGGAAGAGAAGAAAATGTCAAACAGGATCAGACTGGGCTCCACCCGGGCCAGCATTTCTCTCTGAGAGAAGGACCAGGGCTTCCCCAAGGCTGCTGGCGGAGAAGCTGCCGTCGCTGCTTAAAGAACCACCTGCCCGGGGGACATCTGTCTCCTGAGCAACCCCAGCTTGCAAACAATGTGCCACACCAGCATTTCTACTCTCTGCTAAATTTTATCTAGGTATAAACCAAACAAGGAGATGCTGAGTAAAACTGAAAATAGAAGAGGAGTTTAGTTAAAAAAAAAAAAGAAAAACAAAAACCCAGCAATCAGATAAATGTGCCTGGAGCAAGGCCACCGGCTGAAAAGAGATTCAGGTGCCTCCTGGAAGCATTTGTACAAATGTGAAGTCTGACCAAAACAAGGGGTTTCACACAGGACAGGCCTGGCATAACAGAGCCAGTCACTGGAGCGAGCCTTGCTTGGCCCATCAAGAGGCTTGCTTGGCCACTCTCAAGAGGCTACAGACTGCCAGCGTGCAAGACAGTCAGCACTAACGCACTGTGAGATCTAAGATCTGGTACGGGCTGCGGGCTCCACATGCTCTTGGGAATCAGGAGAACGCTGAACAGCCAAGTTGTGCTTTAGGTGCATGAATTGCCCTACAGATGGTGGGGGCTGTACGCAAAGGACCATGCTGAACGTCCATGCAGCTAGTCACCAAGCTCAGGGCAAAATCAATTCTGGAAGCAATGCAACTCTTACAATAAGGAAAAGGTGGTTTTGTGCTTTTTTTTTTTTTTTTTTTTTTTTTTAAAGAGCAATATTTTGCTCAAAGTAGTTTAACATTTTTTTCCTCCCTTTAGCATGACAAGAAAAAGCATAATTAAAAGTACATCAAAATTTTT
Organism: Struthio camelus; assembly: GCF_040807025.1. NCBI lineage: Eukaryota > Metazoa > Chordata > Aves > Struthioniformes > Struthionidae > Struthio > Struthio camelus. The sequence goes on from NC_090961.1 coordinate 4,171,840, forward strand.
GCAGCAGGACAGGATTCTGGTAAGTGAGGCAAGATCTAAAAATTATTTATAGCTGCAAATCCAAAGAGACGCATTTTTCTCAGAACTGGAGATTCATTCCTTACCAGCACACTGCTTGTAGGAAGCAAAACCTTTTTTGTAAGCACTATGGATTTGGTGCATGACACACTTTCTGTAGATCACCATAACGTGGAACAGTTCCACTTTAGTGGTAAACACAACAGCAAACCATTCCCTAATGGACCACTGCATCTCAATCTGCAGCTTTGCAAGAAATGAGATGAAAGCTTGCTTTGGCTAAATACATCTAGCTTGAATTTTGGAAGCAGAACAGCAAATGGGTTTTTGCTATTGAAAAAATGCACGAGGGATTTAAGAGGGCCAAATTTCACCTGTAGCCCTCAGTCTGTGTTTGTATCCACTAGCACAGGTCCCTGCAGCTTCACTGGACCTTTGGGGTGCTGGATGCAACTGCAGCTGAACTAATACAGCTTGAGGCAGCATAACAGCTGTAACAGAAAGGGGAAAAAATACCCCCTGCCTTCTTATCAGGGTGTAAGTACTGCCGACCAAGCAGTAGCAAGACAGAGAACAGGAATTCAGTCTAGTGAGAGAACATACTGCTGAGATGCACAAGCTTTGAATAACAAGATTTTGGATCAGGAGCATGAAAAGCTTGCTTTGTTTTAGTAATAGGCTATTTTGTTTCATTAACAGGCTTGTTAAAGTCTTCACATTCTGGCTGAGATTTACTTTGGTTGTAAACTGAAAATGATTGGAATGGGACTGAGCCATATGTACGAAGAATTAAAAGAGAAATCTCTCCAAAGCGCTGAATGAGGCTAGAAGGTGTCACTGGAGAGCAGGGGACTTAAAATCTTCGCGGCCTGTGAGGCGACGTGAGACTGAGGACTTGATCAAGCAGAAAAGATCACGGAGTAAAGTCACGGAGGTGGCTGTAAGCACTCCAGTAGGGCATTTAGGTTCCTGTGCCTACTGGTGATGTTTCCTTTTCAGGTAAAAAGATCTAGGTTTACCAGGACTGTTATTTCCTTCAGGCATGACTGGCATCTCCACAGGTTTCCCCATGGCCCACTGCTAAGTGGCAGGTAGCACTGTCAAAGATGAGGGCTCTGGATTATCCCCTGAAACCACACTCTCCCGCCCCATTCTCACCATTTCTACAGCCACAGGACCAGAGCATGCAGCACCTTTTGGCCAGGGCAGGAAAGTGGGAACCTTCCTTAGGTTGGCTCAAAAAGACCTAAAGGATCCCACTCATCTCCAGCACAAGCTGGAAAGCTCAAGTCAAACGAGCAACATGGGGGACAGCGTCTCTGCTCCCTTCTTACCTTGACTCCGCGTGGTCCTGGGTAACCAATGGGGCCCTGAGGACCTGGTGGACCCTGAGGTTAAAAAAAAAAAAAAAACACAAAAAAGAAAAACACATTAAATCAACATGAAGGTGCAGCAGTAAGAATGTGTGAAGAATAAATAGTCCAGTCACCTGTCTGCTTCAAACCAGGCAGAAATGGCAGCAGCCATCCAAAAATGGGTCAAAACAATACAGAGCGCTACAGGAACACTGCTTAGAGGAGGTATGCTTTCCTGAGCAAAATGCAAAGATCCATACAATAGGAAAGGAGGAAGAGACAGGACAGCCAAATAACAGAGCGACAACTTGTTAGAAAGAGGATTTATACATCAGACCAATAGCTTGTGTTTTGGATTAAAAAAAAAAAAAAAGGAAAGAAAAAAAGAACAATTTCTCTGAGAGAGGAAGAACATGTTTGTCTGCTCTCCCCGCCACTTCCCCAACAGTTCTGCTTTCACAGTAACACAGCAGCCCTCTTTGGGTGCACTACAAGAGCTTATGACGAAGATCACAAACAGGAGTCACGGCCTGAGACGTGAGCCTCTGGGTGATGTCCTTTGGCCTCAGTTATGGGGGAGAGGAGACGAGATGCTCATAAAGCTCCTTTCTGGCACCAAAAGCTATGAATCATCACTGGCACCACAAGCAGTGCTGGACCTAGTGCCAGATACCTGCCCTGCAAAGTCTCCGTAACTACCCAGTCCCCTCGCTGACACGCTGTCTTACTACTCCGCAGATAAATCACCTTCTTTATTGAATTTGCTTGGGTTTTATTTTGCTCAATTAGTGAACTAAATAAATACCCTTCCATTTCTTTCAGACTGAGCTGGACAATTTTTTCCAGTCTGCCAGCCAGACGGAGCTGACGGATCTATACTTCTCGTGGTCCGCTGGAGTCTCAGACCTCATGCTAGTGTCAATTGGAACAAATCTAGCAGCACAAGCACTGCTCTGAGATCATAATTGCTCAAGTAATAACTCATGGAGAAAGTTATGGTCTGGATCTGGACTTTTACCCTGACACCTGCTGACTCCCTGACGTTTGCTAAATGTCTCCCAACACAGGGAGCGCCTGCACAACTGCTTATTGGCTTTTAATATTCTACAGACGCGAACATTTGAATTCCTGGCCTTGCATGCTGCCAGCCGGACAAATGGCCCTAATCAAGGCTGCAGCCATCATTTCCTGCACTATACCTTACCCAAGCAAGGCTAGAGCGAACTTCAATCAAACCGGACTGTGCTCTAATAAAAGACTTTTGACAAATGTAATGTTTTTCAACTGAATGGGACACAACGGGAATGCAGATGGTAAATCTCCCAGACAGACTGACAACCATATAATTCAAGGACTCTAGCCTCGAGCAATATTCTTGAACGTATTGTTAAAGAGAGACTTCAGCTGGGGGGGGGCAGGGGGAGGGAAAAGACCACGAACACAAAAAGTGTAATTTTCTGCATTCCCCTGTGCCACGAAGGATATTTATTTGTGTCTGATTAAGAGAAGGCTTCCCTTCACAGTTTAGTTGAGCTATTCAGTGCTGCTTGCCAGGAAAGCAGGGAGAAGTAATGATGTTTTGCTAGATTTCTGGGGCAACTGCAGCATTATTGGAAAGATTGCAAGTGCCCTCTCACTCCTCCTGTGACCAAAGGACTGGAGAGAAAACCCTCTGGCACAATTAGAAACAGCTCAGAACGAAACTGTTAACAAAGATCTGACGGCTAAATAAGCCGCCAGTCTTACAATATCCACCCTTCCAGGTGGCATTTTCTGAGTGCTCACAGGCACTGAAAGAACATCATACCATTTCTGCATATTTCTGTCCCCCACCTCGCAGAACTAATTGAGGAAAGAACAGCAGAAACACCAAAAGAGAGACACAAACAGATGAACTGGGATCAGCTTTCAGAATTGTTGCAATGGGGTTTGCTCCTTGTCACCTCTCATGAACCATATCTTCTGACCGCTCAGCCATCCCTGGGCTCCAGGACGATTTGTCTCCATCCAGTTAACTTGACCTTCTCAGCGCACGTCCGTGCTCTCACCCAGTCTTAGCATTCGTAGCATTCCTGTGTCAGCTAGGAATGCGAAACTACTCGACACAGCTCTGCCAGCAGAAGTCCTTGTGCTGGCAAACATCTTTTTGACAGTATTGTTTATTTTATTTTAGGAAGAACTATAAGCCTTAACAGAAAAATATCTCTTTCACTAATAAAAGCAGCAGCTCCAGCTGGTAATAGCAAACTCCCTTGATACAGACACATTCTCTCTCCTATTCAGGACGGACTGCAACACTTTCATGCCTCTGTGGCAATGAATGTATCTTCAATTTCAAGGCTAATGTTAAATTCTTAATTCATATTTTTTGGTACTCAACAGTAATGAGGAACTTGTTGACACCTACCTGACTCCCCTTCTCTCCAGGAGGACCCTCCTTGCCAGGATGACCCTATTAATAAAAAGAGACAAACAGAAGAGGAAAATGGACTTATTGCATGCCTAATGCTTCAGAAACCAGCGAGGTCAATCAGCCAGCTATGATTTATTTGCAAGAGAACAGTTACTCTCCAGGAAGCACTTATTGATACAAGTAGCCCCACTGAAGCCAACTTGCATCAGTAAGCTTTCACCCAAAGAAAGGGGACTATACTTCAGCCCTCGGTGATATTCTACTTTGTTATTCTACACCTGTTATTCTTCACCACCTTTCAACAGAGAAGCACAAACCATTTTGCAAATATTATTTCACATATTAGAATACTTCAGCGTGTTCAGCAGAGAGCAGCACATAAATTTTGCAGATGGGGATGCAAGACAAAGTTAGCAAACTTGTGAAGGTCACAAGATGTCCAGACTGGTCAGACCCCCTCATTAATTTACTAATTCCTAGAGTCAGTTGTGAGATCTCATGACAAAGGCTCTGTTAACCCACACCCGTGTTACATGCTGGCTGGCTGGGTGCCTGCCAGCATTCTTCTTGGGATTTGATGCTGAATAACCCAACATCCAAGGGTTTCCAACCCATTCTTATTCACAGCCTTTAGAAGCCTTTTGCTAGGATTTCAAACTGCAGAAAATAAAGGTGTGAATTGCTCCAGATGTAGCTGGGAGGATCATTGAGAAACTGGGGAAATCCATGGAAGTGCTCTTCAACGCTGATTTTCCTGCTATAGGAATCAGATGGTGCTAGGACAAAACATGGCTTTTTGGTTGGTAACCTTTGTACGAAGGCATTAAACCCTCAAGCTAATGCACTCCCTGCACACTCGTGGTTCTCCTTTTTTACCGGAGATGAGAGCGCATCCAGGTACTCTACAGCCACTGAGAACTTCTGTGCTCAACAGCTTCTTCACACATGAAACCTCCTCAGCACAAAAATGACTTTCTAGCAAACAGCCAACCAAAATCATAGACTATTTCCGTAATCAGCCTTTATAAAGGGAAGGTCAGACAAGCAGGATTTCATAAAGCAGGTCTGGTTTAAAAGAAGGAAAATGACACCTGTAATTTATACTCCTTCAAAACGTAGGAGAAAATGCAATCTGAATTCATCCTAAGGTACATGTGAGTGTTAATGGCACCAACAGCATTAGTGCACAAAACGGGCCATATAATTGTGAATGCCTTCAGCTCCTGATACCTGTCTGCACTCCAGGGGAGGCAAAATTAAGTACAACATTTCAAAAGCACTCATCCGTTCCACACTATATCATCGCCCTTTTCAAAATATCCATCTCCATTATCATTACTAAGGTCAAAAACTGATGAGTGACTTGGTCAGCTTGTGCAGTGAGATGCTTCAAGCCTTTAGGGATTTTCAGCTATCTTTCAAGGCTAATTTCTACAAAGAGGCCATGGGCATGGTTTTGCCCTTAGAAAGGGCAACCCATACGCTTACAAACTGACAAACTATTGTCTGCAAACCATGTGGCTACCAGTGACAAAGGGCCAGTGTCTGTGCATACCTATCTGTGCTCAGCTTGCAGATCATGCACAACCTTCAGTCTGCCTAAAAATGGACCTGGCATCTTCCACAACTGAAGTTCCCTGGAGGCGGCTGTGAGAATTTCACATTGAAAGCCACCGCCTTGAAGATGTTCTGGGCTATGCTTTAGCTGCTCTGTTGACTCAGCTAACAATTTTATGAATATTCTAAATGCCCTCCATAGGGATGATAATCCCAGGGTGGAAATTGCAATTTTTTTTGCCATGCTCTGCATTTACATTAGGGGAATGTAACTATTTTACATTTGTCGCTCTTAAAATCAGGTGTCTCTGAGATGTGTAAAAATGAGATCAATTTTAAAGGCCAGAGATTTTCAAGACCAACTTCTAGTGCAAGGAGTCAATGATGTTTAAAGTAGGATTAGGAGGAAGCAGCAAGAATACAACATTAACAAGCAATTTCAACCTGTTCTTATCACCGTTCTGCAGCAGTGCCCAGAGGCCCTTAGCGAGATCAGGACCCCACTGTGCTACGGCTGCGGTATGCGCACAGGCATACACTCAGACAGCAGAGACCGTCCTTACCTCGGTGAGCTTCTGACCTACGTAACAGAGAGAGAGAAAAGGGGGGAGGGGAAAGAGAGGCCCAAGGAGATGATGAGAAGTACCTAATGTCATGCACAGCAAAGCTTGGAATAGGGCCAAGGTTTCTCAGATTCGAACCTTTCAGCACAGCTGAAACGTGGGCAGACGGGTGCAGCAGCTGCGCAGGATCAAGCCTGCAGCAGCTGTGCCAAGCAGAGACCCAGGAGCAGACTACTTACCGGAGGACCATCTGCACCAGGCATGCCAGGAAGACCAGGTTTGCCCAGCGGCCCCTAAAAGCAAACAGAAAATCATCAGCAGCAATGGTGAGAGTCCCCAGAGCATCAGAGAAAGGGGGCACTTCAGACACAGATCTTGTTTTTCTTAGTCATGATGCAGAAAGGTAGGTCTTTCGGAAAAGTTGCAGTGACTTATAGGGAACCTAATTATTTATGTGGGCAGAGTCCTTCCAGCAGCCTGGGATGCTGCAGGGTTAGTGCTGGGACCTCACTGAGACAGACATGAAATAGCCATGAGAGCTCAGTAAGAAAAGCCTGGGCATAAGGCTGCAAAAGCAAATGCATCCCAAGGCTGGGAGCAAGCTACTGCCCTGCTGACAGGGCACTGCGCCATCCATTTGTATAAGCACAAGTTGGAGGACACCAAAGCATGGGGCTCACTGCACCAAAATACGCCCGTTCTTTGGTGACAAAGGGCAGGAAGAATAACTGGCAAAAGAAGTAAAATTAGCAGAGCGGAGCTGCCCCCACTGACTGTGTCTTGGTGCTTTAACGCTGTTAAGTGATTACCTTTTAATTAAGCAAATCCCTGATTTCTCACACTGTCAAGGAATGCTACTGCTGCTGCAAGTGTGTGACTCAGCACTGAAATCGGAGAGCCCTTTATCTGTTAGAATTGCTAATGCACTCTGTTCGCTCTTCTCTTGGATAGCTGCTGATCAATAATGTCATTATGCTGCACGCTGCCAACACAAGCAGGGGAATTCTCCCTGTACACATGTTGGTACACAGGATATATCTCTAGTCAATGGGAGCTGTACACACACACACACACAGAGAATTACTGCTGTATCAACTCAGTAGGCAAAAACGTTGCCCTCGTTTAAACCCCGACAGTCACACTGCTGCCTGGGTGGAACTGAGGACAGCAGTTATCCCATGTAAACAGCAAGGGAAACTCAGTGAAAGCTGGTACAGGTTGGAAGCTGGGAGGGAGGCAGAGGGAGGACGTTGACTGAGAGGCTAACTGATCCAAATCCACAGGCTCTTCCCATTACCATCCCATTCAGACTTATAGGCATTTAGCCCACAGAACGAGACAATTTTCAGTCCTCTCCTAATGTTTTACCACGGGCTGCCTTCAAAAGATTTCTCTTAAAATGGGAAATGAATGCAAATATGAATTAGAGGTAAACTGTGTTTTCTCGTCTCTCGTCTGTCTGGAATTAGACACATTAGACTTTCATAGACCCGGCTGCAAACAGATGTTGCATATGGGGCAAAGGAGCAGCTGAAGTAGCAAATGCAAATTAACGGCAACAGTTGTTTTAGTCAGAGCTACAGCATTTTAAACGTACTTTCTCTCCTGGGGGACCAATTGGGCCTTGTGGACCTGGAAGACCCTGTGAACAGAAAAAAGCTAGGGTCAGTAAGGAACAAGTTATTCATTCCAAATGCATTTTGGCAGTGCCTCAGCTAAGCATCATTCTAGTGCTTGCAATGGCTTGGGATTTCCCCAGCTCCGTTCATTCTCAAAACGTCTTGAGAGGGATGATAAAACTTCATTTTTGTATGGCATGCCTTGCCTGGAGAGCTGCACCTCTTAGCAGTGCACAGCCAGGTTCATCTCCAAGATGGGGAACGGAGACAGCCTGAGGAACAAGATTTGCTCAGAGTCCTGCAGAAGGCCGTCGACAAGACATGGACATCTGTATTACCCATCTGGCTCCAAAGCAACCGGATTGTGGGATGCTAAAAGTTAGACATGAGTCACAAGATGGGGCTCAGTGCTTGGTCTGGGATTTTGCGTTGGATTATGGCAGCAAGAACCAGGTGAGAATCAGGGGGATCTAAAACTGGGATTGATTTCATGAGTAAAGCACGTGAGATTTCAAGCCACTTGCACATAATCGAGCCTTTTCCTGGCAAATCTCCTTACTGCTGCTCCCCTCTCCATGTGGTAGCAAAGCTTGTTCAAAATTAGCATCAAATTCCTTTTCCCCATCAATTGCAGAGGAGTCTTCATCTTACCTGAGCACCTGGATTACCCTGTTGTCCTGGGGGACCTGGCTCACCTTGAGGACCCTGTCAGAAAACAAGAAAAGAGCTGCAAGCAGGAAAGCCAAGAGCAGATAAGGTGCTAACACCCTCCGCAGACATCAGCACGCTCTAACGGCCAGAATGAAGCCCTTCCCTCTCCACAACACCTCTCGCAGCATCACAAAACCCTCTCTAATGCACTGCCCATAGGCAGGGTCGCTAGTCGAGTGCTCCTGCGAAGGGGAAACAGCTTTCTGACTTCTCTACGCAGTGGTATAGGGAGGGGTGAAGTTATTTCAGCTCACACTCACTTCTACACCTGGACGTGCAGCCCTAATGAGCTGAGCAGGGCTTTAACGCTACCTGGCTTTGCACTGGCTCTTCTGCAGGGAGTCCATTTCATCCTATTAGCACAAAGTATGAGGCATATAAAGATTTTTTTTTTTCTTTAGTTAAGCTGCTATATTTTGATATTCATTATAACAACACACATCTTGATGAAAACGTTCGATCTTCATAGGGAAATAACGTGCTCTTCCATCAGAAATCATAATAGAAGAAAATCCATTTACTGTAGGAAGATCCTCTCCATGGTTTTTACAGGCTCTGATATGAATCTCAACTTAAAAGCAATTAGCAGATCTAATTTAGAAGAGCACATTTTACACTTCACACATGCTTTCTACATAATATTTGCACTGTCTGTAAAATTAGCAGTGAAAACTTACCACATTCCCCTTAGGACCGGTTTGTCCGTCCATACCAGCCACACCCTGAAACAGGATTTAAAAAGTAGCATTATGAAAATATGTGACTATTTGGCACCACAAAAGCAGGGAAATTGCAATAAAAGTAACAAAACATCAGGAGGCGCTTTGGATGGAACAGAAACGGAACGATTTTCTCAAGGTGCTTGGTAAAGCAGCCAACTCCAAGAATCCAACGCAGGTTTATACTTTAAAAAGTCATTTCAGAGCTTTCCCCACTGGTGTAACCTGTCTGCAAAGAAGAATCAGCGCCAGATCGTGCAAATCTGGCTAAGTACTGCAGTCTGATTGCTTCCAACAGTGAACAGGCTTGTAGTAGCAAATGAAAAGGAACAACTGGACAAAAGATCTCACCCAGAAATTGAACGTTTTGTTCAACAAGATGAGGTGAAGCCAATGAGGCTGCACTGACTGATGCCAAAATGAGGATCTGACCCAGATTGCTTTTAATAGTGTTACAGAAGCAGCAGAGCCCCCGCGGCTGGCTGAGATTTCTTTCTCAGAAAGAAAACATACTGGGTCCCCCCAAAATACTCCCCCTTCCATCTGCAAACAAAAGGCAGCTTGTACCTGGGAACCAAGACAGAGAGTCAGGTTCATACACTCCCTGAGCATCTCCGTTAAGGATGCAACACCATACGCCTCTCCTGTTGGGGCTTCTACATTTACTGATTTACTCTGGGGACAGGGTAAGTTATCTGGGCTTCATGGCGCGCTCATGCAAACCAGACAATTTTGGAGCAGATCTTTAACCTTCAATACATTTCAGTAGGACGAGGAACTGGGAGCGAGGAGGTCTCCATCAGCTGGCCCACAAGGGGACAGGGGCCTCACTGCTGGAAAGCCAACTCCCTCCAGCTCTAGCAGCAGCCTGGGCTTTGGGTTTTAAGTTCTGGGGTTTCCATCAGCTGTAATGATCTACAGAGAGAGAGTCCTTACACCAGCGCTTCCCCCAGCTAGCAGCGTACAGCAGATAAGGTGACTGTCTCTTCACAGTTCCTGAATAAAAAAATACATGTTCCTTCCTTGGCTTTCACCTGAAATCTGAACAAACCGCTTTAAAGGTTCAACAGCCTTCAGGCAAAAGTTAATAGCAAAGGCACTGCATTAATAACTCCCATTCTTCCCTTTCAGCGAGGCTTTAATCTTTACTCAGGCGGGCCAAATCTTGAGCTGCAGCAACTGGACATGATGCCACTGAAAAGAAAACAGGGGAGAATACTGCCTTTGAACTTCAATTCTTTTTTTTTTTTTTTTTTTTTGAATGCTGCTTCTTGTCATGGCATATATAAAATTACCCAGTTGTATTATCTGCTTGAATAACTCATTGGGATAGGGTAGTTTTCCCTGGAAAACTCAGCTTAGCTGTCTGAGGAGAGCCAGGGAGGGCAGCAGGCCCAAGGAGGGGGCTCAAATACCTACCGGTGGCCCCGGGGGACCTGGTGGTCCTTTTGGTCCCAGCAATCCTCGGGGTCCCTGTTGGAAGAAGTAAACAGGGTGAGTGTTTCCAGTGCTTACGCACATGTTCTTCCTCACGGCAGGGCATGCGGATGAGGATGTGGTGGTCACTGCGCGCTGCTGAGCACCACTCACTGTCTATGAAAGCAGGGAGGGCTGGCATGGCCAACCACCTTGTTGGGTTTGCCATAACAACTGCTTTCTTATTTCAGAAACTGGTAAGAGAAATCCTGCGTGTGCACATCCTTGAAATGCTTTTTATAAAGATAAATAATATAGACACAGACATTTATCCTTTGGATTGGAAGAAGGCCCAGGTAAACCAACTTTTTTTTTTTTTTTTAATTAATTTAGTCATAAGTCCTGAGTTACCCTATAATGCACACAGTAATGCAAAACACCTTGCAGCCAAGTCATTTTAGCTAGACAGCATAATGAGGAATGAACTGATACCACTAACGGATCGTTACGGTTAGCATTTAAAAAATCATTCCAGATTTAATTTTTATCATTGACAATCTATAGAACTTGGCAAGGCTGGAAACATTTGCAGCCTGCAGTCAAAAGTGTATTTTTAAAGGCATTTGGTTCTTAAATGATAGCTAGGCAAGAGTCCTGGTATCATGGTGTTGTCTTTCCATTTCTAGTTTTCTCTCCAAGTTGAACATAGCATCATCTTCAGGGAAAATAGTAAGATTGGAGTATTAGATTCATTAAGCAGAGAAGAGGCAGGAGAATTATGTTAATTCAAGAAAATTCTACAGCTCAGGTTTCGATTTACTCAGGAAGCTTTACAAATCGCACCCCGGCACCCCTCTCCTTTGAGCCTCCAGGTAGCCTTGTAGGAAAAGGAAAGGGGAGGTTCTTGCGTGCCCATCGGAGCACTCGGATGTGGATCTGAAAGCTCCTCTTTTAAAGGCAGGCTCTTTATTATATTAGGGACTGAAGCAGCACTCTGGATAGTTACAAGGATGATGCTCCTTCACCGCCATGGAAGGAAACTGTTCTTGATTAATGGGCAATTTTATCTGTCCACCCAAACACTATACATGCCTTTTGTAATGCACAGAGGATAGAGAAATTAAAATGAAATGTTATAAGATAAAATAGGAAACAGTAAGAAAGTGCCCGATCCTGCAAAAGTGTAAGAATGAGGATGTTCGCAGCACAAATACATTCCAGGGTGGCCCATCCCAGCCATCTGCATCCTTCAAGGGCAAAAGCCTTGCACACTGAGCCCTGGCAGAGCACCTCCTCTGGCTCATTCTTGTATAAACTGGCCATGGAAATCGGCAGAAAATGGACCAAAACACAGAGGAACAAATTCTGAAGTCGCACCACTAGTTTCAGATGCCATTAAATGTGAAAAGGCCTGCTTTTGGTCCAGGGTGGAACAAAAGGCAAATATGCAGATTTGGGGGTATATATTTATAACCAAAAGTTTCCTGTAATGTATTTTAAACCTTTCCTCTGGGCATCATAGACATTTTTTCTTGTGCTGCAGGTATAAAAATAAACTTTCCTGCATGTATTATCATTTAAGTTCCTCTTTTGTGACTGTATTACCTGAGCACATAAATGCTTTTAAGAAGTTAATAACCCAGAAGTTATTGCTTAGACATGTGCTAAGGAGATAGCTGGGTTGATTAATCTTTCCCAGCAGTTAATCAGACATTTCATCTATAATTTAGTTCCAATGAGTCTGTAAATGTCAACCTTTCCCTTTCTTATATGAGGTGTGCCCAACATTTCTCATCAGCTGCTCTGAGGCCACCATGCTGGGACTTAAAACAACAAAATAAGACATTTTAAAAGCAAAGCTGAAGGAAAACGATATATAGTTAACATTCTTATTACAAAGGAAGTGTATTTTGGATACAATAAGCGGGTAATTTTAGCAAAGCTATAATTGTACTACTCAGGGAAATCTACAGACTGTTAGAAACAAAGTTTATCATTCCCAATAAAGTCAAAGACTTGCTATTCAGTGCAAAAAGAGCTTTCAGAGTCTCAAATTGACAACTCAACTGTTTCTTTTCAGTCATTTACTCCCTGAAAACATTTTCTCGGATCTTTCCAGAGATTTCTGTTCAATGGCATTAGCACCTCCTTTTAGCCTTACTGATCGTAGGAATTCGATTTGTGGCTAACCTTGGTTTAGCTGCTCCAGTGTTAGCAATACACATAGTTCTAGGCCAAAACATCCATAAATCGGCAGATTTATTCAGTTTTATGCACTAGAATAGAATAGAATATTGAATACTAGAAGAGAATATTGACTCTGATGAAGTCATGACAAAAGTTCCCTTGAATTCAACTCTGCGAGGATTTCATCCTGAGATTTAAATAGGACCATTCACACTGCACAAAGCGTAAGTGTACAGGTTAGAAAGATTCACGGCCATTACCAGTGCAATGCATTTCAGCAGCAAAACCATTCCTCACTGGAGTTTGCTGTGAACACTCATGGAAAGCATATTTCACATATGCTTAACATGCACGCTTTTTCCACGCTATCCCACTTACCTGAATCCTGATAAACAAGTTAGGAAGAAGAATACATGCAGGACAAGCATGAGACCAATCTAAGCTAAGTTTTACATGTAAAGTTATGGGATTTAAATTTTAAGCACTAGCCACTGAGTAAATACAGTAATGAGAATTTTGCTCATTAAAAAAAATAATATCGGAAAGTGTGTTTCCTCACCGGCAGCCACCTTAGCAAAAAACAGGCAAAACTGTTGTGAAGGCAACGATGTTCTCTAACCTGTTCACTTGAATCTTCAAGTAACACAAGCTCAGTCCCTGCAGAACCTCAGGGGACTTATTTAGCACCAGAAGAGCTGCCCCACGGGACCCCTAAAACACCACTACCTTATCAAGACCTTGACAGAGCTGCTGTACACCAAGCCAAGGTAGGAAATACTCACAGGTTCTCCAGGTAGACCTCTCGGTCCGACTTCTCCATCATCTCCCTGTTTGGCAGCAAAGGTGGAGAGAGAAGCCACAAAAAAGAGTAAACTCGTTATATTTCAGTCACATCACAGGTGTTTCATTCTTGTTAAATAACAATCACACAGAAAACCAGCTTCCCTGGAGTAATAAAAGGGTAGCCGTGCATAAGGAAGACATCGTAAGCCTCGAGACTAATACTGCGCGTGAAGAATTTACTGAGGATTAGAAATGCTGTAAGGATACTTCATAATTCATGTTGATGCTTATAAAAATGGATTTTGCTAATAGACAAGATATCGTAAGAACCATTCAAGGCATGTGAGTCAATAACCTCCAGATTTAGTACTTAACTGAATGGGAAGCCTGCATGGGAACACCATCCTGGGAATCTGATTCAGCCAAATTAACCTACTGGCTTCTCAGATGAACTAGAGCCATCAAAGGGGTAATTCTTATAGCCCTTCCACTGCCATCTCCTGCTGATGTACCACGGGGCCCCAGGGAGTATTAAACTGTGCTTCCTCCAAGTCACTGTTAAATCATCTAAAACACGAGGCTCCCCCAGGGACGTTATATCACAGCCTGGGATGCTCCCTCTTAGGAAATCAATCCTAGCAGTCAGCCCTGGCAAACCCTCCTCTTCTGCTGATAAAACTCATCCTCTTATTCCCCGTCATGCCCTCTGAGTTTCCCTTCTGCACACCCCTTAAATGGTTTCTCTTTCTCCTTAGGATTAAATTTCCCCGCAAACTTATTGTACCATTGAAATATATGGCTTGTGAATGTAAAACGCTTTGAAGATGAAAAGCCCCAACTAATTAGTTCTCACAGCTCTGTGGTGAGGAAGGTGTTATCATCTGTGCTTGTGCTTTACAGAGGAAACAAATAGCCAGAGGTGGAAAAAGAGCATTGCAGAGGGGGATTAGAGCCTGGGAAATCTATATTCAGTCCGCCGATTAAATCACACATTTCTTGGAGCTATGTATTCAGCATTTTCTATCCTTCCTCTTAAACCAGCCCTTCTAGCCCTGTAATCACTTAGTTTGTGCTTTGCTAAAGGCCTTCCAATTATTGACTAAACAGTGTTAAAGGAGAATTCAACAATTTAATCTTTGATTCCCGTGTCTGTCTGGAATTTCTGTTCCTCGAGTCTTACTGCAACTTGTTGTATCTTAGAAAAATAAGAAGCGATAGTTTGCACACCTAGATAATGAACATATTTCTCAAGGCTTTTTTTTTTTTTTTTTTAAACAAAGCAGAGTTTTCTGACCAAAAAATCTTTAAAGAATATGTTCCAGTTTTAACTTTTCTTCCCATCTCCCTGCTCTATTTCCCCCTTGTTATTCACCTTTTACCACCGTAGAAGGAAGAAAAAATGAGAGAGGGTAATAAAAAGGGAAAAGCCAAACCCAAGCATTTTGAAGTTTTGTCTGGTTAAAAGTAGAAAGTTATGGAAAAACCCTGCTTTTCCATTTGAAAAAATCTTTCTATGTGGAGGAAAAAAAATAAAGTTTTGAGTCACAAACTTCAGCTAGCTCTCCGTTTTATCAACACAATGAGCCCTATCCCAGGCCAGCCTTCAGCTCCAGGTAAAATCAGCTTGATTCAGCCCATACAAATAGGAAGCGCTACCAGAGCTACCCAAACACCACAGAGACACAGCCACGTGCGATGTGGCCACTCGCTGCATCCCCAGGACACGCAGATGAGATGCTGCCGTTTCAGATTGTCTGCATTTTGTGTTAGATGACATGCCAGCGCTTGCTTGCTTTCCTTTTACGCCATGTGTCTGGCTGACATCACATCTGCTTCTTGTTTACAGGATTTAGTTACAAATTCAAAGGACTGCCGAAACCAGAGACAAACTTACCCTCTCGCCATCCTCTCCAGGTGCTCCTGGGGGTCCATGGGGGCCTGGCTCACCCTACACAGGAAAGCCAGAATAAGCCTCAGCGAAGCCAGACTCACTCTCCTCCCCCACACAGCGATGCAAAACATCAGATAACATTGAGAAACCTAGCAATAGACTTGACTTTTCTGTCTGCACCATGTACTGGAGATACTCATATAGCCATGTTTCCCTGTAATACCCTCCGAAGTGGCAAGCTCGCTCTCTCTGGCTGTGGAGCCCGCAGTACTGGCGGAGGGCCACGCACAGCTTTAGCACTTATGGGGTAAGGTCTTGCACGGTTCACCTTCACCAGGGGCTACAGCTTCCCGCTAGAGACCACTCCACAGGGGCACAAGACAAGCACGAGATTTGCTTGTGACACCTCTTTAGAGGTCTGGAAACCAAGCAGATTGCTGTACGTCCTTCAGAAAAGGGACTCCAGCTCTGCACGCAGTTATCATGTTTACCCAAAGCATGTTACTCCATTTCTGGCTGATTAAGCATCTCTCTCAGGCACCATCTTCCCTTTCCTGTGTAGCTCGTAATCACTATGCAATCTCTGCTGTTCAAACACTCCCCTGCTTTATAAAGTAATGGTTGCATTCTTTAGGGAGGGGAGGCAGGAACAGTCTGCCATAATCACCGGCTTCTTGCATTTTTTCCATTTTTTAATTATAAAGCAAAGAGAAGAATCCGATTAAAATCTGGCAGTTTCCATCGACAACTGCACTGTCTAAAAGCAGGGTTTGTCTTTTGCTTTATCTTTTAGTCTACGTTTATATTAAAGTAATTTTCTTTGTCCTCTCCAGTTCCATGTAACCCCAGAAGGATTTTGCAGCTTCCCTGGATGTGAATGCTGGGATTGGGAGTGTTTCGGTGACACCCTGCATGCTGGTACGGGCTACTCTCATCCCTCATAATTGTCACGTTCTGGCTGTTCCTCGGCAATAGCTGCCCTCCTCCCAGCGCCGCCCAGCCACATCCTACTGCCAAGGTTTCATTACAGACTGCAGCCAGAAGACAATTGAAAGACAACTTACTCTATTTCCCTTCTCACCAGGCAAACCAGCCAAGCCATCAAACCCTCGGTCACCCTGAAAGAAAAATCAGTTTATTTCACATTTCCACTGGCTGTTGAATATCCTTCCAATTTGCTTCCTCCCTGTATCAAGGAGGGATCGATTTTCTCCCTCAGATGTTCAGGCTTCACCTCCCACCAGATCAGTGGTGATTTCAAAGCTATAGATTAAAAAAAGAAAAAGCTCAAATAAAGTCATTTTACCTCCTCACTTTCCCCCCAGCACCTACATTTTAAAACGTTTTTTCTATGTGGATTTCAGAGCTTCCCTGAGTGATTTGTCCACGCGATAATACATCTCCCTTCCGGATAGTTTCTTCTAGTCAACAACTTCGTGGTTTTTTTTTTTTTTTTTAATTTCATGAAATTACAAATCAAGACCCACTAGTAGCAAATTGAACAGCAGTATTTCCATGCCTGCTGACAGGTCTCCAGACCTGAGCTTTGTTACAAGCCATCCCACCTCCATGGCCAAGAAGTTCCTTTTAACCCCCCTGGACGCTCCATGGAAACAAACATATAAAATAAACTCTAGAAAGGGCACAGCAAAAGGAGCAGCTACACGTTATTCTGCAAAGGGCCACGGGCTCTGCCTGACCCCAACCTGAGCAGGCACAAGCCAGCTGTGGGACAGTGGACATTTAGGGGATATATAGCCCCAAACTACTGATACCAGGAAGGCAGAGCAAGGCTCTGCACATACCTATTCTCACACATCGCCAGTAGCTTCTGCTACTGCCCGCTGCTGTGAACACCGACCTGGGCCAAACAGACCTGTGGCCATTCGGATGGGGAGTCTGACGCCAAGCCCAAAATAACAAGCTCCGCTAAAAGGCTGGGTGTGTTATTTTGTGCTTGGCACTGCGTTAAGAAAATCATACAGCCTCACGCTGGCAGAGCGCAGGCAGCGCCTGCCGGGATCTGCCTGCAAACGACTGTATACACGTCCCCAAAGGCCACCGATCTCTGTTCAGGAGCAAACGCAGGGCCCGCGGGTCCCACCCAGACCCACGATGCTCCCAAAGGCTCAGCTCTAGGCTGATGGGGTTCGTCCTGGACGGAGCCACGGGGAGGCCTGACACCACCACTTATTGATTGATATTGCGATGGAGGAGAAAAATCCATGCTTGGGACTACGAGCAGGTTTGGCATTGCTGAGCTGCAAATAGCATGTTTCCACAGATCAAACGGGCAAAGACCCTGCTCCATAATGTAATACCAGGACCCCTCCGACAGGCTAAGTCAAGTCTTGGTTTGGACCTTTTCTGCCCAAGACACTTTTGCAATTAGAGAGCGGGGCTGCGCATCAGAGGGCAGCTCTGTCACCACCCACCTTTGTGGGCTTGAACAACTCATTTCAAATTCAGGCGTGAGGAACAAAAAGCAAAACTCAGTTCTGAGAGCAGGAAAAGTGCAAAAGCCTGGCTTCCCCAAGGTTTCTCTCTAGCGGCCACAAGCCCATGTGCGGTTCCTCGTATGAAGTGAATTTAGGGTGAAACACAGGAAGCCGGAACAGCCTGCCTCTGCCCGACTGCTTTTTCTCACAAAACTTGACAGCAGGGGAGTTTGCCAATTGTGGGCGATGCTGTCTCATAACGGCCAGTGCAGAAGGCAGTGGGCACCACCCAGGAAATAAGAGAGACTTGTTTCCTCTGCAGAGGGGAAGTCCCTTGTCAAAAGCCATACCAAAAAAGTACAAAGAGCGCCAGTGCATAATTCTTCCTACCGTCCACAAATCCTTTATCTATTAATGAGGAAAAAAAAGTCGGTTTGAAGGATAAATCCATCTAGCAAAAACGCCAGGCACTTTGCTGGGCTAACCAAGATGCACACGTGGCAATTGACAGTTCTTTCATTGTTGTCAAGTCCTAGAGAATCGCTTCCTCTTCTCACAGTGAACTTAGTCCTCATTTCCAGTGCTGTCCGTTATTCTGTTTTCCCTTCTTCCCTGGCATCCACTCCTTTGAGGGCAGTCAACGATCATTAAAGCACTTTACTGGATAAATGATTTGCAGTCTCCTGTCTCTGCAACAAAACCCTCCATCTCTTCCAGCTTCAAATATCTACAGAATAAAATACTTAAACCTTCTAATACATGATTCCCAGAGCAAACTTTCTCTGCATTCAGTTTCCGTCAAACAGCTCCTCTCTTGCTTGATAATACCAGCAGATCACAGCTGAATGAAGGGATTTTGTCTCAAATATAAATACAGGGCATTAAAATTCCCCACCACACCTTCTACATTTCCTCATCTAGTTAATAGGTGGGTTTTGGTAGTCATATTTTAGGGCATTTTCACCTGCTCATTCTTATGTTTTTCGTAACTGGGATTCCAAAGTATCTGTTCTACAACTGCCACCAAGGGAGCACGTTTATGCTTTTAATTGCACCAAAAACTTGCACCAAAAAAAAAAAAAAGGTGGGAAAAAGGTGGGCTCCATCTGCCAAGGGTCCTTCAGTTTACCTTTGCTAGTAAGCGGATGCAAATTCCAAGAGCACACAAATATGCGACACTACCTTTGGTCCTGTCTGGCCTGGCATTCCCCGGGCACCATCACTGCCAGCTCGTCCCTGCAAAAGAGAAAAGCAAAGTCAAAAACAAAGGGTAAAGCAAGACCACAGAGACATCTGCTCGTTGCTCTGTGGCTGAGTGAAGTTTTAAGTTGGAGCTCACTGGCTGGGAAGCAGTTTCCCTTAGCGAGGGAAAAAATGCTGAGCTGTTTTCGAATCAGCATCCCTAACTCAGCCTAGCACGCTAATGAGGGGTGTGAAGACAAATGGTAGGGAAGCTGGTTCAGAACATGGGATGCTGGGACAGGGTCATTGATTTTGATAGAGGAAAAACACAAACAAAATATCTTCCATTACATTTTAAGATACGTTATTGATGATGACCACAAATTGAAATGACAAAAAAGTTTACTAATAAATCTGGAAGCAGCTCACACACAAAATACTTTCTAGTTTCTTCCTCTGGCAAGCAGAATCATGACAAGTCAGAGGACTACATAAAACAAAAATTAGCATGTGTGAAGCAGAAACGTTGACAGAGTGAGCAAACGCAACTTATACCAGCTCCAGAACACTCCCAAGGACCTGGATCCTCCTCACATACTACTGAGATTTGGGGACTGTCCAAACGAGCCCCAAGGGTATATGCAGCTATAACCTGAACATTGCAGAGGAAAAAAATGGAAGACTGGAAAACATGGACTTGCAATTCTCCCCAGCTTGCCTTGTCTCCACACCTTCTGGTCTCTAGATTTCCTCACTGTTTGTGTCTGCCCAGATGGACAGCCAGTTCCTGGATAAACTACCAGCTGGCCAAAGGCCCGCTCTTGTGCAATGCTTTCAGCGTTCGCTCTCTCCCTCAAAAATTATTTGGCAGCAGTATCGAGCTAATGCAGTCATCAGCGCGACTCCCGGGACACTCACCCTGCGGCCTGGTTTTCCTGCTGGGCCTGGAGGGCCTTGGATGCCTCGTGGACCCTGCAACGCATTAAGGAGTGAAAAAGAAATCCCATCATCCAAAAGCACAACAGATATACCAAATCCCTGCTGGCCAGAGGAGAGGCTGCGGCTGTCTCAGTTCAGGCAGTGCTAGAGTGGTGGGGGTCACTGGGGCTACAAAATGCAATAAAAATCCCGTGAACAGAGCCCACGGTTCAAAATACACAGGAAAGGCCCGGCACTGAACATCTATGGACAGAAACTGCAAACCTTCGCTCTGCGAACAGGTCTGTACTTGTCATAGGCTCAGCGTGGTGGAGACAAATCCCTTGCCTTGCTATTCAGCAGTGGGAATTCTACCTCAGTGCAGACCTCGCAGCTTGGGAGCGCAATTCCCTGAGCACTAATTCCCCAAGTTCCACCTGGCTTGTATTTGCAGGGCTACTCACACCTCATCTTTTCTGTACACCGTTGTTTCAAAGAAGCTACCAGCGGCGCCGATCAACCAAGAGGCTTGTGCAGGTCAGGACAAGGGCAATGCTCCGGTCTGCCCTGCTCTGCCCTGTGCAGCTGGAGCAAAGCGCAGCCAAGCATTCACCTCCCCCTGTGCCACCTGCGCTCGTATAAAGACTAGGAGGTAATTAAGGGTTTCCAGGAGTCCTCTGTGGATGCCTTCACTGGAAAGCAGTCCCACCTGCAGTAGAATTTTACACTGTTTGCTTAAAATTATGTCTCCAATCTGCATTTGGATACTTGAAGGGACATTTATATGCAAAACAGATGTTCCCACACCATCCTAATTTCGACTGGCATTTAGAGATTCTGAATCGCTCCTTCACAACAGCCTCTAGCAGAGGACTGCCTGCTCAGCACCTTCAGTTCTCCCCAACCTCCCGAGGCCCCGGTTTGCCCATACGCACCTGTGGTCCCATTTCTCCTGCTTCGCCCTTTAGTCCTCCACTGCCTGGGGGTCCCTTTGGAAAGAGAATATGATTTATCAGGCTTTGCCACAGTGAAGACAGAGGAAAGACTTGGTGTTAAGGAAGAGGCATTCACATAGGTAACCAAGAGAGTTTGTTGAGCAGTCACAGCCTCCTGTGCAACAGATGCTCTGCTTAATTGTTTCCTTCTAGCACCATAGCAGGTTTTTGCACTGCTTACGTCTGCCAGGAACTTTAATTCAAGGAGATAAATGAGTGGGAGGACATAGGGAAACATAACCAGCATGCCTCTGCTATGGGATCAACTGCACGCTAGTCTCTGTAGACATGGGTTGGTGTCTTCACAGAGCCCGAGTGTCACAGAACGGTAGTCTGAAACAAGAAATCAGGGCCCCAAAGCACAAGTGCTGGCCAAGTTCCTGCTTTGTCTGCTCTGTCCTTCCTTGCTCGTTTACTTACCACAGGGCCTGGCCGTCCTGTTAGCCCCATCGGGCCTGCTGGTCCTCTTAGTGCCAGCTGCAACAGAAAGAAAAATAAGACTTAGTCCGTCTCTGTGCTTCGCTACTGCAGTAAAACAAAGCCACCTGGTCACACGTCACCAAGTCCCCATCAGGAACTCCACCACCATAGCCAGAAAACCTCTCCCTGCTCCAGGCAGGGCCAAGTCCCCCTTGGCAGGCCCCGGGCGTACCCCACCGACACAGTGGGCTTTGGCACCAGACGAGCCATGCCTTCTCTCCATGCCCAGGGAACCAGCAATCCTTGAAGCAATTTCCATAACCTCAAGGAGCGTATCCAAGAACGGGCATCATACTACACTATCAGCATCTTTCCTGCATTCACAACGGCACCAAGCCCCTGGGCTGGTGCATGCATCTGTTGGAAAGATATATGGATCTAGGCACCAACTGCCTGGCTGCATCGTCAGCCCACAGAGCTGCTCTGTGCTGTGCAGCACCTGGGCTGCATTCACCCAAACAGCAAAACCTCTCTATCAGTAAACGCATATGAACACACGATGGCCCAGACCCTTGGCAGATGGCGGGCCATGAAATTACATGCACCTAAAACCGGGCAGGAATCTGGCTCCGACAGTCAGATTGCCTTCTCCATCACTATACATAAACAGAATAAAAAGGACACATTTAGCAATAAGTTGTTGAAGGTGAATGACAAAACTTTGCATGGATAGGCTACAGGAGTTTCTTCCCATATCTTTATGATCCTGGGATTTCAATTCAGGATTTTTTTTTTTAACCAACTATTTAATATTCCTACAAATATGACAGCAATTCCACTTACAGTGTGTGGGGGGGGGACGTGTTAGCTCAATAATTAAGTCATGTAGCCCCCATCAAGTCAATAATTTTCATGGTGGGTAGGGGGCTGTCCACATTTTATAACATCAATTGGACAAGTTGTTCCATTGCGACAATTCAGTACTTTAAAAGACTTGTAATTATCTGTGTACTCCAGTAATTAAAATCTACCCATGGCTGCACTTGGAATGCCATAAATATTGCAGAAATGCTAGATTATGTGCCATCTTTTTACAGCTCTCCATTAAAAAGGAGTTGCTCTGAAACACTGCCTGCTGGGACAATGTTTGGTGTCTACTGAAAATCAAATTTTAAGGGAATAAATCAACCTATTAAAACAAATAACCAAAAAAACCCCAAGAAAAAAAGACATCTTCCCCCTCTACAGGACTCATTTTTTCTTTTCCACCACATCCAAAAACTTCCCCATAGAAAACTTTATCTCCCTTTCAGCTTTGTTAGGGATTTCAGTAGGAATTGTCTGATGATGGGTTGAAGTTGGTCCAGAAATGAATCTTTTCCTTGTTGGAAATATTCAGCTTTTGATCCATCACCCAGAAGTCACCCAAGATGTTTGTTTTTCTAAAATTTTTTCCAATATTTAACTGAACATTTGAAACATTAGATAAAAAGGAGTCAGTTTGAGTGAGGGAGGGGGGTTTTGCTTTGGTTTTCAAACCAGTCACAATTTTCAATGGTCAGGGGAAAAAAAAAAAAAAAAAGAGAGAGAGCGCGCATCTGAAAAAGCAGATGCTTCTCATGAAATTTTCATTCAGTCAAAAACCCAATTTCCCAGCAAAATAAATACTGATGGAAAAATTGTAGGCAGCCTTAATATTAAGACTGACAAGGAAATACCAGAATCATAATCCACCAATATTCTTCTCAGAGGAAGGTTAATGGATAGGAAAATACAGTGGCTGGTAGCATCAGAGCCCTGGACTCTGCCTGAAAACATTTAAAATTGAACAGGGGAGTTGGACAGAAACCAGAATAACCCAGCTAAGCCAAAAATCCTCATTATAAACCTAAAAGGGGCATGTGCTCCCTGGTTGGGCGGTGATCCTGAAGGACCATGTCCCTCTGCGTACTGCCTCTGGGACCTGCAGACCTTACATTTTCACCTTCTCTGCAAGGCTGTGCTCACAGCTACAATTTGGTTCCTCCTGGACAAGACTGAGGCAAATACAGCAGAAACGTACTTGTGGGGTCCCTATGCATTTCCTTTCACTGTAATCGTGCCTGTTGTACTACTTCTAACATCTCGATGATCAAACGTGGCCCCACACAAGCACTCGTGGAAAGGAAGTTTCAAAGTTGTACTGGCTAGAAATTAAGTTTCCTTTTGAACAGAGGGGTACGCAGCCTTGCAACAACAGCATACGCATCTGGCCAGGGAACAGGAATTGTATTAGGAGCACGGATGGCCGATCTTGTTTCACCAATGAGGCCTACACAGCAAACATCGCTAGGGAATATTTTACCATCAGTCACTGTGGGCATCTGAGAAAAAAAAAATTGCATGGATAATTCATCACATATTTCCAAACAAATACATTAAAGGAAATTGCAGGCTGCCTGCAGAGAATTATGGAGCTGAGAACAGCTAACTTCTGTGACATACATTAAATTATTGAGTAAGATTTACTGAAAAAAAAAATGAAAGAAAGTCCCCTTTCATACAGCTCTCAGAACCGAGGGCTAATCTTTCTGTCAGCATAAGCTAGTAAACTCTCCTGAAGCCAATGGGTCGATGTCTACTTGCATTAGGAAAAGACCTGATCTGCGGACTGCAGGCCATCTGAAACTGTCGTTTAGGGCCTGGCCTAATTTGCTGGCCACAAATGCTATTATTTAAAGCCATGACAGCGATACACTTTCAGCCAAGGCTGACAGGCTGTTACCACCTACAGTACCATACCATTGCACCAGGGACAGCGCAAGTGCAGACATCTCCTCCTCCTCCTCCAAGGGCACCTCTTGCCAGAGATGCCCTCACTTACCCTCGCCTGCTGCAGGATGGCTTGAGCTTGGGCCTCCTGTGCTGAAACGAGAGGTCCTTTAGAGCCAGCATCTCCTCCTCCACTAAAGCGGAACTGGAAGGAACAAGATGGACAAGGCAGGTTACCAGGCTGTTGCCCCTTCCCCCTCACACTAGCCTGACTCCTCGATATCTCTGTTCAGCATGACTGACCCAACCCCACCACTGCCCTTCCAGACTTTTATTAACCCTCATGTGCTCTCAGGTCACCTAGCTCACATGCACAGACTGTTTTCCAGGAAGTACTGCCAGAGGAAATTCTGCACAATCAAAACAATGCAGCGTAAGACAGCTTGTAGGCTTTGAACTGTAAAGAACTCATACACCACAGCTCAAAACTTTAACACTGAAGTCTTCATAGACCTGATATCCCCCTTAAGATGCCATTGGCCAGGAGACCACTTGCAGACAGGGTTGTATCAGCTTATTTGATTGTAGTTACCTGTTTGCTATGGGACAAGAGCCACAGTTCTCAAGTGTGGCAGTATGCCTCAAAGAACAGAATTTGGCCTATTGTCAAAACCAGGATCCTTCAGCAGACCAAGGATTTTTAAAAAGCAAGCATAAACTTTTTATTTTTCTGAATTTGAAAGGGAAGGAGTTTAATGTTTTCTTATGCCTCTTCCACCCCTAAGAGCTACAAGCCTACTTTCTGAGACACATACCCTTCTCCTGCCTTAACTGCATATGTCTGGGCTCCCCAGTACAAGAGAGACATAGCACTACTGGAGAGAGTCCAGCGGAGGGCTACCAAGATGATGAGGGGACTGGAGCATCTCTCCTATGAAGAAAGGCTGAAAGAGCTGGGCCTGTTCAGCCTGCAGAAGAGAAGACTGAGAGGTGATCTCATCAATGTATACAAATGTCTAAAGGGAGGGCGTCAAGAGGATGGGACCAGACTCTTCTCAGTGGTGCCCAGTGACAGGACAAGAGGCAACGGGCACAATCTGGGACACAGGGCGTTCTGTCTGAATATGAGGAAAAACTTCTTTGCTGTGAGGGTGACTGAGCACTGGCACAGGTTGCCCAGAGAGGCTGTGCGGTCTCCTTCCCTGGAGATATGCAAAATCTGCCTGCACGTGATGCTGGGCAACGTGCTCTAGATGACCCTGCTTGAGCAGTGGGGTTGGACTAGATGATCTCCAGAGGTCCCTTCCAACCTCAACCATTCTGTGATTCTGTGATTTTTCTCTTTGGGGTTTTGCAAGGAGGACTCTCTGGACTGCAGAACCTTCTTGGAAGGCTCTTCCACCTCAGTTTCACCTCCGCATTTTGCTTGGTTTGCGCTAGGTACATGACCGCACAAACTTGGCAAACAGATTCAAAGAGATACAATTTACAGGCCTACAGTTGATTACTGTAAGGGCCAACAAATGTATTGTAATGGCCAGCTAAGCTCCATGTTTAGCACTTGGCCCAGGCTGTCCTAGGCACCCTGCCAGTAACCTACACATGTATCACCCTACCATTTGGAGCCCGCACAAGTGTGCTGCGGTTTTTCATTAAAGACTCCTTCCCTTTAGTACCTAACCAGTTATTTTCAGCAGCTGGTTTCCTTAGGGTTTTCTCACATCAAAGCAGAGACAAATATACTCATTCCTTTAGTGTCTCAGGACCAAGGCGGCTGACTCAGCACTTGCTAGCTTCATGTAGGGGAAGAAGACAATGCAAATTAACCATCAGTCATCAAAACAGACTGGTTAACTCAGGTGCTTATGATTTCAGCACCTGTTCTGAAGAGCCTTTAGAAGTTCCTCACCATAAGAGGGAGGGTTCTGCCTGTAAATTGGGCCCTTGGAGACATCTTCAGTTATTTCCTCGTGACTTTCATCCCCCAACACCATGCCCAAACTGAAGCACTTAAACTTACTCAATGCTCAGCTTTAGACTACCTGCCTTGCACTTTTGACTGGTGAAGATGCCCCAGTGCTTTGCAAAAGCTAAATTTACAAGGGGAATCACTTGGGTTTTTTACTGCAAGGAAAACACGTCATGAGGAGATGAGGAGACTTCTGCAAGAACAGGCACCAACTAGTAGCAAAGTACAGGAGCCAGAGTCATGTAAATGCTTTTTTGGCTACGCTTGTACTTACAGGCAACATAAGCATTGTCCCTGGTGGTCCGGGTAAACCATCTGCTCCTGGAAGCCCCGGGCGGCCTGGTGGCCCCTATAAGACAAATAAAAATAAACCTCTAGAATGTCATGAGTCATGTCCTTACATAGATAGTCCTGGCTGTAAAGGCCTGTGCCACATTACAAAGGGCTCCCCGTCTCGACAAATACACATCAAGTCCGTTGGCATTCTGATGCTCAGGCAAAATTTGTGAAAGTATATCTGTAAATGCACATGGTTTTCCTTAGTAATTCTCTCTTCCTACATTTTGGCCCCCATAGTTTCAAGATCTGCCATACACAATGAACAATAAAAGCCTCTGCAATGTTCCAGGTCAATGGAATCGATGTTTAGGTAGGTGTGTTAAAACTTATTAAAAAAAACATATGAAACTTCATAACTCAGGTCAGTGAAATAGAAGTGTGGAAAGATAAATTCATTTATGTGCATGTTTAGTCATCTGGGTCATTCAATTTTTCTCTCTTCTGTCTTTCTTTGTCCTATGAGGATACTTCTATCTACAATGGAGCACTCCTGTCGGCAGCAGTAAATCAGCAAAGCTCTGAGGATTGCAATGGAGTTATGCTGATAAACATCAGCTGACTATCTTTAACTTGCACTAAAGAAACAAGTATGCCGTGAAAGATCTATTGATGAACCTATAAATAATCAAATATGGTCAATTTTCCTAAGATGGCCCATAGATCATTTGCACTCCCAATTGTGTTCTTGGTAAAAAGCTTAAATTAACCCAAATTTGCACATCCATCCAACAATACCACATGCACATGGGGATGACATCCAATTACTCAATGCGCATGCATAATCACAATTATCACACCAGCTTAGAGAGCTGAAGGCATGAGAGACTTGATCTTGTCCCAGGGAGGCCACACGGAGCCCTGGTGCTCATTTCATGGCGAGGTAACCAGAACTACCCGGCAGACAGCTCTCGGCTGAGGATTTCAACACTCCTGTGCTTAGTAAATGTCAATAACACATTCATCTTTGGAGATCCAAAGCTCTTGAAAGGGCAAGCAACAAATACCTGCATTAGTTCTCATTCTCCTCAACCTGCCTAAAGCCCTCAAGCCCATGCAAGCCCCAAAACTAAACAAAAGTAAAAATAAAACCCTGCCACAAATCAAAGACCCATAGGCACATGCAACAGGGACACAGAAGAGAGAGTCCTTGACCCATGGAAGCAGCATGCTCATCAGACAAGGCAAAAGGAGGTGGTAAAGGTGGGAGAGGGAGCAGCAAAAGAAGAAAAGGTACAAAGTCCCTAAATCAAAACATTAAAAAAAAAAAAACAGCTGAAGTGTTATCTAGTCCCACTGTTTTCCAGTCAGATTCAGGTGCTCACTGGGTCTGTTTTCGGAAGTGGGGTGACTAAAATTTTTTCTTGAGACCTGCGTTGCTTTGGGCTGAGGCTCTCAGGCCGTGCTGGGAACTGAAAGTAGATTTTCTCCCCCCATGTCTCATCGCAAATATCCCGCTCCTCATCTCTTCTAACAAGAGCTGGATTTGACTTTAACTCATACCTTGTTTTCTCCCTCTTCTTCTACTCCTCCTACATCATATTCTACTTAATGTTTCTGTTTTTGCCTCCTTCTTAAAAAGGAGCCCAGATCATTCAAAGCCAAAGTTTCAGGCACCAGATTGGAGTCTGGATCTGGGGAGAGGGGTGAATGGGACTGGAAGACGCCACTCCACCCTGCCCTAGACAACACATCACACCCGCTAAGGCTATTTCTGTGACCTGCACCATAATTACAGGGCTGAAGAGCACTGCAGACGGTGAGCCATAGTCTGTACTGCACTGCACCCGGCCCGGAATAACAACACTGCTTCCAAAGCTGCAGCAAACAGTGCTGCAGCCAGTGATTTATCGGCAAAAACCCAGCAGTTCCCTCAGCACAGGAGGGAGCCTGCAGAACAGACCAGCCTATCCATTTTTCAAGACAGGCTCATGATGCTACATTCATGCTGTTTACTTAGTCTCTCCAACACTAGGTCCCTGCCTCTGCGGATGAGGAGCAGAGCGGCACAGAGGGCAATCCCATCTGTTGGATCAGAAGCACAATAAATAATTTAAGCCAGATTCATCTTACATAATAAACTTTCCTTCCTCTCTCTCCTCTCCTGTAACTCCAGTCCCACACATGATGGATCAGGAAGGAGCTGGTTTCTCTCTGTTTGTGTGTTCTGCGTGACAAATGTTGGTGAAAGCTTTTTTACATATAAATGCCTAGTTTTGCTTCAGTTTGGGCGTGTGAGGTCTTATTTTGGAGGGTGCAGGGAGTAGAGGAGGCAACGGAAAGGAGGAAAAACAAAACCATAAAGCAGTTCTTCAATTTAAATTCAGGCTGGTTTTCTGAAGCCTTTGAATGCCTTTAAAAACCATAACACAGCAGACTCTCAGCTGGTGTAAATGAGCATCACTCTAATTATGTAAATAGAGATAAGCTGATATATAGCAGCCAAGGACAGGGACTTTAATTTTTATTTGGTGCAGTGCTCCAAAATGCCATGCTGAGTGCAAACATTAATGTAATACTGCAAGGCAACATTTCAGGGGAAATCGCGGTGTGTTAGCGCTCTGGCTGCTGAAAAGGGAGACAGTGACAGACAGACAAACTCACAATATTCAGCGTTCAGTATGCTACCCAGCAATAAGGACACTGATCCACTTAATTGCCCACATTTTTGAGCCTCCAAATTTGCTCGAAATCTCTCTCAAGGTCTATACTTCTGCCATTTTCAGGCCTGGCCAGAGCATTACGTGAGAAAACATCTTTCTAGCAGTATTTTAGGGTCTTCCAGGTAAGGCACTACTGGCAGCCTGATGGAAAAAAGGGCACTGTGAAAACTTTAAATGTTTCAGAATCACAGGAAGGATTTTGGAGCCACCTATTACATTTCTGAAATGCAAAACTGGCCTCAGTGGGAATAAGCCCCTTGGAAAGCGATGGCTGCAATGGCCTTGGGAAACATAACTGCTGCTTTGAGAAAGGCCGTCACTCAGAGCCTAGGGCAGACTCATCAGACAGCTCAGCAGCAGCAAAACACCACAGATTTCCCAGCACAGAACGGCGCTAGTTAAAGAGCTCTAGTTTGTTCTACTACTGCAGATCACCTTGTACAACAGAGCACATTTTCCCACTTCCTTCATTCCAGTCTGGTGTTCCCATGAAATAGCTCTCTATTCTCCTAAGTGCCACATTTCCTACTTCCCACTACTCAAAGAAACCTGCCTAAGTCATCCTAAACTGCCCTCCCCTCAGATCATTCCTCTGAAACCTCCCACAAACAGGCTGCCATGCAGCTTTGCTGGTGACGTAAGCGCTTTTTAGCATTGTAAAATAACTGGAATAAATGAACAAACTGACATGATTAAAAGAACAGAGCTGAACAAGTGTTGGCCGATATTAACATAGCTGAATATTGCTGGTACATTAACTCAGTGCACCTGCCTGATTGCAAATAAAAAGTCTTTCTATCAAATGCAGGCATATGAAACGCTCCTCACTATACATATAAGTGTCATGCAAATTCATGAGCTATGTGCAGATTAACAATAATAATAAGCACATTAAAGAGGAGCTGCTTTAATTGGAAAGGAGTATTTCAATACAGTTGCAGTTCCTGGCTCTACAAGTCCATCACTTTTCTACGTGCAATATGTTGCATTCTGTTGTATTACATTCTGTTCTGGACAGAACATCTAGAAAAGCAGGATATACTGTCTGCGCTAGAATGCAAATTATGCCTTTCATTTCAGGGTGTGCAGCAAAAACATCAGGGACAGCGTGCCTGCTGCTGACCGGCTTTGCGTGGCTATTCAAAAGGAGCCTGGCAAGCAAACGTCTGCATTTGTGTGGACACACAGCAGAAGTTTGAACTCCTCAGCCATCGGGGTCAGCATCCATCCTGCCATACAAACGAATTCTTAGGAGTAGAGGAAGTTCTAGCGCATCAAGGGCAGTAAAACAGAAAGCTAGGCAACACGTAAGATCCGTGCAGGACCGCCTGAACATGAAGACAAACGAAGGCTCACGTAGCACCCGATGAAGCCAGCCAGCCATTTTGACTAATCCTAATGCAAGACTGTGAATGCAAAAGACTGCTGGGACCTAGCCCAGCCAAATTACAAAAGGTTCCCTGTGAAGTCCAGCACCCACGGATGCAAAGCCCTCTCTCAGTTCTCCTGCCAGACCAATGCAGGAGGAATCAGCACTGCCCATTCTCAAAGGGTTAACCAACCCAAGCGCCATCCCCGACTCTAGCGAGCAAGGCTGAGCCTGTGGCTGTGTATTGACTTTCTGAGCCTTCCAAGGCACTGATCGATGGAGCAGAGTCAGGGCCTCTCGTTCTCAGTCATGTCATAACCACAAGAAACGATATTACTGTTCCATCAAAAAACAATAAATACACTAGGAGAGTAAATGAGGTGGGGGCCCATACAGAAATGCTTCAGAGGGCTTACGGGAGGGCCGTGGCCAGGGAACTCCAGCCACGAGCCCCGGGAACTGACAGTGCAACAAAGAAGCTTAATTTAAAAAATAAGGGCCCAAATTGGAGTCATTGCCACAAGAATACTCCAACACCCAAGTAATCTTCTTAAGTACACCTTAAAACCACAATATATAGTTTCTAGTGCAAGCTATCAATGGCTGTGTTTCTCTCAGTGGTTGTATTTTGCAACGTGCACGTCATCGAGTAGGGAGGTAAATAACGAACGTTTGGAGCTAGCTGGTTAGGGAAGCTGAGATTGCAGCCTCCATCCTGCCCCTGGCTCCATGCTCAGGGGCTGCCTCCAGGGAAGGCAGCCAAGCCCCTGCATTGGATTCCCAAATCCCACCCCCACCCCACCAGGCTGCTGCTTTCAAAAGGCACCAAACTGCACAGTGGCCGTTTCACAGCTCTCACTTTTAACTTATGAGAAGCTGCGATGGAAAACCATCTCGATGGGTGGGTAAGGAACAAAGGCAAGTTCAGCCCTCAGGGAAGCAAAAGTTCGGTGGCACATATGCAGAAAAGAGGCACCCAAGGGTGTTTTTTTCTGACTGGTTCCAAGCACTTGCAACAAGAGAGAAGGAATAGATGGATTTAAAAGCTGACAGAAGAAGAGAGTAGCTTATGAAAAGGCCTCTGCAAACGAATGCATGGTGTACAAGGCAATGCAACAGAGGCTCAGCCCTCACTTAACATTCATGCACTAGAGCAAGATGAGAAGGCCTTTGCCAGGGGAAAATATTTGGCCAGTCTGTCTAATCAGTATTTTCATATTTTGGTATATCTCTTCATGTGTCCTAGTGTATAAATGTGCTTAGTCATTTCCAGAGGTGGCTCAGCTGATGTTCTGGTGCCAGCAGCCAGGCCAGGAGTAAGAAATAAAAACCAGGGGATTAGAAGCACATGTGATGGCAACTGCAGAGGAAGCCACTGCAAGCCTCTCCCATTGCTCAGGCACTCAGAACAAGGCTAAGGTGAGATTTTTTTGTAGTGCAGAGATCTCATGCAGATTATCTGCAAAGGAGTGAATTCTCTCTCAAATTTATTCTGGGTCTTAGGTTATGCAATTAAAACAAAAAAGAAAGCTAAAAAAGAGATAAACAACAAAGCCACAACATGAATCCTTATTAGAAGTCAAAGCAATTAGCTGAACGAAGAAACACATCAGAATAGCACAACAAAACCCTCCCCCTCTCAGCCTTTTCTGTTTAGACCTTCTCATTCAAACCTGATTGTCCCAGACAAAACTGAAGAAAATCAGAAAACTTTCTGCCAGAAGAAATGCTGAGGGCCCAAGTCTCCCCTTCCTTCTCCTGGCTGGAAGTTGTGGCACAACACACCCCGGAGGAAAACGGGACGCGCTTCCCCCATTTGGAAACCGACCCTGCAGGTCTATTAAACCAGTAGAAGACCTTATTCTGCACTGGTGGCCTGCTGCGGGTATCAGGCTGCATTATCAGTCAGGAAAAATGTGTTTTCAGATTGGGGAAAACGATCAGATTGGGGAAACGTTTTCTGACAAATGCTCCCATTCTCACAAATGTATTTTGTATTCGCCAGACAACAGCGCTGACAGGAACGGGCATGCACAGTTCAGCAGATCTGTGATCTACCGTCAGTGCTGCTCACCTCGCCTATGCGTTTTACAGAAGAAACTCTGAAAAAATAGACCTCCACCTAGCCTACCTTCAAAAAGCCCTGTTTGTAGGCATACTCTTTGCCGATGGGACTGTCGGGATGCTTCGGACCACAACAACGAACCACAGGCAGAGGCTGTAGTTAGGGCTGCTTTTATTTTTAGGTGAACTTTTAGTGCCCACTGAAAGTGCTCACAATAGCATTCCTCCAAGCCAGCCGCCGTCCTGGCTGCTCTCCCTGGCAGGAGCCACTGGTCTGCTCCTGCCCGACCTGCCCGCGAGCCTGTGGTCAGGCCTGGGGTGATGTCCCTCGAGGGTGATCCCACCTCAGCATCTCCCTGCCCACCCCTATGGGTACTTCAGCTGCAAGGGAGACACGTCTGCACTTGGGCCCCCCCGACCTTACACAGCCCTTTGCGTGCCACCACCAAGCAACGAGGCATGGAAACTAACGTACCAATAGCCTGTGCCAGGTTTACCTTGCAAACAAGCCAAAAGGTCTGGATGGGCCAAGTCTTCAACCTCCTCCCACAGCCACATTACAGCTGTTCTTCTTGGCATGACTATAACCCAAGCTGTCCCTACGTGCCTCATTGTCTCTTTTTACCTCCTTGCTATAGGAGTCTTGTCTTGACCCGAGCTGAAATAAGTCTTCTCCACCCTGCTGAAAGGGAAGAAGGTGAACTTCCCAGAGAGAAGCTCTTCCAGGCACTATCTAGGGCGTGAGTTGCTAGGAACCCCGATCGCCAGACAAAACAGCGATATCCTAGAAGCTATTCTGAAAGCCCATTTGACTGTGCTGACTATAACGATGGGTCAGTTACTGA
This sequence comes from Struthio camelus, assembly GCF_040807025.1. Classification (NCBI taxonomy): domain Eukaryota; kingdom Metazoa; phylum Chordata; class Aves; order Struthioniformes; family Struthionidae; genus Struthio; species Struthio camelus. The sequence goes on from NC_090961.1 coordinate 4,205,022, forward strand.
AACAGGGTCAAGCTCCCCTTCTTTTACTTGCACAAACCTGCTGAAATCAATGCCTTTATTTACGTGAGACAAACACTTCCGGTACATGTTCCTCACGGCCACGTGCGGAGAAGAGCGGGTGGCGCAGGCCCCGCGTGGCGCTACCTGAGGGAGCTGGATTCCCGCGGGGAGGGCTGGCGCTCTGCCCTGCCGGGTGCACACCAACCAGCGCGCAACACGCTGCCGCTCAGGCAGCTCACCCTGGAGAAACACCTTGACTTACTGCGTAGAGAATGGGAACTACAGTTTTCCTTCTTCTTGACTCAGGAAAAGTTCCAATTTAAGCCTAAAATTAGACTATCACGCGTAGTTTTTTTAGTGGAAAAAGCAACAGAAACATTTCCTAACAAGACTTTCTGCTCACCCTCACTCCCTCAGACTTTTTCTTACAGCAAAGCAGTGATTTATGTGCTCTGTCATCTGAAACCAGATTCTTTCAAAGGAACTACTCGGATTCCTCCAGCTTTAGACTTAAACTGAGTTGCTCTAACAGCCGAGGCTGATCCCATTTTAGCCTTTATGTAAAACCAGAGCCATCTGTGGTATGGTGAATCTTCCACTAGATGTCAGGCCAAAATTATCACTCTGCGCATGGCTGGGAACAGTGCACAGCCTGGGAGAGTCAGGTTTGCTTCTGCAAAGCCAATTGTCCATGGGTAACCTTTTCACTGCTTGACTACCTTCCACCAAGAGGAGAAACAGACTTTGAATGTGCATGAGCACTTCGGATACAAAAGTAAATGGTCATTTCAGAGACTCAGGTCGGGGGGGGAGGTGGAGAGTGGTGGTTTTTTTTTTTTTTTTTTTTTTTTTTTTTTTTAAGTTTTCAGTATTGCCGTGCTTATGGATTGCAGCTTGAACGGTGCTTGTTCACCACTTAGTGAATCAAGGTTCTAGTTCAACAGTTCCCAAAACAGGGGTCTTTCATGATCCCCAGTGAGGTCTCAGCAACAACAAATAGATACGTGACTCTGACAGAAGCACAGTGCCAAACTATGGGATTTCAGGTCACAGTTCACAAGTGCTTGGGAACAGCTACCTTCAATGGAACCAATGAGACACCCTGAAAATGGAGACTTTTGTAGACATCTGTGTAAAAAACATTGGCTACCAGGGATAACCAGTGATCTAAAGTAATATTAAAACCAGATATACAAAGCCTAAGTTACTGCACTGCCAAAAAAGACAAACCAGTCTCTAGAGACTGCTGCTGCAGACCAATAATCCACCTACTAAAAAGGTGAGAGCACAAGAGCAACCTTCCCAATGGGAGCAGTCTAAGACAGAAAAAGGTATAAAGGAAGACGCATAAGAGCGATGGTAGCATGCTTCTGCCACCCAGGAGGCCGTGCTGGACACCACCACAACCAAACCATCTGCTGCAGGACTCACAACACATAGAACAAAGATTCCAAATCAGGGTTGAACTTCACTTTACTACACTAATGGATAACGTGTGTGTTTGGTCATAATGTTTGCCCAGTGCCACAGCCCAGGTCCCACAATGCAAAGACTAGCCCCACGCCCACACAGAGTGCAGTGTTTGCCAGGCTTATTCTTGTTTTTAAGCTAGAGAAAACTGCTTAGCACATTTGCCTAGTGTGGCTGGTGCCCAGCCATTTGTCCCCAGATACAAAGCCCTTAACCGTAGCCCAAGCTCCTCTAGGAGTGACATCCCCTTTATCTAGTTTTGAGGGAATAAGACTAAGGACTCAGAGGAGATGACTATCAAACCCCTTGCAAGACATGCAGTATTTTAGGACTCTGATGATATATCACAGTCCCACTTTGCATACACAGAATGACACAAAGCTTCAGCCAAAGAGGAGAAATATGCAAATACTCACTCTCTCCCCAGGGTCTCCCATTAGGCCCACAGGTCCAGTTGGTCCTGGAGGTCCTGGCAGGCCCTAGCATAGAAAAGGCAGAAAAACAATTAGCTACTAAAGAAAAATGCTTTATCATTTGTAACCTATTCGTACAAAGAACGAGAAAAGAATTAGAGCTGTCCGTTTATTTTTTGATCCCAGAGTGCTCTGATATACACTCATATTATCTGGAAGCAATAGAGCCCTGAGAACAGCTGCATGCCAAGCATCCACATGCTTGCAGCAATATATCATATACACCCAACACCGCAGAGGTGCATGCATCCTTCAGTGCAAGGCATAAATAAACCATAACTTACTGCTGGGCCTTCGGGACCAGGTGGGCCTTCAACAAGCATGCCCTAAAAAAAAAAAGAGGAGAAAGACCAGTAATTAGCAAGCTGCATCCTCGAAGTCACCTCAACTACAGGGCTCAAAAGCCTGTAGTGCCTCATTTGTTCTTAAAAATCCCAGGTCTTGCTACTAATGGATGTCAGGGCACCCCAGAGCTGAATAGCTTCTGCTTTATTTTAACATCATCTACTGTGTCCCCACAGCCAGAGTCACAAAAGGCACTGCTCACTGAAAAGTCAAATACCATATCCTTGAATCATGCAAGGCATGGTAAAACAGCCCTTTCTCTCAGCACCAAATCTACCTTGCCCCAGCGCAGGGTTACCTTTCCAAACTCTGACCTTTCTCCCTTAGCTCAAGGGCAGGCAAATGGAAAACGTGTGGGCATTGGCAAACCTTGATTACGCCAGAGAGGAGAAGAGCTCCTCTTTCAGAACAAGCCATCTCTAGACCCAAGCAGCTCAGAAAAAGAAGTTAATAATCAAATTGCAAAGTGTTTTTGAAATGACTTCCCTAGCAGGCTGCATGCTGTGATTTACTCTGTGTACCTAGAAAATCACTGTGTGGGCAAAATGGTAGAATAATGTTACTTCATTCTTTTTAATCTAAATATTTTGTCATAACTTTATATCAGGTATATCATGTACTCGGTAAAATCGAACTTTTTTTCTCCTCATGCATATGTAAGAGGGAAGAAATAAACCTTCCAATAAACCTGGCAAATTCCTTCAGGACAGAACCAGGATGATCTGTTGGGAAGAATCCCACAGCAAGCACTGCCCTTTTATCTCTGGACCTGTGAGACCATGCAGCCAGCAGGGCACCTAGTTCAAGCTAAAGCAGGTCCAGCTTGCCAGCTAATCTACAGCAAATGGGGACATTTCTCCTTTGGCATGAAATCAGCCTATACAAGTCAGCAAAGATCCAGGCAGCTCACTTAAGGGAAGCCTGGAGGAAGCAAGCTCAGAGACGTGATCACAGGCCACCTTTGGCTGGTCTCCTGGGCTCAGGCTGTGGAGCTAAGCCACTAAAAGTGTCAGGTAAGGCCACGGCAGCCACCACAGTGGACGGGGCTCAGCTGAATGAATCTGAAGCATCTACAGGAATCCAGGGATCCCCAAGCCCACAGCCTGCAACCCAAGAAAAACAAAAACAGAGCAAAACATGCTGTCATGTCTGGTCATTTTTCACTGCTAGAGAATTTAGCTAGCTCGTGGCCTTCGCCCCTTACCCATTTTGACAGCAATTTCACTCATTGTCATGGAGCTACTCTGCTCTCTTCTGGGTATAAATTTAGCATAAACCTTACATGGCATTCCCTTATCCTGCACTAAAGCCTCACTCTCCAAAGGGAGATGTTTGCTGCTGAAGGCTACCCAGAAGAGGGGAGCTCTGCTGAAGGAGAAGGCTTTTTCCCCAGGGATGACATCCCTCAAGCCCTGGCTCCTTTCCGGACAAGCCAAGAGCATGTTGCAGAGCCCCCGGGAGCAGAGGAAACCTCTTCACCACATGGACACCCCAGGGTCCATTCCTGCTGAGACCAATGATAGCAACGCTTTGGTGCGGCAGGCTCAGAAACGGAAACCAATGCCAACCCTTCACCCTAAAAAGCATCTCCAGGCTGCTGCAGAGAGCCACAGCCTGCATACGCTGCCCAGGGCTTTTATGGATTCAGGCCAGCTTCGCCACCACTGCAGCAGGCGCTGCCCCACGGCTCTGCTTCCCGCAGCCAGCTGCCGAGGCAAGGGACACTGCTCTGCAAGGGGGAAGAGTTCGGCCTAATTAGCCGGCTCAGGATGCAAACAGCCTTGGCATGTTCCCATATTTATCTATTGGTTTACGTTGAGCTCCAGCTTTAGGGACATCTGGAGATTCTCCTCAGCAAGAAATCTCCGCTGTTTACATTATCGCTCATCAACACGAGCGATGGGAAAAGTGGGAGGCACTGGGACCAGAGGGGCAGCGAGGTGGGAGGCCGCGGAGAAGCGGCTCGGATGCAGCAAGCAAACTGCAGCTTTGGGATTATCCAAGGAGGAAAAGGGGTGCCTTTCCCACCCAGGCCCTGCCACGGGCAAAACGGCCCCAGCGACTGATCTTGTTTCGAAGGAACGAGCCTCACCTAAAACCCCACCCCGAATTAAGGCAGCCACAAGCACCAGCATCATCCATCCGTGAAAGAGCAAAGGCTTCGACCACGCAGAGGCAGCCCGGTAGCCGGGCCTTTCGCGGCGACCCTGCCGTTTGCCGAGCGGGCGGCCTCCGGCGCGCTCCGGACTGCGCTGCCCTGCTGCCTCCAGCGAGCGTCAGCACAGAGTAAGGATTGAAAGACGGATGGTTTGAGCGAAAGGAGGGAGAGAGAATTCAGCAGAACCCGACCGCTGGGTTTGGTTTTGATTTCCCTCTCTCCACTGCAGCTCTGATCAAAAAAAGATAAAGAGTGCAGCAAATCTGAATTTCTCTCAGCTGAACGGGAACCGAGCAGCAGAGAGGGAAAAGGCGGCATTTGGTCTTGTTTACTTTCTGGCAAAAGCTATATATGCTCCAGTGTTTTGAAATAGCGAAGGCAGCCAAATTCTTTCTGGATGATTAAACTTAACTATTTTGTTCGCTTTGTAACTTTTCAGATTGGTTCTGGACAAGGGCAGGCTGAGTTTAAGCAGCTTTGTTCACGTCTTTCTCTTCGCCCCCCGCCCTGCCCACATCTCCGTTAAACAAATTGCTCCCGTCGCTCCCTTTGTTTGCAGAAAGAGAGCAGGACCCAGAAAGGAAGTGAAGGAAGGAAGGAAGGGTCGGAAATGCTTTTATAAAGAACTGGTTCGGGCTTTTAAAACACCGCTGCTGCATCTCCTCTCCTCCCTCCCCCCGGCAAAAGCATCAGGCAAGAAGGAAAGGGAGAAGGAATTAAAAGGAAAATAACGGGCGCCAAACGCTGGGAAGGGCCGTCGTCTCCCTGGGCGCCGCGCTGGCACTCTGCCAGTCAAAATTAGGTTAATTGAGTTGCTGGTGTGCAGTGAGCGTGCGCTCGGCCTTCGGGGACCCCGGGGACGAGGCTGAATGGTGGTAATTGGAAGGGCCCAAACGTCCACGTTTCCAGCCCGGAGGAGGCAGCGGACACAGAGGTAACCGGGCATCCTGCAGCGCAGCAACGGACAGGAAAAGCGGCCGAGAACCATCGGCCTCTTGCTCCTGCCTCGTCCCGCTCAGCGGGCAACTTTCGAGCAAATACCCGCTGCTGTTAACCCCAGGAGGGCAGCTCAGTAAGGGGGGGCAAGAGCTTCCACTTGAGGCTGCTTTGCAACTCACCAGCTAAAACTGCTGGCTGAGCTCTGGTTGCAGCCTCGCTGCTCAGAGGCGACGAGCAACAACAGCTCTTCGCTAAGAAACTCTCTGAAATACCGGGCCAAGCATCTTTGCCCAGCGTGAGAGGGGCCAGGTGGAAATTATCCAGCTTGGTCCTCACCTAAGAGTTTGCTCAGTTGCGCACCTGTGTTTTTGCAGACTATGAAAGCCACAGGCATTGTTACAATTATCCTTTAGGAAGGAAAACAGCTTCAAAAACAGACCAGGGCAACTGGTGCGGACAGAATAGTAAAGAAAAAGAGTACTGGGTCTGGCTCCCGGGACAACGCAAGGTTTCTCCAGAAACGCAAGCCTGATAGGGAACGGAAGCAGGCAAAGAAACAATTAAAGCCGGACCCAAGCTGCAAGGTGACATCAGGATATGACCCGGCCACCAACAGTCGGAGCTCGGGGGAGCGGGTTCACGGCAAGCCTGTGCGCACATCAAAGCCACTGGAAAGCTGAGAAATTTTCTCTGCCTGTTGCTTCAATTTTAAATGGGTTTTGCTTTGGCAAATAAAAGATTCCATGGGAAATCTTGGACTTCCTTCCTAATGTAGTTTGCTTCTTGAAATTTAAAAAATAATTTGACTATTTTACATTAAAAGATTTTTAAATAACCAAGTAATTGTTCCACAGGAAATTTTTCATGCAGCTGTTCCACTGAGAGTACTAAATCATGCAGAGCACACACCCCTTGTGCCTTTTTCCTTTGAAAAAGAAGGTTGTCCTTACCGGTTCAATAATTGCAGGCTCCCCCTTCTGTCCTTTCTCACCCCGTGGGCCACCGATCTACAAGATACAACAAAAAAGGAAAAGAGGACATCATTGGCCCCATCAGCTGGAGTCTGAGCAGGAACCATAAAACTTGGGGAGAATTATGCAACCAGAGGACTGTCAATATTTGTATAGAAAAGAAATAGAGCATCTCTTCCTAGTCTGGGTAAACACATCCATTTCAAGGTGGATGAATCCACTGCTGATTCCTATGGTTTAACTGTGGGAAGATAAACATTTTGAATTAGTTTTAGGTTTGATATTGTTTGGAGGCTGGAAAACTTAACCTGCACTCTCTTACCCCTTCGTAGATGGTGTCCTGGTTGGCAGGCATTCCCGGCCCAATATCAGGGGAGACTGTCCGATCATAGTAGTTATCATAGTAATTCCCATCATATTCTTTTATTGTTTCCTCGGTGAAATCTTTATCCAGGTCGTCTCCTCCTTGACCAGCCTGAAAGCAGGAATAGCAACACGTCAAGCTGCACGCTTCCTTAGGCTGCGCGTCCTGAAAATCTAAGGGCAAGGTTATGGTTTTTCGCTAGGCAGAAAAGCTTTAGAATAATGGTTGAAAATAAAAAGTACAATAAAAGTTAGAGTCTGGAGTTTAAAGGTCTCCAGTGACCCCTAAGGGACTTCTCCAGGGTTAAGAAAGAAGGATGGGAAGATGTTCACGTCTAAGTGCATACCCTGGGGTTTCCCAGGAATTCCCCATCCCTCTATGAAACACGCTGCAAGTGTCATACTCTGATTGAGGAAAACGAAACACAGCACAAAGCAGTAACTCATGACAGGAGCACCCCAGCACACCACAAGCACTAGATACGTCTGAAGAAACATGAAATTGAAGTTTCAGACTCCAGGCCCAGCCAATTTCTCATAGCCTGAACACTGCAGTCACTAGATTATTAGGCATAAAAAGGTCACACATCCAGTCTCATATTTTAAATTTGTATCAAAATGCAATGTGCTGTTATGATTATCAGGTTACAGAATGGACTTTGGAAAAATCTAAGTTTGCTTATACGAAGAACTCCTGTTTGTTTAGTCTGGGATTCAGGCTGCAGTTGTGCTTGTCCTAAGAGCAGGAACAGAAGTTACTGCAAATCTGATGCAATAATCCTCAAGTCCTTTCTGAATCTTCAAAGCAACAGATGTTATAGTTCACAGACAAGGACATCTAGATAAATACCAGAATTTCCTTGCATCTGTCCAGGTCTGTGTGTGATAATGAGATCACACTCCTGCACTTTCTGCAGCCTCTTAAGCCAACTGCCCCTTGGCACCTTTCAGCCTGAACAGCATTATAAAGAAGAATATGTGCTGATAATTATTTTATTTTCCTTCTTTCCCATCCAGGTAACGATCAAAATGATCCATAAACTGAATCATTTTCAATGCTTCCAAGAAAAATTATATGCTCATTACTAAGAATCCAAAATTACTGTTAAATGCCACCATCACTTCCAGACCTTGTGTCTGTGCCAAAACTGCTCAGAATCCATAAGCGTGAGCATCTGTAGCTAATGTGCAAGAGGTTTTGAAATGAGAATAAACCAAAATCTAAGGCAGTCACTCACCACCGCTTGGGCTTGGTTTGTTTTTTTTTTTCTCTCACCTCCGCAAATACCATGTGTTCTTAGCAGAAATTCTAGTTTGGCAATTGCTATAAGGGTATCTTTTCTTAAATATCCACGTGTTGCTCTACCAGAAAATCCATCAGTAATAGGGGAAAGAGCCTTAAAAAACTCTCTCTGGCTGCAAATATTCAGAGATTTAGCCACTTCTGTATCACTTCCTATCCCTGCCCGTTTGATCATTTGATTAATGGGGAAAAATTCATGACAAATCACCGTCTCATATTTTTCTGGATCAGAGAACTGAAAAACTGGGGACAGAGGTATGATCCAAAAGGGCAACATAAAATTTCATAGCCTTGACCCTGCAGCAGAAAAGTCCTTTCTCAACACCTTGCAGCTCTCTCCTCCTCCTTCCATTTGCTATACTATTGCCAACTTCTCAAAGCCATTTGGAAAATGATTTTGACTGATTTATAGCATATAGTGAATTGTCCATTCATAGTAAAGAGTAGGAAGCCTTAAAAGCAAGTTTCTTTGCCAGTAATTCACGTAAAAATCTCTAGCCACTGTTCTTAACCAAAGCCTGGATGAGGTCAGAGGTTGGTTACAGGTTCTGACACATTTCATAAGTGGACTCTAAATCTTTTTGAAAATGGTAGTAGATAGCATATCATTATGCTATAGACTAGAGCTATAAAAAGAGAATAGACTAGAGCTGCTTCTAGATCCATTTTGTGACATAGCAGAAGTTTGCAGCTTATATTTAAGGACTTATTTTTTTCCAAACGACAACTTGGTGGCAGCTCTCAACTAAAAAAATTAGAAAAGTTAGCATTGCTTTTCCTTTGTTCCACGTAAATAGATTTTGCACTATCACACCTCTTTTATCCTGTTCAAAACCTATTACCTAGGTTTGCATTTTGAAACCTTAAAACCTGTATATCTTGTTATAAAGCTTTCAGAAATAACATAGTAAGCTCTTTCAAATAGCATTTATCATTAACTTCAAAATGACTGTTTTGATATATTGCTTATTACCTCTAAATCAATTTGCATGTAAAGATATAATATTCTGAATAACTGGACAGGGGAAAGGTTCCACATGCTGAGATCTGCAGCACTTAGTGGTGGTAGGAAACCCTGAAGAATAATCTTTCAAAAATGCTAGTAGGAAATCTGAATCAGTAAGTAGTCCAGAAGGAAAACGAGGTCAAAATTATCATGCAAAATATTGCAATTCTCCTTAGTTGTTAACAGTCTCATTTAAATCGCCTTTTAATCTTCCCTTTTGGGAAACCAAGGCAGGTATGAAGCCCTGGTACGTACATCTGGACAAGTAAAGCAAACTGCTTGATGAAGAGCAGGCAACAAACAAAATATCTGTCCCCAGTTGCTGGTGTTCACGGGAGCATTGCTGCACGCTGAGTCTCAGAATTGCTTCACTGGCATTTATCACGCAGCTATTAGCCACAGTGAAATCCAAGCCTGGACAAGAGTTCCTTGACTAAACCTTCCTCCAGAACGTTTCATTTTTGTCAAACTAAATTCCCTTATAATTCTCACTGTAGGAACTACAGTCTTCCCGAGAATACAGACAGGTCACCTTCAACAGTAGCCGACACATCCTGATCTCCTCACAGGTCTGTGAATGGATGCTAAGAATCACTATTCTGCACCAGACCAGAATTATCCTGTTTGATCCCATAACCTGTCTCCTACATTGACCTCGGGGAATGGCACCGCCTGGCAGGTAAGAGGATATGGCGGCTCTTAGCCTCACCTCTTCCATACTGCACGTTTGCACCTTCACGCTAACGGCTACCCGGCACAGGCTCTGCTGTTTAAGGGCTCAGTCTGCCTTTCCTTGGCTGCAAGCAGAAACCTGGGACTACTCCAAATTAGGCCGTGCTCACTCGTGGCAATGAGCACTGTTCTCTTGCCTAAACTAGAAGAGGAACTTTTGAAATGATGTTTGCTTTTTTAACCAGCTGAATCACTTCAGCAGTCCATTATCTCCTACTGAAATCCTACTTCTAACAACAGGTAGCAGGCAGGCAATTAGAGGCACAAGACTCCTGATCCTCACTGCCATAATGCTCATAAGCAGCTTGGTCTGCTGCAGGATTAAAGGATTCAATTCTCCTAAGAGTTCAAGGCCGCCTGCAGCGCCTTTTGCTTCCACTTCCAGGTGTAAATCTTGAAACACATATCCTCTTGGGTAGTCATACCACAGGCTGTCACTATCTGGGAGTCTTTGCTACGTCACACTGCATTAGCTTTCACCTTGGTGCATGGGAAGGTCCCCTTGGCAGGGCCAGCTGCATCCATTTCTCTGCTCCTCTGCTAAATGATTCACTTGATCAACTGGAACCACCAGCCATCCCAGGAGCAGTCTTACAGCCTTCCCTGTTTCACTGCTGGCTCTTGCTGAGCTGCTTGAGGCAGACAATTTGCTTGTTCCCTCCCTCACCTTTAAGATGATTTGCTGCAAGCAGGCTGAGTTTTCACAAAGGAAAGCTTTGCAGTGTATTTCCTTACCTGAACTTTCTTCCTCTTCAATTTCTTTGTCCTAACAACTAAAGTGGCCTTTGATCCTCTTATTTCCTCTTTCCAATTTTTTTGGTTTTTTGGTTTTTTTGGTTTTTTTAAGGTCAGCATATCCAATTTTTAATTCCTCTCTATTAGAAAGTTCTATCTGGGCCAAAGATCTCTGGCTCTTTTTCAGGAAGCAAGAAAGTTTCTCATCCATTGGTTCTCTCAGGTTGGCGTTCACTTCCTCAATACACTAGAGTGTTTTTTATTTCTCTCTGTGTGTCATTTTGGACAGTCCAATCTCCTCCTCCACTGCAGTTTTTATCCCCAGTTGACTGGGCTCGATCTCTGTCTTGCCATCAGCCCTCAGCTGGAGCTGGCTCCCCTCCTGTCTTGCTCCAGCTGTGCAGCTCTTTGGTTGGACACTTTCCACTTAATTCGAGCTTGCAGGTCCAACTCCAATTGTTCTAACCACCTTTTGCTGACTCTTTTGCCACCCTTCATTGTGTCCCAGAAAGGTTTGATTTTTGACAGTGCCATAACTAAATTACTATTATTATTCAAGTAGGAACCGCAAAACCGCCAAGCTCAAACACATCTCTCGGGAAATATTATCCCACCATTGAATCCAATTGCTGATGATCCTGGACAATGAAAAAGATGCCTCGTCTAACATGAAGTTATTTCCTTGCATGATGAGATACACAGATGCGCAGGTGTATGGAAACTTATTTCAGTATGATCTGAGGATGTGAGCAATATTCATCTATTTGAGCATCAATATTAAAAAGCAACAACTGCGTAAGTCTAAAGGGTAGAACAGTCACAAGTAAAAACATGATTCAGTTGAAGCATATTAAGCGTGGGTAACTAAAAATGTAATTGCTCCACAGAACGTCAACTGAGGGAACTGGAGTGATACCATTTTTTAGCAGCTCTGTGCACAAAATGGAATATCTGTCCACAATTTTAATAGTTTGAAATCAAGGTGGCTTTTTTGAATGGTGAAAAATTTTTAAAAGCTACAACCTGAAAAATGTCAAAATACTATGCACTGAGAGCAGCAAAATGAAAAATACTGATGTTCCCTATCAAATCAACATTTTAAGGATTTATAGCAATGGTTCTTGTAATAAAATGGTCTGTCTTAAGATTTTTACACTACCCCTTATTTTTCTTTTTGTCACAGAAGTGCTTCTCACAGGAAATGCTGATGTCAGTAAGAACGGATTTTTCCAGGGGAATAATCCTCAACCAAATTCTACATATCTGTACTCCACACCCATAAGTGTCTGGAGTGATACTATTTTACAAGAAACTCCCTACTCCAACAGCTGCCCAAATCTCTTAAAGCTTTACCATATGGACTATCACATCGCCTTTCTCTGAGGGCTATGAAATACCAGAATTGATAAAAATCAAAGTGAATGAAAAAGCATTCGTTAAAAATTACATCGGTCTCATTGTAGGTGATGACTGTACTAGTGGGGAGCTCAGCTTCAACAGCATTTTCCGTAAGTCCACCCTGGGGGTCTAATTCTTCGTTGTAGTTGATATCCTCATAAGGCAGAGGTGTAAAGTACTCCTCGTTGATGGTTTCATAGTTGTACTCATCCACAAGGGGGTCGTCCACAGTATGATCCTCCTTCGTCTCCTTGCCAGGGTCCACTCCATCAGGGGACTGAGTGGGGGCAGGGTAGTCCTATCGCAGAAAAAAAAAAAGAATTAAAACACCAGAATCAGAGAAACTAAGTGGATATCTACGTCTTCTCCTCCCTCCCCCCACTTATTGCTCCATAAAGGTGCAATGTATTGACCGTATTTCTGCAAGGACTCCACAGCAGTACCTGCTTGGTTTCAGGTCCTTCTCCAGCAGCCGCTTCAGAAGTGCTAGGTTTGGTGGTGGGCGCTTCTGGCTTTACAGCTTCATCCACATCTTCGTAGTAGGGGTATTCGTAGTAATAAGTATCACTTTCTCCCTCCCCATCAGTGTACTGCAAAGAGACCACAAGAAGCAGGAAATAAACAGGCAGCACCCCAGTGCATCCCGCGCCTCCTCTTTCTAGAGGGCATTGATTTCATGTCAGCTGGGCTACTCTGTGGTGCAGACCCATACACCAATGTGTTTCCCTTCCTCTCGTTCACCAGCTTCTGTGACACTTTCACACGCAGCCTGGTCAGGGCTTTTAGCTGCTTTGAAAATTACTGAGAATTGAGATCACCGATAATGTCTCATAGTCCTGCGGCAGGTTCTCCTTTAACAGAGAGAGGACGAACCCACCCTGATGGAATTTAGTCACTCGTGATAACACAATAAAAAACAAAAAAAGAAAAAAAAAGCTATGGTTTTTTTATTTTTTTACATCGCAAATTGCTGAGACCTTCTAGGTCACATCTCACGTATTCAGAGAGGGGATGAAAAAAACTTGAATTATGCAGCCACTCGGAGAAGCAGCATTGCTATTTTCATTCATATGACTGTAATAACAGCATACGTGTGACTTCCTATCCACCCGCAGCCTGCGGTCCAAATGGCTTCAAAAACAAGATATTTTCAGAGTTTTCCACAAGGCGTCAGTCATTCTTCAAAATGAAAAACAAACAAAACATTTGGTTACAGCTGGGCATGGCAAATTTCTTAGCCAGTCCATTGGTCTCACTGGCAGGAGACGCCAGCACATGGAATAGTTGTTCTTGCACAGAGCTCCGCAGAGCAACACGGCCCTGCGCAGACAAGCCAGCCCTTGTTGAACTGCTGGCTCCAAAAGAAGAGTTTTATTTTCCTACTACCCCATATTTTGACCATACTGGAGTCTATTTTATTTTACTTATTTATTGTTTCTCCAGAAGCGCGCTGGCGGAGCAGTTACGGCGCTTCCCTGCTGCGCAGAGACCGTGGTTGCGCCTCGCTCGGCAGTGCTGCAGAACAACCCGGCTGCTGGACGGGACCGGGCGCCAGCTGCCTCCGCGAGCTGCCAGACCCCGCACCGGCGAGCCCGAAAACCCTTCGAGGTGCAGGCAGGTTTTGAATTCACACCCTACCCCTGTCTGAGCAGGAGCATCGCAGCTTCGTGGGGATTCGGCAGAAGTCCACAGACACAGGACCAGCCGAAAGGAAGAGCGAGCAGGCGCGTGCGTGCCTGCAAATCAGACAGCGAGAGCAGCCAAGGTTTTCAGAAGCGACTGAGGATGCCAGACAGTTTAGTTCGTGTGAGTGAGCCCAAGATCCCTTAAAAAAAAGTGTAAATTTCAGGTGATGGCTATAAGGAGCCTTCTGGAAATCAAGCCCACTCAGACACTTCTAATTGGCAGCAGAAGTAAACAGGTATTCTGTAGCCGTCTTCCAATAAATAAATAAATAAAAGGATCTTTGGCTAAAACCTATCTAGTGCAGTGCAGCTGTACAGCATGGCAGTTTACATAGGAGAACACACCAGCTTGGAACATTTCTATCAAAATAAAATTGAAATGGCAAACTCGTAGGCAAATAGGATTCCCCCATCTCATACCTGCTTTTTCAAATAGCATCAAAAAAAAAATTGCTTAATCTTTTAAATGTGGAAGAATAAAAAATTAAAATTTAGAAATAGGTGCTAGTTTTGCATGCGATTTCACCGGTGAGGGAAAGTCAGTTTTTCAGCTGCAGCTCAGGCTCTGTCTCCTGTTGGCTTTTGAACTCCAAGCAAATACTTGTTATTCGCTGGAAACAGAAGGAGCACAAAAATGAAACAAAACTCCTGAGGGCAAAAACCGAGGCAGCAGCAGAGCTGAGATCAGAACTTGCGAGCCCTAAAAACAAGCTCTGCTTCACGGGTGGCAACAGTGGCTCTGGGGTGCCCACGCTGGCTACACGGCCTCGGTCTCGCAGAGGAACAAAACATGTTGAGGTCAGTAGACCAGAAGAAAGAAAGAAAAAAAAAAAAATGGCAGGGTTTCAACTTGAGCGCTCCCATCGATTTCGTTATCCAAACGACGCCGTAACCACAGGAGGAGAATGAAAATCAAGACACGCCGATGACTTACGGATGATTCGCAGGAACGCTGAACAGAAGCGAGTCTGCGGAGCCCGGCCCGCCGCTGGCTGACAGGTAGGCTGACACTGAAGGCAGCCTTCATCCCCACCCCTCTGCTTCCTCGGCGGGTTCTTCCCCCGCACGTACAGAAGACGCGTCCTTTCTACTTACGTATTCGTCCTGGTTGGGGTCCTGGGACTGGGGCGAGTCTGGGATGGCGGTGTCGCAGTCGGGGCTGTAGTGCTCGCAGTAATCGTGGGCTGCTCTGGGGTCCGCCACGATCAGGAGCTGCTGGATGTCGCCCTGCAGGGGAAGGAAAGCACCAGCATGAGGGAGACTGCACGCTTAGAGCCACGAGCCCGAGGCCAAGGGGATAAAACGCCGCTGAGAAATTAAAAGCAAAAGCCGTTACGGGGCTGTCCCCCCCTCCCCACGCAGCAGAGCTGTTCAAGAACTTCGCCTGAGACAAGCCAGCCACAAAAGCCCTTCGTCTCGGGGCCGTGTCAAGCAGCCACTTAGCTCCGGCTGCTCCGCAAGGCGTGAAGCGGCCGCGCTCGCGGCTTCATCCCAGATGCACCTTCCCAAGAAGATAATCCTATCTGGAGAGAGGTCACCACCCATCCGTCTGCCGGACAGGCTCAGTCCTGCCCCTGCCCATTTGACAGCGCTGACAGCCCTAGGCAACGCGAGTACAACAACGGCAGGGCAAAGGGCTCTATACACTTCAAATCAGGAGCGACATGCTTGCGTGAAACAAATACTTCCGCAGTTCTGCCTGACTGCAAACAGCCCGTGCAACTTTGCATGGCTCTGGAGCTGCTGCGACAGCAGCGCCCGGTCTGAAACGGTGTTCGCTGGCCTAAAGGCTCATCTGCTTTTCCCATCCGTATCAGCTGGTCTCATAAAAGAAATCACCTCTTCTTTACAAATCTTGCCTCACTTCAATTTTCCACCCGTAGCAGAGTGCCAAACATCGAAACAAATTAGAAATACGCCTGATAAGCAGAAAATGAGGGAGAAATTGGAAGTGGCTTATTGAAAACCAGGTGCACAGCGAGTTTATTAGGCACTGTGACTGCTTGAGGACCACTTGATATATAACAAACTAAGCACAGCATAGCCGAAGCCCAAAGGTCAGATCAAAATTGCTATTTAGTATTCTAAAGAACCATAGCACTGCTCAACCTTTATGCCAAAAAACATTTTATCCAGTAGACAGTTACATAAGAAAAGATTTTACTACTTGGATTATTAGAACTGATACTTTAATTAGGGGAAAAAGTCTCATTTAATATTAGAAAAATATTGCTAAGGCATTAGGGAAAAAAAAAAAAAAAGCAACATTACAGCAAAACTGGGAGGATGACTTGGGCACATAATAGGAACCAGAAGCTCAGAATGGAGTCTGGCCAAAACGTCTAAAAGCCCCATGGAAAACCAAAGTATATTTTTGAAACAACAGGCCAGATCTGCTTTTGTGCATGCAAGCTGCGCCCACTCCATCTGTGGGAGGAGCCAGGCCCAGGGAGGAATTCAGCCCTCCAAGCGATCGGCACGTGATGCCATATGAACGCACACTACCAACACCACCTACTTCACTTTAAAAAAAAAAAAAAGCTGTTTACTTTTTTGGCAGAAGTCCATAAGGTAGAAAGGATTGCAAGGAGCTGTGTGGACCCAGACCCATCCTGCCCTGCTCCATGTTATTGCATTCATTTCTCCATATTCGTTCTCTGCAATATCTGGGCAGCTCTCAACAATTATGCAAGCTATCCTAAAATTGAGTATTAGTTTAAGCTTATTAGTCACAATTTCCCGTGACTAACCTTTTCAAAATTAACAGAAATGTCTGCAAAGTGGTTTTCAATTACTGTTTTAGATCAGAAAAAGTCTTTCATCCCCCTTCTCGTTTCTTCTTGTTCGTTTTAGGGAGTTTATTTTTGTCGCTATTGTCACATGTTTTTTTCAGTCTAACCACCAAAGTGGGGATGCAACATTAGGAGAACAGTCAGAAAACACCAAGCATTTTTCTCACAAAATATTAACCGCAGTATGACCGATAGTGAGATCTGCACAGGGAACCGAGTTATGGTGTGCTCACAGCAACCTTGCACAGTGTCAAACAGATTTGGGGGAGCTGGGGGGTTGCTCACACCATATAACATCAGTCCCATCTGCGCTGGAGGGACAAGCTCCTCCAAGGGCAATTCAGGACACGCAAGACAGGTTGCTCCACTGGAGGTGTCTCTGGTACAGGATGCTTGCCCAGCATCCTGTAGCTTACCTTGCTAAAGTAATTTGCTTCAGTTGGCGACGTGAATATCTTTTTAGCTTCCGTTTCCCCATACGGGGTCTCAACCAGTTCTATCCTTCGTTGTCAACTGAATTAGGCCCTGTGTGCCCTTCTCTCAGCTTGGTGGTTAAAACTGCCCAGGTTCCATAAAGCTTTGTGGAGTGTCCCTCTGTCCTGGGATAAGTTGAAATAAAACAGCCACAAAAGCAGACCTGATACTTGTCTCCAAGAGGCAAGGAAGGAAGGCTGAAAGCTTTTTCTTCCTGATAAGCATGGATTTACACCTCAAGGAGAGCTGATAGTCTATATCCTATAAGTGACCAGAACTAAAATTCTGTTTCCTTGAGGAGCAGATAAAGCACAGAAAGGCATGTTGGCTAAACACAGTGCAAAAGGTTAAGCGGAAGAGAATTTTTTAAAGCTAAGTTTGCTTTTAGGCTCAGCTGACTGCAGGTCCTGAGGTACGTATGGGAAGAAATCCTGGCTCAATCCTCAGCTGCTTTCATGCAGCAAAACAGGAGCTGAGTTCTCTTGCAAAGGGATGTCCCAGCAGCTGGAAGGGACATTGTCTGCAAGACCAGGACCCGGGGACCATGGCTGAAACACTGAGCAATGCTCAATACACCAAGGACCACGTTGGCCCTGCAGTCGCTGCCAAGCTGACCGGTAGGAGGAAGAACAAAGGAAGTCTCCTGTTAGCTCTGAGTTCAGAGCCTAAGAAAATCAGTGTGTAACTGAACAAAATTAGTATGCTAAGGGTGCCAGAAAAAAGCATGCGCCGCATCAAACTGCTCCTTCAGGGCTCACTATGCTCCACGAATGTCCCTCAACATGCCTGCTATTTTCCCATTTCCTTTTCAAATCCTATCAATCACCCTGCCCAGCAGAGTTCATCCTTCTGTTGTTGCTCCAATGACAACGTGCAAGCACATAAAACCGTATGGAAAATCAACACACCAGATTTTGGAGGAATGAGAGCCCTAGGGGTCGTTGTCTGAGCTCACGTACACTGAGATGGGTTGAGCAGTTAATGGCAGGGGAAGGAGGAGAGACTCAAGGGGCTGCAAGACCATTCATCCTTGTTTCATTAACAGCAACTGCCAGGCATTGGTGGATACCCTGTGTTAACACTTATAAAAGGAAGACAGGAGTAAAACCTTGTTAGCAAGATTCCTCGTCAACTGACCTCATCCTTCAGTGCAAAACAATAAAATGGGCTAATTTAGCCTGTAATAAAAAGCCCCACTATCTGAACTTCACAAAAGATGCACAAAGCTCCACTGTCAAGAACCTCCATTTCTTTGATTTAAAAAGCTGACTTTAAATAGAGCAAGCTGTGCTGGGAGGTTTGCAAACCTTTTGTGTCCTCTCAAGTGTGTTGCCGCTAATAAATATTGCCAAGAGATAGCGGTCCCCCAGCCCTAGGGTGGACTGACAAAGGCGGCAGCCAGCTCCGCTCCCTTTGCACTCTTTACGCTGAGGCACCTATTTGTTTCACCGTTATGGTAACACAGAATATTCAAGCCTCTCTCCTATTTCAGTGCCTGCTTCTTTCAACAAGAGCAGAGATATAAAAAAAAAAAAAACCCTACTAATTTAACTCCCCTTTACACACACCCCAGCTAGAGATTTTCTGTGAAGCCTTTGTAAGACAGATAACATACAATTGTACGAAGACAGCGGTTTGAAGATTTTACCAGCCAAGTAATTTAGGTTTTTAAGACCTATTTTCCAACAAAGTTCCTGAGCCAGGGAGGAAGCCAGTTAAGTGCACTGGTATTGCTTTGAAAGAGAAATCAGCAGCATGGCATACGCCACCACTGTCCATCCAGGCAGACTGCGTGGCAAGTCCGTCTTTTGGCACGTTAACAAGTTGGTTGTCTGGGCACACAGAAGGCTCAAAAAAGCGCTTCCAGGCCTGCTGCAGTCCATCCCTGGAGTATGGATAGCAGGTCAGTTGGTGGGACACTGCCAAGAGTCCATATCCATTAAACAGCCTCCCAGGGTTTGTAAAAACAAGTCACACTCAAAGCTGCAAAGGGCAGTGAGCAGCATCACCAAGGCACCCTAGCAGGATCTTCTCCCCATCGGGGCCCAACCTGTGTCACTGGTGTAAAGCCTGAGACACCTGTATATTTCTTTTTTTTTTTTTTTTTAGGGCTACTATAAACTTGGCCCTAAATGTTCCTTAAGCAACTTGATAAATATTTTCTTAGAATATTATCCCCAAAAACACAAGAACCAATTGCAGCAATCAGTGTGGTGGCCTGCAGGGCAGTGGAAGCTGCTGGCTAACCATCCTGCCTGGTGGGAGCAATGCAGAAACGGCGGCTTGGGCTTCTTTCATTTCGGACATGTGGCCTCCCTAACAGTCTGCCTTCGGGTGCCAGCTGGAAGCATAGCCTCCCTGGTGTGGATTTTTTCTCTACTGGAACAAACTTATAGCCCAAACTGGAATATTTCACACATAATGTTTGAATAACTGGAATACTTCGCCACACACGAGAGACAACTGCAGTTTCCCATTTTGACAAAAATTTGAGGCGGAAAAAAGGTCATTTTTGTCTGAAAATTACCTCTATTTCATCCACTAGAAGAGCTAGTTTTAAAAAAGTGAAATAAATCAAATTTCAATTTTTATTCATAGAAACTTCAGTGAAGAGGAAGAAGCAAGACAGCACATTTATGAAAATGATTGTGAACTGTGAGGCTTTTATTTGCTCCAAACAGATGTAAGTGCTAACTGTCACAACCAGTAAGAATTTGTTTGACATTTATGGTAAAGCCATTTATGCCGGATGACTCATTTGCTTTATGGATTAAGTTCCATCAAGCCAGTTTAATTCAACTCCCCAGTCAGCTCCCAGACAAGACTGGAAAAGCTTTTCTGGAGCATTTTTTAACACTTATTCTATATGTGTGCAAAAATGTCACATCACTTCCAATGACATCAACTTCAGTAACTTGGAGAAACTGCTGTGGTTCAACAAAACAAACAGCTGGCGAGGATAATCAGAGTGACTTAATCTGGCATTGGCAGCAGCTCCATAAATACTGGAATTCTTCGGGGCTCTCACTGCAATGCACTAATAATTAACTGGACTGTTGTTTTAGTGCATTTCAACAGAAGTCTTAGAGACTCTTACCATCAATAAAAATAAATACTGCTTCATGGGTCTTTTTAAACTCCCACATTTAAACTGAATAACCACAGGCCCAGTACTCGTACCACTGTAACAAAAAAATTGTAAAAACTATTAGAAGCAATTGGGATGTTGCTGTGTTTTCTTTTATTATGACATAAAAACTCACTGGTTCCATAAATGCAAACCAAGTCAGGTAGCTAAAGAGTGGCAGAAGTTCAGTGCGAGTCTATGATTAAGTGGAAGCTTTGAAATCACAGCCACCAGAGAGTCTCCAAAAAACATAATCCCTGTGTCTCAGAGAGGGCCTGCCAGGTCTCAGATGTTCCACTTGATAAAACATGTCATTAGCACTTGCCTGTGAATGGAGACTCTCTGCTAAGGACATGGCAGCTGTCCTAATCCAAGCTCTGAACAACTCCTTGCCTGTGCACAGGGGAATTAAGGTGATATTGGGGAAGTCAGCAAAGGGGCCAGAGAAGCAAGGGGCAATCTAGAGCTCACCGCACCCACAGCTTTGCCAGTGCAGCAGGATACCTCATTTAGTCAAAGGTATGATACCTTCTCAGTCACTGCATCCTTAACTAGCATCAACCAAGAGTCCTTCACTTAAAAACATCTGTTTCAGAAGAGAAGCCAAACTCAAGCGATGGGGGTCAGCCAAAGCCTTGCCAATGGCCCTTGCCACCTCCAACAGCCTCCCCAGAGCTCTGCTTACCTGCTTCCCTAACTGTTCTCGTCGGCTATTGCGGGAAGCCAGTTCACCTGGCCTTCAACAACTCCTAGACCTCAGGCTGAGGGACTGGGACCTAAATGACATCCTTTGGGCTTCCAAATAATTTTCAGTACAAAACAGAAAGCCAATAGTCGGAGGTCTGGCTCCAAAAAAGGTCTTGACTCACAAGCAGTCATGAGTCAGCTACAAATACTTGGTGGTTTGGATAAATACAACCCGGATGTTTGCATTCTCATCCCAAGCAAAGGGGGGCTGCAGAAACGCATGGAGCAGCTTTGCTGTGAGACCTCTGCTGTTTCCCTGCTTGGGCTCAAGTTAACCACAAGAAGGGCTCCCCCCGGCTTTTGGCACTTAGATAGGAACCTCTTCTGAGTCCCTTTTTAGAAAAGCCGAGTTTAACTATGCAAAAAATGGAGAGAAGTTTCCCTAAAACCAAATATGGCCTCCTCAAGCAAAAACCTTTTGTTAGAGCTGACAACAGTTTCTCCACCTGGGAGCAGAGGCACCCTAAGCAACCCTGCCCTCCATCCCCAAGCTAACCCATTACCACTTCTGATGTGGTAAAACCGTAACAATTATTTGGATAGCCCATACACCCCCTTCCCCTGACCACAGAAACAACAAGAAAACAAGCCCTTGGGCTCAAAGGTATTTAACCTCCTTAGTTATTTTCAACCTTCATATTTTGTAACCCCAGGAAAGAGCATAGTTTCCTATTAGGGCCAAATTAAATTAATTTCTCGTTGGTCCTGGCTGAAGTCTTTGGTGGCAGCGAAGGGCGACGCTCACCACGCAGCCGGGCAGAACGCCGTTGCAGCCCCCTCGCCAGGCCACGTCTCCACGTGCTGTCCCTGCCCCTCTTCCCCCTCGCTTGAGCTCCCCTCCGCCTTTTTCCCTTCAAGCCTTACCCGAACCCTGCTCAAAGCTCTCCTCAACACCTATCCTTGCTACGGTGGATGGAGAAACGGCCCCTCCGGGCCGGTAAGCCTGAGGGTCAGGCAATGCCACGTTGTGCTTCCTCCATCCCTAACCGCTGCGCAGATTAGGTCAGCCCTCTCCGTGGCTATTTCTCAGCAAACAGGCTTTTTGGAGCAAGGGGCTCTACTTCTTCTGTGTTTGCACAGTCCACGGCGTGTTATCGCTCTGACTGTGACAGGTCTGTCAGCATAACGCTGCAATACAAATTACAAGTAGTTTAGCAACCGACTCCTTACTGGAATAAAAGACAAGCGATTCTAAGAGAACAAAAGCCAGATGGCTTTTCTAATTTTGGAAAGCTCCCCTGAAGAAGCCTTCGCTCTGCCAATACCCAAATACCCGTCAAGCTCTTGAGCCATTAACAGAGGAGGAGACGCTAATACGAGGTTAATTTCTAGGCGGCTACTTTTCCCCCCTCCAGCCTTGGATCTTGTACCCGCGCAACATAAATAACATCCCGCGCCGCGGGAAGCGCTCCTCAGCTGGCAGCTGAGCCGTGGGCACAACTCCGAGCATCCTCATCAGGCGACGAAGCACATGAGAAGCCAGAGCTTCTGCCAAAGTCCATTCTTGTTCAAATGACAGCGCAGAGCTAATTCCCAACGACAATATACACAAATTATTAATCAGCAGTATGGATTATTTACACAACAGCGCTTTACAGACGACGGACAGACCCATCCACAATTCCAGAGAATTTCCTATTTGTAATGGACAAAGGATTTTCTTCCCTTTCCAAATGGCTGGAGTTTGTCAAATCCATTAATCATTCCTAATTACACACGCATAATTCATGCAACTTTCCATAGAATCCTAATCAAATCCTGGCAGCACTCAGCCCCTTTTCTCTTCCCAATCCCACGTAATATCTCTACCTGCAGCTTTAACGTCGTCGCCCCTGCCCTCTGCTCCCCGCATCTCGCTCGGGGCATGGACGCTGACGATGCCTCGAGCAGAACAGGAAGGGGAGGCGAAGAAACGCTTCGACCGAGTTCGGCCAAGCTGTGAGCCCCCGGCCCAGCCGCCCGCCCCGTCGGCCCCAAGCCACGCTTTGTCCCAGTCCAGCGTGAAACCCAGCGGCACAGCTGCTGCCATCGCGCCTCGCGTTATTTTTCTCCTGACTACAAGCGATGGAAAAGCATCCTCAGAGATGGTTAAAGTGAGCATGGCCTGGCCTTTAATGTAATGGGTTTTTTTTTCCTGGGTCCTGTGCTAATAGCAAGGCACCTTCCCAAACCTCAAGACTATTCACAGAGCACTGAAAATACGAGTTGTATTCTCCATCTTCCTCGCGCTGGTTCCCCTTTTGGATGCGATGCCACCCTAGGCACGTCACCTCAATGAAACTTTCATCCTTTCAGACAGACATCCATCCAATCACCACTTTAAAGAAGCTGAAAAGCTCTGGGGCTGTTTTACGTTTTGAGGCAACTGTACCTAACCTTATTCAACCTTGAACCTCACTGACCGCGAAGGGGGCGGCAGCGCTCAGACGAAGCGCCACGCGCGTATCGCTCGCGCCCGCGCCGCCCACCGTAAGCCGTAAAAGAGCGTTGCCTACAGCGGGCAGCTCGTCTTTCCCAGCCGAAAGCTCATGTCTAGGCCTGGGAGAGCAGCTTTTGTTCGAAAATTTATCAAATGGGTGGAAGGACCCAGATAAGACAGATTAACAACCTGTCATTTAATTAAGATCCAGGAATTTAAGGGTGACAGAGGGGAGGAGAAAAAAACTTTAAGAAACAGGCAGCTCGGAAAACAGGCACGTTGGCAGGCTTACAGTAAGCATCACATCTACAGAGCAGTTGTTGCAAGATCAGCTAGCAGCGTGTTTTGCCAGAGTTGCTAACTGATTTTGCTTTTCTCCAACAAATAATAGGAAATATAGGCTGCAAGGAAAAAAAGAAAAAGGGACAAAGTGAGAAAAAAGGAGAAAAGGAGGGGAAAAAGGGAAAGAGAGGCAGAAAAGGGGGGAAAAAAGGGGAGAAAAAATAGAGCTGAAGGTAGAGGTGGTCAGCGCACCACGAACCGGACTGCAGACATCTGCAGTTTAAAGCTTTTGTCAGCACAAGGCAGGCTGAAGAGGCGAGGGCCTCTGCCGTCCTCCCCCAGGACCGCGTCGGGTCGGGCAGGGCAGGAGACAGCGTCCGTCCCACGCTCTTACCGGGGCACGCGTCCGGCTTCGCCCTGACTCACGTCTGCTGCCGCGAACCGCCAGACGGCATCGGCTGCGTGCTCCGCAGCCTGCCTTGCAAAGCTGACAAATGCTTTTACTAACTATTACGACTAATAGCGTAAAGGAGCCTGACCCACCCCGAGGAAGAGGCGGTGAGAAAGGGCTCCTCGCTTTCGGCTCATCCTTGCCGTAGAGCTCTGAACAAGCGGCCTTAACGCTGGCTGCTGTGAACGTGGTACAATCATACGCTCCAGTCCTTTGCAACAGAGTATTTGCAACTTTTTTTTTTTTTTTTCCTCCCTCCTTAAGATCTCTTCAACTTCAAACTCTCCTCTCTGCCGCTAGCCCAGACCCTCTTAAACCTCCGGCCTTTCGCAGAGCCAGCACTCTACTATTGACTCGTCTGCATTCCTCCCCTCTGAGCGAGTGCAAACATCCTAACTCTTTTGATGGAGCGGGAAGGTACATCCAGAGCAAACACCAGCCAAGCAGTAGGGACTGCAGGAAAGGAAAAGGCAGCCAAGATGACTAAAAAAAAAGAAAAAAAAAAATAAAGCAAATATAAAGCTGCTAAAACACCCAAGACGATGATAGTCTTAAATCAACAGCCATCATGCTCAGATGCTCAGTTCTTTTGGCTATTTTTATATGTTTATATCTTTTAAACAAACCGTAATCTCTTTGCTAGAATTTTTGTGTGCAAAACAATCAGGTAGGGACATGGAAAGTATTGCCACTATCGAACGGTTTCCTCAAACTCTGCAGCCCCAGCCTGCAAGGAAGGACTGACGGGAGAAGGGCTGCACGGCTAGGTTTGACAAAAGCCTGCTTTATATTCGCTCCTCCACCGCCTGGCCAAGCACTGTGGTAACACATGCAAAACTAATATGAGAAGTTTCTACAACTATTTCAAAGAGAGGAAGAATAGCAGCACATAGTTCAGTCTTTTTAAAGACAAAGAAAGAAAACCCTGACCGTTCCGTTTCTCTCCATCCCAATAAAAAGGATATTACTCTCAAATTTCATTTTCCTATTGTAAAGTCAGTCTTTATGCTTGCAAAATGAGTGTTTTAAAACTTTTTTTTGTAAATTGTATGTTCTGGCAGATGTCTGAAACCCCCCCAGCAGATTAGAAACACATGGGAAGAACACAGAATCCAAACCACACATTTTTATTAAACTGCATGACTTCTAGTTCAAATTTCATCACATTGAAGTAAATATCATCTCCCTAAAGTAGCAGCTACATGTTAGGTTACTCATAATAGAAGCTCTCATATACGTACACAGCATAGATGCATGCAGGTGCCCATATGAGCACATCCTATCCTTGCTGATAAACTATACAGACGACAAGGTGAGGTCACGTGACTGAAGTTGATTTTGCAATTCTTTCTTTTAAAAACAATCTGCCTGTGTGCATGCACACACACATGCACAATTTAAGAAAAAATTATTAAAGCTGCAGAGATTCCAGACTTTCAGAAATACCAGATTTAACTCAGTCACTTTGTACACGCATACTAGCACGACCTTTAATTCTCCAACAGCATTTCTACCTCATTCAGTTCACAAGTGACTTTTCTCCATAGACCCTTCGCACTCTCTCTGCAGGCTTCTCTAACTGCTTCACTCTGCAGCCACAGTGACTGCATACATGTTTTGCACACATAAGCACATATATGCTGCATATCTAAGCACATAGATTTACATGCAACGTCTACAGAAGCAGATGTTAAGCAGCACTAACTTGGAGAAGGTGATAGGGGTTTTTAATAACTGCAGTGCAGGTAACACTGCTGTTTACTAAGGACATCCTGCCCATTGGCTCCAAGGAAAATTCACCCCAGTTATGCTGTTGCACAAGGCAGCCACTTGCATAAACCTACCCATACACAAACTAAAACAATTCCTGTTCTTCAGGAAAACATCCAGATTTAGGTACTTTTGGAAGGCTCAGGCTTCCTAATTAGCTTTCAATTCAGGCATGGGGCAAACACCCTGCTAAAGCAGAGAGGGAGTGGAGTCTCCTTTGCTGGAGATATTCAAAACCCGTCTGGATGTGATCCTGGGAAATATGCTCTAGAGGACCCTGCTTGAGCAGGGAGGTTGGACTAGATGATCTCCAGAGGTCCCTTCCAACCTCAACCATTCTGTGATTCCGTGACTTTTCCAAAGCAAGGATTTAACCCCTATCACAGGCCTCTTCCTGCAAAAGCTACAACTCATCTAACACAGCTATCACCAGGTGTTGGCAGAGCACCTGGGTATTTCCTCCAGAGCAGAGTACATGCTTCTCACTGGGCTGCCAGGCGCTCCTAGGTCCAAGGGGACAGCCCCTGCTGCAGCCCCAGCACATCTGCTGCAGGCAGGTGGCCGGAGCAGGAGGACAGGCACAGCCCAGCAGAGTCGCAGAGGGCAGCGCTCTCAGACTGGCCAGATGCATTGATCTTGCCAAGGATGGACACACAGCTGAGGCTGCTCAGTAGATCACCTCCCTGTCCCACCCAGCCTGTTTATGGGGACACCAGCACTCTCCACCAGCCTTGAACCCCCTCCCCAAGGTGCTGACCCAGGTCAGATTCAAGCCAATTGAAAGTATGCTATTTATCCCCCTCCCACCAGTCACCCCAGCTGAGCACTAATCATCTTTATGAGACTTCTATCACCTGGAGCAGATGCAAAGCCAGGCTGCAAAACCTGCTCTGGTCCCTGCAGTGCTCTGATTTCAACCTTAGCAGTGCAAGAAACCAACACCTCAGTATCACAGCTTCAAGGAGATTTTCAGGTTGAAGGGTGAAGAACAGCACTCATGTCCTATGAGCAGCGAGCAGAACCTGAGGAGAAACAGCCCAAGATCTGTACCCGCCCGCTGTAGTTCTCCTGGCCAGCTGAGGACTACTGTCAGCTGACACGCTTGTCTTGAGAAATTGTTTGCAGATCTCTTACAGTAACGTGTTCCCCCTGAAGAGAAAATGGCACAGTAGTCTGGGAGTCCCTTGGCTCCCTGGGATTGAGTCACCCAAGCCCCAAGAGGTTCTCACAGCTGTGGGATGGAAAACCTTGCAATGTGATCTTCCTAAACCAGGCTACAAATCAGCTTTGGCTGAAAGACATAACTCCTTTGCTGGCTTATTTCTGAGTTGCTGGCTAGGCAAAGGTGTTCTTTCTCTTCAGGAGAAGGGTTAAAAAAAACCAAACAAACACACACCAAACATCTGGCTGCAGAGAAATCTTCCTAAGTGACTTTTTGAGCTTTTTTTGGCTGCTCCAAAACTCATAAGAACACGGTAAAGAGCCTGGCTCTTTCTCCCCTCTCTGGTTTTGACTCAAAAGTAGCAAACCTGATTCTCTGAAGAGCTGGGATGAGAGATAAGTAGGTTCAGACTCTGTATACAGGGCCAGCTTTGTAGAAGGAAGGAGCACATGTGCCAAGTCAGAGTGAACGTGCAAAAGGTTAAGGTCAGACCTGGCGCAGGTCCTTAGCAGACCTGATATTTATATGCTTCTTGTGTGGGATCTTAAATACTGTTGCCTCTCATCACCTAGGCATAACCAATTCTTGCATTTTTGCCAGCATGAAGAACTACAGCAAAGATAGGTGGCTCTCCTGAAAAACGTTCCTATCTAGAGTATATCTATTGTATGCACAGCAGGCATGCTTGACGAGAACACCGTCACTGAAGAAGCAATCCAGCCTCATGGCCACCTATGCCAAGACATTTCTAGCAACTAGTCATCTTATTTACATACACAAGAAACCACGTTGAGAGTTATTTAATATGCAGGTTTAAACTCTAACACATGAGAAAGTATTCTCCTCTAATGAATCCATTAGGACAGCAATGCATTTTTTGGCTACTTTCCCCTGAAAGCAAGCCATGTGTGACCTCTTTGTGCAGCTACAGGTACGTGTCTGTCTGTCTCAATAGCTTCTGAATCTGATAGCTGATTTCAATCAAATCTGACAGAGGAAAAAGGCTCAGGATAATTAAATTCCTATAAATATCATAGGAACAGGCAGCCAGGTAAAAGAAAGGCACTGTACAAGTTCACCGCGTGAAGGGAGGCTTTGCAGGACGAGTTCACATCTTATCAGACAAAGGAGCATCCGCAACAAGATGACATCTCATTAACGTTCCAACCATAAGACAGGCTTTAAGCAACCACAAGACACAAATTAGAAGGAGTCTAGACTGGACTAACCCCAGAGCTCACGGAAAGACTTTTTAACCTCAAGGCACCTCTAAGGTTCTCAAATCCAACAACATGTGAAAAAAGATTAGCTGAAGCACCACAAAATAAGTGGTTCCTACTGTCTGTCTATACATAACAAACACCCTCTTGTCCTCAATTTTCCAGAAGCAAGAAGAACAGAGGAGAAAAGCAAGCATCTCCGCACCTCAGCTAGCCTGCATCCAGAGCTCTGCTCTAGCAGCTCGCGGAGGAACGTCACGCGACTCACCATAGCCGAGGAACTGTCGTCGCGCGCTGGCCACGGTCGTGACTGACGTTACCGCCCAGGTGACCTTGAATGAGCAGTTGCTCAAAGACAGTGACTGATGCCTCTGCACAGTAGACTTCTAATTATTATGGCTTTCCAGTAAACACACTAAGATCAAACCCTTGAAGTTGTTTTTCCTATATGGCCAACACAGCAGCTTGCTGCTCTGTGATTTCTGCCTTCAAACTCTTCATTTGGTAACTTAAAATCAGCACTTACACGGTAGTCCACACAGACAAATTACAGCGCTGATCCCTAAAAATAGAGGCCCCGCAATCACCATGTGCTCTGTTGTCACTGTCTGAAGCCCTAGCCTTAATATAAACTTTTTACTAGGGCCACCATAGTTACTTCTTTTTTTCAGATTACAAATATTTAGCTAACAATAGCGTAAAGGATCCTTTTGAAGACTACTCAGAAATTGTATTGCTGAGCTGATAATTTTTTTAGCTATTTTTTAAATAAACCTAACCACCATGGGTTTATAATATAACACCAGCTAAGAGTAACTTTACAGCAACAGACTATTCAAACAGTACAACGTCTCTTTCTACAAGGTATCCACAGAGAATTCAAATGTAGCTTTTTTTAAACTATTAACTATTCAAAACCATTTACAAAATAACGAGTATGAATAATTCTGCACAGTCAAATTTTGCAAGCAGTTCCCTCCAACTGTTTTCAAATAGGAGCTGATTAGGCTCCAAGCTGTTCACACGATGTGCTTGTTCCCTAATTGGGGCATAGATTCAGATTACTCCCGTGAACGCTCGCAAGCAGCAAGTCAGACCCTTCCAAAAATCTCTCTCAATATTTGCTCAAAAAGCACGTTTCCACAGGTGTCCTTATGCAGAGCAGCTCAGGAGCTGTAGACCCCTCTGGACAAGCAAGAAAAGAAACCTGCAGGCAAGGCAAAACAAGCCTTCCCACGATGCCATCAGGGCCAAGACAAACATGCAGAATTAGCTTTTTTTTTTTTTTTTTTTTTTTTTCCAGAAAACAGAACTGAAGCTGAGCAAACACACGTGTACTAAACTCACTGCAAAACTCCAGCACAGACAGGCCCGTAGCTTTTACTTCAATGAACCTAGGTGAGATAGCTGCCATACCCCTTTCCACTGCAGCCCGCTTGCTGCTGTGAGCAGGGAGATAAGCGCTATGAGCCGCACCGCTGGCAGGGTCCTAAGCATGGACACATGCCCTTGCAGCAATTGCAAGCGCCTGATCCCATTGACCAGCCTTCCCGGCAATGCCGACCGTTGGGAGAAGCAGGGATGTTACCAGCACCGAACAAAGCCTAGCTTCGCATCAGCGGTCTCAGCAAGAAACAAAAGATTTCCCTTCCTCTGCAGCGAGGAACCGGGCGCACGGCTGCGCTGTCACCGCTCCCTCCCGCATTGGAGCTAACCGCTTTGTTCGTGCCCCGAGCGCCGGGTCCCACCGGACCGGCTCCAAGGCAGCGTTGCCTGGACAACACCAGCACAAACTGCATCCCTACAAAACTTGCATTCAGGCCTGCTTAAAAACTCTGTTAACTGATAGCCTGCACATTGTGGGAGGCATTTACATAAAGGGAGGACAGTTTCAGCCTGACCTTCTACTGTCCAGCATGGAAATAAAAAAAAAAAAAACCACCACACGCAACACACACACAGCCCTGGCCTCTGAGACATGAATAGGACAAAATGAATGGATGTCATTGTCTATCATGATCTTCTAGTCTTTTAATTAGCGGTTAATAAAGCTGAGGGGGAGAGAGAAGAGAAGATGAAACAATGAGCAGTTTTGAAATAACACCCTCATTTTTGTGACCAGTATGTTCCAGATAACACTGTTGCCTTTACGAATCACACAGTAAAGGCTCAAGAAAACTGGGTTTTGTTTTAAGTGTACCTTTAGCAAGACAGGAACAGTCTTACCACACACACTTTTTTTTTTTTTTTTTTTTTTAATACGACACGGGGTTCCTTAGCCCACGTTCAGACCTAAAAACATTGATTCCATGTGCCCATAAAGCCAGCCTCTGAGACAAAAAGATGATCAGAGCCACTGAATCTGATCTTTGGCTTCAGAAGAGTCACATAACTTCACCCTGCGTGACATCCAGGCATATGCAGGATCGAACCTTTGCATACTCTGCAGTACATTTATCAAGATCAGATGCTCTAAGCATCAAAACGACAGCAAATCCATCTCAGCCATTGGCAACATGCTCCTGTGACTAATTACTTTAGGCAACGATTCCCCGTAAGACAACTCTGGGATAGATTTATTTTATTCCTGGCTGGGTTTTACTTCGCTTCCTGCTCTTCTATCACGAACTTAACACTGTTTCTTATTTTATCTGTGTTGGTTTCCTCTCCTCCATTTCTGTAGGGTGAACTCAGGGAGCGTTTTGCACTTTTGGACCTGTGGAAGACGACCATGCTAAGGGGGATTACTAAAATTGTATCTCTGCTCTTATTCAGCCTCTCGGTACCCTGATGAGGGTTCATCAAAGTGGGTTCGTGTAGAAGTAAAAGCACATACTGACCCTACGAATGAAAGGCTACTGAGGAGATTTTTTCCAAGGCACCATTTCAACAGAAACGGGGCGCTTGCCTGCATCCTTTGCAAATATCCTTCATTCCCAGCACTGTTACTACCATAAACCCCAATAGCTGTAAGCCCAGAAGTGATTCTCCCCCTTTCCCTTTGCCATATCCCTTAGGGACCCCAGAAGAAACTCAAGCCCCTCAGTTTCCCCCACATCCCCTGCTGCCCTCCCCTGAGCATTGAGCAGCCCCTGGGCAGCCCTGCTCCTAACCTGCTGCTCTCCACCACCAGCTCAGCTGCTCCTTGGACCCCCAGGTTTCACTTTCAGGAGGTCAAGCCCAGAGGAACAGGGACCAAGCCCCTCAACATAAGCTGTTCCCTGCTGCAGATGGGGAACGCCAGCTATAACAATCTGCTGAGGGAATCAGTTCTGGACAGTACAATTTTATCCAGGCTACACTTCTATTATGAAATGAGGAAATTGCAGGGTTTTCACTAGAGAGGAGATGCAGCCTTGAAGGGAGCACACAGTCTTTGAAAACTCCATGCAAGCCCAAATTACAGAGACCAAGGCTGCCAAAGGCTGCCTAGTCTTCAAATTTCTTCTCGTGGTCTTGCAGGCCTGACCACATACTCAAGTTCCATATTTTCTTTGCCGTTCCATTTAGTGCTGCATTTCCTCCATTCTACTTAATCTCCTTATGTCACTGGGTTACCAAGCGCTGATTATTCTGCTCCAAGTTTTCCTTCTTCATCCAAATCAAATAATCCTCTAATAAGCAAGCCAAGGGCTGCCTTTTTCCTATAGAAGTTATTTTTCAATGACATATGTGTGAACCATAAGGGATAGTTTAAAAACAGATTCTCGCTCATTACAAGCTGCGGTACGGTACACCGTGGCATTGCTCTTTTGTGTCTTCCTTCTTTGCACTGAACACTGCCGTTTCCTGGCTCTAGTTTCACATTGATTTATTTCCCTTTAGTCTATGGAAAGTTAGGAACGAAATCAGATTCTGCTAGCTGCACCACCCACACAAAGCTGGATATGCAAGTGTAGTGTAAGCGGGACTCACACAGTGGAAAATATGTAGTTAAGTGAAGCCGTTGGCCTAAGCTACATGTTTGCTGCACTGAGCCGGACTGGAGGCAGTTACTCAGTTTTCACTCAGCCCTGTCTAAACAGGGTAACAGCGTCTGCTTGGAAGGTGTTGATCCCAGGGACCCAGAAAGCTGTTAAGATTCATTCCCACACCTGGCTATAATAGAAAGGGGAGAAGCAAAGGGAAAGAGGGTCTAGGAAAGGCAGTGAACAAATCAAGAGACACCCGAGGAGCAGCCAGTCTTGAAACGTTTTGAGCTTTTTTTAAAATGTGCTCTTGTCCTAGCAAATAAGTGAGAAACAGGGGAGTTTGCCTTTTTGTGCTATGCTGACTGCCTTTAGAAGAGGTGGAAGGAGATATTCACACTACTACATAGCCAAGGAACCGAGAACATGGCCAAAGAGTTGTTACATGCGTGTGAGGCGTGAGCTCTCCGTTTGTCGAAAAACAGGGGAGGAAGGTACAGAAAGGAAGAGGAGGGGAAGGAAAGAAAACCTAGGCAAGGTCTCCAGTAAACATCTAGACTTGCATTTCCATGATAGTCAAAGTGCAGTGTAATGTAGCAGACCACATTTTGCAGCTCTGTTGAACAATTCACACCACTGCGATAAGGGGAGGAAAAGCAGCCAGGTGCAGCCCAGTGTTGCTTTTTTGTGGATTTCCAATCCTCCCTCCTTCCCACTCTCTAAACACTTCCCAAACCCCAGTATGAAACCCCAGGCAAGCCCTCAGACAGCTCTAAAGCCAGTGGCTCATTTTGGAAAGCCTCAGCCTTCCCCAGCCTGGGCTCACTTCCATCTCCAAAGGGTGGCTCTCGGCTTCTAGCAGCACATGAGGCTCCATGGCTTCCTGTTCCCATCCCATAATGACTGGGGCTCTTTTGAGCAGAGCAGGTCCCCCCCTGGGCTTGGCAGCCCAGCAACCAAGCAGAAAGTCCCTTCCAGGCATGGTGTGCAAGAGGGAAGGAGGAAAGGCCCTCATCACAGAGCTAGTTGCACACTGAAGCATGCGATAATAGTCTTCCCATTGCCCATGCTGAGCCTGCAGTTTGCCCTCGCATCTGGTAACAGGAAGGAGGAGGGAAAATATACTCAGGACAACTTGAGGTATATTTGCACTAAGGTGCCTAGGTTGCATGCTCTTAGCTTTGCCCCCAGTTTTGTCTCATAGCTGGATTAACCTAGAAGCCGAGCCACAGGTTTCTCAGCCATGCTGTATACAGCTTTCTGTCCACTCACTGCCACAACCCTGAGATCCACCCTGAGTTTTTATCCTCAGCCCTGCAGACTGAAGTGGCTCAGGATCAAGGGTTTTGTATACACAGAGGCTTTTAATCAAGACTTGGAATGTTTTTTGCCCCAAGAGGTAAATACAGAATCCAGGTTTTACGGATTAAAGAGAATGGGGGAAAACAGACCTGGCTGCCAGAGTTATCTCAGGATATAAGTGGGATTACATGCTTCGCCATCGAGATATCTGCTGACACGCTCAGAATTTAACTTAACACCAAATTTTGGTTGGGAAGGAATTTTCCTGCATT
The DNA here is from genome assembly GCF_040807025.1 of Struthio camelus. NCBI lineage: Eukaryota > Metazoa > Chordata > Aves > Struthioniformes > Struthionidae > Struthio > Struthio camelus. Next base: position 4,238,526 of record NC_090961.1, read on the forward strand.
TGGCAGGCAACAATCACCAAACCACAGAGCACTGAGCAGGATGCATCTGCTGGGACCACCAGAGAAGGATGCTTTTTGTGCAGGTTCCTATTGCTATTTCTCACCATTTCTGCAAATCTGGCCAGCACCGCTCAGGAAAGAGATGAAAATGGATAGCTGAGCTAATGCGTGCACGGACACACACCCCTCGTTCATACCCCCTTCTTCTCCCTCTCTCTAGGGAACCGGATTGCCTGGTCTTCTGCTGATGTTCACACACCTCTCGCATCCACGCTCCAAACTACTTCGGTGATTATCTTCCAACAGCACTAATGCCCAGAAAAGCTGATTTTTTTTTTTCTCTTGAAAGAGAACCTCTGTGCAGGGCTCTCATCTCAATTAAATTCAACTTTCAAGAAGTTATGTTTAAACACAAAATCCTGTTTAGCTTCCATAACTAATTAAGCACTATCCAAGCTTTTCATCCCAAAAAGACGACCTGGTTTGCACACCCTATGGCCTGAAGAGTAGATATGAAGCTCACCCCTAGAAATGTGGTTGTATGAACAAAATTCATTGAGAAACAGAGAATAATGCAGTGTGACCAGCATGGCTAGCAGTAGCTAAGCATCATAGCTCAGTTAATATCCTAAGCAGCAAAGCTGTAAGAGGGTAAACATAATTTGCAGATAAATTTACTTGTGTTAGCAGCATCAAAGCCCCAGGAAAACCTTACCATGTTTGCAGACATTCCAGAGAAGAGAACAGTGAACAAACGCAATATTCACCACAAATTCTCTCATCTGCACACACATTTTTGCTTCAGTGGCCAGAGCACTGTTTGTTCAAATAGACTTGACCTCCTGAACCATGGCCAGTATGTGGCTACGTGTGCAGAACAATGAGTCCATGGTTAGAGACTTTTTTCCGTGTTCTTGGAGGGAACAGAAAATACACATACACACAAATACACAGGCCCCATCCAATACTCTGCACAACTCATTAGGAATACCCTCTTCCAGCTTCTGTCCCCAGGGTGATGTATTTATTGTGAACATATACATTCGATCCTGCTCAACTCTGTCAAAGTAGTACACCTGCACACTAGGGATGTCTGGAGTGGGCTAGGATTTTCCTTTGGGCTTTGGCAAGCAGCCCAGACTGCCTCAAAAAATAAAAAGCCTCACCATGTGCAAGGAACATGTGTTTCATTTGTTCATACCTAAATGACAAGGGAATGGGTTGAACACAAAGTCAACTAATAGAGGCTTCTAGATAGGACAGGTTTCTCTGTGCTGGGCCACATCCTAAGGTTTACTCTGTCCTTACTGCAATGAGAGGCTACATGCATAAAAAACTAGCTTAAAGACATGACAGACTTCAAGCAGTGTCCTGCAAAGGCAGGACAACAATGAGAAATCCCTAAATTTTAAATAAGTGTCAATTTGAGCAATGACAGCTTAATAGCTTAATGAGAACACAAGCCCATCTGCCTGAGCAGCCTGTCTGAGCTCATCGCTTGCCACTTTTGCCACAACCCTTCCCAGTGACTCTTTCCCAGGAGCTTGGCTCAGATGAGTCTGTATTTCCGCTAACAATTTGCTGCCACAATGCAAAACAAAAGAAAATAATGCAGAGGAAGAAAGAGGACATGTTCCTGTCCACAGACTTCTGCTCCAGAAACGCACTTTTAGGCAAATAAGAATAATTTGTATGACCTTCCACATAGATCAAGGCTCCCAAATTAGCAGGAAAAGGGAAACATACACTGCCTGAGTCCCAGACACACTATCGCTCTTACTGCTCTCAATAATTGCTTTTACATATTGCATGATGCTGCTGCCAATAAAGTCCAGCTGGAAACTTCTCCCCAATAGCATGAGTATTTGGCTTTTCCCCCCTTGTTCAAACTGAGGAAAATCACCTTTTCAAAATTTCCCAAACATGCCCACATTTGCTCTCTTCAGTAATTTTCTACCATACACCAGGTCCCTCTGCAGTGCCTCTTCTGCTTCCCGATGCCCCCTCGCGGTGGACATGCATGTCCAAAACGCCACTGTAAACCTTGGCATGATGTCATGGGAGAGGAGCAGGTTTCCAGCATTACATCACCCTGTCTGGGCTCAGCAATCAGCGCCTTCATCTCAGAGTTTCCATGGAACAAACTGAGGCTTCTCCCTCACCCACTCTTCCTCCTTCCCATTATTTAACAGGGGAAAAGCAAACTACAAATGAAGCCATAAGCTCGAAGAGTAATGACACCGCATCTAACAGCATCCATCAAATATAACGAGCCTGCCTATGTCACTATCTGCCCAACATTTAAATATAAAGCTCTCTGCCAGGTAAACGTCAGCAGCAAACATGCAGATTTTGCTCCCCAAACTTTGTAATCCCTTTGGTGGCCAGCAGTCATTTTGAAGGATGAGGTTTGCCTTCCAGAGACTGCTCAGTTTTCCTCATTAGCAGCTTGCACTGATTATCCTGGGAGCCCCACACAGCAGGAAGAATCCCCAAGGCCAGGAAAAGCTGGGCAGTAGCCTGCCTGTCCCTCTCCAGGATGTCTTTCATCCTGGCAAGGAGGCTGCCATGCAACATCCTGAGAGGACAGCAGTGATGGAGAGTCCCATGCCTTCCCTGCTCCATATATCTTGCCATCCTTCCAGCTGATGATCATCGCCACCTCCTGCTCAGCATCCCCATGGGCATCGTCCAAAATGGCAAAAGCTCAAAACTGTAATTGGTCTACAGGCATCACTAGTAAGGCAGGAGGTTTAGAGGCTGATGGCTATCTGAACCCTAACAGTAAATATCTGAGATATTTCCCACTTTGGTAGCTCCCAAATTCAAGGCAGGTAGCTGCTAACAACTGCTATCCAGGAGATGGCAAAGCCAGCAGTCCCATGGACTGGCCCCAGTCCATGGCAGCTACACTGTTCATACAGGACATTACCACTAGATTTTAATGACTGTGCTAATTGCCCCATGTTCTCAGCATTCATTATGCTTTGCTAACGAAGTCACCAGGACAGACTCTTCAGTAAGAAATTGCTCCAGACTGAACAACTTTTTCAATTTACAGGCAACTATCTCGTTTTCGCGCTCGACCAGAGAGCAGTGCATGCCTGCAAATCGCCTCTCACTGCCAAGCACCTCAGTGCCATTTGATACATCCAGCATTCAACATATCCAATCCAAGACACAATTATATATTAAGAAACTAATAAGCTAAGCTGCACACATGTCCGCAGGTACTTCAAGCAACATGTGTCCGCAGGTACTTCAAGCAAGGTCCTGCACATACAAATATGATTTCACAGTGAAGCAATTACAAGCTTCTCGCACAAGATGACACCCAAAGGACTAAAACTCTTCCCAGACTGACAATATGCCCCAGCAGCGTTCACTGGCACTGAGACCAGGAGGGGCAGCCAAGGATACTTATTACATACTGTTCAACTTCCTGAGCCCTGAATATCAGTTTGATTCCACTTTTCTTTCCCCGTCTCCTTCTATGCAGGTTTCTCCATTTATTTCCTCTACTGAATAAAGGAGCTATAAAGTAGTTTAGATATATACAGCATCCCCTTCTCTTCATCTGAAGATCAGCATGGCTTTGGTAGGCCACTCTACCTTAAATAACAGCACGCACCATCATACTGATTGCAAAGATAGAGAGGAGGGTATTCACACCAACTAATGGAGAAGTCCAACCTCAGTGTCTTGGAAAAGAAATTTGGAGCTCTAAAAGGCAGAGCCTGTTCAGCACAACACACCATCAGCAGTGAGAAGTAGCCCCCAGCAGCAGGAGACATCCCTTGCCTCAAAGCTAACTATCAAAGGCACCCATCCTGAGGTGAAACTCATCCAATTAGGCCCATGTGGATCTTACTGTAGGAATGGGGCTTGACTCAAGACAAACCGCAAGAAACAGTAATAAAACCACACACCTTCTTAGGCCTGATGCACAACTTGGCCACATTAAAAGATAAATGATGCACTGCATAACCGTTAAGCCTCAATGAAAGGATTTTTATGGTCTGTTTGAACAACAAAGCACATCTCTGCTTGCATTATACGCAACCATAGGCCAGAAAGCATCCAATATCAGCACATTGTACTAATTATCTACACATGCCTAGCACAGAGTTTCTTCTACTGTTTATGAAATTGAATTTATAACTGAAAAGACTAAAACATTCAATATTTGTATTTTGTAATCATTACTACTAAGACCACATCATTACAGATGACCCTGACCCAGTCATAAACTTTGCCTGGAGTCCAGCCGTCTAAACTGTCAATTCCCAAGTAAATCTAAATGAAAAAAAGAGCTGGGGCTGAGAAGTGTGTGCAAACAATTAGTGTGATGTTTTCACCAAAATCTTTACTTTCTCCTTCTGGAATCTGACTGACACTCACTCCTCCTTTAGGTCATACGAAATGGTATCAATCTTAGAATTAAAGTTAAATTACCTGAAGCACAGATTGCAACTTTTGCAAGCTGTTTTGCAACACTTCAGCTGGATATAGCTCTGTCCCTCCCTCTGTGCAGTCATGTATTCACAGACACACTGATAAAACCAGATGACATCCCTAGGCACCTGGGTAAGACGATCCTGTATGCAAGACCTCACCAACTGAACCCGAATATCATATTTAGGTTTTGATTAGACTGACTGCATTGCTTGGACTCTGGTACCAAAAAAAAAAAAAAAAAAAACCCACACACTCATCATTAATTGCAAACCCATCCAGAGGCATAATCTTCAACAACTGTAGATATTTTCTAGGCAGCATGGCTATTGTGAAAGAGCCTAGTTCTGTGATTTAATCCATACGTCTCAAGTGCACCATTTCACCAGAGAGGATCCCTTTGAAAAAACAAAAGCAGAAGAAATGATGAGAAAACCAGCAACTAAATGGAGAATTATTAGGAGACTGGGGAAAGCTACAGACATCTTCAATAAAGAGCCCTAATGCTGGCTCAAAACATTTTATTTTCCATCATCTCACACCATGGTATATATTAGTGGTGTAAAACATCAACTCTCTTTGCACTCCCTGAAAGGCTCTACAGCAAAGGAGGTGAAATCAGATTTGGCAGGGCCAGGAAAGCAAGCAGCCAGAACTGTAAATTAGCTTCTTTCAGCAGTCTGCCGAGGTAGTGAAAAAAAAATACCGGAGCACGTGTCTGTGGCGCATCTTGACAGAAATTCAGGTTAGTACAACTCCAATTATTAAGTAAAAATGCTTTTTGAAGGTTGACAAAAACTTGATACAAGACCTCAGCCCACTTCCTTTCTCCCGCTCTGGACTAGGCCCAGATCTTGCCGAACACTTAACGGGTTCAGCCTTGCACTCATGAGTAGCCTTATTGAGCTCAGCAGAGCCATTAAAATGCATACGGTTTGAGGAGATTGGGGACCTTGTTACTTTTCCTGTAAACAAATAAGTGCTCCAGTGTGCTCCATACCTTGCCACTGCTCTGTTTATATTTGCACAAGAGGCTCCTGCAAACAGGAACACCAAAACCCCCATGCCGAGGAAAGCCTGGATCTAGATGTGAATCAGACAGATCCATAGCCGAGGCTCCCATGGTACGTTTGCCCCCCCGTGACCTGAGAAAGCCCGCAAATTTTGCGGTCATCATCAACGTAGTCTTCTCGGCAGCCCAGCGTACTACTCTATGGCTATCCTCCTGCAAGATTAGATAGGGACTACATAACACATTAACAGCAGCTCTGCCTGCAAAGGAGAAGCCCCAAATCTCTCCATCCTCAACGAAAAATGCCACAAAAAAGCTTCCACCTACAGGAACCCTGGGCTCACGTGTACACATTTTCGTAAAACAAAAGCTATTGATCCAATCTTGCAACCTCAAAAGTGACTGCGAAAAATAATGCACAGAAACATTAAAAACAAGAGTACTCTCCAGAGCTGGAAATGCTAAAACCAAGAGCACCAGAAGCCAGGGAGAAAACCATAACAATACTGAAATGAACTCCAGGATTATCAACCTTAGTGATAATTGTTTTTTTAAGTGTAAACAAGGCACCAGATTAAAAGAGTTGGCATTTCAGTCCAAGATCAACACAGCACCTATGTTACAGCTAAGGGCATTGAAGCTTCTTTCTGCTTTGTCTTGTCACACCTTGAAACTTTCAACAGCCTTAAAAGCACCTCTGGCATCTTGCCCAGACTTTCTGGCTTAACCCAGCACAATTTGCTTTTCCTCCACTTCTGATGTCTTGATTTCACTAGCGGTCTCCCAAAACACAAAGCAGGAAAGGAATAAAAAGCACCAGCCTCTTAGCATCATCCAAAATGCAGCAGCGCACCACATCTCATCCCAAGACAGAGGCCTGGTTTGGACAAAAGCAAATACTTTTGTTTGCCCTTCGCAGTTCTACTGCTTTGGTAGGACAGCATATGCAAGGGCCTGAGACCCTCTTACTTTGCACCTTGTTTGGCAGAATCAAAAGAAACCATTAGGTGCCACAGTACCAGCTAGCCCAATGAGATGCAGTCAAGGTATTCAGCTGGACAAAATAAGCTGCTTCTGTTTCCAGAGAAGCCAACCAAAAAAAGCATCAACCTTAAACAGCAATATACAGATGCACCAGCCTTCCCACTCTTGGGAAAACCAGCTTCATCTCAGGGCACCAAATACCAGACCCTACTCCAAAACAACTCATTTCTAGAGGGTCAAAACACCACTTACCTTGTGGGACAGTCCTGCAAAGTTTTAAACAGATGAACTAGAAATAGTCAAGACTAAGCACACTGTTACCAGGGCCTCCTCAGCAGTTTCACCAAGGTCCACAGAACAATTTTAAGGCCAGTTCCAGTGCTGTCAGCCAGCCAGGTGCTGCATAAGCACTTTTATAGGTGCTGCAGCCTCACACAGTAGCCTCCTTCTTAAGGAATCGGGAGGAAAGCAAGAAATACAAGATTTCCTGCCGAAATATGAAAGAAATTGCACATCTGGGACTTTGGCAAAGTCTGGGCAAATTTCATTTTGTTTATCAGCCCACCACCGCAGAGTCAGAGTCTACAGAGTAACATCGAATAGTAAAACAGAGGGCTAGACCACATGCTGTTGCAGGAACCACACTGCTATGGGATTGGATGTTCAAAAACACCTCTGCAAAGGAGGTTTTCACCTAATCCAGCCCACAGTGACATTTACCTGCCACAGATGTTAAACAGCACTTTTAATTTATAAAGATCCTCCAGCTGTGGGTTTGAGGATTTTTTTTTTTTTTTTCTATCACCACTTCTGGGTTTGAAACCCAGCATCAGCAACCCTTACGGAGTCATGATTTGGACTTCATTTCACCCCACATGTGCTAAACCAGAATGATTTCTTCAGTTCAGAGTGGGCTGAATTGCTCTTCCAAAAGACCACTACTATAGTAAATGGCAGGTCAGAAAAGCAAACCCTCTGGGAGGTGCCATTCACATGGTCCTGGAACGTGCAACGTATTGGTCAGATGGATGGAGGCGCACGCTATTTTGGCTACACATATCAAAGCTTTGCCAAGTTTTGGTCAGCAGGGGCAATATTTCAGCCCAGTTCCTCAGCCTGAGGGGAAAGAGCAAGCTCTGGGGAGACTGCTGCTATCCACTGAACCCAACGAGTCGCGCAAGAGCATCTTCCGAGAGCAATCTCACATGAAAGCCTACAAAGTATGGAAATATCCCACAGCCACGGCTGACAGGTAAAACTTTCAGCAGAAGGGTCACTACCTTTTAAGATATGTTAAAATAAAACATAGCAAAAGAAACAGTTAATCCCTTTAAAAAAATAAGATACATTCACATGTCTTCTCACTTCCTTCCAGTGTTGCTAAAACCACAGGAACACTGCTTACTACAGCCTGGACACAGAGAAAGTGTTTATCTTGCACCATGGGCTATTTCTTTTCTCTTTTGCTCTCTGCGAATGGCTCTTTTGTCTCACAACGTTGTCCTCTCATTCACAGCATGAGGCCAGCCACCGCTTCCCAAACTCAGCGCGAGAGTCTGTCCTGACACTTCTTTGCATTTGTAAACTTCTGTTTTGAACAACAGCTCAGCACAAAACTTAACTTGTATAACCTAGGCTCTCAGCTTGGCCCCTTTTCAAACCTACTTGGCATTCCCAGAGCTGTACAGAGATCCACACAGCCTCCAAACTAACTGAATTTTAATGAGAGGAAGTAGTTTTTCCACTGGAAGAATGTTGTGCTAGAGAAATATTTTGAAACTTCTCTAACCTTTCCCGCCAGACTTTTTCTGCAACAGCATATGAGCAAGGAAGTCACCATCTGTGCACTCAACTGATGAAAGCAGCAGAGCTCTGCTTTGCTTGTGACCCCAGCTAGACCTAGAGTTTAAATAATTAGAACTTTCTAAACAAAACCAAAAAAGAGTCTTGGGTTCGTCTTGGTTTCAGTTCTGACAACGCTTCAGAGAAGCAGGAAATGAATCCCCATAAATTAGAGATCTTGCTGATCTGTGCTGAAGAAAAGCCTGTTTAAGCCCTCCAAAGCCTTCCACCCCACTCCAGGTTAACTTGATCATTTTAGTTTCCAGCAAAAGGAGCAAACACTACATGCAGGTAACCCTATGGCTACAGAAAACCCTGGGGAACATCATCTTAGCAAGCTGAGGTGTTCAGGACAGTTACCTACAGAACAGGTACAGGCAGGAGCAGCTTCATCTTACTGTAGCTGGAATTCAGAGTATAGAAATTAATAGCTTTCTAGGAATACATGATTTTATATCCCTTTCCCATTCTTCTGGGCTCAGATTTTTTCCATAGTTTCTACTTAGACTTGAAGATTGCAGAGAGAAGAAAGAAGGAGTCCAAAGGAAATTAGCCTGCTGAGATATGAATTAGGAGATTAGATTATAGCCTGCTGCCTTCAGGAAACCTATTACATTCAGTTTAAAGCTTGGGAACATACTGAAAGCCATTTGTCTGATGGAGAAGATGAGAGGAAAGGACAAAGATCAGAACTGGAGAGGCTATTTCTTTAACATATGTACTAATATTATACAACACATGCGAGTGCAAGAGAAACAAACCTGCAAATTGTTCACTAGACCAAGTTTCTCTGGAAGTGCTTGCAATAATCTGGTAGCTATGTCTTGTGCTAGGAGCTGACAACTGGGCAAAGGTCTCCAGTGAAGAGGAACAGCAGCTCTTTTACACTATCTTCCAAAAGCTACATTTCACAAGCCCTGTTAACTTGTACTCATCAGGGATAAGATCATTTGCAACATGGGAGCTAGTGTCCAACTGCCTGGGAAGGGCTAACAGCAGAGCTGGGAGCACGCTGATATCCTTAAATGCATGTGTTGCCCTGCCTAGCACTGGGCCTCTCAGTCTTCGCTCCAGATGAGCGCCAAAAGACAGCATAACAACATCTCAAGCTTTAGGGGCAGTTATAGAAACTGTATTTTTGCTGGTATTGCACCTACATCAGAATACCTGCGTAGCCCTGTGCACCTCGCACCCTCCAGCAAGCCAGATATCATTACAGCCTCGTTAGAAAGAAAACAGCAATACAGAGTTGTGCCTGAGCACACTCTCAGGGGACGATGCAGGAGCTGGACGGGGCTGCGCCTTCCCTTTCCAAATCACAACAAAATGAAGTATCATCATTAAATTACTGCCTCCTTATCCAGTTTGGATGCAATACCAACTTATTTAAGAGGATCTATTAGATCTCTAGGTCCAGTGGCCCCCCAGAAAAGCTGACTGCTTTACATAACAGCTCTACATAAAATATCACATCCAGTGTGACTGCAGAAGCTTTTGGCAGAATGTCCAATACTTGTGAAAGATACTCCAGTGCCCATTAAACCCAGCTTTTACTTTCCGTTTTAATTGTTAAGCTTCCCAGGGAATGTCTATTAGCTTAATGCAGTTCAGAGATCCAGTTCTAACCCCCTAACTGGGATTTTGGCAGCAATGTTCAGTCAATGCATTCTTGCTGTTTACAGCAGGCCAGCTCCCAGATGTCAGCAATGTTAAACAGTCTGGAACTTTCCTTCTGAGTGACAGATAGCGCAATGCAGATGAGAGCTGACCTCAGTACAGCTCTAATTATCCCCCACTGTTATAAGATGCTCCCCATTCCTTTGCGGCATTTGTCAGCTAGGCCCATGAGATATACACAGCTCTTCCTTCCAAGCAAACAATAAATAAGGAAATACAGAAGTCAATAGGTCTTAGTTTACACTCCTTTGCACTGCCTCCGATTTCAGGGAAGCGATTCTAGCTTTCAAGCAAGACCAGAGTCAATATTCTTGCACGCACAAAAGCCTCAGAAGTGCAGCAGATCACTGAAACTGACTGCTAGTCAAATTTTTACATCAAACTAGCCACTATACTACAGAAAGAACTACAATATTCCCTTCTTCTCTTTAAATAATCCTGTATCTCTCTGCTTAAGAGGAGCTAATGGGAACATTCCACCCATTAAGGTTTTGGGTTGCTTTTTAAAAGCAGTCACTGTGTGGGAGGTGGCAAGGCTGCTATACAAGCTGTTGAGGAGACACTCCTGCACCACAGGAGAAACCAATAATCAATGACCAACACATGGGGAACAAACAAATTCTTATCACCCTCAGTGAACTGACTTGCAAGGGAGCTGCTTTCCTCAACCTCTGCTCACCGCCCCTGACGTATGACCTAATCACAATGCAGGGGTGAATGAAATCCTGTTACATCCAAGAGTGGAGCAATTCCCCAAACTAAACAAACCAAAAGTCTGAAAACTACAGACAAAATCCTGGTGCAGCAGCTCATCTAGATCCCCAACAGGGGCATGAAACCAAAGAGAAGCAGGAGAGCTCATTCCAGCAGATCTGGCCCGCTGTTTTAATCACTATTACAGAAAGCATTTACCTAGTCAAAACACTCAAACACTGACAAAATTTTAATTGCATCTTAGAGTTCTACTACACAAAAACCCAGGAAGAGTCTTAAAAACAAGCTGTCTAACCACTTATCAGCCAGCACCCAGGTCATCAGCTCTGCAGAACGTCTCCAGTTGCTTATTGTCATGGCTTACCTCAAAGACTTCCTCATCCAGTATCCTCGTTCCAAACACAATAATGCCATTGACATCAATGATGGGGTGGTCACTTCGGTCCAAGAACTTGGTTATCTTCTTTTTACAGTCCAAAATTAAAGTGACATTTTTCTTTTGCACACTGATGGCTACTCTGTGCCACCTAGAAGAACACAGTCCCATGGAAAAGTTAAACAGAGCTTTGGGCGTTCAAGAACAAGCCAATTTTATAACAATGACTCTTTCATGAAATGATGTTCCTGCAAAACTACACACCAGTCATCATCTGCAAAAGGACAAAAATTATCCTCGGGCAGACCCTGTGTTATTTGAAATAGAAGTTACTATAGCTGTGTTGACAGACGGTGCCTACTCACCACCTATCCCTGCGGAACAGGTAGGGGAGTATGCTCTGGTTTCAACACGAAGTAGACGAAAAAACTCTCTCAAGGCTGTTCCCGAACTATCCCTCTCTGTCACCCTCCTTATGTCCTGCAAAGTATGTAATATGGACATAGCACGGCACACTGATTTATTTAGGCCTTTTAGAGAGAAAGTCAGTGTTCCTATCCCCCATAAATTTCAAATAATCTGCACTGACTAGTACGAGAGTCACTTTTTTTCATATCTGCAGTATTATCTGGCAAAGCATAAAGTTCAAGAATGGGAGACTTGGCAGTGGTAAATGGTGTGTATATACATTAATACATAACTTCTATTTTACACACAATGTTCAACATATGCTGGTATTGATATAAATAACGTACTGTTTTTCCCTTTGTGCACAAAGTTTCACTTACTTGCCATCTGCTAGGTTAATGCCTCTAAAGAGAGGATAGTCTTCTGGGCCTGGCTTTCCTGTATGGTCTTCATACAGGAATACAGGAGATCTACCCATCTCCACACCAATTTGCTGGATCCCTTGCTCATTGTAAATTGAGATCAAGAAGGACTGACCTCCTTTCTTCGCTTTTACAGTGGTTAGAATGGAGAAGTCCTCTGGGAATGGGGAAGCTAGAGTGGAAAAGCAAAGAGGTTAGTCAGGTTCTTTCTGAAAATGCTTGTCTACTGGAACAGTCCCTGTCGTCTAAATGCCCATGGAGAGACCATTAGCAACTATTTACCCCTACTCATATGTGCACATGAGCAACCCTAAATTTGAATTGGGCAGCATCTTGGTTGCCATCTAAAGATCTGGCTTTCTCCCCAAAGCCTACCGTGCTACAGAGTTGTGATGTGATGCAACCCAAAGCGTACGGCAAAGCCAATGAAAGGCTGTGTCCCAAGGGCTACTTGCTCTAATAGCACCTTAAATAACAATCAGAAAGTCTTTTTTCTAGCCCATATTGAAATGTCTGTTACAGAGCCAACAGCCCTCCCATACCTGAACTAGCAAAGGACAGTGAGAGCTCTACTGTTCTGGGATGAAAGCACTCCAATAAAAAAGAGGTCCTGACAAAGTTGTTAGTCTATATTATTTGCATCCAACACCCTTCCTTGGTGGGTCCTGGAACTTTTTAGGAGACATGGCAAAAATGCATCACAAGGTCTCCAAATTGACTTAAGATGTCAGAGGGACAGAGGGAATTAAGCATCCTATGCCAGTTAGACACACACAACATTGAAGGAGTTTAATAGAGGAGTTGCATCAGATTTTGTCTATTTTAGACCAGAACAGAGCATTCTGTGGCTGTCTCACTGGGTTGGTACAAACAAAAAATTGAAAGCAGAAGTAAGTCTGACAATCAGTAGGAGACATTAGTTTGCCTGCATATTTAAAAGCAGCTAGCAAAAACTCTCTTAGCCTGTTAGGTGAGACATTGAGGGTTGTCTCCTTCACCCAGGATAGCAACCCTAGCTGCTCAGGTGATTGCCATGGGTATTTTTACAAGGTCTGAAGGATTAAAGCAGTACAGTGTGTACTGCTTTAATCAGTACAGAGCCAACACTCTTCACAGGGGAAGGGTCTATTCCCTGCAAGTCCAAATCAACCCATTTGAAGTTTCAAGCCAACATGGACATTACCAAGTCACACATACTCCGCATGGGGTACAACTCCTCAGTTTGTATTTTCTTTGCCATTCTAACAGAAATAATACAGACAAGAAAGTTGAGCCCAAACTGAAAAATCTAGATGCATATCCCAAACAGGAGGTCTTAAAAACGCCAGAGCTAGTAGTTAGTAAAGCAGCTTGTTTGATCAAATTATTATTGGAGTTGGGATCTACACCGCATAACCTCTTCACATGCTGCATTTCAGCAGCAAGATTTTGCAGGGTATCTTTCCTTTAAGGTTCAGGCTTTCAAAACAAGGGTTGTATTGTACCACTGGGTATCTAGCTGGGAAATCTTAAACCAAGGCACAGCACAGTAAAGTGGGGCAGTCCTGTCCTGGGCAGTGCGATGCGTGTGATATGACTCTACGTGTGTGGCAGCTGGCTGCATGTGGGGAAGGGAACAACACAATGGAGCATTTTTCAACTGCAGATTCGTAGCCATATAAACCACAAAAAATATTAAGCTCAGGGCCCAGAAGCTTCAAATAGATTTCATGCTCCCCTTTAGGCTTTTCTTAGATGGTATCCTGGGGCTGCATAAGGGATTTTGACCCAGGGAGGGGACAGGGAACATGAGTGGGAAATTCTTCCAACCACAGTAAAGCTAGGAAGTTCAAAAGCAAGAGACCACAAAAATCACCCCTCCATTTCTGTCTGGGAGTTTGCTGCAGCTTTTATTAACAAACCACTGTGCTTATTTTAAATGAATTTAGCTGCTTAGCTTTAATTGAAAGCCATGTCAGAAAGGACGCATTTACAGCCAGCCAGCAGGAACACTGTCCCTCATAGGGGAAAACTCAGACACTGCAGGACATACCGAGGATACCTACAAAGACACATTGCATTTACCTCAACTTAATATCCCCTAAACACTAGGATAAAAGCATTTAGCAGTATTCTGAATGGAGGACTCGCAGCCAACAGTTAAACACCATGATTTCAGGCCAATTCCCCTAGGACACAGACCCAAATATTTGGCAAAGGAAGACGACATGATTATTGTGCCTCCCTGTAAGATGAACTGAGCTTTATCTCCCTCCTGCTGTACACAAATTCTCCTGTAGCTTTGAATCAAGACCATACGCCTTCCTGGTTCCAATTATAGGCCACAGTTTTGGGCCTTTTATGTAAAATAGTTCACGTCCAAAATTTCATTATGAATCCACAATACAGTACCTTTCAACTTGGACAAGCTGCCAACTCATTAAAAAGCTGCTTTTAATTTTTTTTTCATTATTACTAAAATGTCTCCATGGTGATGCGAGTTTCTCAACCCAAATAACCATAATGGATGAATTATAGCTGACATTACTCTGTTATTGCTCTGCTATCCTGGCAAAATAACAATGCCTTCACTGTCATAGTTAGAAGTGACCCAGGCTATTGAATGATGTATAAAAACCCATCCACATAGACAGCAATAACAACAATAATAAATACATCACAATAAATACATGAAGCACACAAACTGACCCAAATCCCCTTAAAGACAGAGACACACCCACTGACAAAAGGTTTGGGATTATGACCTTATATTCTATTCCACGCCTTCAAATGAGCTCACACTGAAAGATGTTGCATAGCCATCTCTTCACCAAGGGGAACTGCATCAATGCTGAATCTGACTTAACATAGGACTTGGCAATGGGGTAAAGTTCTCAGGATTGCTATATACAACATCCTGCAAGGCAAAGGGTTAAAACCCCAAAACCTGCAGAAAGAGCTATAGCCACAGGAGACTGCTACATGAACCGTCACCAAGGAGGGCTGGGGTGGGCACAGACAAGACACCAATCCCTCCACCACACTCAGCTTTCCACACTGAAGCCATTACCTTCGCATGAGAACATTTCATCTTTGGTGCGCTCTGATACTTAGCTGTCTGGGAAGAAGAAAAATCCATATACCACTCTGGTAGCTTGTTTGCTGGAAAGGCACAGAGTGACCCTGGGAACACCTGTCCTGACTTTGGACCTCCATCTTCCATGCTTTCGCTGTGCTGCCATTAGGAACCAGTGGGCGGATAATGGAGAGAGGAGTCCCCCTCCACGAGCACAATTTCATCATCAGTTCATAGTAACAGCCCAGCTCAAACGAGTGGAGTCAGGCTGAGTTTCTTCTTAAGCGCTGTGACCAGGAATCAAAGGCTCCAGGGCAATCGCATTGCCTTCAGAATAAGGACACTCCTAATGCTGATCTTACAGGTGTAAACAAATGGGGCCTGCTGCTGATCTAGGAAAGCTGTAGCAGCTTAAAAAGCAAAAATCAGAATGAATTCTGATACTGCAGTGAACTAATCCAGGTCCTGACATAAATATAAAGCAGATCTGTTGTGTGAGACAGCGTCACCTCCACAGCCACTTTTCAAAGGAGAACGGCTATTCAAAGTTTTGGCCTTTGTTTCATCCGAGAAAACTTTCAATTTTGGAATGGCTTATTTTCCTCAAAGATGACTGTTCAGCCTATAGTAAAGATTTTTTAGCTCTTAAATATATATATATGCAGACACTCACAAGCAGCACAGAGAATATGAAGTCTGCTAAGAGAATGCAAATGACATTTTGCTGGCTGCCACTGAAAACTTTGCCTTTCTTGCCTCTGCTGGAGAGCAGTTTTGCTGGGAAGCAAAACTTATTTAGGCAGCAAGGACAGAGCATCTCAGCAGATTTTCTCACTTTTGTGGGCTTGAAAAACAGACAGGCTTTTTTATATATATATATATATGTGTGTGTGTGTGTATATATATATATATCTTGCTTTGTTGGCTGTGGCTACAGAAGCAGAAGGCACAGCCCATAAAATTACCATCTTAGAAAAACATCAACTTCTAATTAGCACAAAATATTACATACAGTGTACGTTTGCTTAGGGTGCTCTGTAGCAGAGAGAGTTATGTTACAACCCACCCGTCTGTTAATGTGAAATCACTAAAACCACATTTCCCCTGGTACACTGCACTACAATTACTTTGTTATCTTTATCTCCGCTCATTCATTTGGTGGTATGAGCAGAAGTCACATCTAGTTATGGAGATATACTGAGACAACATCTGTGGATCTGACGGAAAGCATGGGGTTCTTCATTGGTCTTTGCTTCCTATTTCCTCAGCAAGCAGCAGACTAGGATCAATGACTTTGAAAGTCTTGGCAGGGGGGACAGACGTGCTTCAACCACCACATGGTCATCCAGATTGTGGAATGATTTTAAAATTGCTTGATGACACCAAGGAAACATCATCTAGATCTTTTCACCCAAGAAAAAAAGTTGAGGCAAAACAAGAACTTGAAGAGAATATATCAAATAGGAAGGTGGGACAAAACCAAGAGATCTGCTGCAATACTGAACTCTCCTGTGACCAGGATCAAGTTCTGCATGCTGTGTGGTGTTAAACTTTACCAGAAACAGCAGTCTCTGTTACATGAGCCATTCACACCAAATAGCCAGAAGACTCAAGCATTGCTTCTATTTCTTGGGGTCACTGTTGTTGCTTCCTGGTTTCCACACAGGCCATTAGGCAGGACTTCATGGCAGTTAATGTGACCGCTGGAAAGCTCCCCCCCCCCCCCCCCCCCCAAATCTGGTCTGATTCTGTACTCCAAGCTGGAGATGTTTCTTCAAGCACTTCTGGGCCAAAACTTAACATTCCCTATATCCACTAGTGCAGTCCACAGGGAGGTGAAGGCATGAACTGGTGGAACGAGTGCAGCTGGGCATGTGACAACAGTCATAATCCGAAAGGACTATCCTGCCCTGGGCAGGAATCTTAATAAAGACATGGATAAAGAGCCTGTTCTGCACTTCAGACTTTGAAATAGGGCTTCAGGGAAAACAGAATAGCTCCTAAGCTAAGGGTTGACTGTACCGTGGAGGACTTGTCTCGAGCCAAGGCATGCTACACCCCTGTCTCTGCTGCAGCCACTCTCCTCTTAATGTCTGGCTCTCAGTTATTATGCAAGACACACAGGAAGGATTAGATAAAGGTTATGCTCATGTTCGCCAGGGATTAAATATAATTCACCTGCTTACTGTCACAACAAGATAATAAGTCTTAAAATAATCTTAATGACTGTCTTCAGTGAAGGAAATACAGAACTAAGGGATGGAAGCGCATCCACAGTACAGCCTCAGAGTCCTCATTTAGGCCGCTGACAGACTGGGTCTGATAGATGCAGCACGTTAATTAAAAGTATTGGTAGCAGCATGTCACATTACCTCTGATTTAGCTAATGGATTTTGTATCATTAAGTTTCTTACAAACACACAAGGAGCATGTGCGTGCACCTGCTTTAAGTCACCTGCTGCTTTGCAACCAAGTTATACAGTGCCCTTCTGCCTACTGTTAAACATTCAGCAAAGGTGCGTTTTTCACAGGAGGAACACGTTGCCAAACGTCATGCATGTCCCTGAAAGACATGAGGAACCCTGTCATACAAACAGGCCAGATTCATCCCTGACACTTGCAAACTTCCAGAGTCCATGAGATACAGGACTTTCCACAAACCTAGAAAGCCCTGCAATTCCTACTCCCAGCGTCCCTGAACTTCCATGTAAAATAGCAATACAGCAGCACTCCTGTACTCTCTCTGGAGGTAAGTTTTTCAGTGGTGACTATTTGTTCAAGATGATGAAGCCCTCAAATAGTGAATAATTTGGCCCGTGTGTGTCTGGTCTTTTACTACAAGCACATTTTGCTCTACAGCACTGGTTGTCCCTTGACTTGAAACATTAAAAATCCCCAGTTTATCCTCAGTGACGAATAAAATGGTCAGTGGCCCACGTGCTCTTTAAGGGCTTTGTGAACTTCCTGCATCTTAGTGGCAGTCTCTAATGAAACTGGTCTGACTGATAGGCATTTCTTCAAACAATAGCTTTTCTCAGGACATCTGCTCTTGTGGGGCAGTCTATTATTTTTATATGGTGATTATTTGTATTATGAGACACACCACAACCACAGAGTAAAACCCTACTGTGCTTGGCACTCTACAATTACAGAGCAAAACAGTTTGTTCCTTTGCGTCTTCCAAGTCTTTCTTCCCAGCTGGATTTCACTGTGTGATAATGGGACAGTAGAATAGGAAGAACAGAGGTAGGCATAGGCTACATCTTCCTCAGTGAAACCTGCCATTGCATTCAAATGCAATAATGAAAGAACAGCTATTGCAATGTTATTTCACGTTTGCAAGTCTGCATTTCCCCAAACAGTAGAATTGCTCCTCTGCCAAGGGAGCACGTGCAGACACCGAGAAAGCAAAGGAAGTGCCCAGTGCCCTGTATGTGCCTGGAGAATCCAAGAAAAGGACCAGGTATTCCCATATGCTAGCCAAAGAAAATGGTGTAGACTCACCAGGATACAGCTGCTTTGTTGGTGCACTAAGCTGAGCATCTTTTGTTACTCGATAAGCAACATCTGCTTCTTTTGAAGATCTTCTGCTTGTGCAAAACCCTGTTGTTTTTGTTATACCATCAGGTAAATTGTGAAAATCTAATACCTTCAAGAGATCTGCAGGCTCAGCTGTAAAAGAAAAAAGGAGAAAACAAGAATTAGCAGGCAACAGTATTGGCATTTGCTATGGGCCAAATCATTGGCCCATATCACACAAATCATTCAGCGTGATTTTAAAAAATAACAGATGAAATATGTTTTCAACACATCTGCAAATACAATGTTAATATCAGCTTCAAAGCTGCAACACTGTACTGCTGGTCAAAGACACTAATTCAATACAGAGAGGAACAGTTTATCATCTCTCTGCACTAGGAGAGAAGGGAGAATTACTATCTTATTAGTAATAGTAGTTATATATTTTCTGGATGTCTTCAGTCTCCATCATTCAAGTACATCCTAAAGATTAAGCATTAGACAGAAAATTCATGATCTCCAAGAGAAAGGTTTTAAATCAAGACATTGTCATCATCCTGAGGCAACCATTCTGATCGTTTTCTCCAAAGTTGGTTGACCCTAAAAATTGTTTTGAGGCAACTAACCTGGCTAAGTTTCTCTAAAGGATTGCATGCTCACACCATGGAGAAGAACCGTCCATAAAGTCACACCAGCTGGAACAACAGGTAAATGCAGTCACGCCTCAGGGTAGAAACGAGCTATGGCAGAGAAGGGCTATGCTGCAAGCTCAAAGGGGCTGCTCCCACCGCCTGCAGGCTGGCTCCGCTAGCCATCCCCAGCTGGAAGCCACACCATGGCCGCTCTCACACTCCCCTTGCAGGCATGCATGAGGGTTTGCTGCACAGCACCTAATCCCTGCAGGGACACAGCACAACTCCACTGCCCTCACCAAGGCCTGAAGCAACCAAGCACCTTCCACAACTCACCACAAGCCTAGATCTGTCCCACTGAATAAGTCGCCCTCTTCACCAGGTACTCCCCCCTAAGACACGCCAGGATTTCTGCACAGCCACTGGTGCCTGCCAGCATTCAGCTGGGGTTACCAACACAACACAAGCGTTACAGAAGAGGGGAAAAGTCCAATAACACCCTGGCTTAGGAAGAACCTTGTTTCTGGTTTCTGCAGCCTAAGTCTGCCACTTCAGCTGGGAACTCGAGGCAGACTGCAGGGGTTTGGCACCTGCAGGCCTTCGGCAGAGGATGCCTCAAAGTGAGCTGCAGAAGCATTTTGACTAATGATGCACAGGAAAATGCTCTATTCCTCAGCAGACCTCAGCCACATCCCATTAGGCTCATAGACTGATTAACATTTGGGGGAGCAAAAGCCTCATAAACCAGCTAATGGAAGAACACGTCCGTTATGCCCAGTGCTCCCTGCACTAGCTAATTCCGAGCTAGTTCATCTCCGGATGTTTAAGTCTCTAAAAAAGCAATTGCGCAATGTGCACGTTGCATCTCATTACCTTCCTAATTCTTGCTCATGTCAGGAGAGATGGTGCCTCCAGAAGAGGAGTAACCAGACCTGACTTTAAACACTTAAATTATTCTGGATTTTGACCTAATACTTGGAGCAAAGCACTGTCAAAAAGATGAACCATCCAACTCAGCAAAACCCTGGCAGTGCCCAAAGCAAATGTCTGCACAACAGCTTTGTTTAGCCTTGTCTAGAAAATATATCACAGCTGTGTTCTTTTGCCACATAATCCATTTTCCCTGAAGAGTGATATTACTCAGACCCTCAAGGACAGCCACATATTAGGTAGTCCAACATTTGTAATGGTATGCCAAACAAGACCCCTGGGCTGGCCGGCCCTCAGCTTCTCTCAGTACTCTCAAGCTCTCTTGCCAAGGGTGCAATCCTGTTACCAACTCAGAGAACCACAAACAGCCCATCTACATACAGAAAGGTGTACGGCATCTCCTTCATTGCAAAAAAGGACACAGATCTCCCAAAAGGCAGGAAAATAATATAGGAGAAAACTTGCAAGGGAGACACAAATTAAATAAGAAACCACCTCAGGTTGGGATCAAGCACGTTACTAAACACCAGAGAGGAAGGAAAGGGAGACGATTTGCAAGGTGGGGGCGGGGGGTCCCCAAGGGCACATGCTTTACACAAGGAGGGGCATCAACGGGGAAAGGCTACAGCATGCACATTAGCACTCGAACACAAACACCCCAGCAATGAAAAGAAACATCATGAACAGATCTGTTAAATATAGCAGGCTGTGGTTACCAAGATATGCCTAGTATTTGCATGGAAACATCACGTATATTGTTAAATGGCATGAGAAGTTTCTAGTCCGCAGAATTTGGGCCCTTGATGAGAGATTACAAACATATGGCAAATTAAGTCAACACTGCAGATAAACCAGCTGAGAAAGCCTGGCCCCCAAGAAGCATGCAGCTGCAGTGTTTCCCCATCTTTCTCATTCTTGTTAGACACAGTCCATGGATGGCACACATTAGTCAAAGCTACCCTCATAGCTTGGATCTTCCCACCGCCTTTAACAGTGTTTTATTTTAATGCAAAACCTATCTGCATACACATTGCCCAGGCTGACTTTAAACAAATAAAATCATAACAAAACACTATCTCTTCTTTCCAGGCACCTCCCTGGACTCCAGGAGATTCATATCAGTCCATTCCTAGCCGTCTTCAAAATTTGAAGAGAGGGGGGGAAAAAGGCAAAGAGGAAGGGGGAGGGGAGCTGAATTCCAGACTCCTGACATCAGCCTGCTGCTTCTGAAGCAAAGGCTGCAGGGGGAATTTGGAGACTCACTCGCAGGACTGAACATAAGCCATTCCTGGGGAGAGCCTGCCACAATATTTGCAGAGAACAGGACTGAAACATCTGCAGGAGAATCAATCAGCCGAAAGCCCATCTGCTATTGTCACGAGAACCAGGCAAACATCTCCTTTAGCAAGGGAGCCCCAGCCCACACCAGAGCCAGTCACGGTCATCTCGCAAGAGAGAAATGTACAGTGCTGAACAAATTAAATAATACCTATTGTGATGGTCTGACAGCTAACAAATTGGGCAACGTATTAAGAGGAAGGAAATTCAACATAACAGAATAAGATCTTGTCAGCTGTATACATCTTTTTAATAGAATTACACCACATTCAAGTCAGAAGATAGCTGCTTGCCAAAAGTCCCCGGAGCAGTTGGAGGAAGGTGATGGGCTTTCGACAGAGCTGGACCTCCTCCAGAATCGACAAGCCTGCGAGCAGGTAGCAGTCTCAACACTCCAGCCTCCTGCCACAGCCCCATTTCTATGCCCTGTATATCACTTTTCTCATTTGTAAAGGATGACTCAAATATCTGCCTACCTCCCTATGATGCTGTGAGGCTCCAAACACAACATGCAACTCCTCTCTATTTTGCAGAAATACACCACGCTAACAACAAGGACAGAATTGATCCAATCAAAGATATTACAGTGGAACAGCACTCTGGACACAGCACTAGCAGTGCAAAGCAGACTGCCAACTACCCAGGTCAATGGAAGGAGAGGAAATGACTGCTGGTCACAGATGCGTGCAAGTTTATCTCACCTCTGCTCACTCCTGGAAATCAAAGGAGAGGCAAAGAGCCAGCTCATGCCCTACAGACCACTCATATTGCACTTAATCACTAAAAGCACTGGTGTGAGTAGGACTTCAGTAGCACAAAAGTCTTCAGCTAACACTTTCCAGAAAGATGAGCTTCATGCAGGAGAACCTTTTATTCATGCTCAGCTAACTAGTTTATCTTCCCTTGATTCTTTTCAGCCAAATCTACACTCAGTAACCTCCCATTAGGAGCTGTGATTGAATTGGACATAGAAGGACAGAGACCAAACTGACTAGAAAACAGGCCCTACAGGGTATTTCTTACAAGCTTGCACTGGGCTTGGCCTTCATCCTAGAACTGAATTAGCTGTTGCTTTATAAAAGCTCTTTTTTTGGCTTGCTACTTTATGAATAACATTACTATGCAACATTACACACAGGATCATTCTTTCAATCAAGATGCACACGGCTGCTCAAAGAGACTGACAGCTCTGCTTTTGCCCTGATGCGTTGGAGGAGGTGGCAATATATCCAGCACATGGAAGAGGTGGCCAACCACAAATAGCCAAGAGCAATTCTACACTGCAGCTGGAAACCTTTTATACAGTTTGGAGTTAAAAATCACGAAAAGAGAGGATGATAACCCCATTTCGTGTTGATTGGCACTGCAGGCCTCTCTGCTTCACCTCCTCAGCAAAGGGGCAGCCGCAGAGGGCAGAAAGGGGAAGAGACACTTGCAGCTTCGGGGCTGGAGTCCAAGGCTGGGGAGGTGATGGTCCCTGCTGCCAGCACGCGAGCTGGACGGCTGCGAAAGCAGCATGCAGAGCTAAAGAGTCTCATACAAAGGAGTGAACCCCAGCACGCCGGACCTCACCCTTCATCCAGCAGCAGGCTGTAACGAGGGCTGTTTTGCGCCGATGTGAGATGCTGTCCCAAAAGCTCCTGCTCCCAAAGGCGCAAAAGCCCTCAAATGAGACAGAGGGAGCATTATTCCCCCATTTTAACGAGGCAAAGGAGCTGAGTGACTTGCTGATGAACCCAAACAGTGGCAAAAGTAGGAATTAAATCCCCAGTTCCTCAGTGTCTGACCAGAGCTTTAACCACAAAAAAAAAAACCTTCCTGTGTTAATCAGGTTCCTAATTAGTTAATTACCTGCTAAAACCTGAGGGAGAGGCAGCTGGTATTAACTTTACAGCTCCACACTCCAGGCTGCAGACTGGCCAACAGCCACCTTCCCCCCCCCCCTCCACCATCACCACTTTCTTACACATTGACATTACAGCAAACCAAGCAGGACACATCGAAACAGCTCCCAGCTGGCCTGGACACAGGCTCTGGGCAAGAGAGGGCCCTTCAGCCTCGCCTGCCCCCCCCAGTACCCTCCAACATGGCACAACTGCCTCGCCTGACCCGCCAGCCCCAAAAACATCCCCTGACCAACTCGGAAGGGAGCAGGGGTACCATTAACATCTGAAGGTGAACACTGGAGCACGCCCAACGCCCGTGACTGTGGCAAACACCATCCTCAACAGGTCCGGGCTGTTATTCTCACCCTTCCCTCTTCCTGAGGGCTCTCCAAATTAAATTTTTAAGAGGGGGAAGAGATCTGAAGCCCTTCTGGACACAGGCAATAATAAACAAGGATTTTTATTTATTTATTTTTATTGGCGTTACACTTGCTAGTTAAAAACTCGAATGTTGTTTAGCGCCTGCAGCAAAGGCGGGTTAAAGCCTTCTTCCCTGCACGCATCTGCCACATTCCTGCTAGGGCAGCAGCTTTAACACCACTAACAGCAGCACTAGCAAGAATAAGATGACACAGGTGGGTTCAGTCCTCACCATTATTCCCTGCTCTATCCCAGAACAGCAGAACTACAAACCTGCGCTGGAAATCCTGGGGAGAAAAGGCCTTTCCTAGGGGCTCCCTGGTCGCGTGCCCCCAACAGCTGGGCCTGACACTGCCTGTGTCTTGGGTGCATGGAAAACACAATGGAAGGAAATTCCCTCCAGTTGCCTCCCAGACAAAATACTAAAGAGCAGACCGGAGAAGCTGTTTGGAGCTGATTTGGTCTCCTTGAGTGGGCTTCAGGGAGAACCTTTCCCTAGGTCCAGCCCATCCCTCCCCCGGCAGCCACGCAGGGCCCAGCCTGGGCCGCCCAGGCACCAATCGCTCCGAAATCAAATCCAGACCCTCCTGTCCATATCCTGCAGGGCTAAGGTGTTTTATTTTGCCCTTTTCCTTTCCTCCTCCCCGAGGCCCAAGTCATCCTGGGGACCCCTGGTGCCAGCAGCTCCCTTTCCTCCTCCCCGCACCTCCGGCCACCCTCAACAGCTCCTGGGTCAACTCCATCTTGCAAGCAGGACGGATCCTCAGGAACACGAGACACAATTCCCTTCCCCATCTACCAGAAATGCAGGAGCCTAGTGGAAGCGGTACTATCGAAATGCAGCGCCAGGTGGATTCAAAGCTTTCTGAGGCCACATGGAGAAACCTGGCATCAGCCAGAGGTCATTAATCCAAGCCATGCATGTGCCTGTAATCATCAATTTTAACACCTGGAGCAAAGTTCTTGAAGGAACCCCAAAGCATTTTTGCCAACCATCAGGATACATAAGTCGCTTATACGTTACTGGCGGGTATCTGTGTTTCCAGCGTCTGAAAAATTACTAAGCTGCAACTAACAAGCCTCTAAACAATTCTCTCTCCCCTCATTTTTCTGGGCATTTAATTAAATCTCTATCCCCAAGGAAACCTGTAATATTTAAACTTACCACTGAACTGAAGGCTGAAGTTATTGTAGCCTCATGGTACTAGTGACAGATGTTTTCAGTGACCTTTCTCCTTCCGCAGGTGATGACATTTGGTGACATTTGCCCTCCCCCTGGCCCAGCCCTGCCCATCAGGACATGCTGTACAGCATCAAAACCACATTGTCCAGGGGACAAAACCAGGTTTTCAAAGAGGATGGTCTGGATTCTTATAAATTATGAAATTATGATTCTTCCAATCATAACCTCATAACATGAAGTTTTATAAATCTATTAAAGTTGCACTTTCCAGTTTTTAGAGTGTGATGTTCCAACTTTCCAAGGGGTCATTCAGCATTCAGAAAGGGGTTTTTTTTGTTTGTTTGTTTTAAACTAAGCAATAAGATGACTTCAGGAGCAGAGATTTTCAGAAAAAGAAAGCAAAAACCCAACGAGCTATCCTGGGACTCCTCACGCAAACCCAGTAAATTGGCAGTTATGCAATGCTGCTTTGCATCTCAAAACACTGCATATTTAGCACATGGGTAGACTAGGATTCAAGGGCAATCCAGACTCAAAGCCATCTGCTATAGCCTGAGATGTCATGTACCCAAGGCTGGGTAACACAGTATGCATTTGGTAGAAGGAGAAATGCTGTTTCTAGTACAGAGAGCACATCTGGAAAACCTACCTCAATTCTTAATGACTCACTGTTGCATTCATTTGATTACTAGTGAAAGGCCCCGGCTTGACATCCCTGGAGATCAAAGTCAACTCTTTGAGAACATTCGCAGTAATGAGAGCAGCAGACCAGCCCACACCATGCCCAGCTAATTCCTTCCTCTATTGGCCTGGAAAGAGCATGCACCTACCAGTTGACAAGAAAAGTCTACTTTCCCTATCACACCAGGGTCCTCATTGAAATGAGAGCAGTAACTGCAGCAGTTTGAACACTCCAAACAGTTTTGCGCCAAGTTTTTTCAACTTTCTTCCATTTACAGACCTCCACATTTTTTCTAGTGGAGCTGCAGCAAATTTTGTAGCAAAAGGTGGTATGTTGGTGAAAACAGATTTGCTTTTCCTACTGCCTTTTACTCACCCCATTAAAAGGGTCAGCAGACTCTTGAGGATCTCAATGGATCAAGAGCTCACAAGAGCTCAAAAGTTTTTAGCAGAGTGGTTTAACAAACCAAAATTGCACACACACCACTAGCACTATCCAGTGCAACATACACTTGCCCATGAGACAAGAAAACAGCTGTATTACAGCTGTAGCTAAAACTAGTCTTAAGAGGTCATAGAAATCCTTCCCCTCTCCTTGAAAACCACTGCCATTCCAATGTACTTCTGTAATTCTAACTCCTAGTATTTAAAGTCAAGGAATTATCCCCTTCCTCCAACTCTTTGCCTGACAATAGCCTTCCACAATAAAATATTCTCTATCATCATCTTGAAACATGCGCTTACTCTGCACAACAGACCTATTTGTGTAGTTAACATAATGAAAACATTTGGGGGGTCTAGAGAAGAGGTCACCACCATGTAATAGCAGAGAACTATTCTTCTATAATTGGTTTCATAATAGCTGAAGGGCATTCAAAGACCTCCAGGACTTCATGACACAGCACTTAGTCATGCTATAGCTTATGTGCAATTATTGCCAAAGACTCGAGGTCATAAGGTTAAAAAAAATGAGTAAGCATTAGTGTTCCCATTCATTCCAGGTCCACTCTGCAAACTTTCTCATCATTTAATACATAACCCACCAGAGTCTGAGTATTTGCATCCAGGCATCACATCATTAACAAACCAGCCAACATAAAGCAAACTTTCCATCTTAGCAGTAACGTAACAGTAAATAAGGTGCATAAGAATTATTTCAAAAGCAGTGTCTCCTTAAAAAGTACCTTGAGTCCCACAGAAAGGTGGAAAGAATCATTTTATAGAAAAAAATATATACAGTATCTCTCTTATAGATGAGATGTACTGCAGTTAACCTGCCCACAAATGCCCCGGATTAAGAAACTGGCTTAAATTAGCTTGTTTCTTCTGCATGTAGATCACCTGTATCCAAGGTGGCTAGTTTGAAGCTAGCTCTGTTGCACCTACCCTGCTGTCCTGACTCCTCACAGAATCAGCAAGTGAGCAACTGGACCCAGGTGTCCTGGCCCTCTGCTAATATGGCACATAGCTGTGCATGGAAGCACTTGTACCCATTCCCTTCAGAAAAGCTGTCCTTGATCTCCCTGCCTCATCAACTCTCCATCCCACCTTCACCAGAAAGAGGCTCATATTTTCAGGGCCAAAGGGGATCACTGACCATCCAGTCCAACCTGCTGCACAACAGTGAACAACTTTTAGATCATGTGAAACAGCTGAAGGACAGGGAACTTATATCTTTCTCTATGTGCCACCCCTCCTGCAGGGGCATTCAGGAAAAAAAAAATTAACATTAAATCTGAAAAATGAAGGGTCATCGTCCAGTCTCAGCTACACCAAGATAAATTCAAAGCTCTGAGCATAAGAGTTGCTGCAGGTTTCCGTCACCATCACCAAGACTAGAGCAGAGCCCCAAGCAGGAGCAGCTACAGCTCCTGTACCCAGCCGGGCAGCTGGCTCACCTACATAACCTCGGACAAGCCAATTAGTGCCAGATAGCTCTGTGGACATAAGCAGCAGCTCCACTTGCTTTAATAAAGCATGGGCCATTTATGCCACTAGAGAAGCTAGTCCTCAGCATCCCCATTTCTCATTTTTGTCACTCTTGAGCCAGAAAATCACCAGCTTACAGCATTATGTAAGGCACTTGCATCTGTCACCTAAGGATCTGCAAAGTTATTACTAAGATTATTAATTGGCCAAAATATATCCTGCACAAACAGCAGTAAGCAGTGCACTATCCTGTCTCATCGCATCATCTCCCAAACAGGAGAGGAAGATTCTGCAAGGCTGCCTAAACGCAGAGGGAAAACGTTCCCAGAAAGAGATGGAGGAGATGTTATTGTCTACTTCTAAAGGAAAAGGTGATTTCCAGCAGAAGCACAAAAAGCCTCCGAGCTGGGAAAGGTCAGCCGAGGGTGTGTTTGCACAGCAGCATCGCGGCGATTAGGAGGCAGGAACAGCCAGCTGTGACTCAGCAGAAGCACAGCGCTTTAATCCCAATCCGGGAAAGCCAGCCAAAGACTGGATCCCTGCGAAAGGGCGCCAAGCCCCGCTCGGCTGCGGGCAGCGACGCTCCCTGCCCCTCCGTCCTCCCCGACGGCTAGACAGGACCCACGCCGGGACGGCTGCCCTGCTGCGCGCAGAGGTTCACACCGAAATTCCTCAGCACTGACAACGCTACCGTCAGGGCAACGCACTGGATGCTTTCCACCCTGCACGGAAACCAGCTAGGGAAAACAAACGGCTCCAAACAGTGGCAAAGGAACAGACCTTTCCCTTCCCATCTTTACCGGCTTCTGCTTTTTCTTTTTTTTCTAAAAAAAAGAGAATACTTTTCCATGATTATTTATTCTCTTAGTGCTAAATGAACACAAAATTCTTCCCTAGCCTTAGCGAGGCGGCTGCCCTTACCAGTATTCAGATCCAAAGGACCAAACTCAAACCTGCAGCAAGGAACAGCACTTCAGAAAGCGTGCCCGTTTGTCCTGGAGCCGGGGTTTCTCTCACTCTGGCAATTAAACACCGAGAGGTGAATGCTCCTGCGCAGTGATCCAGAGCCAAACGCAGACCAGAACCAGAAGCTGCCTCGGTTAGCTACATACTTCTATGGAGCCTGTGGGCTCCAGTTCACACTCAGGGGATTTCAACAATTCCTGCTTCTCATCTAAACACTTTTCACCCACTGTTGCACTCCTTGCTGCAGTCCTTGGACTACTGACTGAACAAACAAGATGGCAGAGGCCAAGTCAAAGCATAGACAAAAAATAATAATGGAAAGCCCCAGCTGCCATCATTCAACCATCCTTTGGATAGACTTATTACAGCCACTTGAATTCTTCAGCATCCCAACAGCCCAATAAAACAAAATGTTATATTTGGACAAAGAGAAAAGGCACTTTAAGATAGAGAATCGAGGAATATGAACTGCAGGACTGAGGCTATAGAAGTTTGTTCCCTAGGAAGGGACATAATAAAGCAAAAAAGGCCAACTACAAAAGGGTCAGATACTCATCTGGTGCACATCAGCTCAGTTCCATTAACTGCAGAGCTGTGACAATTCACGTTGGTCCAGATAGCTGAATATTTCACCAATGACTCATGTCATCCCCTTATGGTTTGTTTTTTTTTTTAAGGCCCAAATAGTCCCAACTGTGAACAAAGGAAACTATTATACAGAGTCAGATTCAAAAGACTGTATGCATAATCCCAAAAGGAAAAAAAGAGAAACCTGCAACTGATATACTGGAGCAGATCTGCAAGGATATATTAAAATCCAAGGATCAAGTAATCTTCATTTCTTTGAGTATATATCATTTTTTTAAAATTAATCAATCATTTGGGTTCCTAACAAAGCAGTGGTGTTAGCAGCTAACACCAAGCAAAGAGCAGGCCTTCCCTTCACTGAAGGCAATTAAACCACGCAAAAAAAAAAAAAATCTTAGCTGCAAATGCCATCCAAAACCTGACTTAAAGACGCAACACACAGAAAATTGACAGATGTTTAACACTGAAATCCCAGCCCCATTCAAGCCAAGGAACAAACATGCCATTTATTTGAAAGAACTGAGGATTTCAGATTCTCCCCTCAATAGGGGAAAGAAAAATAAAGCACTATAAGACTGCCTCCACCAGCACGGGAAGAGCCCTGGGAAGGAAGAGGGGTGCTAGGAGGGTCAGAGACAAGGCCGAGCTTTCTTCTGACATCAGCACAGCTCTGGCCAGGGAGATTCCTGCCGCGTGCCAGCGTGGGAGCCGTGCCACGCTGCTCAGCCTGAACGCCTCCGTGCCCGGCCAGGAGCGAAGCGAGAGGGCGAGCAGTGACGCATCGGTCACTAGGAAGCTAGGGACAGCCTGCTTCTGTGTGCCAAGAGCACGCGGAGGAAGGGAGATCCCAGGAGCAACTTCTGACCCCTGCAATGACCTGCAGAACCCGACTCCCACAAATCTCAGGAAAAGGCGATTAGCACAAATGCAGCACGCAGCGAGGAAAGGGCTGCTTTGCCCACTGATGGGCTGCCAGAGACTGGTGATCCCCATGGAAGGGCTTTGCAGTCGCACAGCTACGTCGGAGGGTGCAAAGCTAACAGCACGCAGCATCACTGCCCCTGCTCGCTAGCAGCCTCATCCCAGCCCTGCACAAATCAGCGAGATCTGCACTGGGTTTTGCAGTTTCCTCCAAAGAGAGGGCCATGACCCAACTTCCTTCCAAACCCACTAACTGTAGCAAACCATTGGATCAACCCATAAGAAAAGCACAAAGCCTTTTAAGGCAGAGCACAGCAGCAAGCCCTGCCAAGTCCTCTGCCCCTCCGCAGGCCACGTTACTGTTCAGTGCAACTGTTCAGTGTCCAAGGAGTTTATAGGCTCGTCCTGACAGCAGGGTCAAAAGATTTAGGTGAATCATCAGCTTTGCCGTCCCCATCATTGCCTCTGCTTGCATGCCACAGTAACGGAGGAGATGCCTCGCATACCATCCTGCCCACAGCCTGTCCCAACACTGCTCCAGCCAGGAGCCACCCTGGCTAATGCACCCTGCTATCCAACTGAGCAGGGCTGAGGGGGAGCCTTTCAAATACCCCCACCAGTTGTATCAAGTATTTCTGGGTCACTCTGACATTTTAGGAAGTCTTCCAACAGAAGTTTTATTACTAGCAGGAGTCTTGCCCTTAAAAAAAAAAAAAACCATTAGGTTGAACAGGGTCTAAAACTTCCAGCATTAAAACTACAAGCTCACACGCTCAGCAGATCTGCAAAAAGAAATGGTGACAGTACTTGTCTCCATTTTCTGGAAAGATTAACTGAGAAGTCTTTAAGACAGCTCAACTTTAGGAGCAGTTTCTGAAAGCCAGCCATAAAGGGATGCAAGGTAGATGCAAATAACAGGCACCCTCCTCTTCTCCTCCCCAACCCTCCATGAAACCTCTAGTTCCTTTTAACTAAAGGAACAAGGAAAAGAAAACACACCCACTTTTTGAATCCTTGCAAGGTCTCCGGATCACCTCAGCCTTGAGGGGGCACATACAGAAGTACCAGCAAGAGATTAAAAATCACATCCAAGTTCTATTGTTCTTCCCGAGCAAAGCCTTGCAACATCCTCTTGGAAAGCAGAGCTCCACAAGTTCAGCATTTGCCGCTTTCCAGGTTGAAAAAAAACCTCTGATGTGAGAATTGCCCCCTCTCTACCTACAGCACCCCATGCTTTTCTGCAGGAGGTGAGGAGAAACCAGCACCTCTGCATACCCATGACTACAGGAATACATGTCCCCCCCCCCCGACAGAGCAGTGCCCCAGGCTGGGTCTTGCTGCCCGCAGGCAGCATCTCTCGCATGTGCCAAGCTGCTCCGATGCAGGAAAGCATTTACAGCTCAAGGGCAAGCCTGTGTGCAGGGTAGACTGCTCTGGGGACTGGAGCAGGCACCTCCAAGGCTGCTGCCTCCAGGCCAGTACATCAACATTGCTCAAGAATCTCTGAATTACCCTTGGGACCCTTGTCAGGCCAAGGCAACCCAACCAAACTACAGATCCCACTTCAGGCAAACGACAGCTTTAGGTAAAACGTTATTTACTGTTTTTATAAGTAATCATTGTTTTCTCGTGTAGGGCTTACAGAATATCCACCTTTCCCAGGTTCATTGACCCACACCTAAGCCAGCCACGGTCTACACAGATTCCTGCAGCTCTCCAGAGCAAACCTGCAATACAGAAGCATTTGAAGGGGCAAAGGAAGATTCAATACTTGGCCTTTGCTCTAAGGAGGGTCATGTGTTTTCAGACAATCTGACACTTGGACAGCATTTGCATTTAGGGTTAGGTAAACCACAGGAGAGCTGGGCTGCGCTATCAGGCCATGTTTTAAACAGAAGTTGGTGCCGAGGGAAATGGGATCATTGCCCAGCCTGGCAAGTGCAGGGCAATTATGCTCCTTTTCAGCATCTTCTCACCACAGTCAGGGAAGAAGATGCTGAAGAGCCAACATGGAAGCAGGTTTTCAAGTAACCACAGCTGGAGTCGCCACACTTCAAGGACCTAAGGGACAAAGTACACACGACAGGCAGCACCTTCTACTAGCTAAACCAATACAGACTGGAAAAAACTGCCAAAACAGAAAAGCTATAGGGGAACATAAACCATTCTGGAATAATACCCTCTTTTACAACCTTCCTCTAACCATGCCCAGCCCTTTAATTTCTTCTATGGCATTGCAAATGGATTGCCCAACTATGAGCTTAATTAAGCACATTAACACAAGCACCCATGTAATTAGAATCATTTCCACCACAGTAAACATTGCAGCTACAGTTGGGCTGGCAATCAGCATTACATCGTTTGCTCACCATGTTAGCCACTTAAAGAGAATACCACAAAACCACTGAGGAGCTGACTGTAGGGCACTATCCTACACCACACAGGTAGCCCAGCTGGACCACTGCCAGGACAGTCATTTAGGAACTAAAAACTCATTTTCATGCACCATGGGTTTTTAGTTGTCCATAAAGTTAACGGGACCAGGCATAAGTAACTGTGGCAATTTGGAAACATTTTATTGACTATTTAGAAAAGGCACACCACACAATTACTTCCAGCACTACAAGATGTTTCAAAATATTGAAATAGGGAGAGAAATGTAAAACTACTCTTTTCTTTCAGATGTTTAAATCAATAGCTCTTAACATTTACTTTATATCTGTATTTGATTTCCCTTCAAAAACGTAGCCAGAAGGCAAATTTCAAACTGATAGCAGCTTGACTTCATGAAAAGGTTTCTAAAGCTCGTTCTCCAAAATTGTCTCAGGGTGCTAGTTCCTTTGGGAATTTATATAACATGTCTTCACAAGTGCTGCTTTGCAGGGGGGTGGGGTAAGGAATAGGGCAAGTAAGATGCAGGCCTGGATTAAAGACCCACCTAGCCAACCACAGCCAAGAGTTTCATCAATACACAATAAACTCCCACTAAAACTAAAAAACTGTGATGCCCTCAAGGGAAGTTTGCAAACAGGAAGAGAAGAGTGCACCAAATCAATTACTACTACTTAATGATTGTCTCAGTTCTAATCCATACTTGTTCAGCAGATCTTACTCCTGATAAGGTGCTTAAATGTATTTCTTTGTTACTATCGATAGGGAATGAACCTTATTTTACTTTAGGCTAATTCAATTTTTTATATATACCAGCTGGAATAGTACATAAGCTGCTGGTGTCCAAACATGCACAAAAAGACACGCTCATCCAAATACAACACTCCAGCTCCTATTCCTTTCTGATTTCCAGCCCTGTTATAAACAAGCCATGAGTACACGGTATGTTCCTCTACTGCCCAAATGAAGAAATAGCACATTGGGAGGTTTTGCAGTAAAACTACTTTGAAAGTAGGATTCCACCACACCCACTCTCAGACTCTGCAGTCAGGACCAGCAGCACTGGCTTTTCCCTGACAGCAAGAAGCCTTGGCTCAGACCCGCAGTCTGGCAGCAAATGGTGGAAGAGGGTTTATCATCATTAACTGAGCACATCAAGTAGCATTAGGGTAATATCAAGAAACTCACATTCAGCCTTGACTGACCTTTGCGATCTCTGACCCTTGGTCATCACAGGAGAAAGCCAATTGATTAACTCACTCATACTTAGAGCAGAGGGGCTATGTCTCCGTTACAAATAACTATCACGACCCAAATGCAGGCTAATTACCCAGCACCAGCTCCCCCCTCCACCGCCCTGCACTGTCCTACCTGCGATGGGAGACACTTGCAGAGAAAGAGCCAGTATCAGAAATCTCACTTCAGCTTCAGGAGCCAGATTGAAATAGATGGCAGATTTTTGCTCACCATAGCAACATTTCTATAAGATTGTGGCTTTCTCTGCACAAAACCCATAGCTACCATTACAGCATTTTGTCAGTGGTGACCAAGACACAGTAGAGGCAAGAACCAATTTAAAAGCTTGGGTCACTGTTCAGTGCTTAGAAAATATCTGGAGGGGTAAGGGAAATGTAGCTATTAAAATTGGTTAAAATGCGATTCTTAACACTGACTGATCTTGGAAATACCTACTGTACCTATCAGCTGAAACACCATTGCATGTCTTCCACTGTACATGCAAATTCACACCAAAGACAGCATCTAAACTGAAATAGGCTGCTATGAAACCTAACAAGAAATATCACAGATACCCATCCAAAAGCTTTCCCCAGACTCAGACCAGCCCAAATATTTACATAATTATTCACATGGGTTTGTTTTAAATAAAGAGCCTTTTATTATTACTACTTTGGCATCAACCATCTAATTAGAGGCCAATGACAGTTATAAAACTCACTGCAAATTCTCCAGCAGCATTGACAGCAGTGAATGCTACTTTAGTCATCAGTAACACCAGAGCTGTGGCCGCCCTCCCTATTTGCTTGGTGAGACCAGGAGAGGATATCAGAAAAGGATTATCTTCCTGCAGACACAAGAGGATAGAAAAGCAATGGCTTTTGCATCGAGCTCATTGAGTGTTAGGAAAATGGAAGAATGACTGGCAAAGGACAAAAGGTCTCCTGGCAAAAAATGCCCCTAGACATCAGGTTTGTTCTCAGCTCTAACACCAATGCTGTACTACAATGCTGACCAAGCCACCTCTCTCTCTCCACCCTACTAAGCTTTTTTGGAGACTGGTCTTTGCCTGAATACATGCAGACTACCCAGCAGAAACGGACCTCAATTCTGAAGTCCCACCATAACTTAGCCATATTATACTTGTGAGTATAAGTGATCTGCTTAGCATAGAAAACAGATAAATGCATGCTATGTACTTATGGCCATATTTAACAAAAATAATGTTTTAAGTAAGGCAAGGTTTCAAGTATACTGATGAAGTAGAAAAGGAAAAAGCATTCCTGGCACAGTACAAAATAACTGAGATTCACTCAGTCACTTCTGCCCATGCTTCAGATCACACCAATGGAGATCATGCTGGGGCTCCACACGATCTCTGCTGTTATTCAAATTGTCCCTTTCTGCTGCCAGAAAGGAACAGCAACAAGAGCAACACCACCTCAAGCTCCCTCCTGCCTCCACGGACCATGTTTCAATGGAAAGCAAGGCAGAGGAACCAGTGACAGCAGAATACATGTGGCAAGGGGCTCAGCTGGGTCAAGCAGCCCATCAGGTATTTATTCAGCTGGGCTTTGCTAGTAGCTGGAAAGGTCCCTGATCCAGGTCCCTCAGGGCTTCATCACATAGGCTATTTTCACTATGGCCTGACCCAGACTTAGGTATCCAGCTCTCCTCAAACTCACTGGCCTGAGCAAATAGTCAAGTTAAGCACCTAAATTCTTTCATGGCCCTGAGCCTCTGGAAATGACCTTCCTCTATTGACTTGCTTCAGTCAGGCCAGCCTCCAAGCCCTGTCACCATCCCAGCTGCACTTCCCTAAAGCCTTTCCAACTTTGCTAAATCTTCTAAGCAAGAAAGGAGGCGAGAAGACAATGCTCTCATCATGGCCTTACTCACAGCTTGCAGGGAAGGACAATTAACATGCTGCTCTTGAGCACAACCATCTCCTTGCACTTGTAGCTCAAAGGTTTGATTTTTTCCCTGTCACTCCTACCCACTGCCACATCATGCCATTAGCTGATAACTGGCAATGGATGGCTGAAGTACATAATCACTTGCTATCTTTTTTTCCCCTCTTCTCTCACAGTTTTATTGTACTCCTGAGGCCTTTAGAGCTGGGATTCAAGTTACTGACAGCAAGGCAATCCATCAGAGGGCTATGGAGAAAGAACAGAAATGAAGCTATCTGGGGCCATAAAGCTAAGTTGAAACAGTAAGAAAAGAAGCGTCTCACCCCTCCTCTTGATCTTTCCACCCCCTGGATAGATGTGAAGAGAGGAAAGGCCTCAAAAAGCCAAACACTCTCTTTGGAAGCTGCTACCTTTGCAGTAACTGAAGCAGTACGGAGACTCAGTGCCTCATGATGATTTGCACTGCAAAACCTAAGTCTGCCTGAGAGCTTCTTGGGAAGCTTGGTGGAGGTAAGCCTCTCTATTTGCACCCGCAAGAACAGCTTGGCTCACTATGAGCCCATATAACCCCAAAGCAAGAATGCAATTAGTGCTCCCTCCTGCTAAAACAGAAGAAAATAAATACTGGGTAACCTTCCCATGAACCGGTCCCAAGGCGCCAATAAAAACCTTTGAGTCAAACACTTTTGTATGAATTAAACTATCTGAAAGCCCAGACTCCAAAGTGATTTCTTCAAAAGAGAAGAATATGTGGTTATCATTGAAGACATGTACGCACTTTCATTAGAAAGTGTCCAGGTGAATCGCTGATCACAGTGGGTACCAACAGCCAGAGCTTGCAGCCAGCACAACGTACCACCAAACCAACAGCAGGGTCAAAAGACTATATTTAAGGAGCTAAATAAGCTTCATTCACATTAGTATACACAGAATCCAGATTAAGTTTTGCAGCTGAAAAGACGCTTTCCTCTACTCATTTTTTCTTAATGAACAAAAAGCAGCTGAGGATTGTTATGCAGTATTTAGCTAGCATGGTGACTAGAGCTGTATAAAGGCTTTCAATAGGTAAGAAAAGGGCTTTGTATTTGAATAGCTGTATCTGCCGGACATCTTTTCTCAAGCTTTAAGCAAAAGAAGTGCTTTGCTTCAGCATCTGGGAGAGGTAAATTCCAGTCTCCAGCTTATTTTCAGTTGCCTGAAACTGGTTCATGGCATGACCCTTTAATCATACTTCAGGGTTTAAAGAGCTCAATCACAGCTTTGATCAGTCAGGCCTGTAATATATCTACAGACTGCTATAATGATGCTTTTCCTATCCTAATACACATATTCTCCAAGTGCTTTCAGGAAATGATACTTCTGGCATCTTAACTGCCAGCAAGCAAGTTCGATGACATTGAAAAAAGAGCTTGGCACATGGACAAGGTGTTTAGCATTGCAACAGAGCA
This sequence comes from Struthio camelus, assembly GCF_040807025.1. NCBI lineage: Eukaryota > Metazoa > Chordata > Aves > Struthioniformes > Struthionidae > Struthio > Struthio camelus. The sequence goes on from NC_090961.1 coordinate 4,275,452, forward strand.
AGCACCACCATGGGCAAAGACAGCTGGGTCCTGGCAGCAGCAGGATGCTGAGCCCATTAAACAAACTGCCAACGCCTGGTCCTGACAGGCAGCTGGGCAGACTTTCATTCCCAGAGAAATAAATAAATAAAGCACCAAACAGGGCAACATAAAGGGTGGCACGAGCACAGGCTTGGCAAAGAGATCCAGTAGGATTAACATCTTTTTTTTTTCCACACTTCTGCAGAGCGACTTGGACCACCCCTTGCACATTCAACAGCAATTCCTACCACATTTTATTTTCTCTGCCTTTTAAATCATGGCCAATGGGCAGAAAGAGGGCAGTATAAAAAGCTAACGTCCCCATTAAAGCAGGTTTCCCCCCACCCGTATTGCCAGTGAGCTTGGTCTTCAGATCATAATTCATGTAGTGCATAAACCTAAGGATATAGTTTTGGGGCAATAAGTGGTACAAACAAGTAACAAAAAGAAGGAAGATGCATAAGGACTTTGGGTATAGATTTAGTCCAGATCTGAGCTATTTCAAAGGGTCCACCAGGGGTCAGATATAATAGTAAATATAAAAGGCTATCTTGGTACTGCTTTAGGAAAAAGACTGAAGATAAAGAAAACTGGGGCTCATTGTCAACAGGCATAAAATGCCATTTTAATCCCAGACTCAGACTTCCATGTTTGAGACTAAAAGCAAAATAGATAAAGGATTATTTTCACTGCAGGGCCATTCTGCTGATGTTCCCCAACCTAAAATGGTGCTAAATTTGGAAAGGAACTCAGAATTTTATCAAGGAACAAACATTTCTAGAATTATTCCAAGTTTCCAGGACAAAACCACAGACAATTAAGAGTCACTCCCTTTAAAGCCAGGTGAAGTGCAGAAACTCTGAACACCTTGATATGTTGGCCACTAAAAGCTGGGCTTTGTTGTTTTGATTTTTGCTATCACCAAAGAACAAATTTTGCATCAGATGACAAACGCGTTCTCCAAAGGGAGACAGCTAAGCTCCAGCTTTGCAAATAAAGTGCCTTAGCAGAGCTAAGGTTTTATGGAGAAGCCTAACAGCCATATGTTCCCCACAATTCTTCCAGGCCCTATTCCCACTGAGTAGAGCATTACATTGCTTTCAAACAATCCCAATATGTTCAGTGGCAATTTACGTAATAAGGTAAGGCAATAAAACTGGCAGAATCTGTCCCTAAGAGATGAGTAATCAAAAAGTAAATTTGTATAAGAGAACACAGCAAAACAAGTACTCATTTGCATGATGTTGAGAAGTGCAGTCACAGCATATAAAGAAACACCCAAACAAGCTCTAATATAGCAGCCTTAAGCACCTAGAGCAAAGTCACAGCCCCAGGCTCCAGCTGTGAGTATACAGCCAACTTCTTGGACTACGCTGTGCAGCCCCAGAAACCCATCCTAGTGGGCTTCAAATTATTGATCCAGGATAACTAGATTAAAGGCACATGGGTTACTTTACCCATATCTCTCAACTACAATATAAGCATAGTCCACATCATGCAACCTTTCCAAAGGGTGCAAAATGCCGTAGGGAAACACAGATGAGTAAAAAGTAGCTCACAGATTAATTGCCTGACATATCAGTCACATTTTATATGGCTTTTTCTGTAGTGTAATACATTTACCTTGACATTGTCCCCATTATTTGATTTAAACACTCAAATTTTTTTCCTTCCCTATCCATAACTAGGATAGTAATGCAAGCCACCCTGAGCAAGGTCACAGGAGCCATCAGCAACAGATGAAGAGACATCTCACCTGCAGCTCTAACCATTTGAACACACTGACTTGGCCAACCAACTCTTCCCCTTAATTATGTGTTAGACATTAGATGTTAATTAAGCACATGCTTTATGAGCCTTAGGCTGCAAGTTTTTTTCTGACACTGCTGTAGAGTCCTGAAGGCATTATAACCTCCCCCACCCCCACAAGAACCTGCCTCTACTCAAGGCATTCAGCAAGACCCTCTAATGTTGTCAGTCATCCTATGAGGAGTATGACTAACATGACCTATTGACCTTTAACAGTTTTTAACAAGGCCCCAGGCTGTTTCAGACAGACAAGCTCATCAGGCAGGAATCTGCTAGCATGCACTGTCTGCACAAAGCAGCTGCTGGACACCTTTAGTCAACACCTGCAGCCCAACAAGCCCAGCTGGGCACTCCCAGGCACCACCAGCAGGTCTCACACACATGCAGATCTGCATGTGGAAACTGGTTGTTGTTTGCTTCTCACCAATTCATAAATCCAGATCTGGCAAGAAACACTGCTTTTCAGAGCAGAACACACTGGAGACCACTTCTCTCTATTGCAATTGTTCCCATTTCTTCCCAGCTCCATCCCTTATTCCTCATGGTGAATTTGTCACATCCCACAGGAGCCAAGAACAAAACCGAGCCACCTCTCTCCCCATGGGTCCACCGCAGTCTCCTCCCTCATTTCCCATTCCACCTTTCCGGTCAGGGTAAGGGGAAGTACCCCTAAACCCATCACTGCTCAGGGCAGAGCGCCATCTGTGGCAAGCTCCCTACCCACTGCTGGCTTTTTCTGCTGGAGAAACTACACATCAGGTCCCATCTGGGAGGATTATTCTGGTCTCATAAGGCACTTTGTTTAACAAACAGCATAAGACTTGCCTATCCCCCACCCAGCCTCTCCAACCACGCCTTTGCCCTCAAATAGAAGGACGATCCAGGCAAAAGCCCTTTCACAAAGAGGACGCACAAGGATGCTACGAAAGACCAGCAGACTCCCAAAGGTGCATTTAGAAACATCCTCAGTCCAAATCACATCCACACTGTGGCAGCAGTCATGGATAACAACCCAAAGCCACAGCACAGCCTCAAGGGTTAAAGACATAGGGAGGAAGAGGCAGTAGCTTTGGCAAGAAATGAAACAGCCTGCAGAGAGATGGTGTAAATATTGTCTGACAGGACAAGCATGACAAGGAGCCAGGGACAATAAAGGCAGTCAGGTGCTTCAGAGATGCCATCTCTGGCTTGACTTCTAGGGTGGTCACTGAAAAACAAGCTGGAAATGTTTTCACAGATAAGGCTGTGCCTGCTTGAAGGCCAGACCTTTGATCATTAGCAAAAGAGATTTTGATTAATGAGATATCGATGAGGTGGGAAAACAGTTTTAAGTAAGTATATACGTACAAGCGTATATAGCTGAGGATGCCACAGGGCAGATCCTTGTGTGGCGTAAATTAGCAGCACTCTGCTGAAACCCAAACAGAATCGTGCAATTTATTGCAGGGAAAAGCTCTCTCCTACACATGGAGGAGCCACAGCCTCAGATGATCAGCATATAAGAAGTTATATACTCTCTGGACATGATCCTTGAAAAGCAATCAGACAGGATAAATGAATATGCCACCGAGTAGGCATATTTCAAATTCAATGATGACAGCAGTATTAAAATACCAATGGATGCAAGTATTTGAGGGAGTCACAGAAATAGCTGCCAGCTTGAGGCAAAAGCAGACAGAGGGGCGATGAGAGCAGCTCCATCCCAGAGGGATCTCAGAAGCAGGAAGTACTTGGGAAAACCTGGAGTCTTGCAGTTAAAAGTTCCTCCCAACTCAATCCAAGGAGAGAAGATAGCTGTATGAGCCAGCACGGCTGCAAATACAGAGGTAGAAATGGAACAGAAAAACTCTTCAAAGATATACCTGCTGAAGTGAAAAGAGATGGTTCAAAGAAAAAAATACAAGCATGATCAAATCTAATTAAAGGAGCAAAAATAAATGACAGCTACAGAAAGGCAGGGGCTATTTTCATACAGAGTCTCTGGCATATATTTGCAGAGCCACAACACCCAGAATGCAGGAGAAAAGTCCTTCACAAGAGGGAACACAGAAACTATAGGGTAGTGCTCAAAGGCATTGACTGGACTTAACACAAAAGGGAGAGACAATAGAGGGCAAGAAGAGATGGGCTGCTTATTTTTCTGGGTATGGTAGGCAGGGGAGACATTGCAGAGAGAGTGTTGGGAGCAACTGGAAAAACTGGCCACTAAGGAAGACAGTATCAGGCCCAGATAACAGGTCTGAGGGGCCTGGAAATCACAAGGTTAAAAATGGATGAATCCTAAATTAGCCATAGTTAGAAATTCTCTGATAACAGCTATTTCCCTGCGGTAAGTGGCAAACTCCAGTGGTCTACTTGCAGAACTTGCTGCAGGGTATCATCTGAAAGGAGGAATGAGGGTCTGAGGCACACAGGATTATTAGAACAAATTATCAGGAAAAGCCCTTACAAGAACAGACTTTCTTTCTATACAAAGTCAAAAGGCAGGTTGAAAACCAAACTCTGAAAAGGCATGCACAATATCGTTCCCGAGGATCTGCATGAAGACTCTCAGCTCTGCTTCTGACCCAGTGCCTGCACCATACCAAGCAATTCTCCCTGGAGCGCTCCACAGTTCCCAGAATCAGGACAACCACAAGGCAAACAGAGCAAGGGAATGAAATGGTCAATAGCAATCAAGAACTGTGTTCTTGGTCACTGAGATTACTGCTTGGATTCCTATGGGACTCGAGACTTGTAGGCCTGGTTTCCCACAGTGCAGAGAGCTCATACCCCCCATTCAGAGCTGCTAAGCTGAAATTCAGTCCTTCATTGTACCTAACCTGGGCACCCAAACCCAGCATCCTTTTGGGGAATTTTGCCTATATCCAGTCAGGATTTCCAGAATTCTAATCCCCCGAGTCCAAGAACTTCCCAAGATTCAGTGCAAATTAAGAAAAACACACCATCTTCCAGATGAGACATAGAAGAACAAAGATAAGGGTATATCTACAGCTTATGGAGTGCAATATTAGCAGTGTCAGCAAGCTCCAGGATACCGGGCTATCGCCAGACCGCCAGCGCTGCGGCCAGAAGCCCTTCTTCCCCGGGGAGACATCCCTCCCTACCAAAACCAAGGCCAACTCTCCCACGAAACCAAATGAAAAGGTCAAAATTTGGTCCTCCTGCTGCAAATCCAGATCTTTACACTGCCTGGAGTTATAATCTAGTACCTGCACTTCAGCTCCTAAACACTGCTCCCATTATATAGCATGAAGTTTTCACCAAAGGAAAGCTGTGCAGCTCCGCACAGGGCTACTCCAGCCCCCCTTCAGCCCCCCAGCTGAAACACAGACAAGAAGCACCCCCAGTCACTTCAAGTCTAGTAGTAATTAATTTCACCACATTTGAAATAAATGAAGGAACAAACATGCTTCCATCCTCTGGAAAAGTGCATGCTGACACTTCCAATCATTTCTGCATCCATTCATGTATGCATATAAATAACATTTGGTATTTTTACATTTATACAGAGAGTGAAGGTAAGTGACACATCAAGGCATCAATCCATCTAGATAGGTATGGCAGCCCAGCACCAAGGACTGCTGAATAGCAAAAGCAGCCAAACGAGGTAAGAAAATATTTGGAAAGCTGGAGACAAGGCAAATGGCAGGACGAGTTATCAGCATACTTTGAGAAAACTGAATTATACAGAGCATGCTTGATATTCTACCAAGAAAATAAGCTATATTACTATAGCTATAATACCTTGCGCTAGAGTATACATGATAGCTTAAAGGCAATCCGTGTACATTTTATATGCCATCATTAATTACTCAAAGCGACAGATTCTCCATAGCTACAGAAAAACAAATTTTATCCTTACAAAAGTGCAAAGAGGTCACTTGCAGTATGTTCCTCTTCCCTTCAGCTAATTCCCTTATACATACACTAAGATATCTTTTCCAGAGCAAAGAGAAGGGAGGAGCCATTCACTTTAAGACAGGCACCCTAAGAAGTATGTCAGCTGCATACAGGGCTCAAACCTAGAGTTGGGTATCCCTTGCCAGAGCCCTCCTAACTCCTCCTGTCCATTGCAGGCAAAAACTTCCAGGATAGCTGCATTCACAGAGAAGTTCCTGTTGTAAGTTTATAGCTACATAGATGCCTAACGTAATACCGCAACTATACTGCAAACCATACTGCAACCCTCAGTACAACGGAAAAGGGCTTCTGGTTCTCGCACTCAGCCCTCCCAAACCCTGATGGTGTATTCATGCTTCCAGTGGCAACTGCCTCCTCTCCTCAACCCCAGGAGGAACTGATGTATTACCTTACGCAGCAGCCAACACAGCCAACGGTTCCCTCCTTTCACCCGCTCTGGGAAACTTAGTAAGACATTTTCAATTAAAACAGAGGCGCTTTGCATCTCAGCGTTGCAGGATGCTCTCGCAGACATGCCAATGTAGTGCCACTCCCTCCAAAACTGCTGATCCATCATTTGGCAGATTTCCAGCAGCACAGATAATGACTGGGGCTTGTCTAGAGCGGGCTACTTCACCTCCCAAGTTCCCCAGTGATTATTTCTCACTGTGCTTTGCTTCCTAGAAGAATTTTCCACATGCCTGATTTAATCCTGCCGACTGACATTATACAGACATGACATACCTGGCTGCATTAACACCCCCTCTACTGTCAGTCAGTGCTCAGCAGAGCACAGAAAGAGCCATATCAGGTCTGTTCCCCAAATACATTACTTGTGGCACATCTGCAGCTTTGAGTTCTCAGCATAGGACTCACTTTGCAGAGCAGTGAAAGCTGGGATTTTCAAGTGACCTTAAAGGAATTATGCACTAGAGCTGACTTGGTGATCTATAAAAGCTGGGCACCTACAGACCTCCAGCCCTGAAAGCTTCACCCTAGATCTGCAGCTTGGGAGCAGGTGAAGCTTGCAAGCACAAACCAGGGAGCATTCCTGCAACAGAAGCCTGGTGGATCTCCAAAAGGAAAATAAACTAAATATTCCCTTTCCACTATGTCCCAACATTGAAGTGGGGGGTGAGGAAGACATACAGACATGGTCCATTGAGGAAGCTAGTAACCTTTTTCTGAGAAGTCATCAGCACATGCCAGATTTTCTGGCCCTTCATATCCCAAATTAGCAAGGTACAGTTGAAGTATTTTGTCCCAAAGGAGATTGAAGCAATTCAATTCCTGTTTCATGCTACTTAAGTGGAAGGCCTTTAAGGGCAAGAAAAACCCCTTCAGAACAGGATGAAGAGGCTCAAATAAACTGCAGAACGGATCCACCACTTTGGGAGGCTGGTGTATTTTATTAGGGTGAGGAGATTCTCCAGGTCTATAATTCTATAAAAGCTCCCCCCCTCCCTCATCTCCCACATATAATTTCAGTCCTACCATTATCCAGAAGATTTCCCATGAAATACCCTGGGGCTGCACATTTCACTACTCAAAAAGGATTAAGCTGACCCCAAACTCATAGCAAGGGCAGGTGTATTAGGTGCCTAATCCCACCCAGGTACCATAGAGGCCACAAGAACTAGAGCAAAACCAGCAGATTTCAACACCCCCAGCAGCAGATGTTCCAGCTTCATCCATAAAACCTGACTGTACAGCCCAGAAGCTGAACTCCACAAGAAACCACTCCAGCAGTGGAGATGGGCTACTTCCAGGACCGTGGAAATCATGCTCATTTTAGCGTAGCAGCTGTGTGTCACTTGGGATGCCCCAAGGCGAGGACTCCACCAGCTCCCCAAGGCAGCAGTTTCGAGGGACCAGGGCAGGGCTGTAACCAGACTGCAAGTACACAGGACCCAGCCCCGCAGTCCTGCAAGCACTAGCTTCACCACATCCATCCCGGTCTCTGCAGCATTAGTCTTTCCGGGCTGCAAACGCAACCCGGCACAGTGCAGCCGAGTGACAGCAGCCTAGGCCCAGGGTAACTGTGATTATAACTGCTGGTCATTAACAGGGTTGCTTTTTCCTTGACTTCTGCTCAAAAATGCTTGCTGAAAACTGAAGCATTTTTTTCCTTTTTTTTTTTTTGCTTTCTATACATTTCTGACAAGGGAAAAAAGTATCTAAATTTTCCAGGAAAAATGCCATTTTGCAAGTGTATATTAAAATACAGGTACAAAAATCCAACTTTCTGGTGGATGTATAGTATTTGATAAGCTATATTCAGGTAAGTTTTCCAATTTTTCAAAAACTCCCACTGAAAACTCCTCCAGCATTTTTGGGGATGCAAAGGGTGTCACTCGTTACTAAAACATTCACAAAAATACCCCCACCATCACACACTTTAGCAAGGACGCAGTCTATGCCTGCAGAACACCTTTAACTTCTAGCACAAGCTGAACATTTCAGAGCATCTCTAAGGTTATAAGTGGAATTTCAGCGCGTTCGAACAAGGAACCCAAAGTTATTTGCAGACATTTCCAGGCCCAAAATAAGCTCCAGTTTTGATTCTGCTTCATATTTCATAGGAAGATCTTAGCCAGCTCCAGTTTTAGCCAAGCCTATTCCCCACTGCCACCAGAAATCACATCAAATTTTCCTAGGCTGAACCACAACCAATATTAAAAATGCTTCATAAATTGCCAAAAAATGGAAGTCTATGGACAGTGGAAGGCAACAGGTCAAAAGCAGAGGTAGGGAAGAGATGAAGAGCAGTTTTGCGATTTAGGCCCAGCTGTGCAAAGCCTGTTTCACTGCCTACATCCCCAAAGCTGACAGGAGTTAGGACCCCAAGACACCCCAATTCAGCTCCCCCAGGGCTCGACACAGACAGACTGCTGCAGTCACAGCACCACGAGAGCACGACCCGCACCCAAGAACCAAAATCCTGTCTCTGCCCAGGTGTGAGCCAAGCCCAAACCCAGCACGCCCCAGGGTCAGCCCCAAGCCCTGGACCATGCGCAGGGAAGTCCTTTGCCTCCACGCAGACCACAAAGCTCCCAAAACAGAGCCACAGCAGCCATTCAAAAAAGCATCTGAGGGCAGGCAGTGCCGGCAGAGTGGCTGCACCAGCAGGGACGCGCACCCAGGGACATCAGCATCCAGCCAGCACCTTACAGACTCAAGACCCTGCGGTGGGAAAAGACAAGACAGCAAGAAGCGGCCCCAAATTCTCAAAGATCATAGCGAGCCTCTTCCACTGCAGAGGAACTCACCCTCCAACCTGACTCCGAAGGAAAAAAAGCAGGAGAGAGGGTGGGACAAAAGCTGGCAGAGGGGTTAAGTCTGCCGCTTTCTTCCTATACATAATCTTGAAAGACAATAGCCTCCAGCACATGAAGATCTCTATCAGGAAGCAGTGAAGTCTTAATTACAGAGCACTGGGAAAATTGATGTTTCCAGAACAGATATGGCCCTTATTTTTTTTGTTTTGCATCCTGCAGGGAATCAGAACTGAAGTTTAAACCACCCCCCCCCCAAGCCAGTGTGAAGCACTGGGGTCTGCTTGCTCCTCCCCAAACCCAGCTCCTGAGGTCAGGAGGGAAAGCAGCCAACAGCTGCAGAAAGACAGATTGTTTTAATTTAAACATTTGAGAGACAGAGAGAGACTTTCTCCCAAAACGTACACGACGTGATAATATGCCTCTCCCGATCCCTGCAAGCCCTTGCGAGAGAACATTCCTCGCAGTTTTCCCACATGAACACTGGCCCACGGGTGCCAAAGCGCCAGCGACAAGGATCAAAGCCGCTTCCTCCTCCCACCCTTCATGTCACTTTTGGATCGCACAGACAACGAGGGGATTCTTGGTGATCTGCCCTTTTACAAAAAGCAGAAAACCCAAAGGGATCAAGAGCAAAACAACATGGGCCTCATTCAGAAAAGCGTCTGCAAACCCACTGCTCCAGGTCATTACTCCTTACCCTTCAAGGAACTGACAGCTTTCCAAGACTGACACTGAGCAGCCTACGCTCCAGGACTGAGGCATGCACAGGGTGACCAACAGCCTCATCTTTCAGGGAAATGCCGCTGGGCACATCTGAGCTGGTCCTGCCCATAGCGTGCTCCCCTCCCATGCAGCAGACTGAGGAGCACACGACCATGAGCCCATCGCAGCTCCCCCAGTGCCTCAGTGCGAGGAAAACTGCAAACCTGCCACAGTTCTCATACACGAGCTACAAGTCGGCTCCTGCCTTACTACGCCTTTAGGTCGGCGTTGCATCATCAGCAAAAGAGTCCAGGTTCCCATCACTTCATGTCAAATGGAATTTGTGCTGAGTTTTCAGCCACCTTGGACAAAAGCTATCCTGGCAAATTCATTTGACATGTTTTTGAAGATGCTCTTGCTTCAAGTGGGCAAGAAAAATAGGTAAAATTACTGAAGTTAAGTTTTGATAGGGGAAAATAAAGATTCTAAAGTTTTTTGGAAAAAATCTGTTTTACAGTGGAAGGATATTTTGGAACAGGAAAAAATCCATTGGCTAGAAATCAGAAACATATGCAATTCTACTTAGTCTCTCAGGATTCATGTTCCACCAAAATGCCAGAGTGGTACTAGATAACATGCAGGGATCTCTGTCATAGCATCCCACTGACTCAGAAACACTGAGGCAGAAAACTACATGCACTTCCTTTCCAGGGAAGGCAAAGCAATCAACCGAAATGATGATGTACCCAAAGGAGGGCGTTTCAGCCACGTAAAAAGGAAACACACAGGTATAAGTTTCCCACAATTTAAAGAAACTCTAGCCAATTAAAAAGAGTACTAATGACTTCTTAACTGGCTTCTCTTTTCTAGCCTCCAGGCCACCACTGCTGTTTTACTGAAATTGCCCCAGCAGTATCAATGAAAGGAAAATCCTGGCCAACTCCCCATCCCATCCCACCCACTTGGCGATAACCCATCCTCAGCTTATTGCTCCCCCTTCAACACATGCGACCCACAAGCCACATTTCTATTTTCAGTGCTGTGCCAATGCAGTTAACCAGCTGCCTAGGGCTTGCAGGATTAAGCTTTGAGACAGGAAATTTAAAAAGCTTAATTTATAACCGGCACTTACTAGGGCCAGGGCAGGGGATGGAAGCAAGCTATAGGCTGGGCCACACGAAGAAGCCCTATGCACCTCCAGGCACCCTGCCAACGGGCACATCACTGCCTGCCTGCTGCTCTGCTGCGGTGCAGCTCCCTCACCCAAGAGGTGCTGCAGGATCATGCTGGGACCCTGCTGGGGTCTCTTGCTTAAGGCAGGCAAATTTTCTTGCCAACATTTCAACAGACAATAATACTATCCCAGTATAGCATCTTCATGACACTACTAGCCTTGCTTACCCTATAGCACAACACGCAACATCCAAGTGTTGGAAGAAAGCAGCCTGGCTGCATATTCGGCATCTCCACATTAATTTGGAGGAAGTCTTTTTTTTTTTTTTTCCTGCATGTCAGTGAGCTGGAAAGGAAGTTGAGACCTTACTAACCCTTTAAGCTCAGGATGTTTGTCATGCAAAGCAACAACAATAGTCCAGCAGTGACCCAGTACCTCAGCACGTTACCTGGATCAGCTGTGCACACCCTACAGCAGCACCTAGCTTCAGAGCCCCTGGCAACTACAACTGCCAAACCCCCTCCAGACCCTTGTTAACTTTTAGGTGGTTGAACACTTCAGTTGACCTCAGCTCAGATTTACTCTTGTAACTCCCTCAAAGCACAGTGAAACAGAGCTGTTTGGCACCAGCTGAAGCACCTGGCTTGGAAGCTCCTTTTTTCCATTTCTTCTCAGAAGAATGACACTTGTATTCACAGTGACTCATCTCTCCTTGACCTTTCTATTCACTTTTAACAGTGCAAGCTGGAAATAGGGGCATACAGACAATGCATTCATTATTCCACTGCTGAAATGCAGTCCTCAGACCCAATCTCTAACCTGGAACAGACAAGAGCACTCACGCTCTATCTTCATATTCCAGCACTGGGCACATCTAGGATGACCCCTATCAAAACCACACAAATACACTGCTTCCCACTTCATATCTGAGGGGTGCAGCTGAAGGAACTTACACCCTACTGCCAAAACCACTATGTAAAATTCCCCACCAGACCCTGGGAAACTAGCAGGTAACCTCCAGCTGCAATGAATTCTTACTTAAATATCGTCTTGGAAACAAAAAAAGGGGTGTGAGGGTGAGTGGGAGGAACAGAAAAGGAAAAGAAACTAGTAAGGCACTCCATGATAATACATGTGCAGCTCAGCTAAAGCACAGCTCCTTCCTGCATGTCTGCATTCAAAAAATAGAAACCCCAGCTGACACGTAAATGAAACTCCAAATCTGGCCACTAAAACTGCCTGACAGTCCCTTTAAGCAGAGATTCCAACAGACCCCTTGGTGACCTCTTTTCCAAGCTTCCCCCATTAACTTCTTGCAGCATTTCCAGCAGAGTTGCAGCTTCTTCCCCTGTCCTTTGCAAGTTCTAGCAGCGAAGAGCAGAAAGGTGAGGAAAGAAAAGGGCTTTAAACAGCTTGCTTAAAAGCTTAGCCAGGAAAAAAATAAGTTACTATTTTATTTACTCTGAACAAATTAACATCTCACTGGCTGCAGATGCACAGCTTGATCCAGGCGGGGATGGCATTCAGGGTCATCTCAAGCTAATAGCAAGATTTAGATGCATTTAGCTTGGCAGATAGTTCAAATCTCCAGCAAGCTGCAGCATCCTCTAAGGACAGCAGAAGATCCACGCACTAATGCACCACCCCCCTCCACGGAAAAACAGGGTGCCCTTGCTCCTCTGGGTGAAATACAAACTCTGTTCAAAGCAATGCAAAGTTATTACTGACCACAGTTGGATTCAGGTTTGGCCTTCAAACCTCTTTCTCCAGAGAACCTAGTGCAGCAGGGCTGAACACTACTAACAATAAAGCATTAGGCATGGAGCAGCTTCTCAAAAAGCCATGCCAAATCCAAAGGGATGAATGCACTTAGCCCAAACAGCCTGTATAAGCCAAAGCATTCAACAACAAAACACACTTTTGTATACTGGTAAAATAGATGGATGCCCTCAGCCCAAAGCTAGCTGAAAGACATACTGATATCATCCTACTTGACCTTCTTCCCCTGGATTACAACACAGACCTAACATGCAAAACCCAGTGGGGATATTTAGCTTCAGTGTCCAGTATCCCAATTCCATTTGCATGACATTCCAGCTTCCAGAAGATTTTTTCAAATAAACTGAAGCATCTGTGTGGCTACCTGCTTCAGATTTCATTTATAGATTTAAAGCTACGGTGTTGAGACTACTCTATACGGCAGCATAGCAGTCTGTCTTGTGCTCCATGGTCTAAACTGGAATACAAAAGATTGTCCAAAGCTGCATACAAAATCCAAATAACTTTTCGGGTTTGCAACGTTCAAGGCACTAACGGGAAAGGAAAATACCATCCCACAGAAGAAAAGCTTTTGTTAAAGTAGGAAGTCTCTTAAAACACAACCACTAACAGCCTGAGGCATACGGTTGAGAAGATCTTCAAATACTTCACTGCTTCAAAACAAATACATCTCGTCAGCATATCTGTGTTCAGTATTACACATGTTGCAGCAGTGCCTCAAGGGCAAGTGCTGGGTTCTGTACAGCAAGAGAGGAACAAGTCTGAGGGCAGAGAAGCACAGTGATTTGCCCAAGGCCTTGAAGTCAGCGCTAGGGAAGGAACATACCGGTGCAGCTCATTCCAGTCGTTCAATCCCAAAACCATCCTTTTTCCCCTCCAGCTTATTAAACAATCTAAAAGGAAAACTCCAGCACTGTAAATATATTAATACCATTTTCCTAGTTTCAAAAAACCAACATCTTTCAACATTGTGAAAGCTTCCAGATGACGCTAAGCAGCCTTTTGGCTTCTGGAGAGTAAGCAGCCCAGACTCGGAGCAACCAACCTCAAAAATGCTTTGTGTCGCTCCTTCATTTAATTTTAGTTCTGGATGTTCCAGACACGTCCACAAAGAAACCATGGCATCACTTGGACGGTTCACTCTGTGCTCAGCTTTATTTCAAGGGCCCTGAAACTCAGACAGTAACCCAGTGGCTAATTGTACCATGTTGCCAATCTAAGTGTTTTTTCCATATAGCATTGGATTTTAACAAAGATTTTCCATTCTTGCATGCTCCTCTTGCCTTTTTTGGTTTTGGTCCCTTCACATTTTGGGGTTTTTTGTTTCACACAAAGGTTTCTATTTACAGACTTTTTTTTTTTTTTTAAAAAGAAAAGACTGGCCAGCGTGCAGACTCAGCATATATCACATGTGCTCCACTCTAGTTAGTAAGAATAAAAGCTTTGATATGCAGCAAGGCAAGACTGCAACTGGAGAACAGTCCCAGGAACCTCTCTTGAACAAGCCAGGAGGGCAGAAGAGAGGGCTAGCACTGCACTGATCAACTGCTGAAGGTAAAAGCAGGTAACTGAGGGAACCCAGCAGGCAGAGGAAAGTTTTCCTGAGAGCCTGGCAACTGCATTCTGCTTATATCAGTCAAAGATGTGCACCCACAGTTAACCAGCAAAGCTGCTATCTTAGAGCATTCCTATGGGCTTTGCTGATGTCCAGCCACAGGGAGACACAGCTGGGCGCTAGCAGAGCAACCTGCCTCTGAAAGAATCCTCTGGTCCTCAGGACACTCCAGCTAGTGCAGAAGGCTTCAGCTCAACAGTAAAATAAATGTAAGTATTTCTGACTGGTCCTGCACACCCTACACCCAGAAATCACCTGGAAAGGATTTCTGTCTCTGGACCTTACCAAAACCTTCACCACTCACATCTTCCTGTCCTGGTCTACTTCATCCTGGACACAGGATCCATCTGCCCATAGCCTTCCTACAGCTAGCACGCCACTGACCTAGGGTGTGCGGCAGGTCTTGCGACGGCTCCACTAGCAGCCCTTTTCAAGCAACACCATTTAGGGTGGAAAGCTCTTTCAAAAATCTCCTAAGACCTCCGCAAAATAACACCACCCAATTAGCAAAGGATAAAAACCCACCAATATCTTCAAACTGATACTCCTGACAGCTCTGTACAATAGCTGCACTCCAAAGAGGTCATAACTGGATAAAATTCAAATAATGAAAATAATGAAAGAGCTAAAAGGAAAAAAGAATACTAAACAGCCCTGATCAAGAGGGACATTACTAAGTGCAAAAAAGCCTCTGTATATCTTAATAAACTCAAAGTTTGGAAAGAAACACCAGCAAGAAGCGATGTCTTTTATTGCATGGGATCTCCCTGGGGACTCCCCCCACTATGCCACCCATCACAGGGAGCCAAGGGGGAAGCCACATGAGAGGACAGCAACAGCCAGCATCTTGGCCTGACGCGTGCCATGAGTCACAGTCCCTAACAACCATCACTTGCCTTTACATAGACCTATTGGGGGGGAGGGGGGGGCAGCTGTCAAGTGCACAGCAGGGAGGCAATCCACCTTATAACCCCATCCAGGATTTCCAAGCAGCCTCCTCACTTCCAAATTTTTATCTCAAATTCATGAAGGCTAAACCAGGGCTTTAAGAGCTTAATGAAAGGCCCTGCGTGCCTACTCAGATAGTACAAGCGTAATCAATAAAGCTCAATTTACATACTTCAGTACCAGGTACTACCACTTAGATCAAACAAGACTTGCAATAAATCCAGGACAGAAGGTTGCACTCCAGCACCACCAAGACACTAAAAGCTAGAAAAGACATACATGTGTAGAGCAGGGAAACCAGCAGAGATAGATATTATCTAACATAATTATTCTCTTCTTTAAAACAGCAATTGCCATTTACCAAAGCCTAAGCATTTAAAAGTTATAATTGTGTTTTCAGCAAAACACAAGTGATGTTTTAAGTCTTTCTCTGTAAAAGAACTCATTTTATAGAAAGATAGCTGCTTTGAGGAGATTCCTACCAAATAACCAAGCTAGAGCATACACGAACAGGCATGTACATATGTGGGAAAGTGTCAAATTCATGTGTAAAACAGCAGGGACCTCCCCCATCTCAGGGACTGCTGTGCTTCAAAATTCATGTTTTGCCTTAGTGTGAACTCTAAATGTGATCATTCTTCCCAAATGATCCCAAACCTTGGGCCTATACTCCAAATTGCTTTATATACAGACAGGCCCTTATCTCTCTAACGTAAGTAACAACCAGCAGGCCAACAGAGAGGCTCTTAATTCAACTATAGGGAAGCTCTTTAAACCCAAGCAGCACCAGCTACAACAGGCACACCATCTGAGCACGATCAAGCAGGAGTCCCATCACAGCACCTCTCCACCTGCAATGCACTCACCAATATCCCACAACCCCGGGCTCAGCTCTCCACTCTCCCCTCATTCCAGATCCTCCTATCCTCCAGATGTTTCTACAGGCAACCACGCAAACACACAAATAGCAAAACCATGAATCACTGTGGTGATGCCCAATTTGAACACTCATCTATCTCCTGTTCATCACCTCTCTGTTGGCCAGCTGGCCTGGTCCCCCTTCTCCCACCGCTCCAAACATTTCTTTGCACAACAGCAAGTAAGACTGCAGGTCTGCTGGGCCAGAAAGCTTCTAATCCTCAACTTGCTCATGTGGAAACGTTCACTGCCCTATTGCTCAGTGCAGTCTTCTAAGTTTGATACTTTCTTGTCTATAGAAAGCAATTTGCCATCTTCCAGCCGCTCTGGGAAGGACTACGCAGTATCCCACACTGCAACATGTCCCCAGCATCCTGCCCACTCGCACATCACAAGCGCTTCACTAGCGACCATGACCCAAACCAAATAATCCTCCTCCCAGGCAATAAGCACAATATCACAGCTTTTCACAAAAGGAGAGATTTTTAACTCAACAGGAAAGCAAGAGCACAGTGTCCTTAAAGCACTTTCATCTCTACTACACTACTGGCATGCTCTCCAGCAGGCAAGGGAGAGCTCCAGCCAAGAGCACAGGAATTACTCAGGACTAGGGATCTGGGTAAGCATACATTATTGCACTCGTGGACAAAGGTCAGTCTTAAAAACACTCAGTTCTTTTACAGACACCTGCCAATTCCTTATCTTTTACAACCAGAACCAATTTCCACTGAAGCCAGCAGGCAACTTTCCATCAACATGAAAGAAACCTGGATCAGGCCCTATGAACACAGATATTCCATTCTCCAACATTGAACTTCTGCTCCAAGAAATATATTTGGAGTTGAAACAGATTAAAACAAAAAGTGTAGGGAGAGGGATGGGGCATGGAGCAGGAGGGAGCACCAGGGCATAAAACAAAAAGTAAAAGAAGTAATTGCCAAAAAATTAAATGGGCAATTTGCTCTTCCTCTGCAGAAAAGAAACTCAGATTGAAAAGCAGTTTCCTTGCAAGTCCTCCCACAGGTTTATTTCTGAAGTCCAGATGCAAAACCTAGACTACCTAAAATACATCTATAAACGGTGCTTCATACAAACGTGCCTGCTTTAGTGACGTATGCCATAGCAGCACCGTCTGCCTCTTCACATCTGTTGCCACGCTGTGTCTCCTTTTCAACGCTATCTGTAACTCAAAGCAGTTGTGAGAAAGCATACTCGCTTTAAAACTACAAACTGAAGCCAGGCTTCAGGACACATGGGGAAACTTCGAGGCCAGGACTCTGCACCAAAGTAGAGGGTCAGGCAGCATCAGGACAGAACTGCATCTTCAGTGCTAGAGGAAAATAGCCAGGCAGGTGCTGCATGTTAGGCACCTATGGCCCATTAGGGGTCTGGACCTTGGTCCTGGGACAGTGGCAGAGAATTTCCTGCCAAAACTCTGAGAAAAGAAAAGCTACTTCAAAATTAAAAGCATTATGCTGAGTATCACACACAGCACAGATGCTGGTAAATACCATCGGTGCAGAGAAACGACATGCAAAACAAGCTCTCTTCGGAACGACCTTTAGACCAAGCCCAGTTAATAAGGACAGCGTAGTTAAGATGACCAAGCAGAAGACAGAATTGGGAACACCACATAATTGATATCTAATACTTAAAAGGATACTATAATTATTTCATAAAATTATTTTCTATGACATTAGATAAAGGAGGGATTAACTACCCAAGCCAGCGTAGCACAGACCTGTGGCATAAACTGGAAGCTGGGCTCTGCGCAAGGCCTGGCTTCCTCATGCACACACCCCCTCCTGGACCTGCAGCTCCACATCTGGATCACATCCCACAGCACAGGGGAAGAGGAGCTTGGAAAGCTGGAACCACCAAGTCACCCAAGGGCTTCTCGCTGACAGATGTTAGCGCATCCCCTGCAACACTGTTCTGACTTCCAGTGGTCATGAAACAGAATCTGACTGATGAGATTTGCTCACCGTTAAAAAGAACAAACCCGTAAAGGAAAGCCCATCTCCTGAAACTACAACATGCAATGGGCAGGGGGCAGTACCCACTTAAAACAAGGACACATATCCCCTTTACAGTCCTTTCCCATTTGTCCTAGGGCAGCCTTCATATCTTGCAAGCCCTAGCACTAAGGCCAATACAGTTTGGTTTATCGGATTACCCTTGGTTTTAAACAGAGGTTTTATCTGCAAAGACCCAATACTGGATATCTAACATAGTGATACCCATCAAGAGGTAATCTTCAGACTAGGAAAAAATGAGAGCTCAGTAGCCAGAGTTCAATGCCAACAGATAAAGAGTGCACACTGTTCCGCCTCTTCGGACACCAAAAGTCAGTTCACAGTCCCGAGACTGCAACTCCCGCACTCAGCAATTCTGCCTGACTGCAGGGAAGAGATCAGCGAGTAACCTTTAAAAACTGCCTCTAGAAGGGAATAGTTTGAAAAGATTTGTCATCACGTCCCTAGTTTATAGAGAAGAGTAATATATCGCTTAAGTTGAACGCCTCTGGTCCATCCTCTGGATGGAGCATGTACAACAGTTGCGTTTCTTTTAAGCTACAAAGTCGTGTTCCAAACAGGCAACACACTGACAGCATAATCCAGGTTTTACACTGGAAATCAGATCCATCACCAATTCCAAACTTAAAGTCATATTTCTTCTTATAAAACAATATCAAGATTTTTCAATTGGCAAAATATTAAACAAAACTGTTCTATCTGGCTGAATACTAAGAATATTTTTTAAGCTCCTTCTAAAGGACTGGGGAACAGCCAAGGAGAGAAGCAACAGATGGTAACAAGATACTTCATAATCTCCACTATTTGTATTTCTTTTAAAGGACATACCATGTATTCTCATTATACTTTTCTTTGCCACTAAAGGAAACTGCTGCTTCCAAAAATTTTTGTCCAGAAGCCTGATTCAGTTTTATTGGGA
The DNA here is from genome assembly GCF_040807025.1 of Struthio camelus. Taxonomy (NCBI): domain Eukaryota; kingdom Metazoa; phylum Chordata; class Aves; order Struthioniformes; family Struthionidae; genus Struthio; species Struthio camelus. The sequence continues at coordinate 4,294,554 of NC_090961.1, forward strand.
TTTGTTAGAAAAAGATACTCCAACTTTGCGGGTTAGATTGGAGCGTGACATCATCTGTTTAAAAAATGAGAAAAGTATGATTTGGAAGGGCAGCGTTCAGCTGCACTTCACAGTTCGTGTCACTTCTGACATAGTGAAGCGTCTTTGACGGTTTATTCTGGAAACCCTTGGGCTAGCTTTCTTCCCCCTCTTTTCTGCACAACCTGACTGATGTGTTTCTGAAGATTTTAAGTGTTTTGCCTCACTCCATACAGAGGGACTGCCTAAAATGAAACTGAAACAGAAACAATCTGAGCTGATAAAAAAAACAGCTTGGAAGGCTAAAAAAGAGCTCTAAAGGGGTATTAGTCAATGCCATCAGCTGTCCAAATCTGACTCCTCCCTCATCTAAATTGATAGCCTATTAGGAGGCTCATTAGGAAAATTCAAAGCCTTTCACTGCCAGAGTCGCTGCTCAGAGCGGCAAGTTGGCCCTGCAGCAGCTCTCCAGCCTCCCACCGCATCGCATCGCTGGCTCCAGCTACACAGACCACTGCTTCCCAGAGCTGCACCCACAGCTGTGACAGAAGTCACAGAAAAGTTACCAGTAACTTTAAAGAGTGCTAGGTCTTATGCTGAAGCTGTTCAGAGAAGATACACTGACAGGCAACGTTCCTAAGGATGCTCTGAAACCACTGAAATACTAGCACAATGACAGAGGGCAGAAAAAAACTATTATTTCCTTTGAAACAGCGGAGACTAGTAATAATTCAGCTTCCAGCTAACAAAGTAACAGTGGCCTGATGCCACTGGCTGCATAAAAAAAGGGGATTAAGTTGTTAGTACTGTTCCAATAGTCTTTAGTCGGAGAAAACTGCTCTAAATAATAATCCAATGCTTTTGCAATACAATACAATCTCTTCAGTAACTCTGACTGCCATTATTTTTTTTTCCTAGCAGTGATGTACTAGAAGCATTTTATTCATTGGTGAACAACTTCTTTCCATCTTGCTCAGAACTTGCAAGCAAACTGTTGACGAAAGCATTCCTCGTGCTACCGCCTTTTATTTTCTTCCTTAAAGTTATTTTAAGAGCCTAGAAACTACAATAATTGACAATTACACCACTATATAACAAAATTCCCCACACATTTGTCCCAGTAACATACAAACAACCCAGCAACTACCACCTGCTGAGCTTCCAGGATAGAAGAAAATATCCAAAACTTGCATGAACTTGAGCATGAAAGCTCAATCTCGGGCAGATCAGCTATTCCGCATGCTTTTAGCTTAGTTTCCTAAGAATCCCACAAAACTCTTATCTACTTTAACTTTGCAGATTTCAAAATCAGCTCTGCCCACAAACCACTTATTCTTTCTAACATTATTTAAAATGATCTCAGAGCATGGATGCCTCCCTAGCATCTCCCACAGCCACAGAAAATACCCTGAAAACAGAACTTTTGGAGTAAATCCACAAGTATCCATCTATCCTGCTCTGGTATTTCACAATTCACCACGGGGAGCGCAGATATTTGGAAAGCGGAGCCCTTTGAAACACACAGGGTAACCGAAGCCTCCAGCTAGCAAAATAAAGTGCTTAATCCCTTCTTCGGCACGACTTTTAAAATGACATTTCAGGGGGGTTTGCTGCCGTTTTGCCTACCTAGGACTGTTTTGCATCTCGTTCTTCACAGCACTTCCTCTAGCCACAGTCGGCAGTAGTAATTTGAGGGAGAAACGGCAAAGTTGGGTTAGGGAAGTGCAGAGGGGACAGAGTGTGTGCCTTGGAGTCCGGAGCAGAAAAGTCGGCAAAGCTTTTGTGCACCGAGATCTGCCGCTTTGAAGCGGGGAGAGAAGAGCAAATTCCTTCTCGACAAAAGTTTCCTCTCCTCAAGGAGGAGGAGGAGGAACTATGCACGAAGAGAGTTTTCCAGTTAAATATACACATGTATTCACACACACGTATAAATACACACATACAAACAGAATTAGAAGCTCTAGAAACACATACTGACTTCTGCTCCAGAAAAAAAGCACAGCAACAGGCAGATCTGCTTAAGACGAGGGGGGAAAGCATTGTTTTAAGTTTTTTCCCTTTTACGGGCCCCCTGACAAACGGCATTCAGAGACTCGGGCAGCTAAAGGGTTTTTTTCCTCTCTCGCTCGCTCTTTTTGGAAGGCATCGAGTAAGAAAAGACAAACGTTTTGCAAAGCACAAAAGCCAGCTCTCTCTCCCTCTCGCTGTTTGCGCCAAATTTCCAAAAAAGCTCCAGCTCCCCAAAGGCTTCCTCCGTACGCGGGCGACGCTCGCGCTCCCCGCGCGGCCGCTTACCTGCACCGCCCAGGGACGCGGCGCCCAGCAGGAGCAGCGCTGCGGGCACCGGCCAGCTCCGTATCCAGCTTCGCCTTTTCCACCGTGTGTGCGTATCCATGGTCCACAAAAAAAGGGGCACCAGCTCGGGACAACTCGGCAAGCACCGAAAAAAAAAAACTGAGAAAAAGGAGGAGAAAAGGAAGGAGGGGGCGCAAAAAAATTAAAAAAAAAAACACACACACGCGAAGAAAAGCCGCTCAAGACCCCCCCCTGCCTCCCCCCCCCCAGAGAGCAGCCGCTTTATAAAGCCATGGGGCTGTCGGGGGGCTCCACCGCGCTCGCCCCTTCCCCTGCTTGCTGCCGGAGCGAAAACTTTCTTTCTCTCCCCCCCACCCCTCCTTTTTTTCTTCTTTTAAAGCCAAGGCGAGAGTTTGTCAATCTCGGAGCCGCGCAGCAAATCAGAGCCGGGCGGTGCGGCCCCCTGCGCGGCGCGGCGCAGCCCGGCCCCCCCCCCGGCCCGGCCGGCCCCCGGCCCGGCCCCCCCGGCAAGTTTGAACCGTCGGGGCCGCGCGGCCGCGGCTCGCAACCCGCCACCCCTTTGTCCCTGCTCGCCACTAGCTTCCCTCCCAGAAATTACCCCAAACCTGAAGGTCTTTGCTTCCCCCTACCCCCACCTCCCCCTTTTCCTTCTGGCTTCAGAGAGAGAGAGATGGAGGCAGGGTGCTTTCAGAAGGGGACATGGTGGCAGATGTCAACGAGGATTTGGCCAAAGGAGGTTGCCAATGCAAAGCACACATGCAAAGGGTAAAAGTGCAGCTGGGAAAGCACTGAAAGGGAAGGCGTTATCCCCTGCCAGGTTAACTCAACAGTTGTGATGGTGAAACGCTTCCCTGGCAAACAGCCAAGGAGGACAGTCAACTATTAAAACTGTTGCCTTCAGGCTGTGCACATCAGTTTGCACACTGTCTAGCCAAGGCACTCCTCTGCTCCCATTGCTCTTCCTTTCACTAAGCTACCCAGCACTGCTCATCTTCACACTCTGGTGACCGCCAATACATCACACTTTGGTAACAAACATCAGCTCCAAATGATTTTACTAGTTCTGGTGCTGTACAGCACTGAAATTAGTACAGTAGCAAAAAAAAAAAACGGCAACAGCCAGTCTCTACTTCCCCACACCACATCCCTTCCCCTGGCACCACCCTCTCTCAGGCCCCAAAGGAGGGGAGGGACCCTCGGCAAGGCAGTGCTAGGTGGCCTGCAATGCTACAGACTCCTTGATAAACCCAAAATCAGGTCATCAGGATACTGGACAGGGTGGAACATCTGAAGGAATAATCAGTACAACAGAGGCTTATGTCAAGCTTCAGCTATTTGTTCAGCGTAAACCTCTTTGGCCTGCTGGAATGAGAGTTTCTCATATAGGTAAGTGATATTAATAGCATGTCAAAACCCATGAGCACAGAAGCCCAAATCCCACCATATCTCCAGAAGGGAGCAAGAGGGAATAGGTGTTCCCAATCAACTCAGCTTGTAGCCTAGTAAAGAGGCTAATGGTTCAGTGGAGAAGAGCCATAGCAAATATCTTCCCATTTACCTGCAAACCTGTTGAGATGCCTTCCCCTGCTAGCAGCCTCCCCATGAAACTGGGAAGACTAGGACAAGAGCCACACAAGAGACTGCTGAGAGATTCTTTCATGCAGAAAGACAGGTGAAAGGCATATTGGCTGCAATCCCTTGAGTCACGAGCTGGGGAGAACAAGATACTCCAAGCACTTGTTTGCTGTAACCACGTGCCAGGCAGGTACAGCACCAGTGACACTCGTGGGCAAATCACCCAGATGAAAGCCCCTTCCACAATACCCCTTTCATGAGTAACCAGATCACTAGAGACAGATTAGGTGAAGCTCCCTATCTGTGGGGAGCCTGGAGGCAAGTTCTTTCAGCGTAAGTAACACCTGGGCCTCCCTGTAAACTTCTCTGCAGAGCACTCAGCAGATGCAACCCAGCAAGGGAAGTGCTCCCCATCTCTATAACACCTCCTGCTCCAAAATACGCCATTTCTCACAGGTTCGCAGCTACCTTTGGTATGGGGCAGAGCAGCCACCCCACAGCTCACAAACACTGTGCAACAGTCAGAGGGAGATATTTTCTCATCTGGAAAAGCAGAACATCCCAGGCATACAGATATGTAACTAGGACAGTTAAAAGAACCAGCAAACTGATTGCAAAAGCCCACCTTCCCGGTAACCCTTTTTACTACAATAAAGACATAAAGCAATAACTTGATCCACACCATTTCCATGGATGCCTAATTTCTTGATCAGAGGCCTAATAACCTTTGAAAGGCACAACCAACCCGAACAGTGAGAGATGGGGCGTTGTCTGATTTCAGTCTTGCAGTTAAGTGAATGCCAGGATCTCGTTAGTCTTCCCATCCCAGAAGTTGCTGGCATTTCTGAGCATACAAACAACCCATTGTTGTGAAATGAGACCCTTTTTGTCTTCACCAGCTGCAAATGAAAATCCCACTAACACCTGGACACTGTCTGCAACTCAGGTGTTGAAATTCTCTGCCCTTTCAAGAGCATACAGCATTAGGAAGGGAGGGAAATCTCTAAAGCAGTGAAAGCACTGCAGGCGAGGAAGTAAAGGCAGGTTAGAGCAGTAAAACACACTAAACACACCACCCATATTCCAAGGGCTCCCACTGCTCAACTCAGGAAGCAAGCCAGAAATAGCCCAAACCTAGACCTTCATCTGATGCAAAGCAGCTTTGCTTTATAGCAGTTGAGAATCTGGCCAAAAAAAGCTTTTTGCACAACAGTAAGAGTTTAGTTTCCAGTTGCTTTCCAGGTGATTTAGAAGCTTGCACAGACCTGTTTGCCCCTCCTCAACAACAACAGAAAATACCAAAATAAGCTTGCAATGGCAAACTGGAAAATTCCAGCATTCTCCTGCCAAGTTTGAGGAGCTAACCTCCAAAGCAGTGGGCCAGATCGTGTGGTGGTGCAAGCAGCAAGTAGATTTACACTAGTTGGATTGGTTCATGCCAGCTCCAAATCCCTCCAAGCAGCCAGTTGGGGCAATAACTGAATATCCAAAAGACTGGATTGCAACAGTGGCAGATGGCCAAATATCTTTCAGGAACAACAGTTATTTTTAAAAGTATTTTCATGACTGAAAGCATCTTGAGTTCAGCTAGCTGTTGTTTACAAGGTGGAGGACACATTTGCAAGCTCTCAAAAAACCTCAAGATGCATAGGTAGAAAATTTGATAGACATTTATACTAGGAAATCAGTTTAACATTAGCATTCAGCCAAAAACTATAAAAGGCATTATTCTGTAGTTTGAACATAACTATTGCAACAATCAGAAAGCAAGAACACTACTAGGAGTTACTGATGACCAGTTACGCCCTATGACCAGGGGATGAGAACAGATTAAAAGCGATACTTCTTAAAACTGCCTGTCTGAGCTGTTGCACGAGTAATCAAAAAAACTGTTCCAGTCAGGAATGATTTAAATGCTCCTTATAAAGAATATCTAAAAATAGTTTCACTCTTTCAATCTTATGCCTGTCTTTATTTTCTTTGCTAACAAATACAGTTGCATCCCCACCCCTAGCTCAACCTTTATGAATTATCTTGTGCTGAAGTCATAATCCTGACTTATGACCTCACACTTGTTGCCATGGCAATGATTGCTCTCCTAAATTCAACTTATGACTTAAGAAAAAGTGAGAATTCAGTGCTACTGAAAGGCTTTGGATCAAGAGGCTTGGAAACTAAAGCTGTCATTTATCCACAAAGGAGATACCATTCAGAAAAGCTTCATGCTCTGATGACATTTATGGTATTAATAGTCACATGGATTTTTTTTTTTTTTTAATAATTGTGCAGCAAGTAGCTGTTATAGCAGACACCATGGCTGCTATATCAGATCCACATGCTCGCGCCCTAAAAAGTCCTTTATTCATTTCAGCAGGATGACTCATTGCAATAGGTATTACTCAAAAGGAGCAAGCATGGCAAAGCAGAGCAAAGGGTCTGGCACATAGGGTATCCTGACAGCTTACCCCATGTCTCCAGTCTCAGCTGCACTGTTCTGTGTGGTCCTTTAACTTGGGCAAAATGTTTACTGTACTGACTCAGGTCTGTACGTATCCATTTCTGGCCTGGTTAAAAGCTGCAGGGCAGCAGCAGATTCCCCAACATCTTAAACCTCTCTGAAAACATTCTCTCAAAATCATCAAACCAGCTTTTATACAACGCCATAATGAGCAACGTTAATAAATACCTATTGCAGTACTTCAAAGGACACGACACCAGAAAACGTAACAGTCAATAATACTATGTTTTAGCTGAACCTTAAGCTGGCTGGTGACATGATGAATGTAGCTCCCAAATGTGGAAAACTCAAAACTCCTCCCAGGGTTAAAGCTGTTTCTCCAAGATGGACAAGACAACAATAAAAATAACACTCCACTTCTGTAGTTAAACGCTTGTTTTGGCTTTTCAGGCCAATTTCTTTATGAAACAGTTAGCCCTGCAAGAGTCTAGGAGCTGGACAGGCAATTCTTCCAGATTTCATCTGCTCTGGTGGAAATTTAGAGCCGACTTTTGCCATGGGGTGGCACCAGGACAAATCCCACCAGAAGGAAAGAGCATAGTGCCGCCAACACAAGGTGGGGCTTGTTTTTCCTTATGTTTAAATGTTTCTCATAGTCAAAGAGGTTTGTTTAATAGAGGAAATATCTTTATAACGAGAACAGACTTTCCACTCCTCCTCTTTTTCCAGTGTTGTTGCCTTCTCTTCAGTTTAATGCTAATGACTCCAACTCTTATGTGTTCAGACTGTGCTGGTGTATCAAGCACAGCAGAAGGGCAAAAATTGCATGAAAGTGCCTATTGAGAAGCATGAACTCAGTTCACCTTCTTAGATGAAAAGGTAATAAAGGTCAATTCTTTTCACTCCCAACATCAGCCTGGAAGACCCACAAGAGAGTTGCCATTCCCTCTCCCATCCCTGCATTTCACTTCATGCCCTGTGATCTATGGTCAGATGGCCTAGGCTAAGCCCTCAGAAAGATAACCCATGGTGCTACAGCAAGTGTCACACTGACCACAAAGCTGCACGTTATCATCATAAAGAACTGATTTACCCTATGATCTTCACAAGGGTCAAAAATGAAGATGTTCAAGTTACTTAGACCCGCACTGACCCCAGCAACGGTTTTGTTGGATACAGATTGCAGAGTTAATTTTTTAGCTTAAGTTTATCCATCATAATCATGTATGTGAAGATCAAAGGTGAGCCCAAACCACAAGATTTATGTGCAGGGTCAAAATGCCCCACTGACATTTGTGTCAAGGAGTTAAGTTTGGGTGCCCCTCCAGTAGGAATATTTTCATCTAGAAGACAATGGTGTTTGTTCTCAAGCCTTGCCACAAGACAGACTTAACATTTTCCCCAGGGATGAAGGCAGATGGGCAGCACTCAAACAGATGACAGCTTACACTTTGCATGTTAACAGTGATCACAAGTTTACTTAACACACCATCACAATATATATTTTTCAGCGATTGTTAGCTTTCCCCCACATGGTTATTCCAAGAAGGTGGATGAGCATTTCTGCTGGTGGAGCCCAGTTTTGAGAACTGAGGCCCCTCTCTGTGCTGCCTTAGATTTCCTCGAATAATAGTCAGGACAGATGTCAGCTGTGATTATACCCATCAGCCTTCCCTCACTACCTGCTTCTTCATGTCTTCATCATGCTTTTTTTTTGCCAAATATTCTATGCACAGTTATTTGATATTAGTAAAGACCGGGTTCAGTGGCTTCTAAAGATGAACAGGCTTTAGCGCCATATCAAGGAAAAGCCAGCATTTCATTCTCCCTTCCACAATTAGCTACAATTCGATTCTTAGGCAGAGGTTTTTCCTAGTGAGAGATTTGCAGAATCCTACCCAGGAAAACCCTGAACATGAAATATAAGTTACTAGAAATCTTGGGTTATCAGACTGAATACATTAAGTCAGAAACTGTAAATATTAATCTACAGGATGTGGAATAACTTTTGCAAGCATGGCTTTAAAAGCAGGGCAATCTAGCCTCTCTGCCCTGGAAAGATTTCCTATGAAGAAAAGTTTCCAAAGTGTTTGTGCTTTTTTTTTTTTTTTTTTTGGGGGGGGGGGGGTGAGGGGTGTTATAGCAGTTCCATAGCTCTGTATTCCCAAAAGCAGGCATGAATCTTGCAGCTCATGCCACTTGCACTCAGCAAGTGACCAGCTCAGGTCTAAGCATATGAAATCTGTGAAGGGTATAACACCAAAGAGGCAGAGTATTAAGCTGGGCATAAATAGGATTGTGGTTGAAAATTCAGCAGCATAAAATTCGGACTAAACTGTTAGGAAAATCCTTACATTAAGATCTAGTCAGCTATGGAAGATCTAAAAGACTTCCCAAAGGAAGTGATGAAAAATCCCATTGCTTGAGTCATTTCAAATTAGTCTGGACAAAGCTATAGACTGCTGAGAACAATCCTGCCTAGCCTGAGTGGGTTAGATGACCAGAGAGATCTTTTCCACTGAGGGTTTCTGCAGTTCAGTAATCCTGAAAAAATGTGGGTGAATTTCACAAAGCATGGTCACAGCACCAATAGACAAGCCTCATGCTCCTGGCTCTGCTCCCACCAGCAAGCTAGCTAGAGTCTTCTCATCTCAAGCCCCAGGCTGCTGGGATGTGCTAGACATCCTAGCATGCCTTTATCTGCTTTGTTCATGGGGTGCACACACTCTTCAGGACAGGGAACTTCATTTGCTAGGCTTCTCCCCCACCACAAACTGGCAAAAAGTCACCGGGGCAGGTTTTACCACTGTCCAAACATATCCATAATTGGCATCATTAATGTGTTCTACTAAAGTCTAGTAGCTGATTAAAGCAGCTGGGTACTTCTTGGTTGTACCAGCTGACAGTCCTCTTTCCTCCTCTTTTCTGAGGAAGGATTAGAGGATGAATAGATCAACTTCAAACTTAGAAGGGAAAACATAGATGAAAATTGCTTGGAAAAATGAAATCTAATATTCCTGTCAATTCACCACATAGCAGCTTGGAACTTGTGTTATTTCCATTTATAATTTTACATTAACAGTTTCATTGAAAATGACACATTCTGTAGATTCCCCTTTGCTTTTGCAAGATTACAGGTTAATTCCGCTGAGTGCTTCTGGAGAGATAAAACCCTTAATTTTGTCTTCTTTTCCTTTGTTGAAGTAGTGGTTTAGAAATTATAATACAAGGATGCTACAAGCACCCACCCATCAAAAAGCAATTCATACAACAGGCCACAGTCTTGGTATGTCTAAGCTACTTTCTAAACAGAGGGGAAACAAAGTGTCAGGCAAAGTAGTCATTTTTGTGGATGAATCATTCAAAGAATCCAGTCCAACTACCTAGTGGTCTCTGACATGACTAATTTTTACTTCTGTCTGCTCAGTGTTTCCAGTAAGTCACCTTCTCAGATGCATCAGCACCTTGCCACAAGTCCCCACGGTAACTTACTCCCTTCCCCCCACCAGTGATGAGTTTTCCAGTTTGGGGAACTCGTGGGTAAATCAGCTAGCATGTCCTAAGGTGCAGATCTCAGCCAGAACGTGTCAGATCCCTAACCCTTAACAGCCAGGGACATGGTGTTCATGCCCAGATTATATACCAATACACTATTCCTGACCACCCCATCACATACTAGTGCTGGCCACAGCACCGGGTTAATGCTCCAGCTTTTCAGCAGGCGGCTCTCACCTATAACAGCCTGAAAGCCTAAACTCCAAAGCACAATCACAGCCTCAGAGTTTTGTCACCCCTCGTAGCCCTGGGAAGCCGTGTTGCGCTCCTCAGAGGTGCTGCAGACCTGTGTACAAAATTATCACCAGATATCTAATGCATATAGTCAGCTCCTAAACATTAAGACAGACATAACTGCACAGCCAACATTTGGGGGAAATTAAGTTGGCATGGAGATTTACTCAGTCCTGGCAAGAACTTTTTAAAAACTGTTAGCAATCACAATAGGAATCTAGCACTACCTTTCAGAGACAAAGGCCTGGGAGAGAAGGCTGAAAGACAGGGCTGAGTCTTGCCCCTTCCCCAAGGCCAACGCTGCTGCTCACCTGGTACAGTCCCTTGCACCTCAGAACAGCCTCAATGCTGCTACAGGTTTATTATCTGGTTTTCAGTTCTGCTCAGCTTTGCACAGATGGAAATCAAAAGCACTGGGCTGCAACAGACCTCAGTCCAATCCCTCTGCTAGGGCAAGGGCACCTACTCCAGATCATCTCAGCAGCTACCCCCTCCATAGCAGCAAAGCCTCTCTGGAAGGGCAGAGTACTTCATAGCTCATCACAGCTCCCAGCTGCATGGCTTCCAGGTTGATGAGCAACTTCAACCCTTTCCTACCCCAGTGCCTTTTATTTACCTTTTATTATACAAGCTTATTTTCCTCAGGCAAGACTTTCCCCATGACTTTTCATTCATAAATCATGAGGCCGGAGGTGATCCTGTTTCACAAAGGCCACAGGGCTTCACTGAATTAAGTCTTGTTTGAACTAGAGTATCTTTCTCAGCAAACCAAACAAACTTCTTGACCTGGCTTGTACTACAGCCAAATGAGCCCAGAAAACTCCTGGCTGCAGTGGAAAGGTGTTATGCTTGAAAAGTCAAGTACAACAACCTCCTCACAGCACTACTGCGACCATGGAAGAGCCAAGGGGGCAGCCACATCCCAGGCATTTTCCACTGGGTCCAAGCCTTATTTATGCAAGATCCCTTTATGCCCTTCTGGCAACATAAGGAGACCTTAAACTGCTACCAGGACCTTCTCACAGTGGGAGATGCTTTTGTTAGTGTCACATTTGGCCCCAGTGAGCAGTTTGTCTCCCCCTTGGATCCCTGGCTTCAGCAGCAGAAGGATATAAATACTTTATCTACATCAGATATCCAGCTGATTTAGATTGATCTAGCTCCACTGAAGGCAATGAAGTTACACTTATTTATGCTTGCAGCATCACTGCCTCCCATACTTTCCTTTAAAGGAACTCAGCTACTTGATCATCAAAATTACTGCGACTTGAATTTCAAGGTGACATTACATTTTATTGCCAACTGAACTCACATTCTACTATATTTACTAAGCCTCAAGGAAAATTCCTCTCCCTGCAATGCCTTTCCAATTGGAGAGCAGTTTTTTGGCTTACGCAGAGCTCTTACGTAGGCCTTCACAAATATTTACTAATCAATTCTGTGGGCAACATTAGGTATCCAGATGCATAAGTGGGCCTCCAGATGGCAGGGTGATTGACTTCACACAATGTCAAACCTAAGATTAGATACCCTGGGACTGTTCGTCCCCAGACCTGTGCTTTGCTAAACAGGCCATTCCCTTCCTTAGGGATATTTTGCCATAGATTCCACTTTTAAGAATCTACATATTTAGAGGAGACAGAAGAGTCTTCAAATGGAGGATTAAATTCACAAAGGTCACCAGAAAACATGACCAATCCATTAGGCTGTTAAACAACTCAACATGCAGGGGTTAATCAATGCTAGCCCAAGGTCTAATCCCCCTTTCTGCTAAATAACTCCTTGAAAACAAACTCTGCCTACTAATGTTCTGGAAAAGAAGATAAATGGATACAAGGCTTGAGAAGGTTCAGTTTGCAGAGCTCTCAGTTACTATGAAGCCTGACTACTGTCAGTCTAACCAGATGTTATTTCCATCCTTGTGAGGATATGGATTAGGGGAAGGTTGGCTGGCCCTCTGCCAGTTTACATGAGCCAAAGTACTGGGCCCCAGCTCCTTAACCTGGGTTAGCAGGACGATCTTGCACAGACAAAGCAGGAGTCACTATTCCCTTGAGGTTTCTGTGCACATATTCCAGCCCCCTATTTATAGCCATGATTTGTGCTTTTACAAGATGGTAATTTCATACTGGTCATAAATCTTCCTCTGAAAACTGGTATTTGTAGGTCAGCAAGGAGAGGAAGCCAGCAACCAGAACTGCTGAACTTCTGCAGAAACTGTACAATTGTGCCACAAACACTGAAATGCAATTAGGAGGAATCAAAGGACCTTGTGTCATATTTCATGCTGGAATGTGACATGTTTGTTCCATGAGGAGCAGCGGCTGCTGCCTACACATTGACAACGTTGTTTGGGATTTGGGAACAGGGTGACACCATTTGCTTACTCAGTGGATATAGCTTACTGCATCAATATGCCAGCCAAGTTTGGACTGGCAAGTCACATCACTGAAATTGTGTCATGGAAGCATTCATCCTTTTTGGTTTTTGCATTTCTTACACCTCTGGGATTGCACTTTCCCTCAAAAGGGAACAGACTCAGCAAAAGGAGGTTATTTCTTTTGGCAAATGGCTTCATCACCCTACAATGCTGGAAAGTCCACAAATATGAATGCCAACCTTCCTTTAAGACCCTTTGTATCTACCAGTTCTGGGACAGCTTTGCAAAAGTCCAGGTCCCTGAATTAAATGGACATGTTAAGAGTTGCTGCAGGTTGTGCCAACTACCAAGTGCTTTCAACAGCAGGCATGGCAAAAGATGGAATCCGTGGTCTGCAAGGTCTCAAACATTTATTTTTCCCCAGCAATGCCTCCAATGCCAGTAACAAGAACTTCTTGCAGCTAGGTCCATACTTGCACTCATTCTGCCCATGCTGCATTGCACAAGTAAAGCTACTTTACTCCAAATTACCTTAATTTTGCACATAATAAATTGTAATTAGGAAAGAGGTGCTCAATTTTTAGAGAATGGCCTGACCTCCTCATTTTTAAGTTGTATTCAAATGCAGAGGCACTCCAATTTCCAAGTGACTTCACTTTTCACTGCAACAGCTTTGCCCGCCTCTAGTTAGCAACAAATGACTTGCAGGATGTTTGCTGCTTGGCACTAAGCGTGCAAAACACTTGCTGCTTTTCTAAGCTAACTGTTTTGGTACATGCAGCCAGAAATTGCAAGGTCCACAGAAGAGTTCCTTAGGGAATTTGCAAGCTGATTTCCCTCTGTTCTCCAGTGTCAGTACAACCTGACACTCCAGGGAAGCACCAAATTGACTAAAAACCTGATTACAAAGCAAAGAGTTAGTCCAACACAGTAAAACTTTCATAAAACAATTTGAAAATCAGGTATCCTTTTAAAAACCCTGTGCCTAGCCTCTGCTCAGTCCTCTGAACTTCCTTGGCTTCAGTGGATTTTTCCTGTGATAAAACCCAGATGTCAGGCTTGCAGTTTGAGTAAGGACAATCATTCATGGAAAGCTGAAATTGCATCCTCACATGCCAGCTTCACTAGCCTTTCCTGCACGTTTCAAGCGTTCAGCAGCAGGCAGGGGAGGTCCCCATTCCTACAGCCAGTGCTGGAGGATCCCAGCTGGACAGGCCCCAGTGGCTGGCGGAGTTGGGATCTTTCACTCAGCAATCTGGTCAGATCCTCACTAGAGAGGGAGGCAGCAAATGTGGAAAGCAGATGTGCCTGAGCAGAGGAAATCAGGTTTGCAGAAGACAAGCGAAGGAAGTGGAGGAGCCTGCAGGAACAGCACCTGCCCCACAAAAGCAAATTGCATGCTCTTCATAAAATAGCTTTTGCAGTGGAGGCATGCACATCAACCCACCACTTCTTCCACAACACTGTGCTAGTTTATCTTAGCATAAGCAGGAAGCAGTCTCATCTTTAACAGATGCTGAGACATTAGCAGGGACTAGGCTCCAGACTTCCAGCAGCAAAACACACACATCTCCCACCTGAATTGGTAGATTGCCATACCGTCAAAGGAGAAAAAGCCTTCAGTCCCTGGCATGGGGAAGAAGTCAGAGTTATTTTCCCAGCCCTTTCACCAACTCATGAATCGGTCACTGTAAGTAAGCTCACCAGCAGTCCCTGAGCTGGCTGCAAAACTGCTATTCTTTTGAGAAAAAACAATGAATTCTGGATTTTTTTTTGCAACCTAGCCCTGTCTACCTGATTTGGAACAGATTTAAGCCTGTCCTCCCTCCTTCCCAGTTGTAGAAGATAAATGATAAATTTCCACAAGTTTTAGTCCCAGAGAATTAGAGCTTGCCAACTGCAAAGCAAGCAAACCTATCAAAACCTTTCCTGATCAGCTCTGAAAAATATCCTGTAAGTCTTTCACTTTTGTGACTTTTCACCTGATTTACTCCAAGGCAGGACAAGGGGGGGGGGGGGAAATCAGAAGTGGCTCTTCTCAGGTCTGAAGAGCTCTGGTTTTCTTCCCATGCATTAATTCCAGGGCACAGGAGCATGTAGGTCATGGGTACATGTAGTAGGGTCCTGAAAGTGGTTCAGTCATATCATATAAAGCTTGGATGGCTTTTTGGCATGCCCTAGAGTAACTGAGCTATGTCCTGACACTAAGAACATCCCAGATGTGCTAGTTGAATCATTTCCTAATAAAACTAGGCTGGCTTCTTCAGCGCCTGTACTTTTGCGTCCCCAAATGAATTACTGTAAACATCTCTGAATATCTGTATTTCTCAGGCTTATAGTTTAAGCATGGACCATTGAGTAAAGTCCTCAGACAAGCTGGAAATGCTTATGAAAATATCAGCCTAAAAGCCACTGTAAAATCATTCTCCCCACACAAATCCCCTTGGTGTAAATAAAAGCAGACAAGCACAGCTTGCTGCTTTACATTCTTGCTACAGTTCAAATTCTCTCAGTGACTTAAAGGTAGAAGTGCTGGGCTCCCAGCAGCACCATCTGAACACCCAAGAGCAAACCCTGGACCCTAAAGGGGGTTCGCTTTGTTATATTGGCTTCCTGTGGCTCCTCCTCATATACAACACTGACCCCCTGTGACATGAGCAAAAAATCTGGCTGGTGGCCATTTCATTTACCGCTAAGCACAACTTTTCCTGTGTCATGTTGCAGCATCCCTGATATGCAAAATCCGATAAGCTGTATACATACATCTTCCTTATCATCCTGCTCTGGCTTTTCTTCTGCTGAAGTTCCAGGAACACTAAAGTACAGAAGCAATCATAACCCGACCTTCAGGAACATCGAGCATCTCAGTTCACTAAGGATGTTAAACACATGGCAGCACTGGTATCATCATTTAATAGCAGGATGGAGATCAACATTTACTTGTAAGAACGTGGATTCAATGCAACAACAATAAATTCCCATGCAGATCCTCTCATAAAGCAAAACAAAGATAATAGTGATCTCTGCATAAACCTGAACTTTGCCACACAGAGAGGAGGCAGCATTTTCCCCAACAGCAGTAGCACCACAACCAATCAAAACTTTGGGTGAAGTTTGGGCCGTCTGCACAAAAACCCAGAGACAGAAGAGATTGATTGGAGTAAGTGCTGCAGACACTCTGAAAAAGCAGTCTGCAGTGACAGCACTAACACTTAAGAGAAGCTCTGGCTGGGGCACAGAGCAGCTCACCAAGTAACCAGTGAATCCAGGCACCATGCAGACATCACCTCCAGGAGCCAGCTACGTCCATGCAGGACACCTGCAACCCAAGAGCCCTCTCCATTTCACTCATTGATTTATCATCTTGCAGGCAGTCAAGTTGGGAGCAGAGACTCCCACATTCAGCAGTCTTTTCTTTTCAAAGGCATCTTTTTCTTATGAGCTCTTGCTCTGGCCGCAGCATCTGGAAAGAGGCACAGTCAAGGCATCACCATGCTCACCTTTTGCAGGTCTCCTTGCAGTAAGGACCTCCCCTCCTACAACACTTCAGCTGCCAACTGCTCCAGACCTAAGCAGGAGCATCCCTACCATTTCTTTCACACACAGTAAAGGTCATACAACAAAACAGCATGTTTTCATCACTGTCTTTAAGTCAAATAGCAATTAACTGTACAAGGTTATTCACTCCCCTTACTGTCCATGCTATGATATGGAGTTAACATTATTAGTTTAAACAGGGGCTCCCTTGTTTCCTGGATGCTGTGCTGGCATCAATAGCCCTGGGGATAAGGAAAATCTCCAGCCCTCACTCTGGTTTCTTTTAATGCACAGTAACATGACAAGAAGGTGATCTATGGGCTTTGTTAAAAATGGAGAGGGTACAAACTTCCATTTTCTATGGCTTTTGATAATTCTATGAACATCCTTGTCAAAAATGCTGCTCAGAGGCTTTCAATGGCTCATTCTAGACACTGAATATCCCTCTAGGGCACTCACCATTTGTTTCTTCCAGATAGCAAAAGGTATTGCTCTGTTTTTCCCCTTCTTTCCCAGGTCCAACCACTGTGGTGACTGCAAAAGCTTTCGAGTGGCAGGGGGGGCATTAGAAGAGGAAACTGTTGAGAAACTGTTTCCAACTTGTACTTTGGAAGAGCAGCAGTCAGCCACCAGTTTATGAATATGCCTGGTACCAGTGATGCAAAGAATTGTGCCAGCTATCATTACCATAGGGCTGGGAATAAATAAGATTTTTTATCACTCTCCATCAGGCTTTTGCCTACTCAAATTACAATCTTTTCTTTCCAGTTCAGTGTATTTACCAGCATACACTGGAACTAGTAAGAAAAATCCTGGTATTCAAGGGTAAAAGACAAGACTACTGCTACACTTGCAAAAAGTGGGAAGTAGTAGTCAGTACCACCACAGATGACTGTTTTGGAGAAAAACACCTAAGTTTTGTGAATTTGCAAGTTTAAATTACAATCACTCTAGTGAACAAACTGTGCACATGAATGTGCATGCAGGTGTGGGCAGTTACAAGTATTTTTTTTTTAACATCCAAGGAAGAGTTAAACATATGAGAATTTTCAGGATATTTAGTAAGGCTAACTGAAAATGTCTTGGAGGAGAAAGAACAGCACAATATATGAGCCTCCTCCTCAGAGCTAAATTACTTTTGGCTTTACAGTGCTAATGACTTATTCTGTCCAGAGGTTTGCAAACAGTATGGTTACAGCTGACAACACACACCGCGTGAAGAACCACGTCCAAGCTGAATCCCACTCTGTGGGATACAGGCCATAATCTTAGTTGCTGGCTTCCAAAATTAGCCAAGCTATTTGCATTTCTCATACATACCACAGCTTGCTTTTGACGCAAGAAAAAAAGTGTTTCTTCTTGCCAAACACATCTTGCAGCTAGAAGACATCATAATGAGCCTACCAGATCTTTAAAGCATAAGAAGGTATCATATGGAAAAGCTGCAATCCATGAGACTGTTGGACAAGCCTTACTTTTTCCTCCCTTATTAGACCTGAGATGGACATGAGGAACAGCTGGTTTTTTTTTTTTTTTTTTTTAAAAAGAGAGCAACCAATTTAATGAAATGTGAAATTTATGAGCTGGTCAGCCTGAGGAATTAAGTTCAGGGACCCTCTCGGGTCCAGAGGCTCTCTATAATGGAAAATCAGCTGTCTTGCTATAGAATCTATTGGCTGCAAGGAAGAACACTGTAACCCAGTGGGTAGCCCAGGGACCAGTGGACTGCAATTGGCATCATGATACAGAAGTGAAATCACAGTTGTGACCTGGAATAACAAACTCTACTACAACACAGATGGCTTTGTCATTTTCTCCTTTGCTTTTATTTTCTTAACTGCCTTCAAATCCTCCAACAACTTCAGCCTGGAGTTTTTTTGAATTGAAGCTGCAGCAGGAGCACTGAGTCAAATTGTCTCAAAGAATGTAAACCAGCTAGCAAAATTGCATGTGTGGAGGCACCCATGAGCAGGGAAGGAAGTAGCTGGGGGAGCCAATGATGGGAAAGGCCAGAGTCTCCATTCATCTCTGAGGAATGCAGGAAAAGCAAGAGAAGAATAAAATCTATTTCTTGTGTACTCCTTTTTGTTTAGTGGTCAGTTACGCTCATTTTTCACATGAGCGAATAAACTGCAATATTCTGCATTTGGGAACAGGCCTAAGAGAGCCCTTATTTGTGATGCCCAAAGTCACAGGGCCCTTCTGCAGTTCTCCAGGGCCGTGGCAGTGTGATGGGGAGAGGGGACAGAGTACCCTTCCCTTGCTACCACCTGCCCACAGCCTGCCAGCAGAGAACAGCCCTCCTTTACTGCACTGCTCCAGACACTAATTTTCAGAAGAAATAAATACAACCCACACATCAGTACAGCAAAGGTCACAGTTGAGTGCTGCTCGGAACATGTATATGTTTCAAGTGCCAGACCCTCCCTCTGAGTACTCCTCCAAAGCAAAGTAACAGCAAAACAAAATCACTAATAAACACAACAGCTTCCAAAAGGGAAAGATTTAGCCAGATCCAGGTAATAGGATGTGCCTGTTGCTCCCTATGTTGTCCTCCATACTTTTCTACCAAAGCACTATAGAGATTTATGCAAACCTTGTTATCTCTAGTACCTGCCTGGTATTATATAGCATCCAAAACCCTCCTCACTAGTTATGCCCAAGGCAAGGGAGTGTGGTTAGTCTCACTCCAGGAGGGAAGCAAGGCACAGGAGAATAAACAACCCACCAGGGCTGCATGCCCATCCTGCAGCAGGCTCAGCATGCAAGCCAAATCAAAGCCACCCTTCCCCATGCTGACTGAAAGCCCACTTCTTCACAAGATTTAATTAAGCCTCCTGAGAAAACTCACATGCTGGGATCACTCCACCACCAAGAAACCCAGAACTTGCAGAGCATTACTTTAGCATACTGAGAAACCTGCTCCCAGCAAGTGCTCCCAGCAAAGCTGCTGGGTGGCAGCACAGGGACACAGCACAGCTCCACCACTTCCTAAAACCTTTCCAGCACACTCTGAGCACAAGTGCATGTTGCTGGATCCTGCAGCTCCTAAACCAGTTTCCACGGGAATGGCAGTGGCTGCTGAGTATTTCTGCACACCTGCATGTGCAGGACCACAAACAATATGTTGTAGGAGCAGCCAGCCCCCATGCCATGTTCACACTCTGAAAACCAAGAAACTTCCCCCAGAATCCTAGGCTGAAGCAGTAATTTAAGCCAAGGCAAGTGAAGCAGCAGCAACTCCTGGGCCAGATCCGGCCCCAGAAGCACTGCAGCTATCAAGCCAAGCAAAGCAAGCAAGTGCTGCAACCACACTGGCCCCAGGCCAGGGCAGGTCTGGCTACATTTCCCTGGAGGCCTCAGGTACAGCTGCAGATCAAGACCTCAGACATTAGGCTGGGAATAAAGGTGACTCTTGAGCAAGGAGAATTTGGCCAACCCTGCCACAGTCTATCCCTCCTGCAAATGCTACCTCCAGCAGCCAACAGGCTGCGGGACTGCCTGAAGCAGGGCAAACTCCCTCACTAAATAAATCTGAACAATTTAAGAGCAATACTGCTGCTCTTGCCATCGCAGGAGCATATAGAGGCTTTCCCCCTCCTCCTTCAGAAAAGGTCCCAAAAATCTTTAAGAAATAAATCACACGGTGCATTGCAGAAAGCTTAATAACTGGCATTAGTAAGCAGCTGCCAAGCCACTCTTATTTTTGAGACAGAAAACAGTCTTCTCAAAAATCCCAGTGTAGTAAATTGATCCCAGGAGAGAGTAGACTGAGCTTTTGCTACCGTAAATAGACTTTTTCATTATTCTGGAGCATTTTGGGGCCAAAAGACTGTCCCAACATATTGGAAAGTGTAAGTAAGTGTCTCAGTTCCCTCCAAAAGAGGAACATTAAACAAGCAAAGCAGGACAGATTGATTAGTTCTTCTATTTAGCTGGCAGGGTCTAAAGAGCAATTTTTGTTGCTGTTTTCACTTGTTTCTCCTGCTGAGGTGGAAGGACCCCCGAAACGTGATGGAAAGCACTGGAGTAGGGAGACCCAAGGGCCAGGTCCATATGTGCAGCAGCTGTAAACTGGTGCAACTCTATAAAGTCAACAGCAGTGGGATGCAAGCCACTGACATAAGCTCAAGAGCAGCAGCACCATCATTTCCTTGCTCTCAGCTACAGACACTGTTGCCTCTTTTGGCTAGACACTACAAGGTGGCACTTATGCAAGCTGTGATGGGAACTATAAATGGTTTTTCAAAGCTATGCTTATATTTTATTCCTTTTTTAGATTATGAGGTACATATGCCTCCTGCCTTACAGCTGGATGATGGCACATGCTTTCCATCCTATGCAGGAAATGATTTTGGGAACTTTAAGCCATTTCTGTTCTATTAAATTCTGCAAAACCTGCAGTACAATCAATATCCTAATGTCTTGGCTCCTTAATGAATGCATTGGTCCAATTTCTTTTGTTCAGTAAATGTACATTTAGGAGCCTAAGCTGCTCCTCAATGGAGCAAGCAGTCTCCAAAACCATCTTTTGTCTTTCCTCCTTTTTCTTAAATTATAGCATGGAGATGCCAAGTGACTTACAGAAAGCTCATATAATTCTGGAATAGATTAAAGAATTATTTCAGCATGAAGTCAGAGTAAGCAGCAATGCAAAATTTGTAATGGTTAATGATGATTGACTGTGAAGCTGTTCAACAGGAAAGTCTGACTTCTAGAGCCACAAGGCTATAATAAGGAAGGGAATATATCACAAGAGTGGATGAGCCCAGCTGCGCAAGAGGAGCTGGGCCTGACATGAGCTGCATGTTATAACTTCAGATATACTTCATGAATTCCAGCCTGGAACCAAAGTCCTTATCTGAAAAAAGTAACAGCCCAAAGAGGAAAGTAAAGAAAAGAACTAGATGCAAAGAGAAGCCTAAAGACAAAGGCCACTGCTGAATCCTGAAGAAGATTTTGGATCAAGAGCAGCCCTTCCTCTGCCTTCTCCTTGCTGCCAGCCAAGGCAAAGCACCTTGCTTTCCCCACCTGCTCACCCAGGGACCCACATTCCTGCAGCAGCACCCAGCAGAGACCAATATTTGAAGCCTTCCCAAGCTTGAAGCTTTGGTAAAACTGCCCCATGTAGTACTACGTGCAAACCAGCAACAGGCCACCCTTGCCTGGGCACAAAGCCAGGCTCTGCATGCAGAAAAGCCAAGTAATCGTCCAGTTTCAGCAAGTTTAGTGGAGAGGGGCAAACCCAGCAGGACAAGCTCACTCCACAGTCACTTTAGCAAGGAAATGGGCCCTTTCAGCACCTCAGTGGAGGCAACTTATGGAAGTGCAGGAAAAGGCTGCCAGCCAGGTGTGGCTGCCACACCATCACCTCTGAGGCCTCCTGACAAACAGCTGTATCTCATATTGAAGAGCTCACTGAGCTGTGTAGCAGTGCTGAATAAAGTGCTTTTGACTACATGCTTCCCACCAGCTTTAAGTTTTCTTCTCCTACTTCTCAGTTAAATTCCCCAGGCTTTTAGCACCTTCAGTGGCCTGTTCATCCAATGATGTCAAAGACAAGTAGCACCATCCTATTTCCTTTTGAATACACCCCTTGGCACACAGCAATGCCACCCCCAGCTCTGAGTCTCCACCAGGTACCCACTGCTCTCCCCACACTCCCAAGTCCCCTCAAGGACTTGGACAACTCCAGAGGTCAGAAATCCTCCATCCCATCTTTCTCCAAAGCCTGCTTGGACTTGTTGTCTGCAAAGGGGTGCCAGTGGAGACCAGCCAAGTAGGAGAGATTAGTTTCTGCTAGGATCTGAGTGAGGAGGAAAAACTCGTCCCATATGTTGCACATAACACTAAAATACACAGCTGCAAAAAAGCATAGAATACACCCAGCATTTCTGCAGTGGTGTGCCCATGTGAGCATCTGGATGTGCATTTATAAGCAAAAGTGGCATGAACTAATGAGGGCTTCTCACCTACACAGAAAAATATCTGGCAAGCCTTTAGAGAAACCTGCAACTCTCAGTTGTCAGCTTTCCAGGCTGCTAAACTCAGCTCAGCTTCGAGGGGAAGCCAGCAATTATTGTTAATAGCTGGAACTGACTCATGATGAACTAGGAACACAAAAGACACTTAAAGCAAACCTGTTCTCCGAGTGGCCCTCAGCACTAACATGGCTGCCCCACAACATCCCAAGGTTTTGGGCACCCCAACCATCTTCCTCAGCAATTCAGAACCACACTCCTTAATTGTTCATAAAGATATTTGTTTTGAGTGACACTAGAAGGGGATGTATTGTACTGGGACTTGAGGAATTTTTCAGCTTCAATCAGTGCATCATGTTAGAGCTACTAAATCCTTCTCTGCAAATAATTAGACACAGTAATTCTGGATTATCACTAATTAATGAGGAAGAAGGCATGGTGCCTCTGGCCCCTGGAATGCTGTTCTGTGGTTATGTCACAAATGATTTTTTAATTGTCTAGGCTGGAAATTTGCCTCCTCTCCTTATGAATATCACCCCACTGTTCCTTAAAAATTCAGTCCAGACATTAGGAACTTGCACAGGCTTTCCTGAAGTTAAATGAAGGCTGGGGCTTAGAGTAAATTTTGATCCTTTTTGGGCCCTGCCCATGCACAAGCTTGCAGGCACTGCACATATGTGCTGACTAGAAAGCTGATTTTGCCACCAACAGTCAGTGGGAGTTTTCCCATTGACAAAGGTATAATCATTTTCCCATTGGCTTCAGTGGGAACCATGCATAGCTCAGTGGTTTTCCTTCCCAGGGATTCCAGCCAGCTGTCATTTGGTTTCAATTTAAGTGGATTCACACCCCTTGACTTTAATGTAGCTTTGAATTTCAGGTTCGAGTGAATCAAACAAAGATGTGAGCAATAAATACCACAAACCAAGATATTGTGCCTTCTTTTCTATCAGCATTAAGGGCAGAGAAAAATCCAATCACTGGAAAGCTCATTCATTTATTCATAAAACTGGTTTTCATTCATAGGAATATTTCATGCCCTGTAATCGAATTCCACTTGAGCAGAATTTTAAGTCTTCCAGCTGAAACAGCCCCTGCTCTCTGAGGAAGATTAAACAAAATGCACCTCTCCAAAAGTTAGTGTGGCCTGCAGAGCATCCTCTACCCCTTTCGAGATACAAGGTCTTCGGAGCAGGAGTACATTTGGAGAAGGGAGTACGTTTTAGTTTTAAACTTGTACACACTGTGCATGAAAAAATACCACCCTATCACTCAGGCATCCCTGTAAGACAAATACATCACATCTACATACTAAGCATACCAAAACAAACATCTCTGTGGCACTCCAGGAATACATATAACAAATAGGTTTTTTTTTTTCCCCTCACTGACCTCCCTCTCCATATAGATATATGCAGGGATACATCTGTAAGTTCCAGATCACTCAGTAGCAGACATGGCCTAATTCAAGTTATAATATTCAACCACCTGTTGCTTTAGTACTATTTAGGAATTTTATCCTGTCATTACCCATAACATTCAGGCTAGCCCACATCAAAAACATATAGGCTCCTAGATGAGCACATAAAAACTACATGAAAATTCCATAAGAAAGAAAATATTTCTTTTTCCCCTCATTTCTGGGTGTGGGGGCCTTCCTAGCCAGACCTGCCAGCAGCTTGTATCCACCTTTGCACCAGGAGCTGGTCCCCAGAGCTTCCCTATACCCAGCCAGACAGAGGGGGACATTCTGGGGGGAAGTTTGCCCAAAGAGCATTTCCACCTTTGCTGCTTGCAGAGGAACAGCCCCTTGAAGATGCTTCCCCAGGGTCAGCAGATGTGGAAAAACACTGATGGCCTCCAGCTCTGCAGTCTTGCAGGAGCAAGACCCCAAAAAAGTCATTACCTGGTGCCTCTGCTCTCCATGTTGATCCTAACAGACTCTCCCAGGATTGCACCAAGAAGCCAAAAGAGAGTTGTGCTTCCCATGGGCTCCTAATAAAGCCCAGTCCTGCCTTACTCAATCGACCTGAACCTGGCTCAGCTGGCAGCTCAGCTGTTAATAATGTGCAATCTAAACCTCCTGCTGTTTTTTCTCCTAAGCTTAGCTATTCCAAGGTGTCTCCTCTAAACCTTTGCTTCCTGCCCTATGATGCTTCTCTCCCAGCAGAGTTAAAACCCTTGCTGGCTGCAAAGCCGCAGCAGGATTTGCCCAGTGGGTCTGTGCAGGGCCCTCACCTCTGCTGTTGGGATGGGATAGTGTGCAGCAGGGTTTGCCCTGATTGCCCTGGCTCAGGCAAGCAGGCTGTCCCACTGCATGGATGTGAAAGAGACTGGTCCCACAAGGAAGATGCTGCCCTGGGAGTGAGAGCAAAGGTGTTAATTGCTCCTGTCCAGGCTAATTTCTGCATGAGGGATGCACTTTCTGCAGACATAAATTGCCTCTACCGTGTGAATGAATGCAGAATTGGTTTTCTCTTCCAATAAACTGGTGATAACTTTTCATTTCCAACATCATATGTATAGCTCACCATACCATGGCATACCAGGACGTCAAATCCATAGCTGCTACTGAGTCACAACTCTGCAGGCTCAAGAAGTGTCTGCTCTTCTGCGTTACACTTTGCTTCCCAGGTGCAATTTTTCAGCATTCAGCCATTTTACTCTCTGTCATTAAGCCCCTGCTACATTGCAGCCCAAAGATGGCTGCAAGTCACAAACCAAAAAAAATCCCTTTGCGTAGCTGGATCATAGTTCTCGTAAAGAACCTAAATGCTGGGAGGAAAGCACTGTCATAAATCAAAACTTAGTTGGAGATTTGTGTGATGATTACAAAATGAGTCCCAAGTTAATGAACAAAACCATATATACATTGTAATGAACCAACAGATTGTAGACTTTGCAGTTTTCCATTTGTATTTACAACCATATGATGTACCTCGCCATCAGAGCTCAGAGGAGAACAGAAACCAGAGATATGGTTAGATCAGGTCGATTTATTTACGTCCTGCCCTAATGGACATTTGCCCATATGTAATGTGATAACATCTGCAGAGATCTGCAGTTTTCGTGGGCCCTCCGTTTACTGAGTAGTCAGCAAGTTTTACTCATCGACCCAATGAATATAAGGATTTATTAAGCGTCCCGACACCACCTCACTTCATTACACAGTCACCTATCTGTACAAAGCTGCTCATTGACAGCGTGGGGTTATTATTGCTGTTTCCTCCCGGACAGGTGTCCTCCTGGAACGACATGGCCCAAAGGCTCGGCTGGAGGCACTGATCTCACAGGAGAAAGTTAGCTTTCCTTAGTCAGGTTAGGTCAAATTTTTTCGTTGCACATGCCTTGATTCCAGGCTGATTTTTCCGGGTCAGTGTTAGGAAACCAGCAGCAACGCCTTGTCGCAGAGTGCCGTAAAAGTAAGGAAAACATGAGCCTTGGCACAAAGAGTCCACTCTCTCTCCCTTCCCTTTGCCTTCTCCCTACCTGAAATATAATCTTTTACCTAAGGGTGTGCGCCTCAGTGTTTAGTTTGTCTGGGGCAGGTGGTCCCCCTCCCTCGAAGCGGGAAGCACGGCCCTCGTGCCTCACACACTGCGTGTGAGAGCATGGAAAACAGGCACGTGAACCAGCTGCACAAATCACACGTCTGGGCTGGCTCCAGTTTACTGGCAGGCTCCGTATGCTCATTCATTCTCTTATCCTCAACCTATTTGTATTAGTCAGGAGCCTTAATCATCAGCTGATGAAAGCCATGACCCTCTGGTCAGTGGCTCTATCCGAAATTTCCTATCACCACAATCACATTGCGACTACCTGCTGCTCCCTCCGGGGCAATAAATGAGGTTGAGAGAGATTATATGTTGGTCTAGCAGTAAACAAATACAATGTTTATGTCCTCCAATGGGCAAAACCTAAAGGTATCTTGCAGGAACAGCACTAAAATTTGCTCACTGGCAGCCAAAAAAAGTCATATATAAGAAGCAACTCTTCATGTCCTGTCCCGTACAGAAGAAGGGCTGAGATCTTGGTTTCCAGAAAGTTTTTTTGTGAAGTTGCACCCTTAGGAAAACAGGTGGCCACACAAACACCAAAACTTACCTTTCTTCGTAACAGTTTCACCTGTCATGGAGGGGTGGACTGGATTTACTTTTGGAGACATGACATACAACTTTAGAGGGACAGTGCAGGTCTCAGTCACAAAGTGACCATCACTGAAGAGTGGAGAGGAACCCAAGAGCCTTGCTGCTCTGGCTACCTCAGGCTTTAAATATTTTGTCGGTCAGCACTGAATAAATCTTACCTGTACAAGATGAGGGGAGTATCCATCAGCATGCACACAGAGAGGGTGTCAGAGATCTGATCCCATCACAGAGTGGGGCTTAGCTGACAATAACGTGAAGGTGCATCATCAGCTATTCACTGGCCTGGGTAGGAGGAAAGGTTTTTATTTCTCGTAAAAGCATCCATCACACCTTCCCATTATTCTGGCAAATGCTAGGCAAAGATTTGCTTTCTGGTACCCAAGCCCTTCGGACAGATGTGCTTCTTTTCACAAGCTGATGTTTATACTTGTTTCACTCTGAGATGTTTGGAGCTGAGTTCACTGTGTCTCTCCAGCACAATACTGTATTATTAATTTATTAAGAAAGAGAACGGAGAGAAAATAACTCTCAAGGGAGAGGTAGAAACTTTAATTTAGCAGCCAAAGGCTTGGCTAGGCCAGCAGGAAATTCCTGGAGTTATGAACATGAGGTAATTCTGACGTAGGTGAGATGTGAAGGTGGAGCATGTCCTCAGAGAAGGGTTCAGAGACTTATTGGCATGTAGGGCTAGACATGCCTGTCTTCAGCAGCTGCAACAAGTGATGGGATGGTCGGCCTTCACACGCCCTTCAGTACCTCCATCTCCCCAAATAGCCCCCATTTGACAGACATTTGGCTCTGTTTCCTGCTGGAGCTCAGCCCTTCAGGCTACAAAGCCCAGAAGTTGCCCTGGAAGAGGGACAACAGTGTGAAAGCTGCAGTCCTGCAGTTTGCTGTTGCAAGGGTGTGCATGAGTCCTCTCCTGCCTATTGAGGTCTCAGGGCTGGAGCATGATGATCGTTCATTCGCTCTGCACGTTCACAGGGAAGCAGGAGATGCTGGAGATCTCGCTATGGACCAAGCCCAAGAGCAATTATTATTTGTGTTGTAGCAGCACGCATGAGAAAGAGAGAGGCCTTGTGGTTAACGGCTTAGATCAGGATTTCATTCTCAGCTCTGCAGTACATTCTTTGCATGACCTTTGTCAAGCTGCTGAATTGCTCTGTGCCTGGGTTGGTTGGCTGTAAATGGGTGAATGCTTCCTTTCTACCACTCCTTCTCTCCCTTGTCTAATTCACATTAAATTTTGGTCCAGCAGCTCTCTGGCTGTGCATGTGCAGCACTGTGGGTCCATAAGGAATCCTCCAATTTCCCTTAATAAAGAAGATAAATAGATGAATCACCTGCAGATAAAGAATTTCCTTTGCTAAAGCAGGTTGGCTTGGTTAGTCCAGCAAAACAGGGGCAGAGGAGATATAGCTGGAGAACTTTAAAGGGTTGTAGGGTACATAGTATGTGGGGAGAAGAGTTATTCAAGGTCCAAGCCAATATTAGCAGAAAAAGTAAATGGTATAGCTAGTATAGTTTCTACATGGTCCTCTTGGACACTGAATACAAGCTCTAGGATAATTTCAGGGACGCATCCTGACATTGCTTGCAGTGTGGCGTCACAGTCTTTGCTGCTGTCTAAAATATGACTACTGTGGCCAGGTACTGAAGGAGACAGAAGCAACTGCCTACTGGGAATAAATAGTGGGAAAAACTGGCACTCTCTGAGGAAGGGACAGCACTATCAGTGCTATCAGTGAAGTTCACATGCAGTATATGTCCAAAAAAGCATTGAAGAGTTTATAAAGCCATAGCCATCTGTATGTATATGTACAAATACGCACATACATATATGTACATACAGGCACGCACACACACACATATTACAGCATGTGCTTATTCAAGAGAGGTAAGGAACATACAGTGGGATCCTGGCCTCACAAGCTGATCTGTATATACCGCTCCCAGTTCTGCATCATTGCTTGGCCCCATTTATCAGGCAGGCTGATCTCCCAAACCTATTCCGGGGACTATCCAGTTGCAGTATATAGCAAGCGCCCAGCCCAGTTTCATTACAAGGAACACTAGGAAGAATCAGCAGAGTATTTGCCACAGCTTCCCTGGCTCTCTATCAAGATAAATTTTCCCCTTACCACAAAAAACATCTTTTTAAAAATTATTTTAACTTTAATAAAATAGTCTTTAAGATGACTGTGTTTTAGACTCACTTCAGCATTTGAAAATAACCTTGCTATTGGTTTTAATCAGAGTTTTGGGAATAACATTTTTCTTTCTTCAACTTCCGAATTGCAGCAGGTTCGGGTGAACAAAAGCACTGTGGTGAGAAAATATGATGCAATAATGTTTCTTGAAGGCTTGCGTGTGATAAAATATATGCTGTTTCTGCCCTGGGTTGTATACAGAGGCCTGTGTGCCCCTGTTAGCAAGCAGGCGATCTGATGTTAGAGCTGAGCACATGCACCAGATACAGATGTTGATCTTGTGTGTGTTCCACTCTCACGAAAAAAAAATCAGTGTTTAAATAACCAGATCTGCACAATGAAGCGTGATAACAGGAGAATTTCACAGACTTCTCTTTTGCTCCAAATTGCCACTCAGCTTTAGGAGACCAAGGTTGGCAAGCAGGTTTTGTGTGTCCTCCATGCCACCAAAAAATAACCGCTGTCCCTATAAACATCCACCTCTCCAAAACCCCTTGCCCATTTCACATCACCGCTTGGAAGTGGAGGCTACAGCCAGAGCTGTGGTTTCTCTGTCCTTTCCTCAGCAACAATGAGATTTTCAATTTATACTTCAACAAGCAAATCTCATTCCTGCTCATCCCACTTTGAGAGCAGCTAAATAAGGAGCTCAAGGGATGATAATTACTGGCTGGTAGACAGAGGAGGCAGCACTACTACAGCAAGCAAGGTATTTACAAATGGAGCCACGTCTCATACAGAAATAGAACCTAGCTTCGTCAGATTTGCTCCTTCAGGGTTATTATGGGACCACTCCTTTCAGCAGGAGGCTTTCCTGCAAAAAACTAGGTAGAATTTACCTAGCAGAAGGCCTAAGTACACCTTCTGGGATTCTTGTGCCTTTAAACTCAGGCTGCAACAAGGACTAGCCGGTGGGCCGCCCGCTGGTTCGCCTAACCCAAGATCTGGGTTCCTCCAAGCAGGCACAAGAAAATAGAAGTCAGGTGCTACCGAGCGTGGAGGGGGCCCGGCTCGGAAACAAAGGCCACTCGTCTACAGCTGGCTTTTTCTCCAAGCAGAGTCAACTGAAAGCCCACAGCTCTTTCCTCCAGGCTTGATCCAGAAAACACTAGCGACGATGGGAGCCAGTCCTCTGGCTTCACAGCACTTTGGATCAGGTCCTCGGTTTGAAACAGAGGATGCAGCTGGCCTGATCCAGGCTGCAGTATTGTAAGCTGACAGAGGCAGAGGCGTCCAATTCTCAGGGAAATAAAAACCAAGTAGAGCTTAAACAACAGCTTTGGAACCAGGCTCAGGTTTTTGTCTCCAAGAATACCTACTGGCTTGCACAGCAGCCTGGCAGGTTTCCTTCGCTGCATAACACACAGCTTGGAAGATGACAGCAGCGATAACATGGGATTCCTCAGCAGATATCAAATGCCAGCTTGACAGTGGCTCCAAGCCTTGCGACAGCTTGCAGAGTGAGTGGGACAAATGTAAATCACATCCAGTTTTGTGGCTGCAACTCTTGGCGTGGTCTGCCAGCCCGAGCTGGCATCGTGCAGTAATCTATTGAGCAAAGCGCTTCAGACAGCCGTAGATCAGGACTCAGCATGGGAGAATCGTTTTCAAAACAAGTTACGTGTTACATTATCCTCACTTGTTCACGACCAGCTCAAGGAAAAGAGCTGCCTGAAATTAGATATGACAAAGCAGTGCGAGTTGTCCTTGAATACTCTTTACTTTGGGTTGCTGCTGGAAGTGTGATTTCTTTTTGGCCTAGAGAGATGTTAAAACATAAAGGCAGCTTGAGCTGATGTAAGCTCCATCAGAGGACTGTGCGATAGGGAAAACATTACCTGTCACAGGAGCTGCAGTGGCGATGAAATGGTTGGATCCAGCTGCAGCTCTTTCAGGGTCCCCCAGAGCAGCAATTCCTGAGTGAGATTTGAGATCACCAAGGCTCAGAAGTGGAGGTCGCCCTGCAGTTTCCACAGTGCTCAGCGCCAAGAGGTGCCAGTCAGATGCTGGCTGGGAAGGAAGGATGCTCATTTCCGTCAGCTTTTCAGTTTGCCCTTTAAGCATTTGTCAAAGGTGCAGTGTTCACAGAGCACCTCTTTGCATTATCCATACAAACAAATCATTAATTGGGGTAACTATCCCACTGTCAAGCCCACAGTGCAGACAGTAAGAAGCAAGACATGCTCCCAGCAGACATGCTTCCTAAGCAGCTAAGACTCAGGGCCAGAATGGAAACAGATTCGGAAAGGAATAAGCCTCTGCTAAAGCACAGAGCGGGTCAGCGACAGGTGCCCTGAACACCAATCCGAGTCCCTAGGTGCTAGTCTGCTGGCTGTGAATGCACGCTGGTGTTAGGAATTCATTTCCCCACAAAATACGGGAAAGGAAACAGGAAAATGACCTACCCCAGGCATAAAACGTGCGCAGCTAAGCTGGAGTTTAGCCTCGGGTCAGTCTGGGAACGAGCCTCGCCAGTAAGTGAGTTCCTGTAGCTGGTATCCCGGGGCCTTGAGGAGGCCACGTTTGCAATACGCCAGCCAGGTTTGCAACACGCTCCTTTGCGCCGCTCGCCGTGGGAGCGGAAAGGGGCCATTACAGCTCCTGACTGTAGAAAGTTAGTGGCAGCTAACTCATTCCCCTGCGAAGGCTTTTGCACACGCGGCATATGGACGGCGCTGTAAAACTCCATCCTCTGCTCTATAACCCATGTCACCGCCAGAGCTAATTGCCTATCAATATGCCAGGTTTTTATAAGGCAATTCATTCATCTCCGCTTGAAAAAGCGCCCTGTAGAAGGAGAGAATAGCAGAGTTTCTTTGTTGTTTTCGAGCTTATTTTAAGCTTTTCCTGAATCAGTGTTTGCTTGTTTTACTGGTATTTTTAAACTGTCCCTTGACCCCTGTGTCATCCTGGTATGACATCGAGTACCGGAGGAAGACTGCTAAAAGCTGGAGGCAGATGAGAAATGCGGCCGTTCTGTGTCTGAGGGACAAGCACTAAAGCAAATCGAGGCAAATTAGAAAAGAAGCAACTGTATTTCTTCAGAGGGAAAAAACAGATTTTATGTGCTCAAGTGCAACAGTACAAGCAAGTGGTGCTAGATTCTGATTTTGATTAATAATTGGCTAGAGATAATCTTAAACTATTGGGGATTAGGGAAAGAATCCTCCAACACTGAAATCTTGGAAGGAAAATTCTGTTTCTGAGCCAAAAAGCTCAAGCACCAGCTTAGGAACAAAATAAGAAAGCAAAATCGATGAGGGCAGAGTCGCAGCTGGTGACAGCAATACTGAAATCTGTGGAGTTGTATGGCTTACGCTGGCCGTGCGCTCAGCTCGGAAAGGCTGAGGGCTGCTCTCCGGGAAAGATCCAGGTCGGAAAGATCCCCGGATCACTCCGGTGATCGGCCACTTCTCGAGCTGCCCGGTCCCCCCTGCCGTGTGGGTGCGCGCCCAGCTGGGGGTCCTGCGAGACTCGCCAGCAGCGTGCAACCCCCTCTGAGCGATCCTGCCTCTCAAACCCAGATTTAAATTCTCCAAGCAATTGTGAATGTATGCTATCCCTCGGGAATCTGTTCAAAGGTTTAATTATACTCACTGTAAGAAATGGTTGGCCTATTTTCAGCTTTTATTTTCGGTATATATTTCAGGGTGGCGCGGTGAGGAGGAAGAGCTAATACTGACAAAGTGCTTCGAAGATCATTAGCAAAATATACACAGCTAGGTCCAATTTCTTCCTTCTAATATGAAAATAGCTCCCCGAGTAACATGTAAGAGTTATGCTCAGATGTCTGAAAGCAGACCTGACTTGTAACTGATTCTGCTTGCAAACAAAGATCTCTGGAAATCCACGTGGTTCTTCACACCAAGAACCTGCACTCCTCTTTCCCCTCTGGAGAAAAGGCAGTGTTTGCACCTCTGCATGAAAAAATCAGCACACGAATGCAATCCTGCAAAAAACACATCAGTGTGCACACTCATAAATACCTCTGCAATGACAACGACAGCAATGACAGGCAGTTTTCCAATTTTAGTTTTTCAAGAGGATACAATCAGTAATCAGTAGCAAAACTGGCTTCCAAAATTGTCTGCACAGCTCCCTAAGAATTTCTACCCGTTTATTTTGTCTATAAATCTCTTCAGAGATGCACAAACACCTCAGTATATTTGGTCCTTTTTTATCTTACAAAATCTCAAATTGCTAAGAGGGCAACTCCTTTATTTGTTTTTTATTTCCTTAAGCATATCCAATTGCAAAGTTACTAACAATAGACCTTCATTATTTCATTAATATACTTTTGATGGTAGCTAATAGTTGGGATTATGACTACATGTATTCAAGTTTAAGAAGAGATCCCTTATATATTACTTTGTTTTGTTTCTGATATTAAAGACATATGCTGTCAAACATGCAATAAATGTCTTATTATAACAGAAGGACTAGATTTAATAGCATAGGTTTTATTCATTTCTTAAAAATACTAGCCAATTATTGAAAACACACTTGCTGAAACTTAGCGAATCTGAAAGGGGTCTGTACCTACAGCACAGCTAATCCACCATACATATATTTAATAACCTTACATTCAGGGCTGAATGTAAGGGCTGACTTACATTCAGGGCTGCCATAAATCTGGAATTTCGGTACCAAAACAGGCTTTTTCATCACTGGTATTCAGTGCCAGACCCTGCACCCGCAAGCGCTGCCCAGCGGCAGCGCCTGCCTCGAGTGCAGTCCCTGGGCCTTACCAAGCGTCCCTGCACACCCCAGACCCCCTTATGCCCATGCACAGGGGGGAAGGTAGCCAGAATAAATGAAGCAGCAGCTTTTGTGCAGGGTGAGGGGGAACAAGACCCGCTGCTTGCCGCGGCCTAGCTGCTGGACAAAACGTGACGCTATTTCACTGTCCTTCTTGGCCAGCGTGGTGTTTGAGCATGGGGTTCCCAAACCCGGCTGTTCTCTGGTACACACCAGCTACAGTCTCCCATCTTACACACATAGAAACTCCTCTCTTGATTTTCTCCTGCCTGATGCCTATGACTTTGAGAGAGGCCAGTCCCTGGGGGTAAATACTCTGCTTGCAACAAAGTCTTCTAATAGCAGAGGATATTTGCCTTGACCGGCATTGATTTCCCTGCCACACAGGGCTCCTGGTGGGCTCTCTCTGCCCTGTTGCACAAATGCCCAAGCAGAGAAAAACTCCTAATTGCATCCTTTGCTGCTCAGACACGCAAAGCCCAGCCAGGGCGATGGCTCTCCAGAGTCGTTTCTCCCTTCGAAGCCCAGCGCTGCCGAGTAGGCTGTGCCTGAAATTCCTGCGGCATGCAAAGGTTTATGTTGGCCTCTCCAACGTGAGCTGCAAGGGCCAAGGCAAATAAAAGGGGAGAAGTGATTCTAATTATTTGATGCATTAAGGGCGGTGACATTTCCAGAAAAAACACAAGGCGTGAGATTAGGATTTTTTCTTTAGTGTGTTACAGTACACTACCCTTTTTTCTTTCCTTTTCTTCCCCGCTTCTGATAAAAAGTATCACTTATGAGCTCCGACCATAGGGAAGAAAAAAGGCAGCAAAGGCAGCTGAGGTGTCAGTGGCGTGAATGCCACCTCCCAGAAGAGGGCCAAGGTGCGGATCCTGCAGGGAACCGGCTGTATTGACAAAGGAAACACTGGTCTACAAAGCTGGGGGGAAACTTGTCCTTAAAGCCGAGCGCTTTGAAGAACACTGGCACAAAAGTCTCCATTTATTGTGCATTAGTACAATTTAGTTAATTTGGAAATTTCCCAGCTACAAGGATAGATTTTTACCTGAAGCAATGCTGCCAGCCCTGGCTCCCTGGTGGGGTGGCATGCAAATGTGTCCAGATCCTTCTTTCCACTTTCCCTTGGAAACTGGGAACAGCCGTTGCACCCAGCTGGGACCTGCCAGGGTGCTCTTCCCCAGCAAGGCCAGCTCTCCCTTGCAATGCCCACTCTCCCAGACCCCAGCAGAGACCTCTGTAGTTAAGCATTTCTTCCAGTTACCCTATTAATGAGCCTTTTAATTAGTAGCTTATTATTTAATTAGTAGCTTATTAGCAGCCTCTTCCAGCCTAAGCCCTACTTTCAATAACAAAATGCACCTTTGGCTGAGTTTTGCTCAGGGCAGGACAACCGCCAAGCTGGGGAGAAATCGTGGTTTGGACCTGCCAAGCCCTGAGGTGGCACTGCTCATAGCGCTGCTGCAGGCAGAAGTCACCTGGCACGAGGGCGAGAGGCAGTGCACCATGCAAGCTGCGTGGCAGACCTGTAAAAAGACGGGCTATGTCAGTAGGTGGTGTATGAGATGGGATCCCCGTGCTAACTGTGATTTGACATGCTGCCTTGGGCATGTCTGCTCACCTTCTGGCCCATATTTCCCCTCACAAGTGTGTGGCACAGACCAGTGACAGCTCTAAGATCTATATTCAGCAGTTGCTCATGTAGGTAAAATGCATCTTTTGTTGCAACTCAAATGATCCCATTCATGCATAACATCTTTCCAGGCCAATAACGTTTGCAAGGCTGAGCAACGGAGCGGTGCCTACGAGCCGTTTGCTTCAGAGGCTGCCAGGCTGCCTGGCTGGGGGGCTTGTCAGAGCAAGCCCATGCAGAGCCCCAGCAGGTACCTGCCTGTCCGGGCCATCACTTCTCCTCCCAGCACAGCTTGCTAGAAAATATTAAGAGCGGGAAGCAGCACTCGATGCCTCCACTACCTTGGAGCACCCTGCTTCCAGGTAATTTGCATCACCCAAGTGGAGCAAATGCTGTAGCAATTACTTAGCAAAAAACCCCCTACTAATTAAGAGGCTTATTAATAGGGCAACTGGAAGAACCGCTTAACTGCAGAGATCTCTCTTCGATGTCACAACTGCAGAAGAAACAGGGTCTTTTTCTAGAAGAAAAGTAGTCCAGACGTACCCAGCCTTGTCCCTTATTGGATGGGTACCAAAGTAGGAAGAGGCTTGGTGGTGGGATTTGCCAGATGAGGTTTGGGAGCCCCTGCCAAAGCTGACACCCCAGGAACGAAGCAAAGGCAGCTACCGAATTCAATTATAGTCTAGAGTGGCGAGCTTAATGCAAATCCTTAATGCTGGAATTTGGCTCCTGGTTATTAATATCAGCATAAACTGCCTTAGGCTGGGATAGATATTGCTAATTCAAGTTAGGAGTGATGCTGAGTTTAGCTCCAGGGCACGCTGGACATTAGCCAGCGAAGTGAGCACCAGCTGCTGTGAGGGAAGGGTAGGGTTCGCCGTGTACTGTGCACTTAAAATTAGGGAAATGGGGCACAATATAAAGAAAATGTAGTGCAGTTCTGGGAAGAGGAAGGGGAAAAAAGTACATTAAGTTCTCTTTTGCAGAGGAGCCTGCTGGTTGTTGCAGTGGGGAAAGTTGGGGGTTGGCCAGCTGGCCCGAGGCCCCCAAGGACAAACTCAAATGAGTCCTCTTGCTGCAGTCCTATGCGCAAAGTGAATATAAGCAAAGGCAACATGTTGAACAGCGAAAGGAGGAGTACAAGGAGCATGTGAAGTGCTGTTAGGGATACAGCTGGCAAGTCACCCAGCCATGGAGGCCGACACATCTCATTTTCCATGCAAAAGGGCCAGAATCCACTGGCCAAACGGCCCTGCCTGCAAAGAGCTAGGCGCTGACTAGAAAATAGGCCCAAAGTTCATGAGAAGGCCAAGTTTTTGGCGCACTCTTTGGCATGGGTCTTTAAGCAGTGCCTCAGTGGAGCCAGGAACATGTATCGCTGCAGCTAGAGCAGAGGAGATAAATCCTAGTCTTCCCACAGACCGCGCAAATGCAGGGATATAAAAGCATACTCTTGCAGTAGTTTTCTTGAGAGGTGTTTCTCTTTCTTCCTTCTGTTTGGGTCACAAGACTCTGTTTAGAGATTTTTCAAGCTTTGGTAGCTGGGGAGAGCATGAGATGGACAGAAAGGAATAGAACGTGACAAGAAAAAGCGAAAATGGAAATTTTTGACCATTCCCAAATGACTTCTTCCATGTTGTTCTGTTAGGTAGGGTTGCTTTTTTATTCATTTATGGGGCTTCAGATTGCTTCCTCTTTCACAAAAATCATTTGCTCCGTCCTCAGTTCAAAGAACAGTGGCAGCAGCAGGAGAAACCTGCCAGATGTCCATGTTCACATCTCTTGTTGGTACTAGAGGGAAGGCACATGTTGGCTCCAAGCTGTAGATGTGCTGCCTGTAAACCAGTGACTTGCATGTAAATCTAGATGTTGCAGAGTGGCAGGCAGGTGAGAAGTTTAAGCGCCAACCAGAATGTGAGGCTTGGTCCAAGGGGCAATGGGACAAGGAGGTGTAAAGAGAGGGAGGAAAAGGTGTAAAGAGGGGGTCAGAGGTAGAGGTAGAGTAAGAGAAGCAGCAGGCAAGTACTCCTGTGATAAAGGAGGAGGTTCAATTACAGACTGATGTGGAACAGGGGCACATAATTATAGAGGAACCTGGGTCTCACTCAGTATTAATTCAGCGCTGGAAGCAGGAAAAGTATGTCAGGAAAATGAAGGTGGCTTCTTGATATGTGCCCCTGAGGGAAGGTCTGCGCACTGGGTTGGTGCCAGCATGCAGCTCCCGTGCACACCCAGTGTGGGTGGGGGTTCAGGAGCTTCGCTCTGCCAGCTGCTCGGGATTGCAGCAGCCACTGCGGGAATGTGAGATTTGGAGAGCGCTGCACATTTTGCATGTTCAGCTGCTGTGATCCGGAAAGTCCTCCTCCTGCCTATGGGTAGGACACTCAAATCCTGTGTGCAAAGATCATGGTCTTTTGCTGGCAAGTCTTCCCCTAAGCTTTGCACCTGCACTTCTAGACCTGCCAAACAAAAAAAGGGGCCTACAGAACCACCAAACTCCCTTTTCATCTGCAAGGTCTGGTTTCTAAATCAGCTGGATTCTGCATCCATTCGAATGCAATATGTGCTTAGCTGAAGCTGCCTCTGGGCTGGGCCTTCCCATTTCTGCCCATTGGGAAATGAGGAACATTACAAAATGTCCTGTAGTGATGGAGACCACCCAAATAGCCTGCCATTGCCCTGGCTCCTGTATTTCTCCAGCAGCCGCTGCTGCTGCTGGCCCAGCTGCCCTCCTTGGGCAGAGCTTCAGATCTCAACATCATGAACGATAGTGTCAGCCCAAAAAATAGCTGGAACACCCTTGCCTGGATACCCATGTGCCTCTTGCAAGAGGAAGGAGAAATGAGAGCAAAGAACACACAGACCTAAATCAGGGTAACCTAATTTTAGTGATGGGTCCAAACCAGAGCCAGATAGAGTGATGGGAAATGTGGTGGCACCATCACTCAGGAGATGCCCTGGCTCAGCCCCGGCAATGCTCATTTCCCTGCCCGCTATGAAGTGCTATAGATTCGCTCTAGCTTCCCCAAATCTGGAGAGACCATGAAGGGCTCTGTCTTATTCTCTGCATGCTTACAGGGGCCAGAGAGCGCATCTGCACCTTTTTTCTCAGCGTGAGGAAGTAGCCTGAAATTCTTCTACCTTCACCCTGACGATGGCAAAGCCTGGAGAGTTCCCAAGGTGCCCAGATACTGGAGAGCACTGGAAACCCAGGGGTGTTTTTTTTTTTACCTTTAGCCTCTCAGCTTCCATCTAATGGCACCTGCAGGAAGGCACAGTAGCAGCATTAGCTGCATCACTCATGTGGGTGAAGAGGGCTTTGATTTTGCAAGGGCTCATAAGGCTTTCCCATGTCTAGTCAAAACGTCACTATAGACAGTACCCACTCTGAAGGTCAGTGGTAACTCAAATCCATGACTTGTCTCCAATCTGCTCCCACACCTGCAAGAAGCGCTGAGTTGGTAGGCCTACCTGTCAGCCTTTTGTCTCACTTCTCTCAAAGGCAAAGCCAGATGTTTTGCAAAAATATGCTATTTTCCTGCAAACCCTCTGCCACTGGACCAGAGAGCAGTGAGAAGGCCTTCTTGCCTGTCTGCAATTCTTATGTCAAATCAGGATTTGCCACAGTCCTTCCATCCTTCCTGCTCTTTCTAAAGAGAGTTCACAGAAGTGTTAAGGTCCAAGATATTAAGCCCAATAGGAATCTCATGCATATAAAGATAAGCTAAGATAAGAGACAAAACACATGTTCTATCGACTGGACGCAGATAGCTGTTCCCAGGCAATGCTTGAACTGAGCCAGCAGCAAGCAATTTCCAACACCCACTGCTTCAACACAGCTGCCCTGTGACTTGTGGGGAAAGACAGGGTGGACGGGGCTCCCAGAGTCTCGTATCCCTCGCTTCTGCAGCCACCAGTCCACTTGGAAGTCAGATCCATCTGCTCTCTTGGGAGCATCTGGAAGGGAGAAAAGGACCCTGTGCATGGTGCAAACTACCCAAAGGAGAAGCAAACTTTCTCCTCATTCCTTCTGTGAGTGCCACGATCATGCATACTCCCACCCGGTGCAGCATCCAGCACTGGGCATGCACAGCCAGACAGCAAAATGAAGGGCAGTTGGTCTGGAGAGCCTCATACCATGGCGTTTTCACTCTCCCCATCCCAGGCTGGAGTCTTCATGGCCTGAAGAGAAATGAGCAGTGCCTGCAGATAAAAGGAAGGGGGAGCGAGCAGGGTAGAGGCGCAAAACTATTTTTAATTTGTGGCTGAGAAAAACGTTCTCCATAGCTGTTTGCAAGAACAAATAAATTCTATCTTTGATCCCCTCCATCTTTTTTTTTTTAATGTAGTTCTGCCATCTGGGCAGCAAGCCCATAAGTTTGGAGGGCTGCAGGAGGTCTGCCCCATTGGGATAGGCAGTGGAGCCAAAACCCTATGTTCGTTCCCTGGCGACAAGCTCCACGGAAAGCAAACAGGATCCCCCCCACAATGGCATCATTTTAGGGACAGGCTGAGGAGGCTGGATATCAGTTTTAGCTTTGCATATAGTGACTAGATGCAGGGTTTCTGCCTCCACTACTTCTAAATTCGCTGTGAGCGAAGGTGGAGTAGGATTAGATGTGGGACTCTACTTCTAGCCCCACTTTTTAGGTGCACGATCCAGGATAAACCTAAAGAAGGTGTGAAGGAAGGGCCAGCTCAGAGGCTTTGATCTGTCCTGTTCTGGACTCTTTTTTGGCATAACAAGGACTCGTTGAACAACAGAGGGCCAACCTATGGCTCTCTGCATTTTGTAGAATAACGCTGTATGCCTGAACCCTTCTTAGAGCCCTCTTCTGAAGAAGCAGCTGCACAAGCTGCTGCTTATGCAGATGGCATTGAACAGAAGCTGTCTGCAGAAATGGACGCTGGCTATGGGGGGAGAACAACTCCAGTCAACTGCAGTGAGTGTAAAGGACTTTGGGTCAGGCCCAAAGTAAATAAAATAAATTGTGTGCATAAAATCAGACATGCAGATTGAGAGGCAGCTTTGGAAAGCTCTCTCTTAGGGCACTCCAAGAAGAAAATACAAAGTTTGTATTTCGTTGCCTCTGCCTCACTCTTTCCCCTCCATAATTTATTGATTCACCGAAACTTTCTAAATACAGTTAATAGCATTTTTAAGTGTTTATGTTTTCAGTACTTATGTTTATTAAGGAAAGGCTTCTTTTTAATATTGGCTTTTTCTTTTGCCTTCAGCTGGCAAGCAGCTCCCAGAAGCTTGTAGTGATTCTGATCAGATGGCTAAAACTTTCCATGTATCATGCCAAATTAACATCGCTGATTGTAGAAATGGCTGTAGATAAACATACGTACATCTAGGAAAAACAAACGCTAAGGAAAAGGTTCATGGAGCTGTCAGCGCAGTGAGAGTGCCCCTCTCTACTCCTTCGAGGGCCTGCGCAAAGGGCACGTGACCCAAAGTATGTCCGGCTCAAAGATCCTGCTTGCCCTTTTGTGCGGCCATGGGGTACTCGCTTCCTTGGCATGGCCATCGTTTCGGGGCTTCTTTCACGCAGCCAGCTCACTGCCAGAGCAGGTACAATAGGGTTGCAGAAGGAGGAGTCTGCACCCAGTGCCGTGCCAGTGCAGTGAAGAGACGTGAGATGGAGAGAGCGGGGAGCAGGCGGGGGAGAGCAGCGGCGAGGACTTGTGGCCCAGCTCCAAGTGCCCATGCTGATGCTGTGGGGCCAGGAAGGGGAAGAAGCCATGCAACGCTAGGGGAGGATGGAAAAGGGGGGTTAATAAACTGCATCTCTATGAAGGCTGATATCATGCTCCTGCTTTCAGAGGTAATAAATAAGGGGAAAGTTCCCAGAGCAGCAGTTAAACCAAAGAGAATTGGCAAACAGGCTTTCTTTAACATCTGCTACATTTAAAAACATATGCCTCTGAAACATAATCATTGCACAGGACTCTCTGAAGGTCTTGTCTGGTCCCTGCCCGGTGAAGGGAGTGGGGAACTGCTGTGCAATGTGGGATGGAGGTCACCCAGCTGTAATGCACTGCCCTTTGTATGTGCAGCAGTGTAGTGGAGGTGACTTCAGTGGAGAAGGTCTCTTCGAGTTTGCTGGGAGCAGAACCCCTTGTCTAGGGTGAAGGTAAATGGAGATGAGGTGTTAGTCACTGGCATACCTTGCTAAGCAAACGCAGCTTGATTAAATTTAGTTATTCCCCCTATCATGGTTTCTCCAACAGCCATTTGTGCCTCTTTCAAGCATCCACTTGCATCTGTTATCCCCAAATCCTCTCTCTGACTTGGGGACTCATTGTGTGACTCATTAAAAAGGCCCCTCTCTGCTGAACCAGGGCAGTCATGTCCTCGATGTCGCTACGTGCCAAGCCAGATGTGGCAGACTGCAGGGTGAAAACTAAGTCTTAGGACTTACTCATGTGTCTAGGAGACCTATCCATCCTCCTCTCACATTGACTCTGCTGCTCAGCCAACCAGGTGTTGATGCACAACTGGACAATGTCACTCATCCCAAAGCCTGGCACCTCCAACAGGCTATGCCATGAGACTGTGGAAGGCATAAAGAAGGCTAATTTTGCATGCAGAGCAGCAGCAGCATTTCAGGGAGGAGACCAATTTCAGATGTAGATAGATCAAGGTTATTGCTGAAGATGCTTGTTCTGCTCTTAGATTCTCTAAAAGTGAAAACTTCCTGCTCTTAGGATATGGAAAATGCTGAGCCCACAGTACCAAACCTTCCTCACTCTGCTAAATCCATGCATAGCCGTATGCATTGCCCTGAAAATGCTCCCATTTATCTTATTCCTGTCCTGGCAATGGCACCACCAAGGGAGAAGCAGTGATTCTATCCCAGCGTGAGGACGAAAGTCCCTGGCTCTTTGGGAATGCCCTTTCCTCCTTAGCAGGATGCGTCTCTGTGAACATACACAGATGGGACTGCCAGCACCATTTCCATGCCACATTACCGGAACTGAGTTTGCAGGTCAATCACACGTATACAAGAAGGCCCGAGTTTCCATGTGGCATCCGTCAGCCCGAAGGGTATCACAGTTGCAAGCTTCAAAGCAAACTCCGCGTCCTTTTTACTTCCTAGCAGCATATGGTCCAGAGCAGAGACAAATTCCACCGACTAGGTTGCCATCTGGGCTCCGGCCATCTGTACTGAAGTATTTAGCTGCAGCTGATGAAACATGAGAGCTGGAGTTGAATTTTCCAATATCTCATAAATGTTTAGCAAAACTATCCACTCAAATGTTGTGCATTTAATAAAGTGGGGGGTTTTTTCATTGTTATGTTTTGTATTCAGAACACTGCTTGCCAAAATATAGAAGCAAGTTCTGTTTTCATTTATCCTGGATTTCTAGAAGCCATACCCCACATTACTTCTTGTGGAAGTATGAGGAGAATATGGTCTGTAATTTTAATTGCAATTTAAAATGCCTGTAATTGAAAGTGGGCTTTCTGTCTGGTTGGTAAGATGAGCTATTGGCAGATGTTTCCAAATTCCTCATTATAAATGCAAACAAAACACAGCTTTTGCACTTAGAAATTTGCCAGAGGATGCAGAAGAAAGCAATAAAGCCCTGTTAGGTGATTCACAGGGCATCCTCCCAGGAGAATGTAAAAAACATATTTACCATCTGGTGCAATCAGTGGTCTTCCAAAGTCAGCAAAACCCACCTCTTTTTCCTCAGAAATATCTTCATGAGCAAGGGACTAAAACATCCGTGGTGGCATCCAGAGCGGCGCTAAATTGCACCAGAGTATCAAATCTCTCCTTATCCCTCCCAGTTCTGCTTCTAATCTATGATAATTATGTCAGTGTTACTTTTACTTTGTCCTGTGATGAAGAAAAGGGCTTATCCCATGGTTACAGCAGAAAAACAGGACGCAGGTTATCTGAGCTTTATTTCCAGTTACACTATAGGCTGTTTGCCCTTTCTTGGGCAGATGTCAGGTGCTTCCATTCTACCAGCACAGAGAGGTAAATTCCCAATGAATTCCTTTAGGCTGTCTGATTTGGGCCACTGACTTTACTTACTGAAGAAACAGCTATAACCTACAAATAAATGAGGTATCTCCCTGGTAAGGGACAAAAGGCAGTGCATAAGTGCTTACTACACTGGATATGCCCAGCCATTAAGGTCAGGT
The DNA here is from genome assembly GCF_040807025.1 of Struthio camelus. NCBI lineage: Eukaryota > Metazoa > Chordata > Aves > Struthioniformes > Struthionidae > Struthio > Struthio camelus. Next base: position 4,337,524 of record NC_090961.1, read on the forward strand.
AAGTGCACAAGGAGCACAAAAGGTAACCGTGAACCGTTGCTGGTTCCACCTGAGCCGCAGCGGGAGCAGGCAGCAGCTGGGTATGCGTAAGCAGATGTTCTGCCAAGGAACATGTCAGGGCAATCCCAAAAGGGACGTGCATTTTTGCAAGGCTTTAATGATCCTGATCCATCCAGACAGGATACCCTTAGCTGCAGAGAAAGCTTCACGGCATTCACCAAAGCTGGGCCAAATTCAAGCTGAAAGCGTGTGGGGGCAGAGCTATCTCAGAAACCATGATCTATATGAAGAAATAAATTTCTGTCAAGATGCTTTCATGCAGTAGTTTGGAATCTATTGGCTTCCAGGGATTAATTCCCCAAAGGCAACAGTTCACCTGGAGAACTCTGTTCAGCTGGGATTCCCCAGGAATTTTGAGGAGCCTTTGTCTCTCAAGATCACCAAATCTGTTTTTGTGTTTGCTATACTGCACCTCCTTTTCACCAGGCACCGGCTACCTCTAGCTACAGACCACAATGTTATGGACGCCGCAGTTCCAGAGGTATGGATGGATGGAGCACAATGCATACCCTGCGTACCCATGAGGGCGCTGCCAAGGCCTGCGGTTCTTGGATCTATCCACCCTTCAGGGAAAGGGAGTGAGGTGCTTTGCCTGGTGGCTGTCCTGGTCCCAAGGAGCGAAGGGTGAACAATGAAAAGCTGAGCTGGCTACGGAGCCACACCAAGCACCTTGCCAAGAAGAGTCTTGCTGAAATGCATGATGCAGTCAGAGGACCCCATTGCAGAAGGAAGGCAAAAATGCATTTCGATGACCTGGGAATAGCTAGGCGTGAATAAAACATATTAAGGTACTACAGCTCTCTTTGCACATAGCCTTTTTCCTCCCTGAACCAGCCCATGCACTTTTCAAAGCATTCCTTTGCCCCATGAATGAATGAGATAGTCTTTTCCAGAGGCTGTCTGCAGCCCATATGCATTCAAGGGACAACTGGGCTCCTCTTTACAGAAGATCCTTTGATCTCTCTCTGAAAACGGACGTAGCATTATTATTTCTTTTTTCCAATATGCATTGCCATCTATGGAAGATGCAAAAGATATAGGACATTTGCTTATCATAACACAATGGTTTCAATTAGCTGAGCCCCCCTTCCCCTTTTAAAACAACAAGCCTGCCTATCAGAGATGTTGTGATGGCATCTGGGGCACATCTTGTGACTCTGAAGCTGGAGAGGTTCTTGTGAGCCTCCTCTTCCCTTTCTGTGCTGAGATGGTTCATGGAAAACATGCTGCTTTAATATATCTCAAATTAAAATGTCGTTCAATCAAAGGCCTGATCATTATGGATGCCAGGACTTTTTGTGTGTGGCGGCCAGAAGAGGATCACAGAAAACAGTGTTGTTATGTTTTGGTTTGTTTTTTTTCTTCCTTTTTCCTTCACTGCTGGTTCTGCAGCGAGCAAGCTCGACACGTGGAGAGAACTCACTGCATATCAGAGAACTTGTCTTGGGCTTTCAATGCATCGTAGTGCAGGAATGGCAGAGCAGAAGCTGAACCACAGTCCCACCCTGCTGAGTTTCCACCATGCCCCAGAGTAGCTCTTTGCTCCTAACACAGCCACTGTCAAGGAGGCTCCCCACAGCTCCTGCCTGCAGTTCGTCGCTTAATGATTCCCTTCAGCACGTAAATTTTCTTTCAGAATCCTCTTTTTTTCTTCCCAGTGTTTGACTTGGCATTTAGTAATTTCCCTTCGCTGCCCAAGCCCCCGTGCTCCCCCCAAGCAAACACTCATATCAGCTATCCACAGGGCAGTTTCCTCTCTGAACACAGCACTCTGGAAATGGAGGCCAAACTGCCATGGACCAGCCTCCAGATGTGTTTCTCCTCTCCCTTCCTTGCTCTGTTATTCTCCTCAGCTCAGTAGAGCTCAAGAGCTGAAACAAACCTCTATGATCCCAGCTGCAGTTAATGTTTTACTTTTAAGAAAAGCAGCAGTTGAGGTAAAGCGTCCCGCATCCCCTGGGAGAGGGGAGGGAAGATACAGCAACATGCTACAGGGAAGACAGAGCAGATGGGCAGAGGAGGTCCCTGGATTTCTGTTTGCTCTGCAGCACCTACATGATGCAACCACAACCATTCCACAAGCACATTTTTAGACTGTGAGTCAAGTTGCATGGAAGTTTTGCAGTCATCCCAGAAGCATGCTTGATTTATAGTTACTTTCCATCAGAACACATGGAAGGACACTCCAGCTCTGTTAATAATATCTACAAACAGAGGCATTATGCGGTATGGGATTCACACAACATAAATTAAACTGGGAGTCCAGTTCTCATGCCTATTGCTTTCTGGAAACTGGAAGAAACGGTGCACGCTTCATTTTTCTTGTTACTTCGGTCAAAGATGCCTCAGATTCCAATCAGCTCTTAAAACAAAATTGGAGTGAGATTGATCCAGCCCCTACACTTAACTCCAGGCTGCTCAGAATGCAAATTGCATTTCTTGGGATGTCTCTCTGAATGAAAACATGTGACTTTTGCTTTAATTACATACATTCTGTCTTTATTTCTGGGGGAAAAGGTGGAGAGCCATTAAAAGCAATGTTTTATGCTTGTAATAGGAGAGCAAAACAAAACAGGACCTGCCCATCTCTGCTCTGGATGTAATTAAAGATGCTAATGAAATTTTAGAAAAAATAGAAACATGGCCATCGCATATTGTCCTTTCCCTCCGACTTTAATTAAACAGATCCTAATGGGAAAAGAACAGGGTTTGTGCAGTCCTCAGAACTACCTAGAAAATTACTGCAATCCCTCCAGTGGCTAGTGATGGTTAGCTGGAGAGGAGAAATAGGACACCAAACCCTCTTGAGATAGCTGCAGAAGGAACAGGGAACAGGAACATGGGACATGCAGCCTCTGACGTTTGCAGCACAGATTTTGGAAAGCTGATCTGGACACGAGCGAAGGTCCAGGCAGAGTCAGGCCATGATCTAAACTTCGGGAATTAATTGTTGCACTTCCTCGTCCCTGAAGCCAGAATCCCTCCTTGCCATGCCCTCTGTTATCCCTTCTTCAGTAAAGCCTGGGCCTCAGGGATGCTTCATGTTTTGCTGGAGCAGCAGAGCCAGTCGAATACCACAGAAAAATTAATTCTAGAGACAGTGTGTTAATTAGGAATTGTTAATTAGGGTCAATGGAGTCACCCTCCCCCTTTATACTCGCTTTCCAGTAACTCATGAGAGAGTCTTTGTGTGCTCCTAGAAGATAAAAGTTGTCAGGATTGCAGATGAGATCAAAGTCTATTGCATAAGCAGAAAAATGAAGGTGTAACATCAGAATGAATTGCTTGTGCTAGATAATTTGACATTCATTTGGGGGGGCACTGCACTGTAGCTTCCCATTAACCTTTATATTTTATTTTGCTTTGAAAATAATCCTGAAGACTGAGAATCTCAACAAAAAAAAAAAGTGAAGATTTGCTGAGTGAAGGCTCTTTCCACATATGATGAGCTGGATCAGAGCCAGATACTGGTAGGAAAATACAGTCCAAATTATTAAGGACAAACTCTGAAAACTTGACATATAATATAAGCTAAAGGCTGTGAGAAAGATTTCTTTGCCGTGAAGAAAACTACTGAACCGGGCTAACAGGAAAACAAGAAATGCATTTGACCAAAAAAAAAGTCGTGGTTCTGACGTTTACTCTTGATCTGCCCTACAGTGAGAACTGGACTTTTCATAGCTTTTTTGTGAGAGAGCACAAGAGTAAATGGGTGACCCAGGTCAGAGCATCAGCAGCTCCACGGCTGGGGACCAAAAAGGCCCCGTGTCCCTGCTTTACCTGCTTTGTATTGAATATCTCCAAGAGGAGACAGTGAAGCAGAGGGACACCATTGCCCAGGCCCTGAGGTGTGTTAGACCCGGTACACGTCTGTACTGGGAGCTCTCTTCCGTGCTGCCAGTATGTGCTGGGCCAGTATCACTTCCACTGGCTGCTCTACCCAGAACCCGAGAACCACCCCCCCAAGCACAATTTCTGCCAAAAAAGACTTTTTTTCTTCAACGGATCTACATTTTACAGATGAATACTATTTTATCAAAAAGTTTCTAATCAGTTTTATGGGTGAAACTCTAGTTTCAGTAGCCCTCAGGGCTTTCTGGGTATCCCAGAGCTGCTGGGTACAGAGTACAGGAGGTGGCTGAGTCCTTGTCCATCACGGTAAAGGAAGGCTTTTTGTTAAATCTCTCAGTGTAAAATTTAAACTCAGGATTTTCCTTCTGTGGGAAAGGAGCAATTGTTTTAGTTTCAGGCTCAAAACAAGGATTTGAATATTAGGCTGTAACAACCAATGCTGATTTGGGTTTTTTGGCAATTTAGAAATTATGGGAAAACAAGCAAATTTTGTTTTGAATACCTCCTCCTCCCCAACTGGAATATATTTGCCTGGTTTTGAGCAAAACATTCAGGGTTCACTCTAAGCTTCCAAAAGATTTTTCTTTTTAAATAAAAATCCTGACCTAGCAGTTTTGATATTTTCAGCATATATATGCTTGCTGGTTCTATAGAAACATACATCTAAAGCTCATTTTTAACACCTCTCCACTTCAAAATAACCTTTAATGTTTACATTTCCCTAATTGACAAAGGAGATGGATTCAACACACGTTTTCAAAGCACTCTGAAGTCTCTGAACCCGCGTTTTCCAACTGAAAAAGCTTTGTGAGAAAATGTCACCTACCTCTAGTAACAATTCAAACAAATAAAAAGCTAGAAAAAACAATCTAATGGGTGTGTGTGTGCTGCATATAATCATCTCCACACAACGGATGTACTGGGAATGTTTTCATAGCTGGAGAAATAGAGGGCTGCGTTCTAGGAAACAATCTCCTCAAGGCAAAGACTATACAGAGCACGAGAGACTGCAAGGTTTTTCTGACGTGGCTCATATCAACTTGAAAGTTGAATAAGAATGAAAGATTGCACTTTAATGGACTAGTGAGCTCTTAAGCAACATCCTAGGGCACCTCAAAAAGAGAGGGGAAACACCATACCCTTCAACTCCCAGCAAAAGAGGTAAAGGAACAGAAAGAGATGATGTGTTTATAGAAACATCCCAAAGCCTGGACCATTTCCAGCATATTACTTGGTGTGATGGAATGTATGAAATAGCTTTTCGAAAATGTATGTTGAAACACACAGCTCCATATGTCCTGTGTCATCGACTTCGTGATATACCCCACGGCCGGGATCCCGGGTCCAAAAGCAGCCCCAGACCGGGAACATGTCAGATGCCTGAGCTAGTGCTGGTCCTCCTGGAGGAGGCCACGTGTATTTGGGGATCAGCACCATTTCGGCTGGAAAGGTCTGTCTCTAGCCAAGCTCAAACGCAAAATCAGCTGTAGCATTTCTAAGGCCCAGGTCGTCAGTGCTGCACACTTACTTGCTGCCTTAGCTCATGTGCAGGGAAAACCTACAGCTCACTGCCTTTCCCTAGTCCTGCTCCAACGGGGAAAAATTAAGGCTGTTTCTATAAAACAGGAGAAGAAATGCAAGCTAAAAACCTAAAATAAAGACAAAGCAAACCCTGAAGGCACGTGTGCTAGCAGCCGAGGGGCATCAGCAGTCTGGCTCCCGCCAGTCGTGGTCCCGAGCACAGGCAGAGCAGGGAGCAGAGCACTCCCACTGCGCTGCTGCGCCGAGGCTCCCCGCCTGCCAGGGTGGTCCAGGCACACTCCCATTCCCAGGATTTACGTGGGGCAGCTATGGGCTGTGCCCCGTGGCCTGTGCACCTCAAGTACCAAGTTGCAGTTAGAGGATGTTAAATAACGATTCCCTTTGCCTTTGTGGCCTCTCTGTCTCGTTGCTTCCAGGTACAAGCAGGGTCAGCTGAGGCCAGACAAGTGGTGTTGTTTAACAGCTGGCATCGGACGAGCAGTCAGGGCAATTGAGAGTCAAAGTGGAGCCCTAGTGAGGATGTGACTGTCTGTCACCGCTGATCCTGCCACGGTCCAAGCAACCTCAGCTCAGGGTTATTCTGCTTTCTTCCACCACGTCTTCACTTCATGCTTCGTCCTGAGGTCTCCTGAAGCCATAGGGACCTCCAGATCCAATGAAACAACCAATCTCATCAACCTCTCCCAAATTCCTCTGTAGCACAGGAGCATGTGGGCTGGATCACAGCCCTGGCTGCTCTGGGAAAAGGGGCCACCCCGCCAGACAGCCAGGCTTTCATCCCAAATCCTGGGGCAAACTTGGACCTGAGGCCACCGCTGTCCCTTCCTGTTCTTTCCACAAGAGCCTCATGTTGAGATTCCACCGCTAAAGCCAAAGTGCTGCTTTTCCAAGCAGTGAGATAAAAATCCCTTCTGAACTTACAACATCTTAAGTTATCTGCAGCTGCTTCGGAGCTAGGAGCAACTTCAAATAGATAGAATTACAGTGTGCTCTTACAAGTTGTTTTGCTGTTTCTCCACAGCAGAAATAAATCCCTTTGTTCTGTCAGATAAAAATGTACACAAAAAAACAGTCCTTCACATAAACTCTGTGCCTGATCGTTTCTTAAAGTAAACAAATGAAAAGGTGCTAAGAAAATAAATTGAGTTTTCAAAGGGCACATATGAACATACTCGTCACGCATTTGAGGTTTCAGTTGGTTGGTAGTTCGGGGTCATGTCCGGTTAGGGCATGGTCCTCAGATAGGGCTGCAGATGGGTGTCTGAGCCGGTGTGAATAGAGCTTGATTTTTAACTCCCCACAATTGGAATCGGGGGTTGATTTCCCAGCCTGAGTCTTGCTTCTGTAAGGGAGGATTGATCCAGACCCAGTGCCCAGACTAGACTGCTGGGAGTCCGGTGAGAGTGTCTGCAGGAGGTTGCCCAAAGGTCAGGGGTAGTGATATTAAAACTGCTAGGAATTTTCCCTCAGAAACTTTTGTGTCTAATTTTCTGTGGAATTTGGATGCCAAATTCCCTCCAGACCCCTGTGAAAAGCACAGTCCTGGTACCCTGTGAGAACAAGTAGCCCCGAGCTGTAACAGCCCTACTCACTTTGAGACCAGCAGCAGAACTGTTCAAGGGTTAATGGCATCTTTAACTTCTATCAGCCAGATTGCAACTCAATTTTATATTTCATCTCTATTCACAGAACTCCTATTGATGTCAATATCCTGTCGGTGTTTTTTTTTTCCTTTTGATGTTTGATTTTATCCTGCTGGCTGCGTGCATGTACAGGGAGGCTGATCATAGTATATGACGTTTATTTTAACAAGGGAGGAGAGGGAATGGGATGTTTTGTCTCTCTCAACATCCCCTGCTTTGTGAGACAAGGTAACTGTCATAAAATCTCAGGCATTTCGCATATGGAGTATATAGTTTCTGGGCTGACAATAACATAGCTGTTAATTGCCAAGACTGAAGCCTCCTTGGACTGTCAAGAGACTGGACGTGAAACCGTTGCGTAAGCTAAGGAGGTCTAGGGACTCAGTGAACTGGTGCTGGGATATAGGAAACATTCCCATCCAGTGGCAATTAATAGTGACTGAACACACTGCTACCATCTGTCGGTACAGCAGATATTTATGGCACAGAGATTACCATTGCAGACTGCCACGTTTCTTGGCAGTCTCTGCTCAGCAGGACTTTGGAGGCTGAAATACTACTCCCCGAACAGCAGGATGGTCATCCAGGTTAAGGCTGCAATTTAGAGCTGCTTGCGATTCAAACTTTGTTTCCATGGATGCCCCTTGGATGAGGATGAGGATGAGGATGAGGAGTTTGCTACGTGCTATTTCTACAGACTCTACACAAAGTCCGTTGTTGACCAAGTAATACCTTTTCCCCATGGCATAGGCACAGCAAAATGCCCTAAAATCTTTCACAAGATTGGTATTGTTGTTGGCATCACTGAATGGCAAGAGTGGTATCCAAGCATTAAAAATAGGCCATGCAAAACTTTCCTAACTTTGTCATATTTCTTAATACAAACTTTGCCAGCTTCACAGTTTGGAATCCAAAATTTGGGTCCAGATTTCCTTTGGCAGTTAGTTCTTCAACTGAGGATGGGCTGACATAACGAGTGAATGAAGGCACATATTGAAGTCTGAGAAAATTTGGACTGCAATCAGAATCCACAAGTTCAACTCATCTTTTTGCAGACAATTTCCTCTGATGAGGCATGCCTGCTCTGACTCTTTTTCTCTTGCTGGGGGTGGGGGGGGAGGACTGGTGTCTGGAAGGACAGATGTTAGACAGTGCAGAGTATGGGAGTGTCATGCATTCCTATTAATGCATTACTAGTTAAGAGCTTGTGCAATCAATGGATGTTTGTTCTAGTCCTATTGGAGGGGGCTAAAACAACCCTCCCAGTGGTAGCTAAACTAATAATGACTTAACAATGTGCAACTGCTCCGTTTATGGTAAAAATGCTGACCACATAGTATATGATGGTTTTCCATGCATGGTACCTCACCAGGAAAAAATGCAGAACCCATGAAGAATAACCGAAGTCTGCAGTTTTCCCAGTCAACCAAATCGTTTTCCCCAGTAGCTGGAATGTTTCTGATGTGGCGTTTCCTACCACTCTGCTCGTGGGCCAGGAGCTGCAGAAACACGGCTCAGGACTTTCTTACAAAGTCGCACGAATTTTAACGCTGCGAACGCTCCAGCTCTTGAGGGCTTTTCCACTCACCACTTAATGGAGGCAGATGGGAAATTGTCTTTGAGACAGAAGTGGGCAATATAACCACAGCTCTTCCAGTAGCAGACTGGAAACCAGATCTACTAGCTTCTTAATTCTGTCAGAGCTTGTTTTTGTAAATTACCAGTGTCGTAATTCAATATATTGGGCCTGGTGATAAAATCTCTTCCTTGCTAAACTCACATGCTAAAATCAATAAGTAAGTATGTCTAAAATGCTTTGGGATTCCCCCAATACAAGACAATGCATATAAATAATTAACAAAGCACCTTTTTCTCTCTTAATCAGCAAAGAACACATTTTCTTTCTATAGTCAGCTGATATTAAGGAAAATATGACCCTTTAAATAATAATAATAATTGCAATGGGTAATATGAAAAATTGCTATGCAAATCTGCCAGCCATCGGGAAAACATTTTACTGGCCTCTTTCCATATTATGGGTTTTAATTAATGTGATATATAGACAAACATGTATTTTATTTCCAGAATGGGAGTTGTAATTTCCTGAGGCTTGGAAACCCAGATGTTTTTGAGTTTAGAATATATAAGGATTTGTTTTTAAAGAGTATTTCAGTAAAGGCTGGGGGAAGGTTTTTTTATTTAGTCCAAAGTTTAATTCCTGTATTTTCAGATGAAATTCGGAGCCTCTGATCAGATGTTTGCTGGGAGCAGGGATAGTGAAGGCCTAAAATATGCAGACAGCCACAGGACAATTGCTGTGGGAAGCCCCATCTGCCTGTGAAATAAGCTTTCATCCAAGGAAACAGGATGGTCCTGAGCTAGAAGAAGGCTAGGATGTTGATGGGGTGATGGGAAGCAGGGACACTGGCCCTTGAAAGTGAGACTCCTCGCATGCACATAAATCCAAAAATGAATCTCACTTTGCAGTTCAGGTTGCCCGGCCACCATCCTGGTGCAGCACAGGGAGGATTCCCATACTGGTTTTCAATGATTCCCTTGCGATGACACAGTTAGAGTTCCTGTGGTTAGTCATACCCATAGGGCGTAATAAGGACCCATTTATTGTTTTCCTTTGGGTTCCTCTGCCTTGTAAGGGTTGGAATAGTGACTCACATCTTCAGTACATTAAAACCCATCATAATGAGCCCATGGATGGAGAAATCCTTGAGTAGTCGACATCTCTAGCTCAGAGATCAGTGCGCACTGAGTCATTAGATGTTCCTATCTGGATGCAAACCACTTTGCTGTATCTCCAGCCCTTTTTCCCACTCTCTTGTTGCAAGCTTGTGTTTCAAATTAACTTTTTCAAGTCCCACCACCTCCACAAGCTGTCATGAAGCATTATTCCAGATGTGCAATACCATCTTCTTCTTGCTCCTGGTTACACATTCATAGGATGAAGCCTTTTGTAAGAAGAAAGAGTCTTAGGCCCAACAGAGCAGAGGATTTAAAAAGGCATGGAAGTCCTCATTTTTTTTTTTATCCTGTCATCCTTTTAATGCTACTGGCCATGGGAGCAATTGCAAACCAGCTCTTCTGCCAGGACAAAAAAAAGTCTTGATTTTCTCCTCCGACACCTTTTAGGAATTAATTCAAACCTAATTATGTCTCAGTTAGTGGCTTCCTTCCTGTTCCTTTGCATTTTCCTTTGCTTCCTTTCCTTTCCTTTTCCTTGGGTTTGTTTGGATTAGAGAACCCTTAGTGGTCATCTGGAAACCTGCGTTGTGAAGCACCGAGCAAGTTGTCCTTCCCCCAGCAGCTCAGTGCCTTGCAGAATCAGGCTCTTCTGCAGGAGAAATAGATTTCGGCAGAACTGATTTGGTGCCCAAACAGTCCAGAACTTGTTTTCTTTAGATCTCTGCAAAACATACCCAAATGTCACTTTTTGTTCTTACTGTATTCTGAGTAGATCCAGCTTTTCTTTCCCTGCAAAAGTAACCCTGGGTATTACCTGTGTCTGCATTTGAAAGGCCAATAAATGTGGACTCCTTCAATCAAGTTGCATCTGACAGAGAGTTCCTACTGCCGAGAGTCTTTGTAACCAAACACGCGTTTGTGTCACAAATGCTAAAAACGCTTTAGCTGATTGTCACACAAGCACCAGTGGGTGCAAACCGCAGACTCTACTTTTGGTCTGCTCAACAGGCTTAAATAATAGGACTATTATTGATTTTCAAATCAAGCTGAGTGCCAGCAATAATTACAGTGGAGTATGTGTGTAGCCAATGCCTTCCCTAATCAAGGTGGGTTTTGTGTATCGCAGGTTTTTTAACAGCTACCTGGAACATGGTTGATTGGGCTCCTGATGCATTGCTACAGGCAGAGTAAATTGCTTTTAGTTTGAGTCTGTTTGCACTGTTAGAAAGCATGTCCTGCTGGCAGCAGCTTGCGGCCCAGCAGCAGTCTTGCTGTAACTTTAGGCTGCTCCCAGCATGGCTTGAATTGGAACAAGCTGATCTTGCAATGGAAAGACTCAGTTGCCACATCTCGTTCCCTGAGGCAGTCATCCCCGCATGACAGAGTTTCCTTTCAAAGGGTTTGGAGGATACTGGGTAAGAAAACTGCAAGCTGTTGGCAGTTCTGGACTCAGGATTAGGTATTTTAAACTATACAAATGTTCTGAAAGCAAGAAGAATAGCTTCCATAGCCGTAACAACCTCAAGCCTTCAAAAGTCATGAGATGGCTCCAAATATCCCATTTAATATCAGTTTTGTTTCACTACCCTCCTCAGCCCACTCGTTAGGAATCTCATTAAGGATTAGAACTTCCTATTTCTACAGCAAAGAAAGCTGACATTCGTCCATAGCCCCAGTCCAGGGCTGGGGCCACCAGGGAAACACCAAATGTCCTGAGACTGCTGACAAAACAGAGAGCTGGCTGTGGAAACCGTGCTTCAACCATCAGAAACAGCAGATCAGATTTTGGAAAAGATGTCAATCCCTCCATACCTAGGTCCTCAAAATCAGGACCTAAAAATACCAAAGGATGTCTAGACTTATTTTAATCAAGAGCTCTTTCTTTCTTTGCCCTCTACTTAGCATGTAAGCACCACAGCTGAAATCATCTTCCAAACACAGAGGCTTTACAAAATTGCAGGGAAGAGCCACCACTGTATTATTATCTTCCTCAGAAGAACCTAGTTAAAAATACATCACATATCCATGCAGGCTCCTGTGCTGAGGGGTGCAGAAGCTTTCAGATTCAGTCACCAGTTCAAAGGGTCCTTAATTAGGAATAAGCAATCATCTGTGATACTGTGGTTTTCAGTCTGTGTTTTTCTATTTCCTTAATGAACTGTGAATCAGCAAGAGAGACCGGCAGAAAATGAGATTTGGGCTCAGATCTTCTGTGCAGGAGAATCAATGTAGCTTCATGGAAATCTTGTGATTCAGATATCAAGACACATCCGTGCTACAAGCAAGGCCTGAGAAGTACCAAAACTTGTGTTGTGCGTGCAGAGCATCTTCACAGAGAACAAAGACTAAAAGCCAAAAAGCATGGCAGCAGCCACACGTCCCATCCAGTGACAGGACAGTGTCTCGGAAACGGGTCCAAGTCCTTTCTCCACCCAAACCATGTAGAGGAGGAACCTCAGTCAGTGTCTCCTTGGGCTGATTCCCTGGCTCCTGCACTCTACACTTACTCAGGCATCTAAACCCACACATGCCCGTCATTCTTTTATTCACAAAATATATCAACAACGATTCGTGTTCTCTTCACTGTAGACCAATAACTAAAATTTGGAACACTGAAAGTCATCAAAAAATGGAACTGTCATTCTGCATCCAGCTCAGCAGCTGAAATGGAGGGACACTGGGAAGTGGAGAAGGTTTGATGGTGTCTGGGCAAAGAATCAGATGAGCTTTAAAGTTTTCTAGGCTAGTCTTCACCAAAACATGTCACAATTTACCTCTGGGAGACACCCCAGCTCCTGAAACTTTGGAGAGGATATAAGGAAAAACTATAAAGCATCTGCTGCATGGGAAACAATTGGGCTTATAGATGTGTTTGTGGTGTCTGTTTGCGTGAGTGCCCATGCCCTGAAGTTTTTTCCGGCTCCCCAGAAGTGTCAAAGTAAAACAGGATGGTAAACAGCTCTATTTCTGCTTCTATTTCTAGCCAATGTCAGCTTGCTTCTGCTTACGTTCAGCTCTGGAGCCTCAGACCATTAGCTAATTTGGCTTCTCGGCGCAGAGTCAGAAGCCAAACAGAAAGGGCAAAAAAAGCAAAAATATAGAGCAAACAAGCTCCCCATTTTCCAAGGCGAAGGGCCATGATGGCACCAGCCCTCTCTTTCCATCCAGTCCCTTAGCAACATAATGCTCGCATTTTCTGTGATTACTCTCTACTTTGAATCCTGCATGCAGTTGATGAGGGTCTGGAGCGATTGCTTGCGGCTAACCACATTCAAGACAATGTTTTCATGTGGTCGTGGTCCCTTCTGAAGGATACAATGCTCAGGAATGAGACCATTAAAGCCCTCGTGAGCCACAGTCTCTCCTTCCTCGAGGGGAACGAGGCATTTCAGTGAGGTTTGAGGGGTGGGGAAGGCACTCCCCTGGCACCGCTTCCGGCCTGTGCTTAAAGGCATCATAAAAGCCCCTTTTCAGCCCATCTTTAGCTAGGCTTTCTACCGAGTATCACCTACCTCATGTCCAGGGGCTTCTGCTGAGCCCCCAGCCCATGGTCAGCATCCTGCCCCAGCTCTTCTGCAGTCCCTCACAACCACATGCGGATCCACACAGAGATGGCAAGGGAAGACATTTCCCCGAGGAGGGAGGTTGTAGGGAGGTTGCTGGCTGCTGGTTGAGCACTGGCCAGAAAGGAGAGTCTCAGCCCCCGAACAGCAGAAGAGGTGGTCCTCAGCCATGTTTCTGTGGTAGGGCAGCTAAAAAACAGTCCGTGTAGCTCCAGGTGGGGAAACCCAGATGGGAGTCTCAGCAGCAGCCTGCCAAGTCCATAAGATGTATCTCAGGGGGTTAATTCCCAATTAATCCAATCCCACACCTGTGGTCCATGAGGAGATATCCTTAAGAGAGAAGCTGCTGGAAAAAAAAAAAAAATAAACAAAAAAAGGTACCCTCTAGACCATCTAGTAGCAACTGGTAAAATTACACAACGTAGTAAGAAAAGCTTTTTCTTTTTTCTTTTTTTTGACAAAAAGTAAACCTAAAGTATTTCAATGGGCATAATCAAAAATATTTTCACCTTTCAACATCCTTCACAGTTTCAGCTGTTCATTATGAATGGGCACTGGAATGTGGGATTCTCCCAGGACAGGAAAACTGACCTTTTCCATTATTTCTCCCCAGACTGGCTCAGCACCTTAACATAAAGCCAGTTTTCCATTATAAAAATAAAAGCTGCAAAGCCATCCTGAAGGATGGCTCGAAGACATTCATGTATTATTTGATGAAGTGATAAAGGAATTATCTGGCCTCACTGAAAGCCATTAGAACATAGTAACTCCTAAAATATTGAGCCAATAAAGCACTCCAAAACACTGGCCTTTTCTGAAAACACACACATAGGACATAGGTGTTTGTTGTCTACCGCTCACCTGGCCCAATTACTCATAGACAGCAAGAGCAGAAACATAACTTTTCTCTAATACAGAAACAGCTAGTTGAGAGCACCTTTCCTTGTGCTTTCAACAAATGGTTCAGATCCTCCCATCTCCCCACATGAATTCAGACTCAGCCTCTTGCCCAGAAGGGTTTCATTAACAAACAGCCAAGATCTTTTCAAATTCTAGTTAGTTCTGCAAATTCAAGCACTGTCGGTTCCCAGCACTGGGAAAACAGCAGACTTGGGCAGGCTTAATGTGGCTCTTTGTCGTAAGATCATTGGAGAGCTAACAGCCATTCATCCATTCATGAGCTGTAAGTGCTGCAACATGATCTCTTTTTTTTTTTTGCTAGAATGAAGAAGAAGAAAAATGGAAGAAGAAAGTCTGTATAGCAAAGCTATTTCAACAATTCCTTTAATGGCTACATAAACAGGAACAAAATCAAACAGCAATTAGCTGTAATTATGCTTTAGCCTAAAAAAGTCCCCTACACGTGAAATGATTATCATAGCAATTACTAAGGTCTTCTGTACATATTTGCCTGGCATAATTATACTGAGCATGCCCTTCAGGAGAGAGCACATTCCTTCTCCCGGTGGTAGCTGGGTTTCCCTCCTCTCTCCAAATCCGTGTTGTTCAGAAATGACTTTTGCAGCATCTGCAGCTCAGCAGCCAGAGTGGCAATTGTAGAAGGCTGAAATGGTGCTGCTAGAGTGAGAAGACCGGGGGGGGGGGTGAAAAAAAAGTAACTTTCAACCCCTATGTACATTCCTAGGAAGGTGATAACCGAGGGCTGCAGGCAGCTGGCAGCAGGAGCTGAGGCACAAGTTGGGAGTTTGCGCTTGCATTTGCACACTCGGCTGCAAATGGATTTGGGGCACTGGCCTGGGTGGCTCAAAGGACACACAGGGCATATCATATTTTGGTCTGCAGCTGGCCACTGAAGCTGCCGTGCCGCAGCCCCACTAGCTGAGGGCCATGGTGGTTTGGACAGGCCTCTGATTTGTCTATGTATTTGCTAGGAGACCCGTGAGGAGGAGGATCTGCATCTTTGCAGGTGCTCCAGGGACGTGTTGGATGTAACAGGGAGGCAGGGACTCTCCAGGGAGAGGCTCTGGGGACTACAAGAGTGCTGATGGCAGAGATTTGTGATTTCTGCCTCACTCCTTGCAGATACTCTAGCAAAGGAAAATCTTAAAGTTGACCTGAATCAAGGCAGGGGTGGCCCCTGAGTGCCTCACTTGGGTGCTCACCGATGTGGGCCTGAGCAGCAGGAACAATCTGGGGCAGAAGGGACGCTGCTTGCTGCGCTGTCAAGCTTCCCTGTGCCAGATCCTTTATCCCAGGAGACAGCACTCAAGCAGCAGCAGGACCAGTGTCGTGGGCTTGTGACTAAGTTAGGCATGTGGACAGAGCCACAGACACCAAAAGCACTTTGTCCTGACCAAAAGGAACAGCACCACAGCTGTCAGTGCAGAGAACCAAAGGGGTTTTTTTGTTTTTTTTTTCCCAGATGTTCAGGAGTGAGCCAGGTGTGAGCATGTCACCCTGCGCAACAGCAGGAGGATAACGGGGGCCTCTCTGGAGCCTCCAAGCTGATGAGTCAAAAATCAGTGCATTCCATAAGGCAGGCGGAGTTGTGGCCAACAAGTCCTTCTAGCGAGGGTGGAAGTGTAAAGGCAATAGCACTGCTGAGAGCAGTGATGATGTGAATGACAAGAAGTCCGCTGACCTCTATGAAAATATATTCTCAAGGCAGGTCAGAAGGCTTTCTCCTCTAAAGAGCAATTCGTGCTAAGGCTCATTCTTCCTCCAGAAAGCAGAACAGCCTGTAGGCTTATTTCTATTCTGACCGGCACCACTGTTTAATCTTTACTTATGGAGGAAACATATGGAATGTATTGAAAAAAATATTGCTGTATTCTTTGCAGCTTCTCTCTCCCTTTCCTCGGAGCGGGGATTAGAAATATTAAACATCTGCCAATCTTTAGCAAAGGCTGACTTGCCAGGGTGAACTCTCACTCCTTGGACCACTGCTGCGTCCACTCTCCACAAAACATGGAGGGAAGTGGAATTCATTTTCCTGAGAGCAACCCACTCCCCAGACACCCAGCGCTGCTGTCACTGTAGTTTAAAAAAGAAAAAGAAAAAGAAAAAAAGCAGGAGCCATGTGTGATCTGGCTGTGTTAGCTGGCTCTGCCCCTCTGGAGCCATCCACGGCAGCACATGGGAAGGAAACGTGATCTACTTTCTCAAGACAGGGGCTTTGCAGATAAATGCAAAAACTATAGTCACCTCCATACCTTCCTAAGGCATACAGCTGTCAGGCCTGGTATAGCCAAGGGCCATAGGGTCTGCCAGTCCAATCAATCCGTCATGGGCAGATTAGTGTCACGGTGCTCTGTGATTTCTAGTTTTTGAAAATCTACTTTCATTAAGTGCAGTGTTTTTCTTTCCAAAAACAAAATCAGAAGCTCCTTCCCAACCTACATGTCTTTCGTGACTGGCTGCCGTTGTGCGAAGTGACAGCAGCCACATGCGTTATGGCAGACTGGACTCTTCCAAGTGTACTCACCTTGAGTGAAATCAGCCCCTGTGTAAGGGGCTGCATCACGAAGAAATTAAATGGGATTTCAATAGTACACAAGGTTTTATCCTACTCAGCCTAGGGCCAAACTACATCTGGGGCTATCAGCATTTCGAGTCTGCTCTCATAGGTGCTGCGAGTTGAGTGCTCCCAACAGAGCTGAACCTGCAGGCAATTCATGCTTCCCGCAGCCACGAGGGCCACGCGTAACACAGAGCATAAAACAGGCATCAGCAAGCCTCTAGGAAACGTGCTACAACTTGCCTGTTGTAATAGGGTTGCTTGGAAATGATAAGAAGCCAAGACTCACTGAGCACAGACCCACCCTTTCACCTATCCTCACGTTTCAGAGGAAAAGGAGGACAGAGACAGGCAAGAGCTTGTCAGGTCACGCGAGGGCACAGTGGTTTCTGAACACAGTGAGAGCTGCATCAGCACATTGCATGGCAGCTAGAAAATCCACTGCCTTGCTGCGCGGTTGTGGTCCCGGACAGCATTTGGGGGTGTCCCAGCTGGAATAAATATTACTGGTGCAGAGAGCCTCAGCTTTGCCGAGGGCAATTCTTGACCATTTCTGTCCTTCAAGATATCCCTGTGTCAGGTTCTAGCAGTTCAGACTTAGCTGCCCATGAGATACCTGCGTTTGAGCAGCCAGTGACAGGACCCTCTGCCTCAGACTTATGGGAGCCTCAGTAGTTGCAGAACAGCACAACGTAGAAGTCCACATTTCTAAAAGCTGTCAAGGGGAAGAAGCTGTCCTGAGAAACTGCTCATGCCAATAGCTCCATAGTCTCAAGGACAGCAAACACATCCTGCATTGCTCTCTCCCAGATTGGCACCGAGGTGCAGAGCTCAGCAGTATCCCCTTCTCAACCCAAAAGATGCATGACTTCAGCATAAAATCTTCCATTTCTTGAATTCACCGAGCAGATCTTATGTCAACTTAACATTCTTTCTAAACTGCCTGCAGTGTTTATTCAGTCCGGCCACTGGTTTATTCTAGTTAAATATCTGTTTCAATTTGAGGCAAGCTCATTGCAGGTTTCTATTTCCCTATTACAGAGCTTGAGGATAGAAAAAAAATAGTTGACAGCTGAGTAAATGACGCCGATAAAGAGCTCTAGCTGGCCTGTTAAGCAGCTGAGAGATATGGAGCAGAGACCTCTGAGCTAAAGAAGTTCGGTTCTGCCTTTATTGGTACTACTCTGGCATGCAGTCTGTGCCTGTGCTGGCCTTGTGGCCTGAAACGGCAGCTCTCCTATTGCTTGAACCAAGTGCCAGGCTAGCTAGTCTGTAAAAAACACAGCATCTCTTAACTGCAGCTGGGGTTGCTGCTGAGGAAAGCAGCTTGTTTACTTCTGAGGGCTCAGCACGAGTCTCAAGAACCCTGGGATATTTCAAATGGAAAATGTATCTGTGCTGCCTCCCAAAAGCAGGAGTAAACTACCAAGGCCAAAAACATGGACTTTTTCATGGGACCTAGAAGGTTCCTTGGTGCTGTGACTGATTCTCCTGCACAGACGTTTCTAGACGTTCTTCTGGTTTTCAAGTTAAGAAAGAAAAAAGACAACAAATTCAGTGTCCTGGAAGGATTTTAAATTAACACAGACCTTCCTACATGTGCTTTATGGTGCTGCCTGAGATACCTCCTTAGAGGAAAAACTCTATGGTTTGTGGGCAGTAAAGGGATGGCAAAATAACCATGGACCCTTCTAAGGACTTTGGAAAAGGTTTGGTTTCCTTCTTGTGAGCTTACATTGGGCCGTTTATAATGTAGCTTTGTGGGTGTGGATGTGTGTTCACTTGGGGTCTGAGCCAACTGAACTCAGTGGGAGTCCTTTGAAAGTCCTCTCACAGGCCCTGAGCAGGCCTTGGACTAGACTTGTATTGCGAATATTCATGGGGAAGGATTTACTCAAAGTGAAGTTTTGCGGAAGGAGCAGATTTTCAGAGCGTGTTGATAGCAAGTGATTACCAACCCCATAAATAAGAGCATTTGCACTGGCAGGGGTGAATTAAGTGAGGAGTGCATTAACAGCAAAGGTCATCCAAAGCCAAAACCCGAGGAACAGAGCCATTTAACTCCAAGGAATAGCTCACATGCCATCAATACTCCCAGCTATTTTAACTTACTATTGCATCACCTAAGCAAGCTGTTTGCAACATGAAGTGATGTGGCAGGAGGGAACAGAGGCTATGTATTATGAGCGGTGCCACTAATAGTCATGCAAATGCTGCATGGGTATAGTGCATAAGGACAAAGACTGAAGCTCCACTGATGCTGGAAGAGTCAGAACAGTCGGGGAAGTCCCCAGGCCACTGTTCCCTGGATCTGGGGACAGAGTGGGAGCTGTGTTAGGCATTATGCACAGGCTCAGGGGCCCAAGCCCTTCTCCTTGTGCTAGGCTGCCTCCTGCTTACGCTGATTGCTTTCCTGGCCTTTCCTTCACATCAGCAGTGCCAAACATTGAGTAGAACCATCTGATAAAAGCTGGAAGCGTATCAAAGATGTGATTTGAACACAGTAATTTAGTCCTCATCTGCAGTCCAGAATCACCATCTGCTCAATGTGTCCTGCCCTGGTTCTTTACTGCTCAGCGAAGACCATGTAAAGCATCCCCCAGCTTCGCCTTTCGTGAAGTTATAAAACCAACCCAGAAACCTGACTCTTCTCACCCTGGGGTAAGCCTCTGGACTTTTATTAATGTTCAGAGGGGAGAACTGAACCCACAATGAGTTGCACAGCTCGTGGAAATACTGAAAAATGGTCAGGGGCCCACAGGGATTGATTTACGAGGAAGAATTAGAGCCTGGATGTATAGCTTGGCTCAGAGAGGTGAGTTAGAAAAGTGGACATGATAGCAGCCTGGAAATATCTCAAGGGTGTGAACACCGAGGGTTGAGATGGAATGTGTTGGATGGTACGAGGAGGTATGACTAGGAGCAATGGAATGACACTGAAGAGGGAAAGACTGTATTATTAGGTGAGATAGATTAGGCTGTGGGCCAGTCCCATGGGGGGGACCGTGGACAGCTTTATTATCCAGGCATGGAACAGGTAGGTAGCCTCCAGTGCCTGCTACTTCTGCTTGTGCTTTCTAGCTTAAAAAACAATCCACAAATATTTCTCCCCCTCTCATCCACCCCTGCCATCTGGGGAGCTACCCAACAGTCTCTTTTCTCCCAGTCTCCCTAGACCCTTGGGTTTAAGGGAGAGGAGGAAATGGGTGGTAAAAGTCAGAAGGAGCAAATAAGGTGAGGCAGGTACAATTTTCATTCTGAAAAAAGAAAAATCAGCAATTTCGTTTTGTTCCCATGAAAAGCTGGGCAACGTGGATTTTTCATTTAACTAGTTAGCTCATTTATTGTTTTAAAGTATTGTTAAACATGACCATTCTTTTGCCAGGTGGTTTGGGGACTTTCAGAACTAACAGAGATAGCACTTTGGTGTAAGGCCCTCCATACAGCATCATGCACTGTGGCATTCAGGGAGCTTAAAGGGTCCTTTCTCAATAACAGTAAATACTGATTTTAAAATGAGGGCTATGAAAAACTTCCTGTTTTATTAGTAGTTTATGGTGGAATGAACAGTATGTATAACCTAATAGATTCTAGTCTTCAATATGTGTGACTGTGGGATGTCGTCTATTTCTCATCTTTGACTGCACAAATCTCTATTGGAGTATTACAAGAACTATCTGAGCCTATTTGAGAGTGGCTGTATTTTATCTTAACTGAGAGTTATTCATCTAAAAAAGCCTCTGCATATTATAACGTCATGCATTAGGAAGCTATTACTAATTAGGGACAGATGAATCAATGCAGATAAAATTAAATCCCATTTCATCTTTTGCCCCAATCTCAAAGTGACATCCTTTTTGCAGTTTGCAGAAGCTTACCGATATCCATATCTCTCATGCCTTGTTTTGCATTTTGGTGGCTCTGGCTTGCAATCTTCACGTCTCCTCTGAAACACAGGCACAAGCATACTTTCTGTCCCGCCTAAGAGAAAGCAAAAAGAAGAACTGTGCATACTTTTAGCAAGGAAACCTCAGACTGAATAAGCCTCAAGGGGACATGAATATAAACCAAAGCTTTACTTTGCTGCAAAAAGTGGAATTTACATTAATCAAAAGCCTCTTAAGAGATTTCCAACCCCATTTTACAGTCTCGAGGCGCTTTGCAGGCAGAGGATTCCCACAGGCTGGATCTCCACTGGGTCACAGTCCCTGCTGGCATCAATCTTTTGCCTCAGCAGAATTACTCATAGAGTCTACAGCCAAAAGGCAACACTGGGCTAATCCAATAGGATCTCCCACTGATACCAGCCAAAGCACCTCACCCTGTGGTTTCCTCATCAAATCTAATCACCTGTGGTTGAAGGAGCGTGTGCCTATAGAACAACATCCAAGAGAAAACTCGGCATGTCAATATCAGGACATGTACTCCTGATTTATAGTCAGGCACGTAAGTGGAAAATCAGGTTTGCCGTATTCAGAGATACACCAGCGTTTTTTCCCCGTACCCAGGCGAATCCCTAAGGTTTTGGAAATTCATTTGTCACTGCGTTCCTAATCTCTTTGGGAACACACTTTGCAACAAGCAGAGGATAATTCGATTTTTGAGCGTTCCTGACCCACTACTGAATTCAAGGAAAGCTTTTCCAATATCTTCCATGACCAGGATTTGCTCTTCCGTACATATGAATCTGTCAGTAACATATTAAGAGCATTCTGTCCCTTTGGATAGAGACTTGAGGAAACCTCATTAACAACAAGCATAGGTGACAGCCCCATGACGAATCATTCCTTGAGTCAAGATTCGAGTCTTACCAGCTGGTTTTGAATGCATTCATTTTCTAATAAGCAAAACTTGATATTTTTCCCAGAAAAGCACATGCAAATCTCATTTTCGTTCTTTCTTGCTAAGACGTTGATTTTTGCTGCGTCATCCTCCTCAGAGTGTTAACATCTTGGATGTTTTCAGGGATTAAAAAAGGTGAAGAGAATGATTCCGAACAAGAATGTGTATACATGCATCTCCTGATGTGCACATTAGCCAAATCTTGATTAGCATGTTGTTCACCACCAGGAAGGGTCATAAACTCATATGGCCTATGTATTTCCTGGGCAGGCACTGGCCCCACCTCTGCGGGGGGGGCACCCCTTGCGATGGGGCTGAGGGGGTTGGGTTGCAGCAATAACAGCCATGGTACCCACAGAGCATGTAGAGCAGAGATGCGTTAGAGCAGCGCTGAACAAAGCAAATTAAGAGATAGCCAGGCCACGAGGGACGAGAAATGCTCCAGCGGGGTCAGTCCTGCTCTTGCTGCACCTCTCATCCTCCTTCTGATAAATCCAGCGTGAAGATGTTTCCCGTCTTTACTTTACTCACAGACCCCCAGTCAGCGAGTCCATTGCAAATCACTGCAAAGTGAATATGTCTGTGGCGAGAAACATGCTTTTGGGGGATTCCATTGTTTTTGACCATTGGCTGAGATTTCCACCTGAGGAAGACATTAAATCCCCAATTTTCCATGCTCTCCCTGAGAGACTGAGCAGAAAGGTCCTTCCCGCCCTCAGAAAGCACCCAGCCTCTCTGGGAGCCATGAGACACCACCTCCTGAAAGGGTTTCTCTACAAGCTGAGGATTTGCTCCCCAGGGCAAGGCCACGAACAGCGTCCCAAACTGACACACAGCCCCAGCTGCATGTTGGCAGGTGTGCCTAGGGGTGGCAAGGTGAGGATGTCTCCTGGTGTCTCCTCACCAGCTCCAGCACCCTGTTTTTGTCTCAAATCACACAATTCACCCCACAGTACTCCATTTCGGTGCCACCTCATGCCCTGGCACATCACCACGGGACGCTACACGCAAAGCGAAGCAGGCAACAAGGAGCATAGCAGGGCAGCTAAATCCATCTTTCATCGCGCATGAAACCACAAGCTCTTCGGCAAACTGACACAGCACTGCTGGTGGCTGTTTGAGACTAGATTGACAGTGTTCAAACTTATTTTGGAAACCGCTTCACAAATATGTAAAGTACAAACCGCGAGAGGCTGCTGGGTTCACCCTTGCAATGTTGGCCACTCAGCCTCTGCAAGCTGAAGGGAAAGCAGCTCTGACGTGGATATGCAGGGAAAGGGCCAGAGATGTTTTAGGCAGCTTTCCACTTCCCACTTTGTTTGCTTGCAATGTATACTGTTTAGGTCCAACTCTGGCTCTGGAGCTCGCCTCCGCCTCTGAACACCCTCCGCTGTTCATAGGGATATCGAGAAGGTTTCCAGCTACCACGAGCTGCCGCCAAGACTCCAGACAAGTCCATTTGCAGATTCCTGGTCTGGTAATGATTAGTCCAAGAGAGGAGGGAAAAAAAGAAAGGGGGGGAAAAAATCGAGATAAGAAAACCTTTCTTGAAGGGATATTCATAAGGGTTTTATTTTATGAACTTGCTGGGCTCTTTCAGGGTCTTCACCTCCTATTTGGCAAACAACATGACTTTCAACAAGGCAAGAAGAAACTGAAGCTTGTTTCAGGCTGAAGCCAAAGTTTTTGTTGTTGCGCATGGCCTCGAACATCAGTAGGGTACACTCATTCCCAGACAGTGCCACAGATGGACAGGAACGGGCTCGAGGACACCAGACCCCTTCCCAACCATCTTTATGCAACCACTGATTAAGGCATTCCCAGGAAGAAGTCCAGCGAGCAGGGCTGGAGAAGCTCTGGCTGTGAATTAGATCAATTAAAGTGTTTCTAAAACAGCCTCTAAAAAATATCTTGGATTTCTCATTGGTGAGTCAAGTGGAAGAGTACAAGGAGCAGGTGGGAACACAGCCTCTACAATAGCATTTATTTAATTCTGCTGAAGCTTTTTTGCGTGAAGCCTCCCATAAAAGAGAACATAGCAAGTTAGAGTCAGGATTCGCAGGCTTGACTCCTGGCGTGGCAGTTAACAGTTTTTTATGGGGCTGCAGGGAAGAAATCCAGCCTCTTGGTTTCCAGTTTAGTCACCTCCAGGAGGGGCACCACGAGAGCTAGCTACCTGTGCCTCCTGCTCCCACCAGCGCCAGAGACGTGAAAATGAACTCCCGAACATTATTAAGCAGCTGGAACGGGACAGTTCAGCGCCAGGGTAGTGCATTGCGGCTCTAAGGGCTGTTACAACCCCTTGTCTCAAACAGTACCAAGAAGCTCAAATTTTCCATTCATCACTCCAAGCTCAGCTTCTTCTATGGGGGTATGACCTCCCATCTTTGCTCCAAGCCCAGCATTAAACAAAACCATTTTGAAGATCAGCAGAGAGCCATACTGGCTGTTCTTTCTCTCCAGGCAGCTTTGCCCAGTTTGGGAGGGTGTTGCTGCAGTGTACGCCTTCCTCAAATCAACCACAGCCCCGCAGCAATGCTGAGGGCAGGCAGCGCCAGTGCCAACCCATTTCCCTGCCACGCGTAGAAGACATAAGGCGACCTTTCTGTACTCTCACCCAGATTGCCACATCCATCATACCAGCTGGAAAAACTGACTTTGACCATTCAAATCTCCTCCCTTCCCCTAATCTCTGGGTGTTTCACCAGCTTCTATGCTCATTTTGGCTCTGAAAGGGCAGCTGCAGCCACAAGCAGGCAAGCTGTTGGTGCTCAGCTTGTCTGGTGGGGTATTAACTCCCTGAGCATGGTCAGGAGTAGAGTCCGGACCATGAATTTTGTCAGGCTCTCTGCATGCAAAGCTGATCTCCTTTTGAGGCACTAGCCCCTGTTGACAACAGGCATTGCCAGCAAGTATTTGCATGGAAAAGACACGTTTGATATCCTCCATAGCTGCTTACACGTCTGTGGTGGGGAGCCTATATGGTAGTGTAGGGACATGAGGAATACACAGAGTTAAAAGCAGCCCTGGCTCCAGTGAAAGCAGTTGCAAAATGCACTTTGGCTCAAGTGAAGCAATCTTCCCACCACCATCACTGCTGAACTTTCTTCCCAGAAAGGTACAGGACATGATGGGAAGTTACTGTTAGAGCTGAGCAAGTAGTGTAGACGTTTTATTATGAATATGTGCTAACATTTCTGTAGCAAATTCAGTTCTCTTGTGTCCATGCCTCTCAGCTTTGCTTTTATGAATGCTCAAGGGAGCTAATTTAAAAAGCAGGTGTATTCACCAGGGGGGAAAAAAAAAAAATCGCACTCCAGAACTGGCTCTCTTTATCTGAAAAGTCGGATCAGGAAATATTCGAGAAAGTCGTAGGCCCATCAGACCACAGAATTGCTAGCATTCATTGCAACAGCGCCAAGATTTTAACCTCTGGACGTGGTTCTAGCTGTTCCACTGACATACTCTAGAGAAGTCAGCTGTCCCTTTTGGGTTAGACTGTAGGCTTCAGAGCAAAAATGGGCTCTATAATTTATATATAGCACTCCAGAACCCGGCCTGCAATTGGTAAGAAAGAACAATGTTAATAACCAACCGTGTCTATCCTGTAGATAGATAGAAACAAATCCTAAAACAGCTCCAGTCCGGAAAAATCACTGGTGAAAAGTATTGCAGGCCAGAGGTATTCACAGAATATGAGTAGTCTGACTGATTAAGAAATTACTGTAATCACAGTCTTTGAGACAACCAGAACTAAATGAATGAATGATTTGAAAGTTCTTTCTGAACTCCCGTTGTTATGGTCATTTCTGCACTGACAACAGTTTCTACTGTGCAGTATCTCTGCTATTATTCAGTCCAGGGTCATTGGGAAAAGCCTGGGTTAGTTTTGACGTTAAGATGCCAGTGAAAATGGAATCAAGGTACGCAAGCAAAGCTCTGGGCAGTGAGCACATTTATTCAGCAAGAATAAGCCCTCTGTGGTAAACAGAGCTCCCTAATCTCCCTCTCTCATGGTGTAACTACTATGATGGTATCACATCTTTGCTATATCCAGCAATTTTTCCTACCAATTACCCACCAGTTACAGTTCATCTCCTTCTGAAATAACAGGCAGGTCATTAATGTCAAATTCCAGTAGAAGGATAAGGGAATTTATTGTTGAGATGATCACTGAAGCCGCAGCGATGAATAGGCTCAGAAGGATTTTAGGGCATTATTTCCCAGCATTCACCAGCCAGTTATCCTCTTTGCTGCAGTTTGTGTCTGTAACTGCCTCAACAGCTTCTTGGTTTGCTTTTAGGGGCTTGTTTCTGTGCATGTTGCTCCAGACTATTTTCGTTCCAGTGCCTCCTGTCCAGGAAAGGAGACAATGGCAATTAGATGCCTGATAGGGATGATGCTTTTGACAGGCTTTGTTGTACTGGCATCCTATCAGCAGGCCAGTCTATGATGAAAGAGGTGCACATTTAAGGTGCTTTAATCATTCCTCAAGCACAGTGTAGCACTATAAAATGAGCCACTTCCTTTTCAAGATGGTTAGGAGAGGCAGTTTTCAGATCAGCTCTCCCCTGCTGTCAAACTGCAACATTTAGGCTGTTCAGCTTCCTTTCCTAGGGATGAGTTCGGTGGCTTTATCTGAAGGCTGTTTAATAGCCGAGATGGATCAAAGAGAAAGATCCCTAGCTACAGTCAAATAAATTCTGGGCACAGGCTGGCACTGAAGCAGGTTATCATCCAAAGGGCTGGTCCAGTCCATGATACAGTTCACCCATCAGGAGCAGAAAAATATAACCACTTTCATCTCCTAGCTCTGCTTTTAGGCTAACGATCAGTCACAAGAAGTAGTCTAGAACAAAGAAAAACCCCTAAATAGCTATTTCTGGTGAAGAGGAGGAAGAATCTAATCACTTTTAGAAGCCCTAGCAAGCATGAAAAAACCTATCAAGAAAGCCCCAGCAGTTCTTCAGAGAAAGTTTTTCCCCTCAAAGGCAAATTCCTCAGTGCTCTTTTCACCTTAAATATCTTCTAGTAGATCACTCCACAGGAATAACCTGATGGTAACAAAGCAGTTGCTGCCATCTTACAGCAACCCAAGCACAAACAAACAGCCAGCAACCAGCACCACGTGTGTGCTGTGGGACAACAGAAGCAAAGACCTGAACATAGCTGAAGATGCCGATTTCCGACTTGCACTTCCCCAAACATGATCTTTTTAAAATAAGGACCTTGACAATGTCCTAACAAGGAAGGGCTGGGGGCATTTCCTGGGGATTATAACCAGCTGGGAGCTTTAACCCCAAATGGTTTCCTCATTACCAGTGATATGACCAGGGCTAATGTGCTTTTTTGTTATTACAACCTGCGTGGATTTTTCTCTTTGAGCAAACAGAGATAATTTCCCAATGGAAAGTGCTGCCTCTTTCCCTAGCCCTGACTTTGTTCAGGCATGGTGCAGTCCTTGACTTGTGCTCTGCATAGCAGCACAGGAGACCTTTCAACTAGGGAAAGAATGAGCTGATTTTTACAGAACTGATCAAAAATCAGTGGGAAGGGCAAGAATTATCGGTGCTGTTTGGTTTTGCCCCTGCAGCCGGGTAGGGAAGGGATGGGAGGGCACATATTTGGTGAAAAGCCCCCCAAAATCCGTCTAAAGTCAAAACACTTAAGAAAAAAAAAGCCACTCCAGAAAAATCTTGATTTCCAAAAGCGCAAAAGCCCTCCCTCCTATTCCAAATAACAAGGCAAATGCAAACCCTTATGGCCGAGGAAGCAACTGCATCCCTGGAAATCTCCCTACTGGCAAGGAGCAAAAGTCAAGTGACAAAGAGGCACTTCAGCATTGCTTCCGCCAGAAACCCACTCTGGGTCCTGGGGGACCTTGGCAGGAGAGGCCTGGGGTTTGCACCCCACTGCCAGGCTACCGGGGGGTTTGGGCTGAGTCAGTTCATCTCTTTGTGCTTATGTTTTTCCTCCTGTAAAGTGATCGAGATCTGCTCTAGCTCTGCTGTACATGAAAGGCGGACGGGAGGAGCAGCCCTTCTGCTTTGGCCCTTGCTGAAACGCAGCATACTGGTGTTTATAGACCATGAGTCTGGTCTAGGCTGGCTTCGACTATAATATCTCATAGAGAAGTTTGAGGTGTTCAGAGACAAGAGCTAATATATAGCCCTTGCTGCATTTATACAGCAGCACAGTTTATCCTACACTTAAAACTGATCAGAGGGCACACGTCTGATCTGCCTTCTGCCTTGCCCCGCTTTCTGAAGGTAGTCACATTTGGGGATCTGAAGTCTGGGTCTAATATGTAGCACAGTATTAGTAGATGTTGGAAAAGGTTGCTACAAGCTATTAAAAGAAAGTAAAAGAAAAGGCTAAGTAAAAGAAATCAGATGTTTATATACAATTATGCTATTGTGCAGATCAGCGGCAGAGCGCAGGGAGGGAGAAGAGACAGTAAAAGGCAAGAGTGCCTTTCTGTATTTTGGGATGGAGTCGAGATGGACAGATAACACGAGCAAGGCATGAGAAGGGCTCAGATTTCCCTGACATCCCTTTTGCAGAGGAGCAGAGGGGAGAAGTGCGGCCAAAACCTGCCGACTCCCACCCAGCAAGGGCGGGAGGTTTTTGCCCTCAGAACCAGGCTGAGGACGAGGTGAGAAAGAAACCTGCAATTTTCAAAGGGAGAATGCAAATATAGAAATAAACCCTCTTGCTCCCAGCCCAGGTGCTGGGTGCCAGCTCGACGGGGACCCGAGAGCTGCGTGGAGGTAGGCACAGCGGTCCTCAGCCCATTTCCCTCTTGGTGTACCGGGGAATGCACTCCTGCAGGTTGCCAGGTGTCAGGATGGCAGAGTAGGAAAATCAGGAAGGGAAGCCCTCATCGCGGCATAGAGCAGATCTGTCCAGAGCCAGCCAGCTCCTTCGGGAGCTGAGGAGCTCGGGGTCGAGTTAGCACGCTCCTGCCCGAATCTGTGCTGGACCCGGGGTGTGGGCCCAGCGAGCACAGTCCTGCTCTGGATAAGCTTTGCTATTGACAGGACAATAGTCACAGAGATTATTCTACTTTTGCATAAATCTGCTGGCTTTATAAACCCACAGTTTCTGCCTCTACCCTCCAGACATCAGGATTTCCACTGAAATAACGTGGTTCATCTTCACCTTGATGCTGGGGGCTGCAATACCTCGTTGTAACATGCACACACACGCAGTCACTAGCATCTTTCATTGCAGCCTTCGTCCAAAACCTCTAATAGAGGTAGACACAGGAGGAGCCCTGTATTCCCCAGGCATCTGCTGTGCCAAACGCTGGAGCGAGGCCACGTGAGGGTCCCCGCTGCCTGAGGAGCGACCCACCGCTAGCCCCTGCCCTGTGCTGAGCCCAGCATGTCCGGGCAGAGACCCCGGCTCAGCTCCTAGGAGCAAAGGAGCTGGGTTAGTGCCTTGCAGCACCCAATCTAGGTAAGCCCTCGCACCCCATGCATGGAGCAAACGTGCCACCCTAAAGGCTTGCATGAGCGACAGCGGAAAAAAAAGGAAAAAAAAGAAAACAACAACAACAACAACCAGCCAGCATCCCCGGGAAAGTTCCCATTGCCAGCGTCGCAGCCGTCCACACGGCCCGTAGGAGGATAAGGCAGAAAGAGGGAGAGGGGGGAAGAGAGAGATAAACAATTTCCTACAGTTGTGGCTCAAGCCCATCTTACAAGAAACACATGGTCCCTGACACAATATTTAGCTCTACTATAACGTGGTCCATTTGGAGGCTGGTGGCTGTGTGGAGAGCCGTAGTAAAACATTCTTTGCTGGTAACACACACCAAGAAAGAAAAACCCACCCTTAATAACAATAATTGCAGTTAACTCTGTAAAGGCTGGAGTACGGGACGGCAAGCGAGCTCCTTCTGGAGCAAGGATCTGCTTCAGCATCTCACAAGCTGAGCAAAGGGCTCAAAACCCCTTTCCCAACAGGCTTTGACCCCTTGGCTTTGCCCTGTTAGACCCAAAGGAGGGGAGCCAGGATCTTTTGGGGCTGGATTTTTTTCCTTCAGTGTGCTGTTTCTCTGCACAGAAAACAGTCCCGGGGAGGATCGCAATGTTAAGCCAAAGAAAAAGACTTTTTTTTTTTTAATTCAGCTTTTCTGCTCATTAGCTCGGGAACTTACAGTTGGAGTTGTCACTAGGCTCCTCCTGCCAACATATTGCAGGGCTTCGCGGGAGTTACATCATTTGGCCCCGGAGGACGAGCTAAGTGAAAACATATTGGAGTTCGCTCATGTTGCTCGACTTCTTCTTTTCTTTTTTTTTTTTTTTGCTGGCTCCCTGGCTTCGCAGGCGTGCAGCGTGAGGTCAGGCAGGCCCCGCGCACGCAGACGCAGGGGCCCTGCTCCGGCAAGCCCTGACGCCACGGCCCGGCCCCAAGAGCAGCGCTTCCCATCGGCGCCAGGCTCTCCAGCTGCTTTGCTGCAGCGTTCCCAAATCTTGCTGCTTCACTGACCATTTCTGCCCTGGCATTGGGTGAAAGTGCAAAATCCCAGGTATTTAGCTCATGCTGGCATCCTGGCTAGCCCCAAAGCAGGGGAGTAATCCTGTCTGTCTCCTCAAGTTTGTCCCGGCCCTGGTGTCCTTCCCAAGTGCAACCCCCAAAGCAAAGGTGTGAAACACCCCAAGAGGAGGGGAAAAAAAAGAGGAGAGATGCTCATAAAGAACTGTTCATTTATTTACACCTCCAACAAAAAGAAGCAGCATTCCGTAAAATATCTGCAGGGGAGGGAAACCTTTCATCTCCCCCTCTCCTTTTACAGCTCTGCCGAATTCAAACAATGGGGTTTTGCTTACAGCTGACACTGGCACTTCTTTCATCTTACAGCCTCTGGGCAGCATGTTATGTGCTTCTCCATATTCAGTGCATCATTGGGGAGCAGGTGAGTTAACAAAATATCATTCACTAGCAACCCGTCCTTCTAGACTAGGTGGCTAAAATTAGTCATGGCCCAGTCCCAAGCGGCAAGGAAACACATGTCCTTTGGCTATACTGATGGTGCCTGGAATCAGGGAAGAAAAGCTTGTGGTTGTGCAAGCCAGGCTGCTGCAGTCAAAGGAAAACGTGAGTTATTAGAGCAGAATGCATTGCATTTCTCAGCTTGCAAGTTTGGTTCACGTCCTTAAATAACTGGGTAACCGGATCCGCGAATGATGTCCGTCCAGGCCCATTTGTTACCCAGCCACATAACCGGGACACTAACAGCCCCTGCCGCAGCGGCAGCCTGCCAGAACCGCAGGCCATCTTCTCCCTAGGCCACGCTGCCTTCATCCCCAGTACCTCCTTCCCAAGCCCCAGGCAGGACTGGGAAAAAGGAAATGTCTTTTGCAAGAGGTTTTGCAGCCCCTGAGAGCCTTTGGTCACACCAGGCTTTCCTCCTGCTTTGAATATGCGACTTCTTCCTCACCTGGCGCTGGCATAAGCTGCCCCCAAAACAGGGAAACAAATGACAAAGGAAATCCCAGCTAGCATGAGCAATGGTGGAATCGCAGGAAGCAAAGCAACACTGATGACTTTCTCTGGTGGAGCCTGGTTATTTGGTTAGCAGGGTTTACATCATCCGGGAGCGCCTCTGCTAAAGCCATTTCTCGACTCCACACAGCATTTGCGTTTCTGACCTGTTAGTCTTCTGCTGTCTTAGTGCATGGGACATCCCACAGGCCCAGTCCTCACATAGGGAAAGCGTCCACGGGATCTACAGACCCAGCATTGCTGTACAGTCCTGGACTCCTAGCCCTCTAAAATTGGTAAGTTAATTGTTTAAAATTTGAGTGCTGTAACTCGGACACCGGAGACAAATCCTCATGAAGACTGTGTGCTTACTCTTTTACATTATACCAGCTCATTAAAAACTGAACTTAAAAGGCCTATTAAAGCCTTTTCATTAAAATAATAAAACTATGCCAAAGAATTGAAAACACTACCAACGCCAGCCCAGTTCTGATATAAGCAAGGACAAATAAGAAGCTGCAGCAGTAAACATTAATGATGTAGCTGAAACACTTCTGACTATGATGGGACCATGCAGTGTTACTATTACCTGCAACGTTTTCATTTGCTCCTCTATTAGTCTATTAACAAAATTACAAGCGTGGCTGCCACCCAGCCATCCCTACAATAATTCTGTATTCTTGCGTATTCCTTGCACTTGTCCAACCTCCCTCAAATCCAAGGATAAAAGAAGAGATAAAGGAAAAGGCAAGGGTCTCCGCTGACAACCTGGACAGGAGCTTCAATTGGTTGCAGGGAGGTCCTAGAGACCCATGGCAGAGCACCCAGTGGGCAGCAATCCTGAGCCACGTGGCTGCTGCCTGCATACCTCCATCCTGGCCATCTCTGGCTGGGAAGACCCTGATGTGCCACAACCCCAGGGCTGGGACAGGGAAGTCGATGTGCAGAAAGTGAGAGCTGATTTGCAACCTCCCAACATGAGCCCAGATGTATTTTTACACTCATCTATCTCCTCACCTGCCTTCACCTCGGCATCATCATGCCTTGCACTCACGAGTGACCCATCAGCTCTGCCTGACTTGCTTCAAGAGCAGGAGGCTAGTCTGTGTCTCGGTACAATCCCAGCTCCTCTGTCTCCTGGGTGCATCTTGGAGCTGCTAATAAATCATTATTTACAGCAACATAGCTAAGAAGCTGTCCCTTTTGAGGCCACTCTGCAGCATCTCCATGCTTCCCCGCTCCCAGGTCACCAACATGCCACAGGAAACTCTTTGAAAGGACTCACATATGAGCAGATCTCACCAACATATGCATTCTTCCAAAGCAAAAAGGAGGCAGAGCCTCCCGGTGTAAGAGGGGGATGTGAGGCACAGATTTGAGAATGGGCCCAGGGTCACAGGACATGGCAGCGCAGCAGAGATCTGAACCTAAATTTCCATCCTCTAGTTACATCCCAATCCCCCTGTCCAGCCTCTCTCCCTGCATCTGGTTCACAACTCAACATCAATATCAGACTCTTCTCCGGGCTGGGAGTCACTGACAATGTTTAAGTTTGTGATCTCAGTTCATTTATTCTGCACGCTGTCATAAGAAAGCAATTTCTCCCAAGTAGGCAGCTCCCTCCTGCCGCAGCCTCCTGAAGGCTGTGGTGCAGAGATGGCCGCGATGGACATCCAGCCTCAGCAAAGCTCCATGAGAGGAGGATGAGGTCCAGAGAGAAAAAGCCCACTGCAGTAGTGCTGGCACATGGCAGCAGGTTTGAAATCAAAGGTAATTCTTATTACGGAGAATGCCGCCACTCAGCCTTAATCCTCCTCCCCACAACCTTGAACCCACTTGAACACAGTGTGAGGAGAAGATCTTGTGATTAAAGATATCAGGGGCTTATTTGCTCAACCTGATGTGATCACAGCCTAAGATGAGGATGTTAATTACTGCTATGTGTCTGATCAGACAGCAAAACCTGCTCACCTATCGGGAGGAAACCTTCTGCAGCAAAGTGGTGTCAGTGGCTGCAGGTAAAGGACACCCCTCTTTCCCTGCAGTTCATGCTATGGAAGTATCCCTCCGTCCTGAGGGAGATTAGTGTCACCACGAGGCAGGCAACTTCAGTGTGACAGCAGTTCGAGAGGCAGCTGACATCTGACTCTGGGTTTGCCTGCAGTCTCTCTATGTGGGCTCCTTCAAGTCTCTGTGCTCCAGGCTCAATTTATCTTCAAAAAGCAAGAACCACCAAGGAGGGGAAAATAGTATTTGCACTGTGTACAGTGTCAAGATTGGCCAAAGACATAACCTGTAAAGTAGTATTTTTTCCACAAACAGGGCCCTAGCTATAGCTTCCCTTGGGAGCTTTTGCGTGAACCTACAGATTGACCATGAATAAGTCATTTCCATGGTCAATGATGGTGGTCTGGGGAGTTTGGTTGCAGAGGAGAGTGGGAGCACATGGGAGGTAGAAGTTTTCCTGGAGAATTCAGCAAACAATAGCCCTGCTTTGGTTTTGCCACAGGCATGCTGCCATCTCTTCTCTTCCAAACAGGGCTGTTTCAGGATTTGAAATATTTGTAATGTTTATGCCCCTCTTGTTCAACTCCACAAGAAAAATAACGTTTAGATGTGTTTTCTGCGAAAATCTCTCTATGCCTACAGATGCCTGGGAGGTTTTGAAAGACGGGCAGGGTGAGGAGCGCTCCCACACTCTCTCCCTGTGGAGGATTGCATGCTCAACTGAACATCCCTTCTGCTTTCTTCATCCGTGTCCAGGGCTACCACATCCCAGGGCTGGAAATGACTACTCTGTCTGGGAATGACTCAGGGTCTTGGCTGATGCTGCAAAAGGGCATTGCTGGCCATCTCCTCCCCCGGTGGGAATTCACCCCATTAGAGTCAGCCGCTCAGCACCCGCCAGGCAAGCCGACCCTCTTTACCATGCACCAATTTCCTTCAAGGCACAAGGGGCAGCTCTGTTCCCTGAGCACAGCCCCGTGAGATTTGAAGAGCGCCTGATTAGTAGAAGCAGGACATTCCCAGACACATTTGTTTAATGTCTGGCTGTAGCAGCTTATCAGCATTGAGTCAACTGCGTGGGTGAACCTTCCTCTTTTCTTCTTGTGCCCCTAAGCATCTCCTCAGAGCCATTGCACATAGAGGAGGGGTAAAATCAGCCAGCCATAGCTCAGGACATACCTTATCAGCCAGGCTTTTGGAGCAGGGCTCCCAAAAGCAAGTAAAAGGGGACAAAGTACCCATTTGAATGCCCGACTCAACCACCAACAGGGAGGACAGGACCTGGAAAAGGCTCACCTATCCCCTCAGCATGCTGAGCACAGACACTTCCCCTGCAGAGCCTCGAGAAAAGCAGAAAGGAAGCATCTTCCTCCTTGCTGCTACTACTAATAGTTTCACTGCCAATTTGCAGCTGAGATCAGAGACACAGGGGGATGAAATGGCTTGATGGGGTCATGCAAGACAGCTGTGGCAGAGCTGGGATGGACAGGACCTGGCCCTGAATTTCAACCTCCCTCCCTTCCTCCCTCCTTTGGTGCATGGCACATGTGCAAGACGATTTGGCAAAAGCCAGAGCAGGCCTGACCCCATATCTCCTCCTTCTCTGCCCCTCTCACACGACAGCTAGCGTTCCCAGCCCCTGCTCCTCGGGAGAACGCCGAGGGCTGGAGTTTCACCGCAGGGAGAGGTGTGCCACATGGCAGCAGGGCCCCTTCCCACCCCACGGCCCCCAAACTCTGCCCCGCTCCTCTCACCCCCTCTGGAGCATTGCTACTCTTCTCTCCTGTCCTGCCTCTGGCTCTAGCCTTTGTCCCTTGCTGTTAGCGGCAGCCGGCAGGGATGCCAGCTGCCCAGGCCTTGCTGTGCACTGGAAAGCTTTGGAAAATGCAAGCATTAGCACCATCTAGTGATGCCGGCTCTGGTCCTCAAGGCAGAAGGCTCCCAGGGCAGGCCCAGTGCCAATCAGCCCCAAAAACGTGGGACTAGCAGGGCTGGCGGTGGCTCCAGTGCCTCGGGTGCTGATGTGTTGGCTTTAGTGCTGTGCGTGGAAGTCCTGCTCCAGGAAAGGGGTAAGGGGAGAGCGTCAGAGACAGGAAAAATGGGTAGTTCCATCCCAGTGGGTCGATCCAGGGTGATAGGTTCGGGCCGGCACGCCAACCAGCCTCCCTAAAGGGACCACCATGCTTCGCTCCCTGTCGCAGGCAACCCTCCAGTGCGTCTCCTGTTCGGCATCAGCCTCTTGCACAGCCCTGCCGGGAGCGTGCCGTGGCATTCCCGCGGTCCCCAGGAGCCGTGTGCAACCGCCCCTTAGCCAAGTGCAAGGGTACTTAGCTCAGCTGGAGGCTGCTCAAGCTTTGGGCAATATGTAAGTCCCTGCTCTCAAGGCACAGAGGATGCAGGTGTTAGCAGGGTCGTGCCCAGGCTCACGGTGGCACAGGCAGACTCATTGGCATGGGCAATGAGTCCGGCGGCACGGGCATCCGTCTTCTCTTGCTAGCAAGTATCTCAGGATAGCAGGTACTTTTCTTAAAGCCCCAGTTCTTAGAAGCATGTGACTATATGAGATTCCTGGCTCTCATTTAAAAATACTTATTTGGAAATGCCAGGAAAATATGAGCTAAGTGAGTGGCAGGGCTTCAGACTCTTAAAAAGCCTAGTGAAAGAAGTGTTACAGATATTTAGTTCTAGAGATGGGCAGTGAAAGGAGAATTCAGCTTCATGAAAATTTTCAAGGTATTGAGGGAAAACGTGGCCTGTTCCACACTGAAAGCAAAATATTTAAAAGTCAAGGGAATTGTCCAGAAAATCAGCCCTGCCGGTGACAGACATCTCTGTGACTGCTACATCTCCAGTTTTGTAAAACTGTACTTTGAACATAGACGGGCAAATGACAGCTGCCTCTGCTTTGCTACATCGTTCTGGGAGCTTGTTTGGGTGTGTGGTTTGTTTTAAAGTCATATTCTTCAAGATAAACTTCATGATTTCTCATATGAGACTAGCGTCAGAAATAATTCATTCTGCTCACAGAGCCTCATCCTGGCAATCTCCAAACTCCTAGCACAACATACACATCATATTCTGTGCTCTGCCCAATTCCAGCGGAAAATATCCCGAGCACCCAGTTCCAGAACAGCCGATACCAAAACCACGTGGCACTACGTGGGGACAGGCAGGCAATTTAAGCAGCACGGTAACAGCATGGATCACGGCAGTTATTATAACAATAGCGAGCATTCGGGGAGGGATTTTCAACTCACTTTTCAGGGTTTAGGTTGATCCGTAGTTATTAAAGACCAGGATGAGATTTAATGTGGGCAGGTTATCCCAAGCCTGCTGCTGTGAGTGTCACCCCAGGATGTTTAAAATTAACATAACGCACGTTCCCAGGCTGGGCTGATGACCTGTTTCCCCTGGGTGCAGGGGCCTGCTGGCCCTTTCCTAGGTGAACTAAGCGAGCACAAATGTCCTCCCTAAACAACAAAAGAGAGAAGACAGCTGGATTGGGATCTGCTGCTCTTCTGCAGGCTCCCTTTCCAATGAGTCATAAAAGTTCCTTGGCAGCTGCCTCTGTGTATCTAATTGGGATCAGGTTAGGGGCAATGCGGATAGCTGAGGATGGAAAATATGTGTTGAATTTACTCCTCTGTCCCACTGCTGATCTGGAGGCTTGGGAACACTCTTGCTGGAGCCCTGTGCAATGAGCCAGCTCCTCTCTCCCTAGCCGGAGCCGTTCAGGGTTCAGGGGCTTGTTCTCCTCTCCTGTTTCCTGCTGGACGTTGTCCTTAGATCCTCTCCAGCATGCTCCTCTATATCCCTCCTTTCAACCCAAAGCATTCCCTTGCCGTGTCGGCTGGGCAAGGACTCGTGCCACAGGGCTGGGGAAGGGGGGAGCAGCAGGAGGCAGCTTCAGATGCCCCAGGCGCTCAGCATGACTCATATTATCCAGGCCACAAAAGAGACGTGAGGACTGAGCCTTTTCCATCTCCTTTTTGTCTCGGAACAGTGGCGGCTGGCAAACCATCCCATCCCCTCCTGGCGGGCAGGCAGGAAGCAGCAGTACCCTGCTTTACCCCTTGCTCACAAGATCACTGGTTAGGAGAAAGAAAAGAGAGCCAGCAAAGCTTGTGCTACATGTGGTAGCTCTCCCAGCAAAAAAGAGGCCTGATGCAAACTCATCTCTGCATGTTAGACATTAACCGATGTGTCCTTCCACTTGCTCGCTCGGTGTTATTTTCCCAGTGGGAACTGGATGCGCACAACTCCAAGGCAGCCAGACTTGAGGCAATGGAAAGCAAACCGAGCGGAAAATGTTCTCTCTTCTCTGGGTTGCTTTGCCCTGAACCAAGCCAAGCAGCAAAAGACCGACCCTTTTTGCATGCACCTCGCTTGAGCTCAAGCAGAGCAGCTGGGAGATGCTACACAGCTGGGGACGCTGCAGGACACGAGCTCCCCTCTGCTCTCCCTGCGCAGAGCAGGGCTGTCAGCTGCAGCTTCCCAAAGCATGCCAGCCTGCCAGGGCAGCTGCGCACCTAGGGATGCAGCCGCCTTTCAGTTGTGAAGAAGAGCTGAAGAATTACGATTCTGCTTTCTGCAACAAGCAGAGTCCCTCCTAACGCTCACTGTAAAGGCAATGTGGCACCGTGCCCTGGAGCTGATGGCTTTAATGGGCTCCACGTACTGAACAGAGCCTGGATATAAGCAGAGAAATTCTACCAGAGAGCTCCTAAGAGGTTGCAGCTTCCCTCCTGCAACCCCTACCCTTCTCCTTGTCACCAGCATCTGAGCTGTCATCGCCACCACTAGCCATCAAATGAGGCTGGTCGTATGCTAGCCTCCCACTCCCTGCAACCCCTCTTTCCAAAGTGATCCAATATAGAATAAATCTGGAAAGCAGGCATACAGCACCTACTACAACTGGACATGGTCCTTCCTGGGCCTGCAGATCAAATCAGCGCCATCACCATCAGTGAGACAGATACTCTCCAGGCCTGTGGCCAAAGAAAAGAGCCAATGGCTCCTCTTTTTACAGCCATTTCTCTGCCTTAAGTGGATGTTTAAAAAGGAAAAAATGAAGAAAAATGAGCAGTGAATATTGTGAATACACATATGGTCTCGCAGGCCGTGACACCTCCCGTGCCAAACTCCCTGCTCATTTCTTCTCCTGACATCTACTGCTTGCCCAGACATTTCCAGTGGCTTCTTAAGGCATGAGCTAGTCACACTTTCTTCTTCTTCCCTACCAGGGTGTTGGAGAGGGGCCGGGGCTGGCAAGACTCTCCCAGCAGAAGGATGCATGTGGTGTGATGGCAAAAGGAACTTTGTCCTCTCAGCTCACGCTTTTTGTAATAAAATAACCTTTGATTTTTGCAAAAAAGCCAAATGCCAAAAATGTTGTGGCCAGCTTTCTGGATTTTTTGAAACTTTATAAAGGAAAACCCCTTAAATTGAAAATGCCTTCACAACAATTCTAAAGTTATATTTTGATAGAAAACTGCGTTTCTGTTGAAATTTCTCATGGAGGACAAAAAGTAGTGAAGAACTAGCTCAGCAGCGATGCTCATTCTGGAGACTGTGGCACTCGCAGCTGCCAGATAATCCTGGGGCTTGAGTAGACGTCAGGTTTTAGTTTGGAGAGAGAGAACATCCACTTACAATAGCAAGAACTAAAAAAACTGCAAGGAATAGGTACAGTCTACCCGTTTTAGGATGCTAAGCCCTAATAGATGGAAACTTTTCACAGGAAATGGGAGGTCACGGCTGGGGTAGGACATTGGGCAACGTGGACCGTTGGCTTGATCCCCGATCTGCTCAGCAATTGTACTATTCCTAAATTCCAAATGTGGCAGAAATAGATTTAGATTAAGATCCAAATGGGAAATGATAGGCCCCATGTCCTGGTAATCCATAGGCTAAGGAGCACCAGGCACCGTCTCGTCCCATCGGAATAGCAATGTCAAAGCACAGAGCGCCTGCCAACGCTGTTCATTCCACCGCTCCTCGGGTTCTAGCTAGAAATCATGGAAGTCAATAAATCTTTGAAGTTATTTTGGGCTGGAACCCAATGACGTGTAATCAGAAGCAGATGCTGACGGAGGTCCTTCCTGGAAGGCCAGTGTGGGGAGAAGCATATGGGCTTCAAAATACAGAAAGTTTTTATTATTGTTATGTTATGTGTATGTGCATGCTTTAACAAGTATTTAAATATTTACTTGAATGTATCGCCGGGTGCCTTGCACCACTGACAGGCAACAGCTACGCATTTCAGAGCAGTTAAACCGAATGAGAACTGGGCTTTGATGAAAACCCCCAAATCATTTGATTTATTTAGAGTAAACAGTCCTGCAAAATTCTCTGCCCTTTGGACATACGTCGCAGACGGACTGTTTTGGGGCAGGCTGGGGGCTCTCCATCCCCTGGTGCTCCCTGGCTGTTTTGCCTCAAGAGAAAACACTGTTTGTGCAGAGAGAATAGCTTTGTGTGATAGAGCCAAACATTGCATTTTGGGATAGTTTCCAGATCTGCAAAACTGACTTAAATATCTCTAAAAACCACTGGTTTTGGATGGGAAACAGTCCGCCAAGGTGAGGAGCTGGGATGCTGCGTTACAAATGAGCTCGGCTGCCCATAACCTGCCCCGGGCACCTGCATGACATGCAGCCCCTGCCACCACTCATGGGACCTTCAGAAACTCGTGTCCTGTGACCTTCCCCCCAATGCCACCGGGTGCTCCCCTCACACACTTGAAGCGCCACATTGCATTTGCAGCATATAAAAACTGAGGGCAGGTGGGCTTTATCATCTTTCCTACCACTTGCCAAAAGGTGAGAAAATCTGGCTACCTCCGTGCAGCCAAATACTTTGCTTTGAAGAGCCACAAGAGGGCATTATCTTTATATTTTTCCCCCACCCTGAGAAATTCAAGGATGTTCCATTTTCCTGTGCCCAAGTACAACTGTGGGAATAGCATCTTGTGAATCCTCAAGTGGCAAGAAGGTGGGCTGGCTAATAACTGTGAACCAGACTTACTCGTCATTCTTTCACTTTGGTTTATTCTTCTCCATGCAATAAAAGAAAGGGAGAGAGCGTTCCCATTATGTGGAGGGGGGAGTACTTTGAAAAGTAAAAAAAAAAAAAAGAAAAAACCCACAACATTTGGCAGCACTTGCAGAAATTGAATTAGAAATAAAAACAATTTGCAAAAAACTGTATTGATTACAACTCAAGTTTCAACAGTTCTTTGGGTAACCAAGTATGCTCACCCTGCCTGCTGGCATGCGAGACTTTTCCTTTTTTAAATCTGATTTAGGAGACTGATCCTACCCTGGCAGCCTCTGTGCTCATGCAAAACTCCCTGTCACTCCAAGAAGTCCTTCTGTCCTTAGTTAAGTTCACTCTAATATAATTACAGTTGCTGGATTAGGGCCCTATGTTGTAAGCACCCTACAAATGTGCAGAGAGATTTTTCATCTGTAAAGTGCCTTTTAGCCTAGCCCCTTAATGAAAAGATGATGCAAACCAGATTAATGTCATCGGGCTGAAGCAGAAAACAAACGAGCAACAGAGCACCCCTTCGTCTTCAAATGAGCTTAATTTTATTCAGCAATATCACTGTTGAAACTGAAAGAGGTAGTGAAATCAAAACAGACCAAAGCATATAAAAATGAGCTTCTTAGACTGGTATTTAGAAGAGGAAGGTGCTATTAAAAACCTTACAGCTGCTATGTCCATCCAAAAATGAGGAATAACATTGGGTCTGCAAGAGCTTGTACAGCAGAACCTAAAAAAAGTAAAACCTCATAGCAACTTTATGAAGATTTATTTCCTTTTTGTTTCACTCTCTCCTGGGCTGCCTGACACATTTGGAAGTGGTTCCAAAGCGACAGACAGGCCAGAAGGAAACTTTCCAGGACATGAGGCCAGGTAAGCAGAGACAGAGTCAACCAAGACTTCATTTTCCCAGCACAGAGAAACATGCAGTGGCTCCTGTGGCACCAGGCGAGGGGTCAGCGTAGGAGCATCAGTGCAACAGGACATCTGATTTCCCCGTCCAGCAGAAGGGCAGACACTAGACCTGTGATGCTGGATCAAGCTCAGAGCAGCCGATCCCCCGCTGCTCTCCACTCCCTCAGATGCTCTGTAGGGACCACAGCAGCCACGCACCTGGCTGCAATGATCCTGAGGTTATCTGCGGGAACTCTAAGGACCAGCAAATTCTGCTGCCAGCCTCACAGGTTATCGTGAGCATGATGTGCTCCAGTCTTGCACAGGGAGAAGGGCAAAAGCATATCTAAACTGACACCTGGGCTCATGCTGGTCTCCTTGGGCTGTTTGAATTGTTGGTAGATGCAGCCCTGAACCCAAGCCCCAGATGGGAGCACCACTCTGCTTTGAGTTAGGAAACTCCAGAGCTGAGCTTTGTGGTCCACTGTCATTCCTGGTCCCCCCAGGGAAGAGACAACCCAGCAGAACTGCTCAAAAAACATTCCCAAAGCAGCTTTCTTCAGTTCAGAAAATCCGCTGTTCGTTAAAATTACAGATCAGGGAAAAGTGCATCCACTCTATGCTGGAGGTTTCATCATGGAAAGCACAATGCTCACAAATACATAGAAACAAACAGGAAAGGAATGAAACGGTGAAGCTTTGACACTTTATTCCCTGCAAGTACCCCATTCCTCACCTCCCTGGCCTCTGGCCAGCTCAGTTTTGCCAGTGTTGCATCCATCCTCCCCACTGTCCCATACCCTCCACATGGTGCCCAGTGTGTCCCACCTAACCATGGGCATCTCGGATGGGCAGTGTTGCAGCCAATGCTAGGGAGAAGAAAAGGTGCTCAGTGGACAGGAGCTTTCCTTGGGCAGGGAAGGGCACCTCCTCCATCACCCCAGGAAGGCTGGCTTTCCCAACACATTGAATCACCCTGGTGCTGCTAGACTGGCCAGCGTGGCAGGGAGCAGCCCTCACATACTTCAGAAATAACTGCCGCTGGCAGCCCTGGCTGGCACAGGAACAAGTCCCTTGATCTGTAAATGAGTTTTGTGGCCTGTACTGAGTATGCTTTCTAGGAAAAGGAGCTCTCTACCAACAGGTCAAAGTCTTTTTTTAAAAAAAGCTCTGTAAGATGACAAAAACCACCTCTCCCTTCCGGGGACTGGAGCCCATGGTAACAGGTTATTAATAGAGCCTTTCAGCAACACTTTGGCAGGAACGTCAGCCCAAAATGCATTCTCACTGAAAACAAAGCATCTGGCAGGAGAGCATTTATTTCACTAAGTCATGGCAGGAAAGCTGGGTCTGCTCCAGGCAGTAGCTCTACACAGCCCCTTACCTATGCTGCAAAAGTGATGCTCACCTGGGTTTTGCAGGTGACTAGCTGGAAAAGGAGCAAGCGTTGTGTAGGCAGAAGGGCTGTACCAGCCGGTCATTGAGAGCAGTATGGACCAGGAGAACATGGACAGCTGTGAGCAGAGGCCAGTCCAGGTGTGCAGTCACATCCTAGGGATAACTGCACAGCTGCATCAGCCCTGACTGCATGTTTGATATGTGCATACCTGCCCAGAAGCCTCTCCCCAGCCCTCTCACTTTGGTCAGAATGAGTCACCCTGAGTGGGACAGATTTGCTTTTCCAGGCTAAGATAAACATCTA
This sequence comes from Struthio camelus, assembly GCF_040807025.1. Lineage (NCBI taxonomy): Eukaryota > Metazoa > Chordata > Aves > Struthioniformes > Struthionidae > Struthio > Struthio camelus. The sequence continues at coordinate 4,380,343 of NC_090961.1, forward strand.
GTGTTTGGGGGGGGTGGGGGAGGAGCAGTGTTATAAATCCTTCTTAGTCCCTTTCCAAACTTCCTCTCTCAGCAATGCCCTGCTGTAAGTACAGCCAGAGGGTGGGTTTTGCCTGACCAGCAGTGATAGGGGAGGATTTGAGACTGAGATGGGCACACTGCGCTCAAGAGGAATCTGTGCACGCAGGAATTGAAGAGCCTGCACCAGCACTCAGAGCACTGCTCCACCATGCCACATGGGGTCTTCGGCAGTTTTTTTTTTTTTTTTAAAGCAGGGCATCCAACAAACAAGAAAAAAGATTTAGACCTCCTTTTTGGCTGCACCACTGACTGCTCAAATGAGAGAACATAGTGAAGAGGGCTTGAAGCTGAGCCTTTTAGGTAAAGGCTCATGCCTGTACCTAGAGCAGCTCCCAGAGCCCCAGGCTTGCTGGAGGCAGGCATGCATTGTGCCGCAGGGACAGAGCACCTACCTCATCCCCAGGGCTGCCGGGTGGCACGTGGCGCATCCACAAACATCATCTGTTCCCGTGCCTGGGTCTCTCCAGGCACTGCAGGGGCAGAACAGCACCACTGTCCTTCTGCCTCATTCCCAAAGGGGGTTATTCAGGTTCTGCACTAAAGCTACAGCACAGTCTCATTTTTCCAAATCTAGCCCTATACAGTACCAAAAAAAATAAGGGACAGTTCCTGTGATCTTCCTCTCCTACCCATCCCCAGCATTTCCTTCTCCTGCTCCCAGCTCTTTCCATCACAAAGTGGTAACAAAAATTTCCACTGGGAACTGGTCCCACTCTGTGAAACCTACCCCTGCTTCACTCTTCTTGCGTGACCACTGTGGCATTTGTCCCTATGACTGAAGTGGATTTAGAGAAATACAGCAAAACATAAGTGCAACCAAGAGAAATACACTCATGACTTCCCACAGCCTTTTATTTCCCTCATTTCCTTATGGAAAAAAAAAATCCATGAACAATATGGGTGGATGGGGAAGCTGTTTCCAGACCCCAATTTCTCTCTGCAGGGCAATTAGCCATAATTTTAAAGGCCACCACTAGGAGAAAATAATCCTTCGAGACCATTACCCAGGACAACGTAGAGCAAAAACTTCTCAATTTCCACTACAACCCAGACAAGACCAATGGACAGGTAACAAGCATGTATTTCAACCACCCTATCCATATCCACAAGATCCTGGGTCTTGCCTCAGCCTCATAAGGTGCTTCACCATTCCAGGTACATTTCTTTTATCCAGGTAGCAAAATGTTTTGACCTTTCTATCCTGGTCTCTTAGGAGGAGCCAGACCACAGAGGGAGCCGTGCTGTGCTCAGATCACCAGCAGAGCCTATTTCTCCCAAGTACTGGGGCTGGCATTGTCTCCAGAAGGGACCTCAGTGGAGGGTGAGTGGCTTCGGTGGAGGAGCTCAGCCTCACCCGGCTTGCAGAGGGATATCTTTACCCCAGTTCACATTTGCTCTCTGGAAGCACTGGCTGATCTTTACTGTGTCCAGAGCAATGTGTGGGGAGAAGGGGTAGGAATTTACTGTACTGAACATGTCACACATTTAAAAGAAATGAAAAAAGTTACTTCAAAGTAGCGACAGAACCAATGCGTTCCACAGTCAGTTTCCAAGGAAATGGGGCTGGTCTCAGCTAATACACTTTTCAAGAAGGGCTCGGTCCAGATGCCATTGCCCTCTGTCAAATCCAGATTGGACTTTCTAATTCTCTGTGCTATCTCCATTCCCTCTGCCCAGCTGTCCCAGGAGACCCCTGGCCTCCTGCATTTCTGTATTCTTTCTTTTTCTATTACTACATGCCAAATTTGATTAAAGTGTCAGTGATCTCTGCCAGCTCATGACACAAGAGAGGAAAACAAGAACTAGCCTCGTCTCTCCTGCCTTTCCGGACTTCAAGGGCTGTATGAGGTCTTGTCTAGGATGCTGCCGTGAGCTTTCCTGTGCCAGGCCAAGCCTGTGCCAGGGAGCAGCAGATACACTTCATTCCTGACATCTCACTTCAGCTACAAGTTTTTGCTGCAGCAGCCGTGCTTGGCTCTAATGCGATGCTGACAAGCACAGCCAGTAGTTTCCTTCCCTTCATTTCTGCTCCCGGACCCCAACAGCATTTATGCAGCATCCTGGCAGCATCAGCAGGATGGAGCTGGTGGAGCCGAGCAGTCCAGCATAGCCTGGATCACCAAGTGCTTTTCAGCTGCAACCCCCAAGGCAAAATAAGCTGCAAAGCAGGAAATGGAGGAGATGAGACATACGCCCAGCCTCCTCCATAAGATGCTCTGCAAAGACAGGTTTTTTGCCAGAATTATGCAGAAGAGACTTCCACTTCCCGAGCAAAGAAAAAAGCAAGAGATGCAATTGGAGGGCTCTCCTTCTGTCCCACTGACCCCATAAGAAGAAGGGATGGAAATATTGACAAATCCGTCCTTAAACTAGTTAAAGACTGATGAATGAGGCAGCATGGACATAGGCCTATGAAAATCACAAGAGATTTTTCCCTGCGTTTCCACTCTGCAACTAAAAGTTCGTGAAAAGGATCTTCTAACCCTTGTTCTTTTCTCAGACAAAGAAGCTCTTCCAGACTTCTTCAGAGGAACCTACCAGTGGGAAATACCTGGAGAAGACATGATAATGCCCCGAGATATCAAATTCATCATTGCTGGGTAACCACTATATGACATACAATCCTTTTTTAAAAAAGTAATTTGCTCAGCTCTTTAGTGCATGGAAAGGCGCACATCCACACGAGACCAGTGTCTCTGCCACTAGCTGAACTTTGACTTATCTCTACGGGAAAGTCTCGAATAGGAGCGTATAAAGAAAAGTATTCCCATGCCACATCTTCCTCAAATAACCAAGCTGAACTGCGAGCAGCCAGGCATCCTCTAGAGCCTGCTAGAACTGCTCTAACTTCAACAAAACTGAGCAAATCTCTTAGCCTGCAGGCCTGGAGAGGCAGAAGGGGGCAAAACGGAGCCCCTGAGCCTCAAGGAGTTCAGCAGCCAGGGCCTCACACACCCGCACATGCCTGAGTGCACCTGCAGGTATCTGGGCGAGGAACCGCATGGGATTCTCTGCACTACAAGCCCTGAAGTCATGGGGGAGGGCTGGAAACTTTGTTTCTCCTCCTTGGGGGATTTGATGTACCTCCAAACAAATTGGAGGCTGCCAGGTTCTCCGGCTCAAGGGGAAATAACAACGTGCATCAATCAAACGCATTGAGCTCCTGCCGCCAGCACGTGGCTGCAGCACATTCACTGCCCGAGCTGACATCTGTCATCGTGCAAAGGCATGTAGCTGCCAGCCCCACAGAGCAATAAAAATACCTACCTCCACAAACCCACCCCAGGTGAAGCTGGAATGGAGCTGACTGCACGTGCCGAGGATGAGAACTAAGCCTCATCTCTGTGGAAAGCAAATCCCAGTGGAAGGGGCATCTCTCTGGGTTGCTGACCCAGCCACCTCCATCCTAGACTGCCTCCACCCTTCAGGCCATCCTCTCCCACCACTTAGTGACCTAGTTAATCCTCAGCACTGGCCATGAGCACCCCCACAGCCCTGCAGCCACCCTATCCAGGACAGGGGCATCCCTGGAGCCTGCCGTGTTCTCCAGAGCTGCCTTTGCCTCTTTAATATGATACATTTTGAAGGCCAGATAATAAGACCGTTAATTCTTTGGCTCATGCAGTGAAATATTTAATGGAACATGACACAAAAACAATGTTTCTTTCCTGGGAGTAATTATTGTTTGACTTTAAGTCTTTACCTACGGCAATAGCTGTAAGGAGAACAGTCCCATTAAAGGCAGGTGGGGACTCTAAATCCTCAGAAATGAGGACCATTTTTTAAACCTGAGAGACATCATGAATGACCATAGCTGGGCCAGTTAATTTACAGCTAATTTCAGAACATTTAATATTGCTTCTTTTCATCACTGAACCAAACACTCTGAGACTAATCGTTTGTTTTCTCACACTGCACCTCTGAGGAACTAATGCTAGCCTGGTCCATGGAGGCTGAATCAGCAGCAGGCAACAACCTTTCTCTTTACAGGAACTTTTGAGAGCTGCAATATTTTTCCCCTTCATCCTTGGGAAGCCAGAAACCTTCCAGACTTTCTGTCAGCAAGAGCAGCTACTTCCAGATCCCCTGAAGCATGGCAAAAAGTGGTTCCTCCTCTGCAGACGGAAGACCATGATGTGAGCCCCTGACCCGCTGCTCTCCTGCAACCCTGGCTCCACACTCCTCCTCTACAACCCTCCCTCTTTCTCTAGGATTTAGCCTGCTAATCTCATCTGGGACCTGAAAATCCCTTTTCCAAATGAAAGGGTTATCAACACTGCTTTGCTGCCATAAGAAGTTCCCCTTTCCAAGAACCAACATTTTCCAACAGCAGAGACAAAATGTTTCAGGGAACAAAAACATTCCCCACCAGGTCATCATTCCTGTCCCTCTTCTAGGCTGTGGCAGAGGCGTGCGTCCCTCTTTGAGGAAGAGGTTTAAGCTCACAGAGAGCTGAGGACAGCTCTACAGCCAGGCCTTAATTACACTACACCAACAAAATGGAACAAGGTTTATAGAAATCACTCACACCGAGTACCAGAGAGTTTAGACTTGTACTCATCAGGTTAATTAAGTTCTCAGCACACCGTGTCTGCCACACAGTCCTTTCTTCCAGTTTGTCAGAGGCCAGACCTTAACACTGTTTATTCTGCTGCGTTCGACAATACACTCGATGTGCCTGCTGAGGCAGGCACCAGGGAGGAAAAGAGGGACCAAGAAGGCAAAGGCAAGGAAGGAGGATGCAGGGAAAGAGCCCCCGGCACGCTCCGCACGAGCAGTGCAAGCCTGGAAACGCAGCCCCACGTGGCACAGGGCAGCTACGAGGCAGGGGCTTGCAACTGGCAAACGCAAGCTTTCCCATGAAGAGCCACACAGATAAAACGGGGCACAGTTACTGTGATCAGGAGCTGTCCCTCTAAGCAAAACCAGAAAACTTTGCTCTTGCAACGTAACGCCTGGAACCAGTTCCCCCAGGATGAATGGTTCCCAGCACCTCCGACGTATCACTTCCCTGTGATTGCAGCCCCTGCTGACTGCCTGCTGGAAAATCCTCATCAAACCCAATTAGTTAATGCGGGTTTGCTGTATCGGGTTATGAGAGCTGCTCCCTCTGGTTTATTATTGTAGGGTTGCTCCCAATTGCTAGGCTACACAATGCTGTTGCTGTTGGCGCTCAGGAAGACCGGCTGAGCGGGAGCCAGCATGCGCTCCGGCAGGGTGACTCATGAGATCTGGACTGAGCATTTCAGACTGCCTTTAAAATTTCTCAAGAACATTCCCTTCTGCTGAGGCACAGCACCAGCCACCTCAGCTCCAACAGTCAACACAAGCCCCAAGTTAACCCCTCATCAGCATCACACTGGCCTTCCCTAGGCAGGAAGGCTCCCAAAAAAAGCCCTGCTCATCCCATGCAAGCCAGGTCCCCACTTGAGACCTGAACACTTGCACAACTTGTGCACAAAAAGGAAAAATTGGCCTGTGGGTGACAACCAGCACTTCAAGCCGCTCCCTGCTGGGCCACCAACATCAACCCCAACAGAGGCTTTTGTTGTTTTTGTTGAGTATTTGGTTGTTCCTTCCACTGGCTCTAGGTACATCCCCTGCCCCTCCCTCCCCCCCCAAAACATACACACAGCGCGATGCGGTTCAAGTCCTGCTTTGAACTAGCGAGCTCAAAGAGTCAGAGGCTCCATGGGTGCAAAACCAGCAGAAGGGAGCCAAGCTCCCTTCTCTCTCATGGGCCCCAGATGGGAAGGTTTTCCCTGGAGCCAGGACCAGTCGAGGCTGGGCTGCAGCTCTGCAGCGCGCGTAGGAGTTCAGGAGTTCAGCCACGACTATGTGAAACGTCTCCAAGCTGCAAAACTGGCCTCGAGAAAACCATGTCCAAGCCACTGGCTTCTCTTTAAAGTCAAAATCCCAAGAGCAGATAATAAAATCTGAACTGGCCATCCCCACATTGGGCAGAACTTCACATTGAACTGAACTTACAAAGCTTCTCCTTTTTTTGGTGTGAAGTCTAGAACAAGCACCCCCCCCCCAGCTCCTTTGTTTTAGTGATTTTTGAGTTGGAAATCAAAGTGCGACAGGGAACGGAAGTTCACCGTCAGCTTAGCGTATTTGCTGGCAAATGCACAAAGCCTAGACCTCCGCCTTGCTTGCCCAACCCTGCTCCCCAGCTTACCACAGCTCCCCCAGCTCCAGGCAGCCCGCAGAGACACCGAGTGGCTAAATAACATACTACAAGCACAAAAAATGAACAACTCCCTACGATCCGCCTGCATCTCGCAGTCCCCAGGGGCTCATGTAAGATGAATCTCCTCAAGCTCAGGCCAGCCCCTCTCGCCATCATTACTAGCGAGTTTCATTGCACAAAGCAGATAATTAAAGGCTCAATGCGCTGGCCTTTGAGTGTGCCACGTCATTTGACTTGAACAGATGAAGCATCTCTGAACCTGCACAACAGAAGTGGGACTTGCCGGAATTAAAATGTGAGCTGCGTTGCACTAGAGGATATCCTTACCTCTTGTCCCACAGGGCTGCCCTTAAAAAAAACTTGGTGTGTCTCTAATCAGCCTCTCATGTGCCTCCTAGATCCCTGGACAGCAATAAATCTGAGATTCCAGCTTGCACAATTTTAATAAAAAGAAAATAAAAACAATTCCTCAAAAGTCATCCTTTTATAGCAACTAAAGACTGAGAAATCTGCTGAAATTGCACACCTCTGTGTCAGGCGCAGTCTACCTCTGTCCCTTCACACCAGCACAGAGCAGGCGCTAATGCAGCAATGCCTCAGCCACAAACCCTTTGGGAGAGAAACTGTTTTGTTCTGGTTTGCACAGCATTGGTACCTTATACAGTGTTTAGGCCATTACGTTGCCTGCATAGCTGTCAGTTCTCCTCTAACACCTCCTTGCCAACTTCTGCCATATTTGGCAGAGGTCAAAGCTCTAAGGAGAGGAATTTCCAACAAGTTTCATGAAAACAAGCAACTAGATAAAGCCAGAAGGATCCTGCTCCTGCCCCATCACAGAGAGCACAAGCCAGCAGGGTGAGCACAACCCTGTAAGATATCAGCAATCCCCCATCAGTTTGCTCAGAGGACACAGGCCCCAGCCAGCCTTCAGCAGCTCCTCGGTGCCTGCAGACACTTGTTTGGGGTCCTGAGGACACATGCATGCATGGGGACCAGCCTGGGCAGCAGTGTGAGCCAGTGGGCTGGCAGCCAGGTGCTCAGAGACAGCCTCAACCTGCCATCTAGTGTTTTCCTCTGGGCTCCTGCTGCAAAACGCTGCAGGCAGGTAGGCACAGCCTGTGGTCGAGCCCTGGGGCCACCATCCCCCGGTGCTGCTCTGCACGGGACAGCAGCAATGCTTCTGTGGGGGGACCGCAGCTCTGGAGCTGGAAAGCAGCAGGGCAGGATGGTCCCTCCCTCTCAGCAGGGCTGCGTGGCACCAGTCACAAAAAGTAGATGCAACACACTGGGTAAACCCTACCCAAACACCAGGCCAAACAATCGGATACATGAGTAGGCTCCTCCTCAGGCATGTGCTGGAAGCACAAGGACACAACCAGATCTCATTAGCCATGGGACAGTTCCCAGTCACATCTGTTCTGGATTGTACTGGGACCCCAGCTCCCACCCTCCCTTCTTTTTTAGGTGGAGCAAAGCTATGCAGCTGCCCCCTGGCTCCATGGCCTCTTCCTCCTACTCAGGGCTAGGGATGCTCTGCCCCTCTCAGGTGAGCAGGCAGCTGCCCTGGGGCGAGCTCCTGCCCCCACCACCTCCCAGGCGCTCTGCTGACATTGCCGGGCGCTTGCTACGCGTCTCACATTGCTGCAGCCTCCTGGACCTCCGCCCAGGAGCATCTAACCCATGTGTCTGGACAGAGCAGACAGCCTGCCAGCTCTGGCAGCGCCCTTTCTGCTCAAGATCCTTCAGTGCTTTAGGACCTGGTGTGCAAACTGCACTCAAGTGCGGCACGTTGGGCTGGGGGAAAGGCGCTCCGAGCCTGGAAGTTGAGCCTGGCTTTGCCCTGGCACTTGCAAACTGCAAGGAAGCCACCAACAAGCCCACAGACAGGGAAGGCACCGTGGCTGCAGAGAGCTGAGTCCCAGGGTGACCTCATCCCACCACATCTGGAATTGCTCAAGCCAGCCCTGTGATCCCGGCAAGCGCACTTCAGCAGCGGGGCCCGCACTGACACGCTCCTCTCCGCCAGGCCTTCTCTCGCTAGCCAGCGAGCGGACAGAGCAGACGTCAGGGTCAGCAGAGACTGAGGCCAGAAAAGGGCGTTTCAAAGCTGTGAGGGATTTTTGCTGTTTCCTCCCCCCCCCCGCCACCCACTCTTTCCAAATCTGTTTTCCCCAGAGCACAGCTCATCTTTATCAGCAAGAAGAGCTTGACCATCACTGCTGGTTCCCCCCCACACACTTCTCAAACTGCCACCCAAACCACCACACATTGCAGAGACACCTCAAAAGGCTGCCCACGGTGCCACCACGAAGCCTGTCCCCAGTTCAAGCTGCCTCTGGAAGAACCTTGCAAAAGCACAGCTCTCCACCCAGCTCCCCACCGCCCTGCTGGCAAACATGCCAGCTCCAGGAGCAGGAGGAAGCTCCATGGCACGAGTGACCACTCCCTGGCAGAGACAGTGCCTACATGCTGAGTATACGCAAGCCAGGCAGAGCAGATTTGTAGGGCCAGAGGGGGATGCCTCCCTCGCAGGTGCTGGTGCCCCTTGGGTCAAGCAACAGGGTCTGCACAACCCCCCCTCCTCTGCCAGAGGGAAGAGAGGGATTAACCCAGACAAGGAAAGGTCAGAGGCAGGTTTGCCCTAGGTGCCCCTCACTAACAGCACTCAGTTTACTCCCATTCAAGGACTGGGATGATGTTTATCACACAGAGTGAACCTCCTAGGAAAGCCTCTGGCATGGCCACAGTGTGTTTTCCACTGCTGCCAGGGGATAAATCCTGGCTCCCAAGCCACTGATAGCCTAGGAAATTGCCACTGGGTGTATCAAATACTTGTCCTTTCTCCTTATACTTTGTTCCCAGGAATCTCGGAAATGAATTGCTTATGGTAACAGAACAGTCCAGATACAGTTTTCACATAGCTCTGTTAGGCAAGGGCTGTAGTCCAAGGAAACAGAGCATCCAACTCAGCTGCTTGCCTAAAACTGTTTATAAAAATCAGCAAATTTGAAAATGGAAAGATTAAACTAGTCCAAACAAACAGGCCCACTCTAACCACTGTGGACTATGTTGCAATGATGTCATGTAAACAAGGAAAAGGTGGCCGTAATTATTCCCAGGAATTAGATGGAGCACCTGAAGAAAGTAATCAGGGCTGGGTTATTTCACCCTTGGAGAGTCTCAGGATTTGACCCACCATCAGCAGCAGGTGGGCACCCTGGGATGTGTCCATGAGACTTCATCTGCAGGGAGAGATGGTCAGACCAGACTGAGCCAGGAAAATGGACCAGATAAGCACATCCTCCCCACAGGCTTGAGCCAGGCCCTTCCCTCTTCTTTTCTTGCCACCTTTTCTCCTCTTTTGCCTTCAGTTTCACAACCTTCTTGGTTGCATTGCTGCAAGCCTGCAATGGTCAACTCCAACACAGAGGTCACTTACGACAGAGCTGACAGGACTGAGACACCCACCATCACAATTTTTCTGTCCCAATATCTCCTTTCATTGATTTATTAGCAGCTAAGGTACTTCTACAGGCAAAGGTGGCAGGTGCCTCGGGCCAGCCGAAGGGAGGAAGGTGAGCTGGAAGCAAGGTGGCCAAAGGCTGGTACTGTCCCCCAGCAGAGCCATGCTACCTCTGGCACAAACCATGGCCTCCCTCACCCTGGTAGGAAGGCAAGGGTAACTTTGCCACCTCTAACCCACCAGAGCTGAACGCCCTGGGTCAAAGGGAGTTAAAAAACAAAGCAGCTTCAGGAAGACAGCCTTTTCTCCCTTTTTGTCTCAGGTTCCATTCTTTAATACCCCTTTCAAAAGGCAGGGGAGTCTGACATCAGGTGGTAAATCATCCCTGAACCCTGTGGAATAATATAGATCACTCATGCTTGCCTGCCAGTCGTTTGTTTGTTTTGCAAGCCAGGGCCTCTCCTGCTGCTCCTGCACACCCTCCTCCCCAAGCCAAAACTAAAGCCCTTCGCACTGAACAGAAGCTCTATTCATTCCCCTGCCCACTAAGTCAATCAGTTAGAGAAGCCCCCTGCACCTCCCTAGTGCAGCCACAGCCCAGACAGCCCTGCAAGGTTAAATTCCCCCTGTGCCAGTCAGCCACCAGGTCCCAGCAGCTGCCGTCAGCCCTGCAGTGGCCCTGGGCACAGGTGGAGGGTCAGCAGTCACAGACAAAACTGGCACAGGTCTTTCAGGATTTGATGCTTTGACCTTACATTCAGGTTAAGTTTGCCCATCCTAGAACAAAGTTTTGCCTGAAAAGTGTCTGTTGGCTCCTCCAGCCACCTGGAAATTGAGCCGTGCAACCCTCTGCTGGGTTTACCTTGCACTTGGATGCAATGACAGTCAGCAATTAACCAGCTGGGTTTATGGCAGAAGTGACATGACAGCGGCTGGTATTTTTTAAGTGTCCTTCAAACAAGCAGGCACCAAGACACCTCTCTGGCCACTAGCAATACAGAAAGGAGAGCTCAAGCTAAAACGAAAGACATGGACACAGACCATCGGGAAGCCCAGGGGCAAAGAGCTCAGGGACAGCAAGGGCAAGACCTGGGGAGAAAGGAGAGACCAAACAGCTACAACACCACAACACCAGCCAGCAGCACTCTTAAGACGGAGATGGGGTCTTTCAAGCCAAGTCCCCAGAGCTGAATTTTTTGAAACCATCATTTTAAACATAACAGCTACCACTATCTTTTTCCTCCATGAAAAATGCAGCTAGGCAAAGCTCCCTCATCCCCAGTCTCTGCCTCGAGAGGCAGACGGTAGGTCATAAAGGAACAGCAACTTTGCAGGAGATGGAAATTGCAGCCAAGTGGAAAGCAGCCTTGAGAGGTGTTCCCTCCTGAAATGCTGACAAAGCAAATACATAGGCAGGGCCTGGAAACAGGCTGTGGAACACAGAGGATGAGGATCCTGGTTGAAAGAGCTACAGGATGACCAAGAAGGTGGAGGAAGGAAGGACACATCCTAAAGGCCCAGCACAGTTCAGCCCCAACAACTGTAACATCTCTTTTAAGACCCTTTTTCCCCATCTGAGAGTTCTGCCTCTGTCTTCTCTTGCCTCCTTGGCCTGTGCTCGGGACCTGAACAGGCCCGAAGAAAACCAGTCCTATAGGAAAATCATTAGTTAATTTGACTAGTTTCTGCATTTTACTCTTTAACTCTCCATTGCCCCCATAAAAGGATTTCTTTCAGAGGGCCAGCAGGTTTGATGTAATACTTTTCATGACTCTTTCCACCCATTGCATCGACGCTTTCAGGCTACACAGCATCAAGACGTGGCACAGCATTTCTGTGCTATTAATTAAGAGCCTGGCTGGACTCGAGATGCAAGGTCGAGCCACACGCTATCCCAAATGCGTTCCAGATGCCTGCGGAGTTAAGGATAGTGGGATCCAGCTTTGCAAGGTTGCTGTAGCAACATCTCATAACAACTCTTCATTACTGAAATAAGTGTGAATTTTGGGGGCATTTATGTTTGGGGACCAGATGCCTTGTGCTTACAGGGCCTGCCTAGAGACCTCTCTGATCACCTGACCCTCAGCAGCAGTTTGTTAGTTCTGCTCCTCACTTCCCAAATGAGGAGGCTCTCGATTACACAGCACAGATTACAGGAATTATGAGAAGCCCCAATCATGAGCAATGCTGCAAATTCAGGAGGTATCAAGCTGAGCAAGGAATACCAGCAAAGGCAGCACCTGCCCCTGCAGTGCTCTCCAGGGCTTTCTGACACAGTGCCAGCCCCAAGCAGGGATTTCTTCCCCTCACCTGCCAGCCAGTAGTAGGCTCAGAGCTGACAACACACCAGGACCTGAGCTGCTGCGCAGCAGAATTTACCTCAGCAGCATCAGTTGAGACAGCAGCAGGACCAGCTCCCAGAGTCCAAATTATCACGTTCTGGGAGACACCCAAAGACCCAAACACCAAGCCCAGAGGAGAGCTTCTCCCTTAGTCTCCCATTTCCCAGCAAGGCTGCACAAGGCACCAGTTTATCCATAACATTTCTAGTCTCATCTGGTCCCACAGGCTCAGCTGTGACTTTGACTCCAGTCAGACACAAGGGCAGCCTGCAAGGCACAGGAAAGAGAACTGACTACCACGTAGGTGCTGAACAGTTTCCCCTTTTCCTCACTTCCTTGGTGCCTGCATGCACATAACCATGTTTTAAGCCTCCCTTCCAAGGTCCCATCCACACTAAAGCAGTCTAGCTAGCAAGAACAGTCTCATATTCCCCCACATACCTGTTTTCCCCCATCCAGGGCAGAGTTACTGGCAAGAGGGCTCTAGAAGGGCTGCACACCCCTGTCCTACCACTGCTCAGCCCACAGGAGAGCTGCCACCCTTCCTGCTCCTCCTCGCTGCCAGCTGACACACTAAAGACTATGCTGGCCCCCACAGCAGCTCTCCATCCTTCTCAGGTGGAAGGAATAACCAGACTGCAGCCAGGAAAGTGGATTAAATAGCCATGAGGCCAGTGTCCCAGCAGGAAAGCATTTGGCAGTAAACGAGCTAAACTTCTTGGAACAGCAATGAATGAAGAAACGGCTGGAAGAGCACTGATGTTAATGTTACATAAAAGTAAAGAGATACCAAAAAGCTTCAGCTATCTGGTCAGATAATCACTTGCTTTATTAATAAAAATAATAAATCAGTGTCTACCTTCCCTCTCGCCTTCTAGTGCACACACTGCTGCAGCCCTCGGGGAATTACCTTCCCAGCACCCAGCACTCTTTCCTGAAATGTCATCTGTCACCTCCCTCTCAGCCTGCCACAATGTGGCTTTATAGCTTCTCATAATGGAGTGCAAAACATCCTCACTTACTTCCATGTAAGGTGGGTCACTGAGAAGTGACAAGAGAGGACACACAACGTTTGCATTAAGGTTCCCCAAAGGGAGGTGAACAGGACTGGGATTCAGAAGATGGGATATCTCAGCTCCACTGCAGATTTCCTGAAGACTCTCGAACAAACCCTTGCTTTTCATGTGCCTTGGGTCCCATGTGGGAAACAACATGCGTCAAGGAGCGTTATGAACTACAGCTCCTGTGCCGCAGAGACTTCCTTGCCCAGTGTTTGCATCAAGCAGACATTTCCAGACTGGCTGGCCCTAACCATGCTCATGAATCAGTTATACCTTGGCTGTGTTATCTGTTTCCCAAAAAGTGTCACTTTAGACCTAGCAATGAATGGCTGGGTTATGCTCTATGGCAGCAGTCCCCCAAAACCGCAGTGTGCTAGGCCAGCGCAGACAGTGTAGCTGGTCCCTGGGTGGGAACACAGGTAAACGCATCACTGCTGGGGGGCAGCACTTCTGCCGTGACCTTGGCTTAACTGATCCCCAAGAAACTGCCAGGGAATCAGAGGTCAGCAAGGGCTGAAGGTGGGGGAAAATGTGATTGAACTTTATGCTAACTGCTGCATTCCCCATGCCCAGGGAATCCCTCTTGGCATGGACGAAGGATCCCTGGAGGTTCAGGCCCACACGGAGACAAGGATCCTTCCAGAGACCAGTCTCCCGAAGGCAATCTCTCCCCCTGCAAACACATACCCCTTCCCAAAACAGCATTTCCTCCCAGCTTCACAGCTCAGGTTACAGCTCCAAGTCTGCAGCTGTGACATGCTGTAAAGTCTCCCAAGGTCACTAGCCACAGCTAAATTTGCAATCTGAGTTGGACAGAGCTGGGGGAGAAAGGAGGAGTTTTGTCCCCTGTGCAGCTGAGTGAAACCTGTATCACTTAGCTGAAAACACACAAAAACTCAATGACGGTGCTGAACTCAAAAGCCATGTGAAAAGCTCATTCCATTTCTGCAGCAAATCAGCGAAGCCTTTGAGACATTTCTAACGCTTATGTTTCCTCAGAGGTTTTGCTTTATGCAGCATTGTCTTGCAATTAAAAACAAAAGTCTTGGCTGGGATCTTTGCAGAAAAAAAAAAGAAGGAACTGGCTTAAATTAAACAGCCTATCTCAGTGTGCCGAACTCGACTGTAAGAAACCACGTGAGCTCAGCAAAAAATCCGCTACCCGCACTAGGCAAAGGCAAATAACCCACAGAGCAGATGGGAGCAGCTGTCTAGGAAAATTGGTACTAATTGTTGTTTTGCTTGAGAATTCACGGCCTCGGTTGTGCAGTCTGCACAGCTACTAACGCAAGAGCCCTGTGCAAGCACTAAGGGACGCAGTGACCAGCTCTGGTCTGCTTTTGGAAAAGGAAGAGAAGCAAGAAGGCTGGGGCAGCACAAATACCTCTGGGCCCTAAACCGGCAAGGTACATGGAGGCGGAACAAGCCTTTAGCTGCTCACGGACACATCTCATTGAAACGGAGAACAAGGTGCACAGCCAGCCCCTCTCTCTCGTGGCTCTCACGTCACTGCCATCACTTTGGTATCCGGATGCCATTTGGTGCTAAGATTGGACCAGTGAGATTTCTTCCAGTGAGACTTGCAATTGCATACTTGCTGAAGAAAACTTCAAACGTTTCTGCATTATCCCAGATGGAGAGTGGAGACACCCTCTTTCTATTTAGCTTTGGCCCTCTTTGGCCCTGTTTAAAGATAACCTGAACTGCAAAGTTTTTCTCTCCTTCAGGAGAATACCAAACTCGTGGGGTTGTAAGAACCGCGGATCTGAGGCTACCGAGCTCGTGGTACTCCCGAAGCCTTCAGACGCAGCGGCCAGCAACCCTCTCCTTTTGTCTGGAGGCACTGCACAAAGTTCTTTCAAAAGCAGTCCTCAGCTTTAAACACCCTGAAATCTCTGGCCAGTTTAGCGCATTGTTCTAAGTTACATTTACTATCACTGTGGAGGCAGGAGTTTGAGCACAGATGTGGTGGGAAGCACATTCGAAGGAGGTGACGAAACTGCCCTGGCCTCTTTCGTTTTCCAGGCTGAGCCAAAAGCTGAAAGCAGGCAAACTTGGAGCAATTCAACCTCTCCATGAGCATTTTCCTGCTCAAGTGGAGTCACTGACTCCGCTGGGGTTCGCTGGAGCTAAGGAAAGAGAGATATTACAGCCTAATGCAAACGGCACAAAGAAAACTGAACATAATTAAGGCCCTAACAGCAAATGTTGGACTTAGGTTTCATCTGTCAAAGAATCTCCTTCATAATGTCCCTGCAGAGGTATAAATGCTGAGCAAACCTGGGAAAAAAAGACAGTGCTTTTCATTTCCTAGACTGATTTATGCTCTACAAACAGTATCAGATGCTGTCGCTGACAATTTCATGCTGAGTTACTTATGCTGCCTTCCCGACATAACGATATGTACAGATGGAAAGGAGCTTTGGTATGCCTCAAAAAGAAACGGAGAATATTTCTATCTGACAGCTTGTTTTCTTTGGTCAGTGCATCGAAGGATTTCAGTTCATTATTTCATGTCTAGGCTCAGTTCCCAGCCACCAAAGGGACAGCTGAAGTTTGGGGGGTTAGATAGAAACTGAAATGCTTTCCCTGGTTTTGCCTTAACAAGTGAATAAGACGTGTCTGAGGACACCGAAATGAATTAATCGCTGTAATCTGTGTTCTGAAGTCCTAGAATGAGCATTTTAATTGGATAAAAGGGGGAATTTGTGCTTCAAAGCACCTCTAAGGTCAAACAGCACCCAGCTCCCAGCCCCTGGGAGCAGGGTGAGGAGGAGGAGTTGGGAGCAGCACAAAGGCGGCTGCAGCACCCACAGGAGCTTCTCCTGGGAGCAGGGCGGCCTGGAAGCACTCGGCAATTTCGGGCAAGCTCCGGGCAAGGACGTGGCTGATCGGAGCGGGGGACCAGCGGGCTCCTTCGCACGCTCCAAGAGTCTTACTCACTGCGGTGTGCGGTGCCCTCATTTTAACCCCACCTGTTTAATATCCATACATGATTTAGGATTAGTTTTGGCTTCAAACAAGGTGGCTAGTGCTGTAACATGAGCTGAAATAGCACAGGGTAATAGCCTGTGAAAAGAATAGCAGTAAAGGAACAATATTTTCTTCATATGGTGATTAGGAAAGCCAAGGCAGGAATTGGGAGGAGGGTTCGGGGGGCTCGGTTATCGCTGCAGAGGTGGCAGCCCTGCGAGCAGGATTATCGGGAGTTATAGCAGGAATGCTTTGATAGCCAGATATCTTTTATCTCATAATGTGGGATGACTTTCTGCCTTATAAAGAAAGCTGCTGCCAGATAACTGGCTGCAAACCCACAGCGCAAGGAAAGCAACTTCTCCATGCCCAAGTCCTGACACTGCCCTCGCATTCACCCAGCCGCATCCGCACCTCACACGGGCTGGGGCTGCTAGCTCAGGAGTCGCACTGCAGGAAAAAGTAAGCTGCTCTTACTACATTTGTGTATTTAATTCTAGTATCAATGAGAGGCACAAAACATGTAATCCCCCTTCTGTGCTGAGAAGGAGAAGTCACGTACTTACACACGGGAAGTTGAGCCAGTGATAGTAAAACTGGCTCAAGTGCTTAAAACTGGATCACAGTAAAAAGTTATCTGACTGCCAGAGCCTTGTCTATACTAGGGCTGAGGTCCTAAAAGTTATATTAAACACCCAACTGATGGAAATTATTGTGACCGAGGTCCCTAAATATGTTTGCAGGCCTGCGCCTGTGACTGTAGCGCTGTCTGCCAGCACAGAGGAGCGTTCGTCGGCAGAATCCCTTGCAGAAAAGGGGCTGGAGGAAGCCGGCTGCTGGGCCCCATAAGCTCAAAGCACTTGAGGTCTCATTTTCACTCCTGTCTCCCTCCTAGGATTTGAAAAAAGCCAGCGAACCCTTTCAGGATGCTGAGAGGTCCATGTGTAGGGTGTTTACAATGTCCTACTGAAGGGCCTAACCTGCCTCTCTCCAAACACGCCAGGAGAAGCTATTCGTTGCCAACGCTGAAAAATCCTGTAGAGGGTTCCAGGCGTCATCCCACGGACAGTGTTAATAGCTTGAAAAGGTCAGGCTAGTAAAAACATATATACCCAGAACGGCTGAAGTGTAAATTGGCTGCGCAGATTGCATGTATAAATGGGGCGTTAAGGGAGCACGGCCACCTTGTTCTCCGCACAAAGCAGAGACTAGAGCCGTGTACTGTGCTGCAAGAGCAGGTCACGTCCTCGGGAGCTGGGACCTAATTTTTTCTCCTTCTCTTGAGGGCTCTGGAGAATGAGTCTCGGCAGATTTAGGGCTAATGCAAAGGTGTTTATACAAAAGAAAAACAGACTTTGAGATAGAGTCTTAAATCTCCACAGCTGTTCACTTCGGTGATCTTGATCTCCCAAGGACCCAGGCACGAAACCTGGCCCTGTCCCCTGCACCACCCAAACCCATTACCTCCTTTCCTCTGTTTTCCCACAGTTTTCTCACTACTGAACTGGACTGAAGACAATTCTGCTCTGCAGTGCACTTGGAGACCAGCTTTCAGCTTCAATAGGAGCAAGCTTAAAAGTGAAGCACGTGCTGCAAACAGCCGCTGAATCAGGGCCTTATTCAAACTCGGCTCCCACTGCAGCCCACACAAGCTTATTCCTTAACTTCAAGCATAGGAGGGATGCTGGGGAAATCATCAGCAATGAGGAGTGTGTGTGTTTGTGGTCCTAGGGCCTTCATTTTCCATTTCCATTGACTTCAGAAGATGGCTCATCCCTCAGAGCGGGCGAATGTGCACCACACTGCTCCTACACCTGATAACGCTAATGAATAGCAGACGTGAGGAGGAAGGTCTTTGCGTGTGCAATTACTTAAACCCAGCTATAATTGTTAACGCACCCGTATTTGCAGTCCTGATGTATTTGCTTTCCAGGAACATTTGAGTTTCATTGTTTCCAATATGCATGGGGATTAGCTTTTGGCTTTGATAACCCACAAAAAGCAGCAAAAATCCTGTTCCCTCAGAGCAAACCTCACCAAAAGCCTGCTGGAGTTAGAGAAGGATTTGCATTGGCTTGAGTGAGCTTTAACGGGGGCCTGGCTGTCTTCTACAATTATGGCACTCTGCAGGGAGAGCATCTCCAAACATGCCGGTTGGAACTGCTCAGTTTGCTATGAGTTGCACATGTTATAAAACAGAGTGGACCTCCATCATGAGAGATGGTGCTCGCCAACACATGGTCTGAAAGCTGTGCTAGAGAAGAGCTGGGCACTGTAAAAGTTCATGCTCCGTTTCAAGTAACTGTATTTGAGGAGAATACAGGCACTTTGCAAAAACCTCCCTGAACTCGCTAGCTAAATGACTAAATGTGCACCAATGGCTCAGCCAAAGACTCCGGACAGAGAAAAAA
The DNA here is from genome assembly GCF_040807025.1 of Struthio camelus. Lineage (NCBI taxonomy): Eukaryota > Metazoa > Chordata > Aves > Struthioniformes > Struthionidae > Struthio > Struthio camelus. The sequence goes on from NC_090961.1 coordinate 4,398,866, forward strand.
GAAAACTGGGGCTTTGGCATCACTGGAAAAGTTGTTTCTCCTCTCTCTGCCCTGTCTTTACCCATTTCCTCTTCTATAAACGTCTGCAAGATCTTTGAGGTCAAAGACTGGAAAGTCAGTATCCAGTCCGCGGGGACTTTGATCATATCCTAGTGAAATAACAGCAGACTGAGGTAATAATATTCATCCCTGAAATCAGAATCCTAGTTAAAATCTAGCTAGGTGTGAGACAAAGAAGTAGCTTGGAGGTTTCCACAGGAACCTGGCTTTGGTTTAATTCCAGCTGGCTTCTCCACGGCTTTTCAAATTCCACTTTGATGGAAGCAGAACTCAAAGCGAGAATTTGGCCCAAGAGCCACGTCTTGCCAAGTTAAAAAAAAAAAATCACAGGAAGCCATTGAACTTCTCAGCTTCCACCTGAATCAGTTATTGTGGAAAAGTCAAGGCAGACTTTGGGGCTACCCCACACGATAAATGCATCTTTCAGCTCCTCAAGGTGGACTACAGCCATGCGAACGAAACAGCTGGAGGCTGTAACGCGCAGGAATTGCAAGGGAACCGCTTCCAAACCAAGGCGAGACACATCCGACTCGCCTGCTTGGGTGAGGTTTTTTTTTGCCTTGAGCTCTTTCCAAGGCATCTACACAATCGAAGTTGATGAGGAAACTTATCTCCCTGACCTTCCGGTCCCCCCAGGAGCCGGCACACCTCATGTCCTGGCTCAGGGAGCCTGGGTGCACGAGGCACGAGCAAATCCCTTCGTGTGTTTGTGCGAGGCCACTGGCCTTGCCCCGGCTGATTTCCGCGGACCTGAGGTCCCACGCTCCAGGCAGAAGGATTGCCTGCGCTGGGGGGAGGCAGCGCTCAGCTTCTCTGGGCTTTGTTCAAGTTCAAATGACAGGAAACGCTGCATATTTTAAATGCTTGCAGATTAAAGGCTGCTATTTGATTACCCACAGACAAGCTGCCTTGCTAGATCATCCTTCACAGCCACCAAGATGCACGGGGAGGGTGGGGGACGGCGGCTGGTGCTGCTGGATCCCTTTGCACGTCCTTCCCCACCAGCAGCGCAGCCAGGCCCCTGCTTTCCAGGGCTCAATAAACTCCACGTTAACCGCAGATAGACCCCTCATCAAGAGGGAGGTCCCTATCCACTCACCCGCACACACGACTTTCACACTCTCATAATTCGTTCGCACAGATCTGAGGAAGCTTGAATCCAACACGGCCCTTTCCCTGCTGAACCACTGTCTGTGTCAACACAGAGAGCTGCACAAAGTCTTCTGCAGGACAAGTCCCCTGCAAGCGACGGAACAAACACAAAGGGGCTTCGGGGAGCAGCATCTTTAAGCTCTGGCGAGTTGAAGACGAAGCTTGTCCCTCTGGGGAACAGAGCAGTTGGGTTTGCTTTGCTTTGATTCCCACCATCTTTGGCTACTCTAGGTTTTACTGGGAAATGAGTCTTTGAGAGTAACCCAAGACCACAGCGTGCATCGGTTCAGGGAGGGCCTCAGGAAGCTCTTAATGGAGACAGGAGCTTTCCCAGACGCGGAGCCACCCCCGTGAGTTGGGAGGGAGCTTTCCCAGCTGCATGTGGGCGTCCAGCCACAGGACCCGCAGGCTGAATCACGGGGGCACCAAAATCCCCCGCAAGCGCAGGTTGGCTGAGCTGCCGAAAACTAGAGGTCAGGTCCCACCTAAGCGAGGTCAGAGGCTCGGGGATCCCCAGCACCAGGGAGCACCGAAGGGGACAGGGTCAGCAAGGGCTGGCGCTGGGAGCAAGCACACCTTGTCGCTCTCCTGCCCGTTTTGTAATATGGACGTAGCCCCGGGGTCCTCGGGGCTCCCCTCCTGGAGGACAGGGCTGGGTGGACTGGCTTCCCCCCCTGCCCCATGCTGTGTCCCCCTGCGGTGCTGGGCTGAAGGGGTCCACGGCCTCGAGCACTGCTGGAACAGAAAATATGTCCCTTTTCCCAGCTTTTCGTACAGCTTCCCTGCGTGACCTTGGGCACGTCATTTAATTCTTCCACTTTCATTCTCTGTCCAAAAAAATGAAGATAATAATACTTCCTTCTTCCTGCCTGTTTAGATTTTAAGCTCTTTATGGAATGGCTCTGGCGAGGGGCAGAGCAACCAGATGTGTGTGCCAGGAGGCTCCGGCGGCCAGCGGCCCGTCCCCTGCCACGACGGCCGGCCGGACTGCGACGAAACTCAGCCTAGACCTCTGCACTGGCCTCGCTCAGGTGCCTCTCACCCGTGCTTGGGGCTAAAGCGGCTGCCGGATGGGAAGGCAGGAAAAAAATTTGCCCTGGATGCAGGTAGATCAGACACTGGAGGTGCCCATCTGCCCCACTGCCTGGTGCCCCAGCTCTGGGTCCGCTCTCCCTTCCAGCCCCGGGCTTTAATAAAAT